>NC_140355.1:15064963-15664963 GCF_963514085.1 Chelon labrosus
TGTGAAGCCTCCTCACGTTACATGAGCTCCTACCCAAAAGGAGAAGTTCAGAGTTGTTGCCCTCTCACTGTGTTTGTTGGGGCTAATTGACAAACCAGGTACTGTGCTGCTCAGGTTTCTGAGTGTCACTTCCCATTACCACAGGAGGCCCTATAAAAGATATCCCTGCCACGACACCAAAAGGTCCTTGTTTGCCTTGTTGGCCTCCAAGCGAACAATACTCGTTACTCTCTAAACTTCTAGTTTGAAACTCGATACTTCTCTCAGGTTCACCGCCGCAGAATAAAAAAAATGAGAAAAAAATGTGCAATGTGAACATTTTCAACAGGTGTTTGAAATCAAAGATGAAAGAACGGAGCAACTTCTGTTTGCACTCAGTGTATTTACTGCATGTCGGAAACACCGCGGAGAGTGAGAGGGGCAGAATGTGCACCGGCTCCCTCAGGACTCACTTTCTTCTCCTCAGGTCGTCCCTCTTAAAACCTGAGCATTCAAAGGCAATCCCCCCCCCCAACCATCACCACCACCTTGTGTAACCGTATGCTTCTGGGAGCCAGGCACCAGGAATTAACTGTGTGTGTATGTGTGTCTTAAAGGGAGAGGTGGGTGTCTGATTTAGTGCTTTTTTCCCCCTCTTGGTTGCCATGGCAGTTGTGTAGAGGAGTTGGTGTAGTTAGGAATGCAAAGATAACGCAAGGCAAGGCCACACCTCGCGCACAAACACACATGCGCGCACAATAAAACAATTCACAAAAACCCCGTGCCGTATACTTTCCATCAACTGCACCATCTCGGATGACGGTATTCCCCCACTGCCTCCATCATTGCATTCCTGTTCGTGTCCATACAGGCTAACCTAGCGAAGCCCACGCTAAAGACACTGAGCCGCTTTATTTCACCATCATTGAAAGAACAAATCATTTGTTTATAGAGATTGAAGGAATTCGCGACACGGTCTCGACTTGATTTACACAATGTTCCCAAATAAGATGAGACATTTTACATATCAACCACAATTACCATTTATACAAACATATAGCTTTGCACAAGTTGTCCCAGTACATTGAAAAACTGGGCTTCGGGAAGTCCATGATTTACAAAGCATACAACATGCCACTTAGCAAAGGAAACGTCTAAGTTTTTTAATTTTCTATATTTAACATTGACTTTACCTCTTTTAGTGTCAAGGGAGTGCTCCTACTCGCTTGTTTTTAACTTTAATGTCTTACACAGGAAGTAGAAGCATGTCTCATTGTGAAAAAATCTTTTTAATTAAAGTAAAAAATATATTTAGTCCTGTTTATTTTCAAATTTTCTAACCAAATGCCACTAAAGTGAATGTGTAGGGACCTATCTGGAGCATTTTCAAGTCAAAGAATGAGGGCCTCCTGATTTAATTCTGAGTACAAAAGATGAACAGCTGCTTTAGGAAAGAAGCGGTTCTTTGATAAGAGGTCAAGGCTTAAATGAGAGAAGTCAAGTGTGACTCCCGAGGACCATTTGTTTAAAAATGAATGGTTTAGCATGTTGGGAAATTTAAACAGATGAGAAGTTAGTTAAGTGAGGAGGCAGAGCCACGAGGTGATTAGCTTAGCCTGCCGAACAGCTGCAGGTTGCAGTGAATTCCTGTCCACCAAATGGAACAGGAAGTCACTTTATCTTGCGTAACTTACAAAAGACCACACTTTCTCATTCTTGGATTTCTGTCTTTGAAGAATAATTAGGAACTGTGTGTCTGTGCTGTTCTTCTTACCGTTTTACAGTTACCACTAATGTAATCACTATAAACATGTATGTGGTTATGAATACAGAAAGTTAAATCATAATCAGATGATAGCCCATGGCTTCACGGGTTGTTGCTAATGCAAACTGCTGCTGTAATGTCACATTAAAGGCATTTAACTGGCAATGACAGTTTGTTTGCCAGTGAGATTAACAGTTAATGACGTCAAAAATGCATCTACAAAACAGGACAAAATGCTTTTTTAAGTTATGTGACATGTGGGAGAAGCCAAGGTGAGCTGGTAGATAAAGAGCTGCACATCTTGAACTTCTCCGGAAGGAAGCCAGTGAATTTCACTTTCCCCAAATCAGGTCACAGGTGGTCGCAGAATTATGGAGATCAATTATTGTCCGACTTCTTAAATAAAATGTTATTCGTTTATTTCGCTATCCCCGGGATCCTACAACATTTAACATTAAACCAAGGTCTTCATTTCCACCTCTAACTACAGCTGCACCCGCACCAACCAGGACTGAAATGGTCGAGATTCCACTTAAAATTAATTCACTTTACTAATTTACGTCTCACGTAAGACCAACAAACAGATTATTTATCGAAACCATCGAAAACAAAGCTGAAATATTTGCAAGAACTTAAAGATGTAGTATTGTAGAAATATCCAGAATCCAGAAAATGTCTAACTCATTATCATAGTGATTGTAAATGGCAAATTAACTATATTCGAGGTGTCCAGGTTTGATTTTAATGAATATGTGCCAGCCAGTCACAAGCCATTTAGCCAAGACTAAGTCTACAAAGGACAATAACAAGAATCACTGAACATTTTGTGTGGTTATTCCAGTAAATGCGTCCAGCCAGAAGGCAAAACTTCATTATCCTTCACGGAGTCAAAACCAATGGATTTTATGTAGGCAGACATTCCGGTCAAAGATACAGAGTCATACCAGCTGCTCAATTTGTGATTGGCCGTTTATTTGGCTCCCCACCACACCACTCTAATACCTATTGCACACTATTGACCTGTTTGTCCCGGGGGTGGACTGCAGCTCTGCTTGAACACTTAACACACATAAACACAAACATGAATGTTAGCAGAGTTTTCACAGATGTGCACACACATGCCACTACACACACACACACACACACACACACACACACACATGTACAGCCATCTGCCAGATGCATTAGCGGCCTTCGGATACCCAGGTCAGCCCAGGCTCAACTATCATAGCAGGAAACTTGGCGTGGGTGGGTTCATGGGTTCATGGGGGCTCAGGCAATTTTAACAAGTCACCCAAGAAGCCCTCCTTTCTCAGAGGGAGGGGCTCTCTCTTGCTGTTTTTCTGACTCACACACACATAAACACACAAATAACTATTGGATGTGTGGTCACCTGCCAAAAAAATGAAGTTATATATTGAAATACACTGTATTAAAATGCATCAATGAGCTTGCCATATGCCGCCTTTGTAATTTAGACAGACTTTTGTGTTAAATCAGACTATATGTGATAAGATCGACGTACATACTGCTGTTTATGAGTGGTATCTGTGTAAGATTTCGTGTCTAGAATCAGCACACTGAGTGAAACAGATGCCACCGGATTTGCTCCAGATTAAGTTCTCTCAGCGGCGTCTGGCAAAATCGGCAAAACCCGCCAGACAGAAATAAGTTATGGGCTGCAGCGGGATAAATCAACACGCAACAGATCAAATGATATGCACTGAAACAAACAAAAAAAAAGTATTTCAAGTAGTGGCACGCAACGTGATTACCAATAAATGCTTATTCATGCAACAGGGAGCTGGAGTTTTTTTCACAGCATGCATGAGAAGAAGACAGGGCCAGACCAAATGGTGGTGAAAAGAAGCCAAAGACATAGTGTGTGGTCACAGTGCAGTTCAAACATCAAAGTGCATGCACTAATTTAAATAAATAAAAATGTATTAATTAAAATCAATCTTTTTGTTCTTGAACAATAAAATACAAAACCACCGCTGCAACAAATGGTGCAACAGTAATAAAGACGGCTCCTGACTGTGTTTTTATTTATTTTTTTCCATGCTTGCAAGTGGCGGAAACACCTGCATCACGACTGAGTCAGACCTCGTGGTTAGGCTTGTCTTCTGTCTTCCTCAACAAAGGTCAAATGAACCCTTCACCAGAGAGTGAACCGAAGAAGCAATAAACTGTAAACAGAAAAGCAAAAGAATGCAGAAGAAGGAAGCAAAGGCGAGCCACAAATCACACGGTGCGGGGGTATTTATAAAATGCTTATGACAGTGAGTCACAGCCTTCTTTTGATGATCGATCGTCTTCTCGTTTCTCCCTTGTTTCTCGTGGGAACTGCGGTGTTTTACCCCAGAGCACGTATTGCTGAGGGGAAATTTTGTTTTTTAACAGTGTTTGTTTTTAAGCTGAAATCCTTTCGGCTGTTTTCCCTGTTATCTGTCTGAGTCAGATTTCCCAGGAGATTGATCATCCTCTTTTGTGGTGATTACAGTAAGACACCCACTGTCTGACTGGATGGATGGATCTCTGTTGAACTGACTGTCTGACTCTCCCTTACCTTATCTCTACATTTATCCTTTTATCAAATGGCCCACTACTGTTAAATATTCAGTGTATCTGCCCTCATGTAAAACAGTTGGCCTCTGTACGTGGGACAGACCCGTCGACCCACTGACCAAGTCGCAGTGCTCAGCTATGGGGGCACTACCCTGTCTGTGAGAAATGAGGCAGAAAAGACAAAAATGACAGAAAACCATATAAAAAGGGAAACGGTCATCGCAAAGACGAGAGAAATCAACCCGCCGTTCTACTATCCGCTGAGGTCAATGCTGAACCTGTGGTATTTCTGTTTCCGGATAGTTTACACTCTCATACTGAAACGAGAAGCAACGAAGCGTGAATGAGGCTGTTAGCAGGTAGCTGTGTGTTTTGTGATCTCTCTGTTGTCACTTTCACATCCTCAACAAAAAGAGGTTGAGGGCCAGAGCTCTAATTTGCTCTTTTGTGGGTAATAACGGCCCTCTTCAACTTGCGTCCACTGCGTGCCACGTGTAGTGAAACATCAGAAGTGAGCAACTTTCTAATTGTGGGCTGGCTGTGAAGCAGACGAACAAAGCAAGTTCCAAAACAGAAAACGCGTAGCTTTGTCTTGTCTAGTGAGAGTCCTGCAGATTCCTCTTTGTTATCCCCTTCTGCAGAGGGTTCTGAGCATAAACAAGAGAGTGAATGAGTGAACGATGAACCCCTGATTAGTCAGGAGCAGAGACAAACGAAATGTATGTGTGTTTCACAGGAGGTCTTGTTAATTCTCACTCGCAAACACTCAGAGGACTCAAAACAAAGCCCCCTCTCAGTGAAGTGCCCGAGGCTCGGCACAGAACTGAGCTGCATGGGGATGAGTAGCGTGTGAATCACACTTGGTTCCCAGACGCATGCTTTGCGGCCAGACTCCACCTCCCCCTCCCGCTGTTTGCCTCATCTCTGCACCCTCCGATGACCTCCGAGAGGTCAGCGTGTCTTTATATCATGTCAAACGCCAGGGACTTGAAGAGCTGCGCGTGAAAAGAGTCGTAGTAGTGAACAGCCTTCGTGTGCAATGCGAGGACTGAATGCTCTCAGGGTTTGATTTGTTTTATGCTTGTTTCGGGTTAATGCACGTTTTTGTGCATGTAAAAGAATGTGCACACTTGTGGGCATGTCTGTGCATCTATATCAGTCTCCATTATCTGAATTATCACCATCAAGTATGCAAAAAGCATTCTTTTGGGACAATTATTTTTCTCAGAGCTAAGTTTTACTAGGAAATATCTCCTGACTGACATATCCTACATTTCCAAACATGGAAATTAGTGCCTGGAGAAATTTGTTTGCAAAATTAGCAATTAGCTGAATATAATTAAAATGTGCAGGATAAAATTGAGCACTTTGGTTAGCAAAAGATTGAAATAAAATATCTGATCAAATAGATAAATTTGGACCAAAGCAACATTAAATACTAATGCTGACCGTGACGTTGTCTCACAAAGACCTGCAGCCACTCGAAGTGATCTCTCTCACTGACAGTCGTGAGTTTCAACATACTCAGTGAGCCAAAAAGTGTTAATGGTGCGATACACACAGAAACTAAGGCAGCAGACGCTTGCTGACATTATCCGATGACTGGCCATTGGTTGGGGAGTCATAGCCCGAGGAGACATCGCTTGTCTAGCATGGAGGCGTGATCAACTTCCCTGCCTGTAAATTTATCCAGTGGAAAGTTGGTCTGGAGCCCCTCCACTGGGAACAGATTATGCTCGGGCAAAGATCTGCTCCGCCAATCGAATGGTTTCGGCGGGCTTCTTGCGGTGATGGAAAGAAAAGCGATGCAGTCAACCTCGTCATCCGAGTGCCGTTGGGTTGATTTGTTTACAACTAAATGTCTGCTGTTTAAGTAATTAAGGCATTTGTCAGTTCCTTAATCGCTTCTAATTGCTTGTTTTTTGTTTTTTTTTTTGTTCTTTTTTTACAATGAATTGGTTGAAACACGCCCCGTAATGAAATCCAAATGGCCTGTTCCAGGCTACGGTTTCTCCTGATCAAAGGTAATCGTGAGTGTTAAAGGGATCCAGAGCAAAAACAGTCCTCCATTTAACAAACAGAAAAAAAAAAAAAATCATTCTATCGGTGCGGGTGTGTGGTATTAAAAGTAATTCCAGGAAGTCACTTCAAAGGGGTTTTAAACATGCACAGACTGGATCTGTGAAGGTGTCGTGGGGGACTGCTGTTCTACCTTTCATCGTGAAGATCGTAGGTGGAAATAGGGTATTCAAGTGAACGTATTTGATTGTGCTAAAGCTCCGTGCAAGATGACGCTTTGTTTGACTATTTTTGCTGAACAACCCCGACTCGTTCCACCACAGGCCATTGCGTCTGTACCTCGGCTGCTCCGTCGGACCTGCTCCTTTCAAATGAATGACAGGGCTGCATTTTTTCACACAGGGATCCTGTTGCGCTGACTAACTGTAGTAAACATTTGAACACTTCTATATATTAACATTTGGGAATGCAAATAAACTGGCTGAGAAACATGGTAGATTTGACCATTTAACCTGTGTCGATTTAGTGGATTTAGTGAATTTTAAGGGTAAAAATAAGGGATGGCATGAACAAAAAACATGACTGACACAAAGAAAGATAAAAATAATTGAGGGCAATGAGAGCACAACTGTTTAGTTACAGCCGACTGCTATTAAATTACAAGAACAGATGTTGAAAATACACTTCTTATGAAGTCAGACTCTGGGTGTGATTCACTTCTGTCTTAATCTTCGCTTGTTAAGCCTGTGGTTGGAAGCAGACGGAGTGAGTGGGGCAAAGAACTGGTACAAGAGAGGCGCCAGTGCAGTGAAGTGGGACAGAGAAACAGTAAACAAGTAGGTGACACGTTCAGCATGTATAAATAGCCGGTCGAGCTTTTCCAGAAATAACGTTTTGTCTTTCGGGGTAGCAAAGACGAAAACGGCACATCTGAGCGACTTCTCATTTTAATTAGAGGTTGTGGTTTTTGTTCCTGTGTTTGCAGCGAAACTTCATATCTGTATTAGAGTGTGTTGAGTTTGCCAGGGGTTGTTCTAAGTATAGACGAGTTTTGTTTCGCCCCGCGATGGCCTGTTTTTCTCGGCAGCCTCTTGAATGTGGTCAACGCTGCTGCATGAAAGGAAACCAGGTTGTGATCAGGCCACAAAGAGGTGTCTCTGCTACCACTTACACCTTATAAGGTTTTCAAAATGCGAAGCATCTATATCCGGATGATGCTCAAATATATTTTTAGCTGTTCAATGTGAAATCAAAGAGCTGTGGGTCAGCATATACCCTCTATACGTTTGAGATTGGTTTGAGCGACGTGCAACATTTCATATCTTGTCAACCTCTCAAATGCAACTCGATCACTAAATCTTGAAATTCCACACAGGTTAGCCAAAGTCAGGTCAGGTTGCAGGGAACTCGCTGACATTTGCGTGTTGAACCAAAACCAGAGACAAAAGGCCCCAGCTTTAGTCCAAGTCTTTGTTTACATGCTTCCTCTGAAGAACAGTGACGTCAGTGTTAAAAAAAACAAAGACACCAGGTAGGATCTCTTTAGACAGGCAACATTTTGCATGCTCTTCAGAGTCAAATTTGCTAAACAGAATCTACAGTGACTGCAGTGGGAGGTTTCGGCATCAACAGAAAAGCAGGATGTCTGCCTAATTGCAAAACCACACCGCTGGATCTGGGAGAGAAACACATCCCTGGGGACATTAACTAAATTCAAAGGAAATCGACATGGGAGGGTTATTGCAGTACGGGAGCGTGTCAACATATCTGAGGAGGCACAAATCAAAACACACATTCACAGGGTGAGCTGCATTCTTAATGATGTGTCAGAGGAAAGGAATCTGTTGTGTTTCACTCCGGTATCGCTGTCATGATTGATAAACCTGCTTTGCATTTCCAAGTTTCACACAGAGAGAAGCGTCTACAAGCCTTTTCTCTCCTCGGTAGGTTGTCTCATCTGCATTCAGATCAGCCGCCGCCTCTTCTTGCAAAACGCTTATGAGCAGCTGTTGTGTTATGATGATTATCATGATAATTATCGCTACTACAATAACAGCCTTAAGCACCATTGTTAAGCACCACTCTAGAAATATACTGTATGAATGGACAATTAAATACACCTTCATCTAATGTTTTTATGATGCATCCTAAAAATAATTGGTTGGTTCTTTAACCTGTGGCAGTTGTTGGAGTACACACCTCACGCAACCAATTTACTTCAGACACTAAACTGACAGACACCATCCAGTCACAATTTGGCAATTGTTTATACTTCCCAGAGAGTCCTGCAGCAAGCGTGTACATCTTTGCCATCACCCTCTGATCTTCAAACCGTATAAGAGCGTAACTGTGACGGGAATGTAATGGTAGAAGGAGATAATTTAATTACCATTTTATGACGTGAGAGCAAAGGTTTGGCTGGGTTTAGGCACAAAACCAAAGTGTAGGGAAAGGTCACATTTGGGAAAAAAAAAAAAAAAAAGAATAACATGGATGAGCTTAACTTAATTAACGTCATGGTTAACATTTGCTTTGAGAGTTTTGTTAACCCAGCCGTCCTCCCCATCCCCCTCCCTGGGCAGATGTCTCTTAGCATTGTAGGGTTATTGCAGAACAGAAGCACGTCAACCTTTTTGAGCGGGCACAAATCAAAACACTTACGCTCGGCCGACACGGTTGAGCTTAAAAGGGAACAACTGTTTTTTACAACCTGGACCTTATTACTGGCATAAAATACGATTGTTTACTCACCCATATAACTTTGGTGTTATTTGGAGTCCTTCGGAAGATATTTAGCTCCAGTAGAGCGCCGCATACATCCATATAGTGGGAGTGACTGGGGCACCGAAACGTAGCCTCTAAATAACGCATTGTCTGCCACAAAACTTGTTAATTTCACCAATATTTTGTTATGATACGCTAGTGCCATTCCCCGTTGAGTCCGGAGTTGTCTGTAATCTATTCGTGGAAGTGCAGCGGTTTGTTGTTCTTTGAATTGGAATCGGAAAAAGTTTCGGTGCCCCAGTCACTCACACTATATGGATATACGCGGCGCTCCACTGGAGCTAAGTATCTTTCGAAGGACTCCAAATAACACCAAAGTTGTATGGGTGAGAAAACAATCGCATTTTATGCCAGAAATAAAGTCCAGGTTGTAAAAAAACAGAAGTTCCCATTTAACTTAATTGACGTCATGGTTAACATTTGCTTTGAGAGTTTTGTTAACCCAGCCGTCCTCCCCACCCTCCTCCCAAGGCTGACTCTGTGGCTCTATAACACTGATGTATGACGGAGAACTGGGCACCACATGCTGTGTTACTTGAATCAAAATTGCTTGCTGAACACATGCAAGTAGATCCATCATAAGATGCGTAGGCAGATGCACACCATCACAACAAACCCACATAGTGTAAATCATTACATTTCATGGTGAAGCCTTTCTTTTTTTTAATATCATGTTGACACACATGTTTATGTGTAGCAAGTGGAAACCTCCTTGACTTCTTTACAACCTTGCGCAAAAAAAATAATTGTTTTGGGTATGGGTAATTTACCCATTATGCATTAGTATTTAAGGCAACCCACGTGTTAAAGTTATGCATAATTTAGTCAGTGGTTTAGGTTATTGTTTGGTATGTCATTCTCTAAAGTGGATGTGTCTTTAACGGTTCTAGGCAACGGGGAGTTTTAAGAAATGTATTAAACATTCATGATAGTAAGGCTGAACCCAAAGCTGTTTGCAAGAAAGTAAAAAAATAATCATATTTGCAATACCACAAGTGACCATTGGGGGTTTCCAGCAAGTGCCATCATAATTACCACACCCACTAGATTGAATGTAACTAATAAGCAGCTTATACTAATAACCTATGAGACTATTTTTATTGGATTAGACTTCTTATTGAATAGCTTTTATCAGATGGAAGGAAACTGCGCACAAGCAGAACTAAAAGACTGATGTCAGCAATATGCTGGTTAAGTAAGACTGTGAGATCTGAGGATACGAAGGATTTTAAATGCAATTGTTCATTTGACAAACAGGACCTCACTTACTGTAAAACTAAATATGTTAAGATCATATATCCTAAGCCGCAGATATGCACCGTCATTTTAATTAAATGGAAACGTGAGGCATATGGGCGTGCATGTGTCTGTGTGTACGCATTAATCACAATTAGTTTTTAATGGCATGAAACAGGGGACGAGACACAGGTCTCAGAGGAGATGGAAGAAAGACGCATTAACCTCTGCTGCACCCAAACACCTGCCCACCAATTTAAAAACAGTTGAAGGGGGGGAAGACACAAGAGGAGAGCGAGGGGACTATCATTTCAGTGGAGTCTCAAGAGTTTACGACGCACATCTTTGAGACAATGCTGCTATTTTTATGAACTATTTCATGTATGACGTGTGTTTATTTTTGCATATGCACTGTGTTAGATGCCTTCTATTCTAGCTTTCAGACAGAAAATAAACTTATTCCTGTTTCTAATTCTCGAATAACTCCTACAGAGGAGATATAAATCATCAGTAAATTAAAATATTAAGATACCACAGATCCTACATGATCTCAGAGACAAACAAAGAAGGAACACCAATGTGGATACCACATGCAGACCTTATGTTTGCTGCTATCATCTATAATGTATCAGGGGCACATCTGGCACTCAGTGCCATCATACTACTGATGGTTGACCACACATGTGCACAGATAATATTGCACGCTTAGAGACTCGAGTGCTTTTTCCCTATCAGATAAGACACATTCTTGTCTCCAGTGCCATGTTTTGTCTTTGGTATTAGAGCCTGAGATCAGGAGGTGGAACAAAAATAGAATTTAAGTTTGGTTTAAGGGGATTTAAATATTTCTCCCGACGATAAATCATTTAGCCTTGTATATATTTTAATAATTCACATGAGGATATTTTTTTTCCCCCGTGGGATTTTGAGAGATGACAGGAGAAACCACTCGCTCACAACCCGTCCACCCGGGAGATCGCATTACCAGCCACTGCATTAGGATGATGAGAGCACCTGCTCACTCTTGTAGTTATAATCAGACACCGAATGAGGGTTTATGATGCAAAATTAAAATGTGGTGATTAATAATTATATGTGTTGAGGGGGGAAGAGATGAGGAATGAGATTAAGCTTTAATAGCAGGAAGGCCAGAGCCGAGCACACAAATCATTACGGCCTCATATACAGTGAGTAATGACTGCAACTAACACAGCAACTGCAATTATTTTTACTCCTTAGAAAAACAATTATTTATAGTCGTCCATGGTGTGAAAATAATGGTTTTAGTTGGATGTATCAATAACATTCTCATGTCTGCATGCTAAACGTGACGCTACAGTATATTTAGCTGTCTACCACTTTGGACTAAAATAACTTAGCAACAACTGGATGGATTGCCATAACATTTGGTGCAAATATTTATGGTGCTCAGAGGATGAGTTGTAAAAACTCTAATGAACTGAACTGACATTTCTTTTGGTGCCGTAGTGGACAAAAATATAAAGATTTTAAATAATTCAAGAAATCCAGATCATGGAGACAGCATTTTTACATAATTTATAAATTAGATAAACAAGATGTAACACGTAATTCATTACTATATTTTACCTTCATACACACCCTAAACTAATCCGCTTCTAAACTCTATCAGCTGATATCCGCATGCAAATATGCAGAGTTTCTAGGTAAGGGACAAGATTATGGTTTGTGTTTGTCGTCTGAGTACTATTGACTAGTTGTGTTTGAGAAGGAGTCTTTCTATACTCTGGTCACGCCTCTCAAGCAAATACCTTAAAACTGTTAAGGGTGTGAAATCCTGCCTTCAAATGGAACTTGTGAGGTTGTGGTTAAGACATGGGAAGCCGTGTACACAAAATGGTTGGCATTCAAATAGCAGCTTCAGCCCTAAGTGGTGAAAATACAGTAGATAGGCAACGTTTGTCGCCTCTAGAGGCAACCGGGCCGTGCTTAGCAAGCTGCCAACCAGAAGCCCTTGGGGATATTAACATTTTCCTCAGACATATTATAGAATTACAAAGAAAACTAGCATACAACATACACCAATCAGCCACAACATTATGACCAACTTCATAATATTATGTAGGTCTTCCTTGTGCCTCCAAAACAGTTGTGACTCATCAGAGAATGGACATGGATCTTTGGAGGCAACAGAATGTTGTTAGTGGGGGCCTTTGGGTCTCTTTGGGTTGAGGGGAGGGGTTGATTGGGTTGTGGATCAGTCCACAGATACTTGATCAGTTTGGGATCTTGTGAATTTGGAGGCCAGGTCAAAACCTTGTGGCTGTTTTTCATATTTTCATATATTCAGTTGTTCCTGAATTGTTTTTGTGTGTGTGCCTGTGTCAGGCTGCATCCTGCTGCGAATGGCTGCTGCCATCAAGGCGTGTCATTGCTATGGGGTGGGGGTGACTGGTCTGGTCCAGGTGGGTGGTACATGTCTAAAGGCGTATTCACACCAGGAAGGTCCGTTAGTTCACTTGCTTTGGTCCGGACCAATTTTTTTTTTCGTTTTTTTTTTTTAGTGCGGTTTGCTTTCACACTGTGATTAATTGCAACCGGACCAGAATTTATAAACAAAAACACATGTGCTAAGGTCGTTCAGCCATTGGCTGGTAAACGTATAGGCGGGGTAATGAAGGAAGCCAAATGTCCCACGTAAATAGGCTACAATGGAGACTTTGCGTACTGTAGGTCTACTTGTTATTATGCTAGCAATATGGTTTATAAACTTACAGCTTGTGCTCGAGCGTCAAGACCGTTTGATGCAACATGAGTTTAACCATATCATGCTCGTTATTTTGCAACGGCTCATCTCTACCTAACCTACCTGCGTTTGTTTGCTTCACGTGTCTCTCTGTTGTGTGTGTCACTGGGCTATCCTACATTTCCCATAATGCGCGAAAACTACGGGAAACTACGGGAGCTCGTCAAATCCAAAAAGGTAGATTTTTGCAACTTGGGTCGGATCGAGGTCGGGCTGCTTTCACACCATAAAGGAACCGCACCAGGGTTCGGTAGGAACCGCTCCGAGACCACCTCCTCAGCTGGGTCTCGGTCCGCTTGTTTGGTCCGCACCAGAGTTCGAGTGATTGTATTCACACCAGTCAAAAAGGTCCGAACCAAGCAAGGAAACGAACTTGAGTTCGTTTTAATCGAACTAAACAAGGCAGGTGTGAATACACCCTAAGTAACATCCACCGGATGCCAGGTCCAAACGTTTCCCAGCAGAACATTGTATTGTCACATGTTATGCCTGATCGGTGTACATAACATAGAGGTTAGCTGCATCCCACAACTTCCACTTTCTGTGCTAAGATAAGCATTATATTACAGTTGACAGAGTGGTATCGACCTTCTCAATGTCAGGTCCAAAAGTTTCCCAGCAGTTCTGTCAGTGGTTTTAATGTTATGGCTGATCAGTGTTTTTACTTTACATCCACTCTCACCATTTTTAAATAATCAGCAAACATAACTCATGAAGAAAAATGTCCACTTATGTATTTGTGACTTCCACAACAGGCAGCCATTCATATTGAAGGTTCTTGTGAACATTAAAAACATGATCCCATTTGAAGGCAGCATCTAGTGGCTTCTTGGTTTTGTGGTGGCCACCGCCTCCCAACGCAATTCTTGCATCTCTGGCCCTGGTATCCACTGCCTGCATTGGAAAAACTGGCCATAGCCACCAAAAGTCATAAGTCAGTGTGTTCCAGGCTGATCTGCTCCTATAGCCTGATGTTTGAACAATATTAGTCTTTGCATTGAACTCTCCAGAAGGGAAGAAGAGTATCTTATAGTGTGCAAAAACTGTGCCAAGTATAGTATGAGCTATCTTCTGTGCACTGCCCATCCCCCTTTCTTGGTGCCTAATCCCTCCATGGCTTCTAGACTAATTTCCACACAAACATACGCATTGGGCCATGCCAAACTAGGAATTAATGAGTTACCGTAACCATTCAACCAAGCTTAATGAGTGCTGCAAAAGGAAGCGCATTATGGTATAAATGCGAGTCATAACGCCCCCACACACACAAAATATAGCAAACAGATGAAACAGAGGAAAACAGGCGGGTAGTTAAGTTTTGCCACATTTAATCCATCATTGTAGAGGGAGAGAGAAAGAAATGATGGCCGCAAACTTCCCAGCTACCCACTGAGGAAATGCTGTCCTTCCTCCCACACAATCTCCCTGATCCTTGATTCATAAAGAAAATACCATTCCCCATCAATACCCACCACAAGAAACCCCAGAGCGCTTTGGCTTCACATATCAAACAACTTCCAGATTAACCACAGGGCGAGGAAAGCCACAACAATGGCAGTAATATTAAAAGCAGAGTATACGCTTTAAACTGCTCAGCTCAGCAGAACCAAGGACTGTCCAGAGTTATTATCACCGGGAATAGGAGACAAATCGCTCGGTCATGAAATATAATAGCGGGAAGAAAAAAAATGTAAGAATTTATAATGCCCCTAAGGACACAGGACAGAAAGTAACAAAACAGTTTAATGTCCTCTAATCTGGTTTCAAAGCTTTATGAATAATAAAGATTTCCTTTTTTTTTTTCTGTTTGGGAATTTCAAATCAGCTTCCCGCAAATCTCTGAGACGTGACAAAGCCCTGGTTTTAGTGCATTCAGCTGGTAAATAACACTAAATTCACTGCTTATTTATCCTAAACAGAGCCGTGCAGGGTTTGTAGTACAAACAGCTGGCAAACAAAAGGGGGCAGATTTGGCTGCATGTTTCTGATTGCTTGATTACTGCGAAGAACTAAAAAGAGGAAGAGTTCCTGAGAACGGTGGGTGGTCTGGATAAAATCTAAAATCTGCTTTTGTTTTGTTCTCTATCTTGCTTTTTTCCTCTCGTATTCAGTCTCTTGACCTCGGCAAAGCAGGGCACAAAAAGAAGACGAAAGAAGAGCTTTGCTGTCTTAATAAGCACCTGTCTTTAGGGGGAGACTTGAAATTCCTGTCTGGTTTCTGTGTGTGTGTGTGTGTTTGTGTGTGTCAGGTTAGCCCCATCACAACAGAGATCACTGATTGCTTGTCATTTGTTGATGGAACTGACACAGGTGCAGGTTTTTCTTGCTCCATTACTCTTTTCCGAGCGTGCTCAGTTGGGATATTTTCGCCGGAGTTTAACCAGAGGCAAATATTTGGCCTCAGTCACGTCTTTGTGTCACCTCTCGACGTCTTCAATCTTCCTCTTCTCTCCTCGCACTCAGTTGAGGAGTCATTCAAGAATTCAGTACACGGACAAATGGAGGAATTAAGATGAATAGCTTGACCACAAGGAGTCAACAGTCGTATTGTTTGTCTTCTGGATAAACTAGAGGCCGAAAACATGGTGAAGTCTTAAATGAGACGGTGTTAACAGAATATGAGAGGCATGGTGGTTCTGGTTTGTGCTGTTCCCCTGCATGAATAGAAAACAGAATAGCCTTTACAATGATTGTATGCATGATAAAATAAAATTGCAAATTGCATGTGTCTGTCTTTTGGGTGGTGCATGGGCTTGATTGTCCTCATTACCCACACATAGGAAGGTGTAGATATGAAGGTACAGAAGGCCTTCCTGGAAAGGCATTTGAACTTGTTGGTTGCTAAAGCACACCCTTATTTTCCTGGTTGCACAAGGAAAACCTTCCTGTTTTGTAAACCCTGGCGTCTGCTCTCTACTTTACAGGTCGCAAAATCATCAAGGCCCAGTCATGCAAGCTTTTCTAAAGAGAACTTTAGAAATCGATTTGTTGAAATGGAATTGCTGCGATAAAAGCATATGCCAAGAGTCAAGCTTCAAACTTTGGTTGCATGAGAATATTGACGCACATATTGACAAACCTTAATCTGCCCTGACAGTCTTGCATGCTGAGGGAGAGCCGTAGAGCGTATAAAAGTGTCTAAAATGTACAGTATAACCTACTACACAAACTGGGGGAAAGTTGAAACAAGAGTGTCATTATTATCTCTGATTCCACCCTCCTCAAACTGACTGATGGGAAGTTAGTTCACCTGCTGAACCTCTCAGTAGTTGGAAATCTTTCTGATTAGAGATTCAACTTCACTGTTGTCATTTATGTTAAATAAAATGATGTGGTAAGATACATCAAACATCATCAAATAGAACAGAACTTCTTTGACATGTACAAAGCGGTTTTACCTGATAGTGATGAAGTCCGGCTCTTTGCAAAGATTTGGCTCCTTTGGCTCAGCTCCTTTAGAAGAGCTGGCTCTTATGGCTCCCAAACGGCTCTTCAGTTCTATTTTATCCTAATTTATCCTAATCTCTATTTAGCAATTATGAATGGTTTGTGTGTTGGTAATTTTTCATAAAAGCCTTATTTTTATGCATATTTTTCAATACAGTTACTATTTTTGAATATTTCAATCAAAGCTTTAAATGAAGAACTGAACCACAGCAAACAAATCAAATAAATACAGGCTAAAGTCTTTACATTAAGACACTTTAGATAAAAGTCTGTAGTGAAGCTTAGACTCTTCCCGACAGGAATCAGCTCTTCTCGTTCGCTACAAAGAAATGGCTCTTATAGGGTCGGCTTGTTCATGTACGACACATCACTACTGCCTCCGGTGGAGCATCAAATCTGCGAAATATCTCAGAAGTATTGACACAGTGACAACACTTAATTCATTAAAAAGATGACCAAGAAGGACAAAGATTTATCAGTGTAACCCCACATCGGTTCCAGCCTCATTCCTCCTTCCAAACACTTGTTTTAACAACTCATTGTTTCTGTCAAGTCACCTCGCGTAGGGCAAACTCGCACAGAAGGAATGTATTTATGTATTTATTGCACCCAGACAGAAATTATTGCATCTAGCAAACATGTTTATAAGGAGTTAATGTTTCACTTTTCAATGAATCATCAACGGGTTACACCGATCCGACTGTGTCAGATCAGGTGAGTCCGTTCAGCTGAGGTGGTTACATGAGGCGTTATAATTCTGTGATGATTCCTGGAATACAAGTGTTATGTAAATGGCTCCAATGTCAGCAAGAAACAGGGATATGGCTGATATTACGTAGACAAGAGGTATAAACAGAAACCCTTGCAATCATTTTTTGGTTCGGAGTTAAAATAGATAAATGGGTCAGTCCCTGAATGTGCTCTAATGCACCAGACACAATCAATAAAATAAGCCCACTGTACCAGACCAATAAACCTCTCAGAGATGATGGAATGCACTTCTAACAGCTATTTAATGGAATTAAACTCACAAACTGAGGCGGGTTTATGGTTTCTCCATAATTTAATTTGGCAAGTTTAAGTGCAAAATGAATGGAAGTGTGCGTCCATAGGGTACAACTGTAATGAACAAACAAAGGAGAGAAAATAACACAGCAGCTAGGAGGAGCAGGAGGGAAGTAGTGGAGGAAGAAGTTGAAGAGAAAAAAAAAGAGTGATGAGACAATAGACAAGACCTTCCTATTGTGCAAACCTCAGCAGCGAGGATGTCCCCCCGCAGACGCAGTGATTCAGCAAGATGCAGAAAAACTTCTGCCTGATTTGGCCTCAGAGTATAACCCAACGTTGTTATCTGAAATGAGACGGAGCGAGTGGGGCAATAAACCGGACCGCCGTGGGACGATTGCGATTGCTTTTCTAACACGTTGGAAATGCTGAATCAGAAAGTGGGCTCTGTGCAATTACACTGGCCTCCAGCAATAACAGATGGTCCAAAAAAAAACAAAGAGACTGACTCTGCCATTTGGGACAGGGAAGGAAACTCTCTCTTTAAATCGTTTTAACAAGGAGGAGGAAATGCGAAGCAAGGCTGCACTTTATTTAGTAGCTGGCCGTGACCTTCTAAATAGATGTTAGTTGCGTCCATCTTGTAAAAGGAAACTGTACTCCCATCTATGTGATCATCTTGCATTAAAATAGTGCTTTAAGATTGTTTTATTTGGTGCCTTTAATCTTCAGCATTTCAGTCAGAGTGAACTTTCTGTTAAAAATTTGACTTTGAAACTCGACATCTTGTTTTACACCGATCCAGCATAACATTATGACCACTGAGAGGAAAGGTAAAAAACATTGACCATCTTGTAACAATTCAATGTAAAGTAGGGAAACTGTTGGACCTTTGGACTTACTTAGACATGTAGCACCCACCTAGACCAGACCAGGCACTCCCACCCCATAGCAATGACACTCCTTGGTGGCAGCAGCCATCCCCAGCAGGATGCAGCCTGACACAGGCACGCACACAAAAACAGTTTAGGAACAACTCAAAACAACACAAGGAACAGCACAAGGTGTTGACCTGGCCTCCAAATTCACTAGATCCCAAACTGATCAAGTATCTGTGGGATGCACTGGAACATGCCTGATTCACAGAGGCCCCTCCCCTCAACCCATAGGACCCAAAGGCCCCCACTAACAATTGTAGTTAAAACCTTTTAGATTTGATGTCGTTTCTGCAGGAAATTAAAGGAAAACAAGATCCTTGTAAACCGTCTCTCAACAAATCTTCCCAAAACACAAACAGAAGTCAAGAATTTAGCAAAATAAAGGAACTTTGTAGCCTCTGTGACCACGGATGACACAAATTCATCCATTAAGCATATGTAGCCACCAGAGAGATCATGGATATCACTCTGAACAATAGAGAAGAAAACACAATTGGGCTGTTGAAAGGAGTCCTCATATAATATATATAATCCTCATTCAAGTAACATACAGGTGTAGAAGAGAACCATCTGTAGCGTATAACATTTACTGACAGACACGGGATCAGCACGCTCAAATAAATATCATGCGAAAAGCCTTTGAGCCTCTTTGGAGCACTTCACTAATGAGTAATATATTAAAAGGAAAAGACTAAATATTCAGCCACACCTTAACCTTAATTTGCCCGAACCGTCCAGAGGTACAAAATCTCTCTTATGTAAGCTCTCGGCTCAGGAGAGAAGCTAAACACCTGCTGCACACTCATTATTGAAACTATCTCCAGCGAGGGATAGTCTAATGACTACCTTGTCCTGAACAGCTTCTCCCAGCGGTGATGATTAGATGGACATTCCAAGCCGACGCTGTAAGCATCAAAAGAGGAGGCACATTCAGCAGTCCTCAAGGTTATAACCCTTTTTCCTTTACTCTCCTCTGAACGGGGAGAGAAACAATCGGGTGGCATTCACCAGACTGGGAACATCTCCCTGTAAATGTCACATAAATCAAAGAGAGGATATGAACACATCTCCCTTGTACTCTTGAACTTTTAAGTCACATTCGTGGTGCAGTGAAGTAGAATACGTTACGCAGAGGCCCAACCTTTGAAATATTAAAAATGCATTTGATGTTTGAGTTTGCATGACTCTTGACTCTTGATCTCATGATTATTTTATGGAGTGCACATGTAAATACAGCATGCTAAACAAGTGAACTAGAAGAAGACTCTTGATGTTTCTGGTGTTTTCCTTAAGCTAATCCATCTTTAATTTTTATATCCGCCAGTTTTTATACCACCTACAGTAAAGTCAGGGGCGCAGCACCAAATTCTGGACCCTGTACACTCTTAATGTCAGTGGGCCCCCATCCATGTCAGTGCACAAAGCACGCAAGCAAAAAAATAAAAATTCATGGGCCCTCTCCCTACTCAGGCCCTGGGTAGTCAGGTCCCCTTTTCCCCCCACTACCACGCCCATGAGTGCAGTAACTTATCACGTGATTGTTTGTAGCAATAGTTTTAGAAAAATTTGCTTATTTTCTTTTCTGAGAGTCAGTTGAGAAGATCGATACCACTCTGTCGATTGTAATATAATGCTTATCTTAGCACAGAAATTGGAAGTTGTGGGATGAAGCTAACTTCAATGTTATGTACACTGATCAGGCATAACATTATGACCATCTTGGGACAATTCATTGTTCTGCTGGGAAACTTTTGGACCTGGCATTCGTGTGGATGTTACTTAGATATGCACCACCCACCTAGACCAGACCAGGCACCACCACCCCATAGCAATGACACTCCTTGATGGCAGCAGCCATCCTCAGCAGGATGCAGGCTGACGCAGACACACACACACAAAAATGGTTTAGGAACAACTCAAAAAACATGAAGAACAAATTTACTAGATCCCAAACTGATCAAGTATCTGTGGGATGATCCACAGAGGCCCCTCCCCTCAACCCATAGGACCCAAAGGCCCCCAATAACAACATACTGTTGCCAGACACCACAGGACACCCTCAGAAGGCCCATGCCCATTCTCTGATGGGTCAGAACTGTTTTGGAGGCACATACGTGATATTCGGAAGGTGGTCATAATGTTATGCCTGATTGGTTTATGCTTTATAAGTTATATGTGTAACATTCTCTTCAGCCAGTATTGAGTCAATTAAAACACATTTTAATATGAATATGATAATTCTCTATCTTGCTTATAAGGTCAGCTAGCATCTTGCAGCTCTTACACAGTTCAGACTGTGGATTTTTAAACCTCCTGATGTCCTTATCAAATAGTTCAGCAGGTCTGACCTTAGAAAATGTATAACGATAAAGCACCACGGCGTATACTGTGTTTGTGTATGTGTGTGAAAAGATGGAGAAAAGCAACTCTGCCAGCTGATGAATTATTAAATTTCATACAGCCCTGCGCAGACTGGAGCATGATATTGGTGTAGGGGTGAGTGTGTGTGTGTGTGTGTGTGTGTGTGTGTGTGAACGTATCAAAACAACTGTCTGCATTTGTATGCGTGTCAGTATTTGTTTGCGAGTGCAGCAGCGCTTGGATACATGTATGCATTTTATGAGCTGGGAGGTATTTGTCCCGTGGCCTTGAGAGCTCTGCTCGCTGCAACTTTCCCACTTCCACAGGGACAAATCTCAAGCAACTGTAGCACTTGCAGCATTTCTGTCAATTTGTTAAAGAGGTTTTCTTAAATTTCCATGTGTTTTATCTATTTGTATGCATTCTTATGTGGGCGATATGAATATTTGCAATAGATACGAAAAGGTCAGTAGGGAAACAGGACGGGTTGTATGCAAAATAAAATATAAAGTATGAAATAATCTGTCAAAATTACCGAAATGTTCTACTATTATGACAATAGCTCTACTGAAATTACAAATGACGTACTTTACATACTAGATTTCCCACAAAAAAGCGTTGCACTAGTCTTTTGTGGGTTTCTTTACCAGCCGTACACAACACAATGAATTATTATCACACTGTATCCTTCAGCTATTGTCTGTCGGGATGAGCCAAGACATGCCCACTCCTCCATCCTGCCTCTCCTTTCTGACTGTTTTCCTTTTCTTTTCCTCTTCTTTGTCCCATTTAATAATGATTCTTTTCTGACGAACAATGTTTTTGTTTTTTTTTCCCCTTTGCTGTGCGACGGGTCGGTCTTTGTCTGTGGTGTCTCCGTCCACGCTACCTAATTTCCCGTCTCTGTCACAGTTTGCGCTCTCCTCATTTCGAAAACACCAATGCATTCTCTAAGACGTTGTTTAAAAGTTTGTAATTATTTTTTTCTCTGTTGTCTGTCTTTGAATTACAAAAACATTAATATTTTTTTATATATATACTCATCGTCCAATGATACGAAGCACATCATTTCACATGCTCTACTTCTTCAAAATTAATTGATCCGAGAGACCTTATGGCAGGGCATTGCGAAGATGGAGAAATGAGGTGCAGCGTGTGTGTGAATGAATCACCACGGCCCACGATGGCTGCAGGCCACAGAGTAATGTATGCACGGTTAATCTTTTCCCATACATTCAACCAGTGTGTGTCAGTTTGGGGCCGCCATACAAAAGCCTTTTGTGTGCTTCCAGTAACCCCAAGCGTTGCTGGTCAACTCGCTTAATTGGCTATGCTCTGTTTGCGGTATTGAGGGAGATGTGTGTGTGTGTGTGTGTGTGTGTGAGAGAGCTGGAGAGAGTTTTTGGGGTAAGGATGGATCATTACACAATGCAGAATGCAGGATGCAGGGAGACATATGAATCGCTTTCTTGGACTAAATATGCACAGAGAATTCATTTATACGCACAAATTTACATACAAATTAACACATTTTGTAATATTTGACCAAGTGAGGCCTTGATTTTAGACAGATACAGACAAAAGGTGCATCCTTAAAAGCAGAATTCTGTAAATAGGTTCTTAGAGCGTTGTGTTATGTGCCTTCTTGGGTGATTTTGGCTGGGCTTACTGCTATGGATGTCACAGATAGGATTCGTGAAGAGCAGTTTTGAAGTTCACTGTAATGGCTCTTAGCCTTGTCTGACTCCACCTATCTCCCAGCTAATCCAAAAATGAGCCACGGTGGCTGGGTGACGCCTATGCGGAAAATCTGTGGGGCCTGTCACTTAAAGCAGACTTTAATATTCAACTCTCTCCAGTTTATTTCATGAATGGAGTAATTGGCTATAGAGACAATTACAATTTTTTTTTTCACCCGGCTGCAAACATGTTTATTTCTGTTGTTAAGTTGGTCATTTTAACATGGAGGTCTATGGGGATTGATTCAGCTTTTGGAGACTGCCTCAAGTGGCCATTTGAGGAACTGCATCACATTAGCTTAATTTTTCAGCCTCTGAGGTTTGCTGCTTGGTTTAAACCCTCAAAATCCAATATGGGGCCAGACAGAACTGCGAAATGGATGATCTTGTCACTAATACGTGCCAGGCTGGAGGCAACGTATTTCTATCTTCCTCTCTCTTTCTTCCTTTCCCCCTGTTTGTTTTGTAAGTCTTGATTGTGAAATTGATTTCCACCTGTGGGGTCTGGCGGCGACTACCTGGTTGGTTGGTCCAACCTCACGCTGTCCAATCACGGGCCAGGGCCTGCATGAAAAGGGACCCACCTGGAGGATCCTCTCTTTCTGCTCTTCTTTTTTTACTCTCTGCATGCTTTGATTACTGTTTCTCCTGCCTTGTGAACTATTGTTAGATGCTTTCTGTTAAACACTCTAGGATTATTGCCGTTGCCACCCTTGGATTTTTGACTGCACCTCCTTTTGTGGAGACGATAGTTAGGCCTTGTGTTTGACGTTTTCATATTGTATAAGTTTGTTAGCATTTCTTTCATGTATTTGGCACAACCACGTGGTCCAATCCTTCCTCAGTGGTTGTGTTAAGACTTCTCAGTTACCTTTTGTTAAGGTTTCCTTCCATCTCGACTCAACTTCCTTGATTGTGTCCAACCCTAAAATCCCCTAGATCCACCAGGAGACATAAGGCTCATGAACAGGTTATTTTTTTGTTATCTGCTCATTGGGCTAGGTATTAAGCCAGACATGCTGTAATTGTATGAATAGATATACAGTTTAATCTGTTCATTATATTTGACCTGTCTGTTTTGCTTTTAAAAGATCACCATCCACAAAACTCACTCTTGCTACAACCCCCACTGTCTTTATGAGGATGGAAAATTTCTGCAAATTCGGCAAAACATTTTGCTGCATGATGTTTGAAGAACACAAAGGTACTTTGCTGTACACTTAATGCTAATGGACAACTGTTATACAGCAGTAGGCTTAGTTAATAGTCGCTTACTTTTGACCTCGTTCAAGCTGCCACCCATAACTGCTCACAAACACACACACACAATACCAACTTCCCATGCTCTCACTGCTTAAAAATTAACATCACACGCTGACCTTTCATCTCCTTTCCTTAAGGAAACTACCAGCAGGACATCCTTTACTGTGTGAAGACAAATACAAAAAAAATTGCCAGCATGCTGAATGAATGTGATCACAGCAGTTTACTCAGTTTTTTTTTTCTCACTTGCACACTTAGAAATTACACAAGGCCACAGAAGTTTTCCAGCAGAGCAGAGCTTCCTGAGCTTTTCATTTTTCCTGAAAGTATCCCATTGTGTGCCAGTGTTTGTATTATTTCCACACCGCCATGTTGCAGTTCTGCCGTTTCCAATTGCAAGAACAGAATACGCTCCTTTGTTTCCTTCAAGCCTTTTTTTTTTTTTTTTTTTGATGAGAAAACATTTTGTGGGAAATGTGATAAATTCATAGCGGGGGAAATCTGCAGAGTGTCCCTTTTTTCTGCAGACACTGAAACAATATGCTCATTTAGGACACAAAAGAAAACAGTGCATGCGTTTATCTGGTCATGAATCAGGTTTCATAATTGAGCGCACAGTCCCAGGCCAGTCGTGCAGCAAACGCAATTCTGTGAAAATGCACCAGTGTTCCAGCTTGTGGTCCTCCTTGCTGCTGTTTTTCACAGTTCATCGTTGTCTGCGGCCACTCTTGCTTATCAGTCGGACTTCCTGCTTTTGAGCTGGCAAGGGGAAGTGGAACAAGATCCGTCAGTAACCTGCTTCCTGCATGCGTGATGGCAGCAAGTGACAGCTACTTCTTCACACACTTCTCTCATTGTTCAAGCTTGTTCATGATCAACCCTTTACCAGAATGGGATGACGACGACAACGGTGTAGATGAATGGCATACTCACCGGCAAGGCCAGAAAGCGATAACACACAATCTTTTTTTTTTTTTTTATCTTCGTGAGCTGGTTGTGACTAAAATAAGCCACACACATAATGACTGACTCACTGGTGTTCAAATTTACTCATGGGCTGTTTATACTGTATGTAGGACTAATCAGAAGGCCTGTTCAGACTTTGTATTATGATCCAATCGCAAGTGGCCAGCGTAAAAGACGGGGTGGATTAAGGGTTGTAGTCGACTTTACTGCTGTGCCATGATGCTTTAAGCAGGAAGTCGCCTCCAAGAAGGTAGGGGAGGACTCCTGTGGGTCACTGCAGCAAACTAGCAGCGGTTCATGAAGTGTGTGGAAATCCAAGATGAAGCCAATTCTACCGTGACATGCAGAATATGTTAGTCAGTCCTTAAATACAACAAAAGCACTGCACACTCATCTGAAAAGGGATCCGTTAACACTAGCTGAGGAATGGTCCAAACAGTCCTCTCAGCGGTGATCAATTAACAACTTCACTAAATGTCCTGCGGTAACAGAGAGAAGGAGGCTACACATCAACAATTTGTTGGTAAAAAGTTATTAGACCTTTAGCTGCTATACACAGAAAAGGCTTCAGAGATATACCGCGTTTTCTTATCCCGGCTACATTATGCTATCTTACAACACACTGTGAAGAATCCTATTAAATGCTATTGACTGTGCCATTTTATGTAGGCTAAACATATCTGCAGCTCTGTTATGTTGTGTTCTATTACTTGACATTATTGCTGTGGTTGTAGAGTGAGATTCGCATATTAGACGTCTCAAGCTGACGGTGTTTGTGGTTCAAGGTTCAAGGTTCTTTATTTGGCCATTTGTGCATAAACCAACAATCCATTGGAAATCTTGTGCAGGGCTCTCAGAGTCAACAGTTCAGGTAGTTAAGAAAGAAAAAATATAAAATATAGAAATCACTATACAACGTTAGGAAAGGCAACAACGTTAGGAAAGGTTTGTGGTGTTGACAGTAGCTCGTGTTTAAGCTTCCATTATCTTGCAGAAAAACCTGCGTAGCTTCTTTTGCGTGAGACGCTACAGTATGTATTCAGGTCAAGAACACAGATTTCATTGATGCAAAGCATTACTTTCTACTGCGTTTTTATGTGTGACGTCATTGACTAGTCGACGTCGACTCGACTTTCACCGCATATTGGACGACTAAAAAATCTGAAGCCGTTCAACTCCTAGTGCGAACACCCGCCCAGGATGCATTGAGATCGCATTTAAGAGATCGAACCTTTGACCACATTTAGAAGTGGGTGCATTAATTCCGGTGTGGAGCCAGCTACACATCTGCATGTTATCAAATCCATCAATATAAACTTAAGCATGAATTAATTTATACTGATTAGCTGCAGTGGCGGCACAGTGGCGTGGTGGTTGGCACTGATGACTCACGGCAAGAAGTTTTCCGGGTATCCGAATCCATGGGCCGACTGGGCCTTTCTGTGTGGAGTTTGCATGTTCTCCCTGTGTCTGCGTGGGTTCTCTCGGGTACTCCGGCTTCCTCCCACCATCCAAAGACATGCTCGGTGATTCTAAATTGGCTGTAGGTGTACATGTGAGTGTGAATGGTTGTCTGTCTCTCTGTGCCCTGGAATAGACTGGTGACCTGTCCATTGTGCACCCCGCCTCTCACCCAATGACAGCTGGGATAGGCTCCAGCCCCCCATGCGACCCTTTACAGGACAAGCTGTTACAGAAGATGGATGAATGAATGAATGATTAGCTACAAACTGCAAAGTGTCAGAAAAACCCAAATGATGCAGCCGATGTTTTAGAGGCACAATATGAAAAGGGAGCAGCTCAGTATAAACTTTATTCATATTTCAATGTGACATTAAATTATCATTAAATAATCAAGTTTAAAGTATCTCAATAGCAGTGCTTGTCTCACAATGGAGCCAGGAACAAGTACACAATGGGTAAAAGGTATCTTTTTCCTTTGTTTAATCTAGGCGTTGACTGGGCTTTGGCACGGGAAGAACGCAAGCATGAGAGCTGAGTCAGCTTAAAGAAAATTCTCTTTGTGTCTCTCCATGCCAACTGCTTTGAGGCAAGGCATGAGATTTACTGCCAACGATCGATTTAACAAAGGCGTGACACGACACGTACACTTGCGCGTTACACCGACGTTGAAACCTGAGTAAAAAACTCATTCACGTTCATGAAAGCGTTCGCTTGCCCTCAGACAGGCGCAACACACACACACACACACAGGAAAATGCAGCGCCCACTGTGAAGCCCAGGAGGCAACACCTGGGAAGGCCTGCGTCAAACACGTATGACAACCACAGCTGTCATGGACACGCATGCATACATCCTGACACCTGTCTCGTCCTATCAGTAGGTTGATTAATATCTACGGCGGTTTTGTTAGCTGTCTCTTTCTGTCCTGTGGCACAAAATGTTTATATATGTCCCTGAGTGTTGATCTGTCTTTTAACGCCCCAACACAGTAAATCCAGCTGGCTTAAGTTGTCCACCAGCTCTCAGGCGGTGTTAGAGAATCAACAATGCTTTTAAAGGATAAACGTAGATGTTGTAGTTGATGAAAGAAGTGGGCTTACGCCAGGCTTTGGCTCAACATTTGGTATATCTTCCGTACTCTCCTCCTGCTTCTTCTTTCCCTCCTTTCATTTCCTTTGTTCCTCCACTTTTACACGTTTTAGATGTACAAGAGAAGGCGATACCCCATGCAAGATGAATTTAAAAAGAACACGCCTCAGACCCATAATAAATTATTTATAGTCTCTGTAAGGGCCTTGAAGTGCCAGGGAGCCTTGAAAGAAAAGTCTTTACCTGCTGTTTCCCCACGAGCACGGTCCGAGGAAGAAAGGTGAGACGGACACATGCAACGAGAGGCAGAGAAAGAGAAAGCAGATCAACCGGGAGATAGGAAGCATGGAGATAAAAGGAGAGCAAGAAAGAAAGAAAACAGAGATGGAGTGCTGATTGTGACTCTGAAATGTAAATTTATTCAAGCAAGCACTGTACTTCAGCACATTTTAACTTTATGACAGTTTCTACTACTACCATATCTCAGAGGCACATATTGTACTTTAGCAGATTAGGACCTCAAAAATCTGTAATGATATAATGAATGACATAAAATACAATGAACTGGAAATAAATTATAAAATGCAATAAAGTGCAGTGTCGCTTGACGGCATTTAAAATTAGTAAAATCGGCTGCTTGCATGTCGATGCATCAGTTACAGTAATCTAATAGTAAATATAAAACACTGACAGAGCCCATTTTGATGTGTAATACATACGCTGATAAGGGTACTTAGGAATATTTGATTTTTGATTTGATTTGCTTGCAACCAAGTATTTTAAAACTGTTGCTTTGCTATGTTTACTAATTTAAATAGTCAGAGTACTTATTCAGCCACTTTTATTCTGAAATTAATGAGGAAAAAAACCTCTGTGGTAGAAGCAATGCCTGATATGTAGCCACCAAGTCATTATTTAAAACTCCTTTTACAGGTGTAAACATAGAAATGTTAGCATTTTCAACCAACTCATGCCGCTAACGGTAGCTTTAATTAGCCGCTAATGCAATCTGCCAGTGACAGTTCATTAAAGTAGCTTAGACCGATCAGGTAATTGGAAATCAATGGCTGCTTTGTGGTAAAATAGTTTTTAAATGTGTGCATCCACGTGATAAATTACCTTGATTTTTCAGGTATTTTATTCCTGCCACTCATGATTATTGAAATGTGAATGGCCTCACAATTGAATTTCTATACGACATATTATAAATTACACCATGGCGGGTTTTCTCGACATTACTTACCCACATAACAGATTATGACTGATAGAGCAGAGCGGCTAATTGATGATGCTCAGATGCGCCGCAGGATATCATGGCTCCACACGTATCTTTGTGACCTCACTGAAGGGCAGGTCACACTTTCCAGTCACGAGCAGATAAACGTCTCTCAGTGATTAAAGATAATCAGCGTTGCTAGGCAACAGCAGCCAGACTTGGGCAGACTCAGGGAAATTTTCATGCCACAAGCGAGCGAGGCCACGGCGGCCGTCGGATCTTTTGCAGTGAACCTTACTTCCTGGTATTCATCTGCTTCCTTCCTGTCGGCCAATTAGAAGCGTTTCGCGGAGCCGTTTGGTCAGCTCAGCTGGCTTTTAAGTGATTTCTGTGACAGCCTTGACCTACTCGGGTTTCTCTCTATTGTTCGGATGTTGAGATGCACCGTGTGGGCTGAATGCGGGGGCCACATGAGGAAGACAGAGCCGAGGACAAACTGTATTGTTTTGACAGATGTGTAAAGACGTTACATTTAAGTGCATCTGACTTCATGCATTTCCTCTGGGACATGTGGAAATAACGCCGCACGGTGACCCAACTAACGTCCCAGCCTTCATCACCGTCGTGTTTAAAACCACACAGGCATGGACTTTTTTTTCTGCTTTGACTCATTGTTGGCTATATGAGCTGCTATGTGGAGCCTTCCCAGTAATGTGATCCCTGTCACTAAGTGCTGTCTGTCCTATGAATGTTCCCGTTATATAGAGAGTGTAGCCATGAGAACATAACAGCTCCCTGGGGAAACTCGGGAATAGATCGTGCGATGGGTGTTTTGAAGAGCTGATTCAGCAGTCTGCAATGACCTGACCCCCCTCAACAACCCCAGTGCCCACCCTCTTTCTTTCTTTCTTATCATCTCCTCCTTTTCCTTACGATCTTTTCTAATAGTACGCCCTTTATCAGGTCTATCAGTCTGGGAACACGGAACAAGAGAAGCACTCTGAGATGGTGTTTGAGGGAAGGAGAGTCTGGTTTAATCAGGAAAGAAGACAGAGGGAGACAAGGAAAGCACTGCAGGGAAAAAAAACAAACAGGTGGATTGGAAAAGAAAAATAAAGATAATGCAATCTGTAAAATCCTTCCTAGATTTACAAAAGTAAAACTGATTGCAGAGCTTCTAAACTTGATGATAATCTTGTAAATACCTTGTAAAGAAAATACATACTTGGTATGTGCATTTATCTGCCCTGGCATGTGTCAACAGACCCACAGCACACAATCTGCATATCCTGTGAAATTCACAGAGATGCAGGCAAGCAGGTACGGCCTCAACGTCTCCGAGTTTTCAGCAGACAGGAACTGGAGACGGTATGCAGCAATTTTGTTTTGACTGCACACACAAGCCAAAGTCTTTTTTTAGTTTAGGAAATTTTCGCATTTTGGCCACATGCGTTATCTAATAGAAATCCAGTAACTAGTACAAAAGTATGTTTGCATTAATATACATGTGTGGTGAATTCAGCCTGTCTGCTGGGACATTTGCTAGAGATGCAAAAATGCCAATGTAACATTTTATTTCCTAAAAAAATGTCATAGAAACTGGGAATTTGTTGGGAACTAGTTTTAGCTGCGTATTAATACACATTTAGTGATCTTACACAAGCATAAACTTGGTGGTGCTCTATTTTATTTAAGTTTTTATGAGAAAATACCAAACTATAAAGCTGAAACAGAGCAAAGGTAATGTATCACGTGTCCATTATGGAGAAGCGACAAACACAAACTGACTGCACAATAGAGAGGAAGTTCTCTGAGGCAGGGATTTACAGTGCAGATTAATGGAGTGGACTCGAAGTGTGAAGCATTCATCTCAGTGTTCCACTTCATGACCTTAACTAAATGGTAAAATACACTGAGGGGCCGATTGGCTCTGACATTACACGTGCATGGGCTTATGCATGCATGCGCATGAACATGCCGGACACCTGCAGGGTATAAATCAGCTACTCGGGGCACCGAGCTGCCCCTCTCTGGCAGCTGGTGGTGAGAATGAAAGGGAGGGGTCCTTCTTCTCTGCTCTGCTGCTTTGGCCCTCTGATGTCCGGGGGGGTCTGGTTTCACTTAAAAAGCTGCTGATGTACGTTGACAGTGGGAGCTTTAGGGATGCTGCAGGGGGATATAATAGTGAACGGTGCCTGTGTGTGCGTTATGTGTCTATGCATAAATAGACAGAGCGAACCGTTGTCTTTCATCACTTCTTGTCTGGCAACAAGAGCCACATTGATAAGATCTATTATGGAGCCACACCGTTCGAGGCAACTCCATGCTTGTATTTTTCTCTCAACTGTGTCTCTAATGATTGCTGGATTATCCAACACTTAAAAAAAAAAAGAAGAAGAAAAAAAAGCCTCACTGTTGCAGCCGTTTCTGTAAACCTGGAAGCGCCGAATTTAACATTTCCGTCTTGCAGCAGCGTGTTGATTTGAGACACAAAAGGGGAAAAACAACAACAACAATCCTGAAGCATTTAAATCCCCTCATCCGAATAGCCACAAGTACATGCATGCGTAAAACCCACATCCCGTTTACCAAACAACCAGAACTGTGAGAAAGAAAAGTGGTCTTTTCTTTTCTAACATGTCCGGACATGTCTCAGAGGAATGTGTGTTATGAATTCCGGTGGACACACGAGGAATTTTTTGTCAGTTTGTGCACCAGCTATCAACTCAAAGTCCAGAAGGTCCGCGGCCTCAAGCCCATCCACCTCTACCCTGACTACCAGCACCACCCTCGGCGTGGGAAAACACCTTCTGGAATGTCTTTAAGAGACACAACAGCTCAAATAAACAAGCTCCCCCCTCTACAGGTATGTACTGCTGCAGATAAAGAGGGAAGCTCTGTGTGTGTGTGTGTGTCTGCAGGAATAAGCCTTCATCTGTATGTCGAATTTGCAAAGCGTGTTTGTGAGCATCTTTGTGTTTAAGCATTTCCTCATCAGTGAGCAGCGAGTACACACAGTAAGAGGCGGTAATCAGTCCCAATTATCCTCAAACACGGAGAGAGTCAAGAGGAGCATTCCTCCTCAGCACGACAGCCGCTCAAGTCAGGCCTGATTAATCTAAATGTCTGTCTGAAGCAGCACGGGAAATTGGCGTGAATGCAAAAGCAGGGAATTAAGTTGCTTTAAAAAGGCATGACTTGACGTGCCGCTGATTACATAATGGCAATGTTACATTCAAGGAATAATGGAACGTGTTCATTAGTGTTGTAGTGCAATCACAGTTTCAACTTGAAAACGCTTGTGTCACTCAAGACTGAGCAGACGTAATTAATTCAGAGCGCTACTGACAACAAGCCTTTGAGTGCTTCGGTTCGGAAGGAGGGTCTGTATCTTTTTCACAAAGTGCAGAACATTGCCAGTTTTCCCACCGTGGAGCCTTAATCAAGCTGAGGCACAAACACTGTACTTCCCTTTTCTCACCTGTTAAAAGCAAACTTCAAGCAAAAAGTCTAAGTGGGTTTTAACTGATCTGCAGTCTGACACCCTGGCGAGATCGTTCTCTGGCCTGAATGAAAACGGGCAATGAGAGAGAAAAAAGAGAAGAGATTATTTCAACTGAGAAGTACGTTCTGACTAAAGTGCATTTCTTTGTTGAAGCATTAGCTTGCTTGTCTGCACACGCTGCACAGACTAAACTTTCCATTTGCACCACATTGCTTGATGCTTTTAATTATATTTTACGTTTTAACCCATTTTGCTTCTGCGAGTTAGCTGCAAAAGAATGAAAGTTAAATTTGAGACTCCTCTCCCTCTCGTGTGAAAACGACATGTCCATACTAGCTTCAGTTTCTCACTCTTTGCATTTGTTCCTCTTGGCAAATAACAAAACTGTGCAGCATCTGTTAAGAAGAGGGCCTAGCACAACAAAGAAACTCTGTTAGATTACCGGACTAATCTATGCTTGGTGTTATATACACAATTTAGAGCTCATTTTATTGCCTAGTTTTCTTAAATTATCAAAAAAAAAAACTGAATGAAAAAGTGATTTCTTGTAAATACAAGCCACATTTTGATGTTTAAAATGAGTGAAAACATTGAAAGAAAGTGAAAACCTCTGACCCCCATCTGGCAGGCTACTTCATTATTCTCCCCAGAGCTCAGTTTACCCTTTGGACAATGGAACTCCAAACTCCTGTTATCACTCGGTTTGGGAAATCTCCCACCAAGTCAGGCCATTCTTGACTTTAACTGGCTTAATGTGGGCAGACTCTCTGTCTAGGCTTAAACTTGAGTTGCACTACTTGTGAAAAAATGCAGTCCTACCATAGTATGAAAATTGTGTGATACTCAGGGTAAGTTTTTTAGGTTCTGTCTTGGGAACAACATGACCTACATTCCTGCGGAGCGACGTCTTCTCTCGCTGACGGTGAATGGGTTAAAGGTCAACGCGAGAGGTCTAATCTTTCTAAAGACCTAGACAAACTGAACTGACATCAAAGGGCTAGCAGCGACACAGGCCGACCGTGATGTTGCCTCACCTGCACTTGAACACGCCGCAGAAACTGCAACCAGCAGCCATCTGGGGCCTGCATTTTTACGAATGCACGAGAAGAATTAACTCTCTACACCAGCAGCGGGCAGTAGTTTGTATTCACATTTGAAAAAAGACAAACCGCCATGTCGATCGTTGGTTCCATCGCTGCAGGGTTTTTGTTAACTGCTGGAATATTGTTGTTTCTGATACACTGATTTGCTAAACTGGACGGCTAATCAGAGTGATCGCTCTCACTGATGGACTCCTCCATCGATTCAATATTCTCGGTCTGCTGACAGGGATCCGACTAGTGCCAATGGTGCATAACACAGTGTAAAAACTAGGGGCCAATATATTCAGTGATGGCCCAACAATGGCCTGCATTTGACCCTGCTTGGGGTGTCAGAGGGGGTTCCTATCTCACTCTTATTTGTGTCCCTTTGGGTTAGGGTTGTGTAAAAAAAAATATACAATAGTATCAGCAATGACCACAGTCCACACAGACATAGACATACAGGAGGACACATATCACGTTTTGGTGAAGCAATTATTTTTTTTCTAGTCACCACTTCTCCTTCCACTCTGACCGAGTGACTCAGTTTCTGTTATGGTATTTCCACAGCCATTGCTCTTACCAGCAACATGACGTGGCTTCACCCCAAAAAAAAGGCAACACCCTCATTTGGTTTTCCTGAAATGACATGGTTTGATTTGGTGACGAAGAGCATGAGTGCATGCATTTATGAGAGGGAGGTGGTTGGGTAAGATTTGCGGAGAGGATGTAGTTCACCCTCCGCCCTTTTCCCTCCGAATGTGACGCCTGCAGCAATGTTTTCTTTAGTTTTGTGTATCGGGGAATGGATTGCAACAGAAAATCTGAGTTGTGTCTTTAGTGCTGCATAGAGCTGCACACAGGAACATTTAACTCTCTCACTTCCTGGTTGTATGGAGAACAACAGCTGCATCCGGAGAAAAATAGAGAAGGAAATGGAAAGGGAAACCTTAAGAAAATGTGACATAGCATTGAGGACACCTGTCAAGAGTTAATTTTAAACATTTTAAAATGTTTCCTCATGTTTTCAAGGTGAAAATCACAGTACAAGCATTCGTGGAAAGTACAGAAGCTTTATCTGCAACAAGTGTTTAAAATGGGTAAAGGAAAAATACCCATTAGCCAGAGAAATGTCCCCTGCCACGTTAAAGAGGAAGAGAGGTCATTAGGTCCTCCATACTGATGGCACACACATAAACAGCATTTTTACTGTGGTAACTGGTTGTTACTTTATCTAGAGTCAAGTAGTTTTGTCCTGATGAAGAGTCTTGAGATAAATCCCATAATAATGAGGGAGGAAAGAATTGTTTTGACTGAATCCTTTTGCTTTTTTGTGATTTTTGTCTTTAAATTGTTGATTAAATTACATTGTGGTAAAGGTTGAAAGGACAGATGTCTTCTTAGGGCCACACGATCACATCTGAAACATAAAAAAGTATTCAAAATTGTACACAACTGGAATAAATATACCTCGCTACCTTTCTGTTTCTCCCTAATAATTTCAACAGTAACAATCCCCCTCTGGGCATGTAAGAATCTTTTAGTTCTTAGGAATACCTTATCCTGTTTCTGTGCAGCTTTCTTTAGTATAATAATTATCATCAAAACCTCCTCTGTGTAATCAGAAAGGGTGCTCTTGGGCAGAGTCACTGGTGCTTAGGCTAAGCCATCATTTGGTGAGCACGTAATCAGAGACTAAAATAATCTGTTTATAACATGACTACTAATTTACCACAGAGTGACGCCAGCCACACGACTCCCTGCGTCCCCGTGTGGTCAGGCTGACAGAGATGCATACGCACCAGCACGCACTCAGTCGAGGTTCAGGATGCCGCAGATAGAATTCACTGCATTTATGTGTCTAGATGTGTCTAGTGTGTGTGTAGCTGTGCAAAGGTCTCAAGGGTGAGAGGATTTTCCAGCCAGACCCAGAGGCGGCCGATGTCCCAAATTCATCTAGTTCCCGAGGCAGCTGACTCACTGCCTGACCTTTATATAAACATGGAATATGCTCCGAACACCGTCACGTGTTAAAAGTGATAAATGGTTTCAATTGATTATTTTAACACACTTGTCCAGTGAGAAATAAAAGCCATTAATGATCCAAACAGCCAAAACTTACTGTGAGGATGGCTGCAGCTGGTTACACATTGTCAAGGTAGATGAAAATCCTTTTGGTTGTGGTATGCGTCAATTGAATCATGCAGAAAGACATTGCAGCTGACAATAATGTAAAGTACTTTCTGACTGTTAGATGAAGGGGGGTGAAGCGCATGTATAGACATTTAAAGCAATACTAATTTGTCTCCATTGCACTAACATGAAGGCATGGGCCTTAATGGATGCTAGGAAGTTCTGTAAGGGACATGATACGAGGGGTTAAGGGAAGGGAATGAATCTAGGGAGCAAGACTCAGGATAGGAAAGATGCCTCTGAAGCTTTGTTTCCTTTTCTCCCTGGTGATGAAAGAGGGAAGAGGAAGCAAAGACAGCTTCATTTGGAGTATCGCTTTCTGTTCATCAGATGAATTTAAGTCCAACATTAAGTCTGTTTTTGCCTTTGTTTTGGCCTCCACCGACTCCTGAGTAAAATATCCGACCCTTTAGCTGCTTACTGCTCCATTACTTTCACTCGGCAGTTGTGGACTCTGTCTGTTTATTGTTTGGTGTTGGGGATGCAATATAAAGAGTGCCACGTTACACTGTCATTTGACCCATTGTTGATATACGTAAACCTAGTGATTAGTGCAGCTTTGATCAGAAGCACGAAAACAAACTAATCTGGTTCTCTTCAGTACCCCGGAGCTAAGGACCATGGTGTAAGACTGTGGAAGCAGACGTACAACACAGCCTAAGTCTAAAAAAAAACAAAAAAACAACCTGATATCCAATGGGAACAATAACATGGCTCTTTGTGTAGGTCACTAAAGGTTAGCCTGGAAGCAAGACCGAATTTCCCCTGGCCTGGAAATGTTTTTTCGCTCCGTTGATTATTGCCCTGCAAAGATCTGCAGCTCCCAGAACGCAAGAGTAACAGCAGAGAAGTGCAGTGTTTGCATTTGTTGGAAAAGATATTGACAGTGGAATAACTTTACAGGACGAACAGTTAACAACGATTAAGGCATTTGTCAAGGTTCATACAGTACATCACATAATATATTGCTCTAATTTCTTCTAGGACTTTCCAATTGTGTGCAAAAGTATTTTTTTCTCTTTATCAGATGAAACACGCTGCCAATAACATCCAAATGTTGTGTTACCAGACACAAATTCAGATAAGAATCCAGTCTGGTAAACATTTCAGGCCAGGCTACTAAGCTTTCTTTTTTCTCATGTATATTTTGAGAAACAGTCTGACTGGTTTGGTCCAGCTCAATTTAGCCTGACAGTTAATTGGTTAACAATGGATATGCAACATGTGATTTGTCAGTGTTCTTTCCGCACAATATATGTCGTTCTTTTTCATCCAGAAATTAGTTCTGGTTCATCCACATCTAATTTGTCCTCAAGATGTCCTAGGACTGGCCTACCTTTGCTGATCCCTGTGCCAGAAATATATATGTGGGCTGCTCACGCTACACTAAATCTTCTCACATGCATAAATAATACGTAGTCAGGCCTTCTGTTTGTACAGTTTTTTGTTTTTTCAGCACATAGCAAAGCTTCTGTAAAGGTAATTGCATACTGATTATAAACAGTAGAAGGCAGCATCAAAGCATAAAGATATAAGGATGACCTCAAAGTAATTATCAAGGGATCATGAGAGGCAAATGAGCAATGCAGAGAACTATATCTTTTATTTTTGAAAAGACATTTATCTTTTATTTCAGATGACATGGTGTTTGTTAACGTGGTCTAATGGCAAACTGCTACAGCACAGCCAGCCTTTAGTCACAGCTTTAATTATAGAATATTATATGTCATTCCGTGGTAAAGCTTTTTTTCCAATGTTTCAAGCTATTTAGTTTTAAAAAGAAATACTTCTGCCTGTCCAATTGAAACTAATTGCAGTGGTTTTATTTGACTGAGAGAGAGAGGAGGAAGAGGGGAGGGCTTGCATTACTTGAAGGAACTGATCCCGAACCTCTTTTGACCTCCTTAGTCATTGTGAAGGCAGCACTTCTGTTTTCATATAAACACAGCGTTGAGGATGAAGACAAGCGAACCTTTGTGTAACCAACCTCTTTGTGTCTACGGCACAAGGCTTGATCACGAGATCCACAGGAGTGAGAGCAACCTCAGCGGTTTGTCACGCCGCTTGAAGTGACTAAAGCGTCATCATGCTGCATTAAAGCTGATGCTGTTATCTATTATTATTATTCTTCCGGAAAGCTGATCCCAACGGGAATGGCTTGTGTGTTTGTATCACATAAACATGGTGTAAACAAACACAACCAGGTAAATGTCCTTTGTAGCTGCAACCGGCTGGTGTTTTTCCAAACCACTGTAACACTATATGCCTGGTTTTATGTTGCTATCGCTTGACATATTTAGCAAACCACAAAATGTCAGTGGTTATTCCAAGGCATTTTGGAGTTGGTTTCCGTTTTGAGCCGTGTTGCTGGGGATTACAGTGTGAAGGTATCGTGTCACGTCGCCTGAGTCACCAGGTCTGAGATAGATGCAGACGTAAACACATCTCTGTGACATTGTTATATGGGTCGCTAGTTGAAGTGCAGCTTCTGATATAATTAATTTCACAAATCAACAAACAAATTTAATAATGTTCTCTAATGATTTCTCTATTGTTCTTTTTATAGAATTAAGGATAAGTTTAAGCCTAAAATAGTCGTTTGGGATATGACACAACAACTCATGGATATCTAACACATGACAAAGAGCCTCAACAAGTCAAGAGGACATGTTTATACAACAACAAAATATTCTCTTGAACTCAACTGAAATCATTGTTTGAAAGAGACTACCACTTAACTGTTTACATGGACTGTGAATAATGTCATCCAGAACAGGGAGAAATTAGTTGATATGTCACAAAACATCAAAGAGCATAGCACTTTTGGATATCCAAATATTGGTTTTGCCCGCTGCGAAGCATCAAATCTGCCAGCTGTGTAGACGAGAAGGAGTTCAAAAATTTATTGACAACAGAGAATTCATTCAGTAGAAGAAGACGAACCAAGACAGAATCACTTTTTTTTCAGCCTTCTCCCCACATTGATTCCGTCTTCATTCATCTTTCAAATACTCTGAGCAAACGTGCGCAGAAAGAATGTGGAGTTTCAAGTTTATTGCACTCTCCCATTAAATGGATTATCAAAAGGCTAACATGATGTGTTTAAAAGGGCCATTTTTATTGTCACTGGACTATTATCATCATTAGTAGTGGAATAATATCATTAACATTTATTGAGGAAATCAACTTAATTACTTTCTTGGTGATGGTCATGATGAGCTAAGGATCGATATTACATTGACTTTATTTAAGATTTATTTAGAAGTTCACATGTTCAGAGCATGCCATGGATTGCCATGTGCTGTTAATGTGTTTACTGTAAGTCTTTCTCTTAAAAAACCTCATCCACCTCTGACAATGCAGTTCAACTTTGAAGACTAATTGTTTTCAGAAACGTAAGCCGGCAGTTTAGGGAGATTATGGTTTCAAACTATAATTAAAACGCCATCTGAATGAATGATTCACAAGAGTCCAAGAATGTGAGGAGAAATGGGCCACAGCTGTGAAGCAATCTCCGGTCCAGGGATCAGCTGGAAGCTTGTTTTTGAATAAACAAATGTAGACAAAATGAAGACTTGGCTGGCGCTGCAAGCCAAATTTTTGCCTCAAAGTTCGAGATATTTTTAGCCTTAATAATGCTCTGCTGTCTTGAGGAAATTGCATCCAAAAACCAAAAGTATTATTTTAAATTTACTTTCATTGTTCAAATAATTCCCTGACCGTGACCTTCTGCTTGACTTTTCTGTCTGTACAGAGGGAAATAAAAATCCAGTCTGCGCAAGTTTATATTACTTTCTGCAGAGCACATAGACTCCATCTCTCTGGCACACACTCTCAGTCGTGTTTACGTCACTTCAGAGGACCATACGCTGACTTACATTGATCTTCTGGAGACTTATGGGACATTTGGTCTCCAAAAATAGTATAGTGTAACAAAGGTCCCCAGAATGTTAGTAACACAAGTAGTAACACACACATACAAGCTTGTGTTTTGATCTATGTGAGGACCTTCCATTGATATAGTACATTTTCATCCCCTTAACCTATCTATCTCTGTCTAACCCGAATGACCCCACAAGACAACATGGCCCCACAATATTAGTATTCCATGAGAGTTTGGCCCCCACAACTCAATAAAAACAAGAACACACACACACACACACACACACACACACACACACACACACACACACACACACACACACACACAGATCCTCCCAGTGGTTCAGTTTGATTAATGGATGTGCACGCTGCAGTTTGCCACATACAGTGCACAACAACATGCTGACCAGCCACGTTGTTTACAGGAAAAGATCCTCAAATGCTCCGTGTTTTCTCTCAGTTGTGTATTTTTTTCTTCTTGTGAATCTTAAGACACCTGGAGAGAAGTTTAATAAGAACAGCTGCAGGCTTACTCATGCTGTCTTGATGTCATCTTTCACAAGGTGTGGCTTGTTACCTGCGCCCACCTTCTCCCTCGCTGCGACGTCTCCTTCAAAATAGCTCAAAACATATTCCTGCGTTTTATTTTGTTGTCTAATTGCAGATTCTATTAATATTTGTTTCAGCCCAACACCTCTGCTGTAAAAATAACACGCCTCAGTTTGCTAGTCTGCATTCACACAGACTTCTTCTGTGGTGTGAGGGCATACTAATTCCCTGAAATGTAAAATATCTACAGTCACTAATCTCTTATTAACTATGGACTGTAAAAGTATGTGTATGTGAAGACTTGTAGCAACTCTGAAATCCTTCTGTTCCATGGAGCATTTTAGCATCTTTAAGATTACTGATTTGAGTTTAGGGCCACCAACATTTGGTGTGTTTACAGGTCTTTCAATAGCACCATACTTGCTATTAATAAATAAATAAATTATCAATATACATATGTTTTCTCTGTGCCTAAGCTATCAACTAGCTAGTGAGAAGTGAAAAAGTATCTAACATCTCAAGCAACATACATTTTCCCAGACCGGATACCAACAAACAATGTATTCTGAGTGAAAAAAAACTTACAAATTTATAAATAATATAGACTTACTTTATCAGTACCTGATTTTACAGAATTAGAGCCTTCCTGACTTATCTGAGGAAGTTCCATCCATTCCTATCCGAGGTTGAGTTGTGAAGGCAACCGTCTATGCAAGGTATTCCCTAGCAACGTTTTTCGTAAGGAATCCCGAGGCATTCCCAGACCTAATGAGATATGTAATCCCTCCAGCAAATTCTGTTTCAGTTTTACCCCAGGTTGCCTGGTGAACCTTCAGTGGGAAGCACCTAGGAGGCATCTTCACCAGATGCCCAAACTACCCACACTCTGCTCCGAGCTCTCCCAGGATGTTTTACAGGAAAAAATGTCCGTTTATGGAGAGATGAATCACATGTGATTGCATTCACCTCTTTTTTGTTTACTTGCATGAGCTGAAGCCTTTCTGAGAATATGGACAGAAGACACAAAGGGAAAGGACAAAACTTGATGATTAAATTTGGCATTTTACTAAATTAAAAAATAATTATTTGTAATGTGGAAGAATGTTGACCGGAAATTAAATTTCCATACAAACACACACACACACACACACGTCAGAACATTGTGGTTCATTTTTAGCTGTTAACACATCTTCCAGCATCTACAAAGCCTTGTTTTCCATTTCATTACTTGACCTTCAATTGTTTGACAGGAATGTAACGGGAGGGGTTCCAGCACCAGGAAACACTCATGTACATATAGAAACACTAGCACAAATATCATGTGGCTTCACCCCTGCCTGACTTCCAGTGAAGCATTAGGGCTTTGAACCAGGGGGTAACCCGCTGGTGACAGGCTCGGCGGCCACAGACATAATTGAATAAAGATTCCAGTTGTTCTGAAAACCCCAGCTTTAGGCTCTGGGTCTTTGAGGTGGGCCCCAGAAATCTGAGGAATGAGAGGCGGTCCCTGAGCTGTAAGAGCTGAGGACACAGTTTAATCCTGCACCACTTGGAGAATACTGATGAGAAACGCTCAGATGGCAGGGGAGGAGGAGTATATCTATGCGTGCCTTGAAAGCACTGACAATCACAGAGCCTTGAACCTGAAAGGCCTGTGGTCCTATAACATATTTATAGGAGTTGTCATTCAGTGTCGCTCGGCCATATCTAAAAAGGCCGGCCCTGGAAATAATCTACAGCTTTCTCTGACGACATTTTGTACAACTCAGAGCTTTGAACAAGATGATACACATCTCAGTGCCGTGCTGGCTACCAACACAAACACAGGAGTGGTCTTGGGTGGAGTTTCACAGTGAATGATGGCTTTCAAATACGTAATTACATCATCACCTAGCCATGTTAGGTACTTTCTTTTTCAACTCAATGCCCTTGGGGTGTTTACCGAGTGCATGTTCATGATGTTGTCATGATCGCATCACCCTCGAACAGGCCTTTTCATCACAGCAACACAATGACCTGTGGAGGATAGAAGGTCAGAGTGGGGTGAACTTTGTCAAGTAAAGACGTTTGACAGTATCCTGTGTGAAACCTGGAAATGCACTTACTGATTTATCTTTTTAATAAGAGAACATGAAATATTAAATGACTGTCTTTTTAGACTGTTCCTGGTTGAGGGAATGGTTGCATTTCTTATAATTTATGAGGGCAGTGGTGAGGTGGGAAATGGACGCTCAACTGCTGCCATCCACTGGCTAATGGCTCGTATTACAGCTCTCCTCAACATCTTCAAAAGACCTTCAAACACTGTACAGATTTGTCTCACAGATTATTTAGAATTACAGTAAAATACAGCCTAATCAATGATTCAATTCCTGTTTCATGTGCCTTAAAATCTGATGCCTGCATAAGATAAGATAAGATAAGAAAAACCTTTATTCGTCCCACAATGGGGAAATTGCAGTTTGCAACAGCATGCAGAAATGACACAGATATAATAAATAATAGATATATTGCACATATTAGGAGTGCTCGTTGTGGAGCCTAACAGCAGCAGGAAGGAAAGACCTTCTGTATCTTTCCTTGACACATCGAGGGTGAAGCAGTCTGTCACTGAAGCTGCTCCTCAGTCCCGTCAGGTCACCGTGCAGGGGGTGGGACTCATTGTCCAGCGTGGAGGACAGTTTAGCCAGAACTCTCCTGTCACCCACCTCCCACACTGAGTCCAAGGGGCAGCCCAGGACAGAGCTGGACTTCCTAATGATCTTATCCAGCTTCTTCCTCTCCCTCTCTGTGAAGCCACTGCTCCAGCAGACCACTCCAAACAAGATGGCTGATGCCACTACAGAGTCATAGGCAGAGCCATTTTTTTTCTGTGACATGTTAAACTAGTTTGATCACAGCAGCTTAAATACTGTGCTATTAAGAGATGTTCTGATTGGTATTCTATACCAATTTTATATGTAATTATTTATTAATCGACTGTGTAGATGTGACAATTTATAATACAGAAAGAGCAGGGCAAGTGTAATTTTTAATTGCCAAGACAATGTGTATGGATGTGTAAAGGTTGGTTCTCAAAACTCAAACAAGAACGAATGTCTCTGTGTCCTAAAGTAATAGTAACCTACCTGTGGAGCTACTACAGTGTCAGCAGACTCTACTGCAACAGAATAATTAGTATTAGGTGTGATGCAGTAGTAGCTGAATGTAAAAGAAGCAAAGTGCCATTATCACCACCAGGTGTCATGCCCGTACAGCGAAGCCAGGAGGATGGCATATGCATCTAAATGTCCCATTTTATAATAGCTTAGGACTCATCAAAAACTGTTTCTTGATTTTGTATTTTGGGGTCAAAGCGCACAAGACAGCCTTGTAACTTCTGTCACATTTAATTGAAATGCACAATTTGATTTTTGTTCACTCATATTTGTTCATTCAGAATAAAATGTCACAAGTTCAAGAAGAGTCAGCCAACTCTGTCTTTCTCCACACATTCTGAATTTGTTCAAGTGCTGTGGTTTCACATGTTACTGCGAAGACATGAATAGTGCTTCTCTTTGAGCTGGTGGTTGGAAACTCTTTTCCGCATGACAACTGGCCCAGTCTGGTCCAGACATGTTGTTATGTCAACTGGACAGGTTTACTGTCAACAAATGACAAATTAGTGATTTCCATTACATTTATTTGTTTTATAATGAGATGTTGTCTAAATATTGTAATTATAGTGCATGTAGTGTAACTATTCTAAATAGTTTTGATATTAGAATGGGGATTTTGAGCCCTCTGTGGATCATCCCACAGAACAGTTTTGGATCTAGTGAATTTGGAGGCCAGGTCAACACCTTGTGCTGTTTTATGTTTTTTTTTGTTGTTGTTGTTGTTGTTTCTAAATCGTTTTTGTGTGTGTGCCTGTGTCAGGCTGCATCCTGTTGGGGATGGCTGCTGCCATCAAGGAGTGTCATTGCTATGAGGTGGGGGTAACATCCACACGAATGCCATGTCCGAATGTTTAATAGCAGAACACTGAATTGCCACAAGATGGATGGTAAATGTTATTTACTTCACCTGTCCACCAGTGGTGTCAGTGTTGTAACTGATCTGTGTATACAGCCCACTTATTAAAAGAAAACCAAGAAAATGTTATTAAAACATTCATAGTAGTTCAGTGTGCTTCAATATTTTTACAAAGTGGTGTAATACCACGCTATTATACATTTATGGGATCAAATTCACCCTGGTTACACCTCTTATATAGCCTACACCAAAACAGAGGGAAGAAGAAGAAACAATAGAAGTAGAAGGAGAAGAAGAAGAAACGGAAAAAGAAACGGAAGAAGAATAAACAATAGAAGAAGAGACAATAGCAGAAGAAGAGGAAACGGAAGAAGAAACGGAAGGAGAAACAACAGAAGGAGAACAAACAATAGTAGAAGAAGAAGAAGAAACAGAAGAAAAAGAAGAAACAATAGAAGAAGAAGAGGAAGAAGAAACAATAGAAGAACAAGAAACAACAGAAGAAGAAGAAACAATAGAAGAAGAAGAGGAAGGAGAAGAGGAGGTTACTACTACAGGTGTGTGTACTTCTGTTTGCTTTTACAAATCCCGTCCCATCACCTCACGTCGCCACATTCTAACACGTGATTGGCTCGCCGTGCTCTCCGTCCTCCAATCACAAAGCGGCTCTGGCTCCGCCCGCCACATCACTAGCATGGCGGAACACAGAGCAGGAATTCCGCTTATGCGACGTTGACAGCGTCGTTGATGGGGCAACGCCGATGATGACCAGCCTCTGCACAATACAGGTCTGTTGCCCAGCGACGAACGGCAATCCCCTGAAGTGTCAACCGGCCAGCTGAGAGCAACTCGGCTGCAGCGTTTCCTCAAACACACAGCTGCCAGGACAGGCTTGTTTGATACTTGACAGAAGGTGGAGGAAGCCTGATGCTCAGAGTTGGACCAGTGCCTTTATTTTTTTTATTTTTCCTCCTCTCTAAACTCCCCTGCGAGATGAACTAAGAGCTCACTCTTCCTGAACTGTTTTGGAAATAAGATGATGGATTTGCTCGGGTTGCTGCATCTGGAGGAGCTGTCCCAGGGACTGGCGAACTTGTCCATGTTTCCGTACTTTGACATGGCGCACTACATCGTGTCAGTCATGGCTCTGAGGGAGCAGCCAGGTAAGACGGGAAGTTCGAGCGCGTCGTTGAGTTTACGGTTTTAATCGTGCGGACGAGGCATCTGTTTGGATTACTAGGTTTTGCCGAAGTTTGAGTGGAAGAAACTTGATCTGGGGATAAATGTCCTGCAGCTATGTCTCACGTCCTGAATGCCACGCAGCCACAGTGGATGTTGCACACAGATAAACTTATCTCTCCTTACTGCTCTTTCAAAATGACAACACCCATATGTCCATTTAATCTAGACCCCTTCATCATATAAAGTTATAATTATTTCAATAAGCTTAATTTAATTCATGCTTTTTTTTGTTGTTGTTTATATATTTAGTATTTACCCATTTTTCCTTGATGTTGGTTATGTTTTGTAGAAAATACAGATACAGATAGTCCATCAATGATTAATACATTGGCAAAAAAAACATTGAATAATCAATTTTCTGTCATTTTCAACATTTAAACAAAATATTATGTTATAATTAATTATGTAATTCATAATTTCCTTAAAATGAATAAGCATGTTAATAATGAAAACAGTCTGCAGTTGCAACCTGCATTTAAAGTATTCCTTGGGTATAAGGTGTGCTCACAAAGTTGATCCTCTCAGAGCAAACAAGAGCGCCAGGGTTTAAAACTATCCCAGTGGCAGACGGTGGCATAGTATATGAATACAGGGGTCTGAGAATTGTGCAATATCTAGATAGGAATAAATAACAATAGTTAGAGAGAGAGAGGTGAGCATAGGTGCATCATGGGAAGCCCCCCCCTACCACCACCCCAACAGCCTAGACCTATGGCAGCCAGACTAACGGACGGTTCAAGGTCACAAGTCCAAACAAATAAATTTAAAAGTCTGGTTGAAGTCCTCTGTTGTAGTTGTCTGAGTTGTTTGCCGATCCTTACTGCTTCATGTGCTGTTGAGTAGTTTAATCTACAGAACTGGATCATCATTTATAAAGCGATGACAAGTTTAAACTCTCAATCCGCAAAATAACTTAATGTCCGCTATATAGATTTGTCTCAGAAACAGTCATAAAGTTGAGGTATTCAAATAAAATACTACTATATGGATTATTATTCCACCTCAGTTTTTGATACAATAAAGCATAATCTATTTTTGGATGTATGAATTTGCACAAATATGACATATTGACGTCGGGAAATATTCTTACGAATATTGTGATATTGATTTCAGTCAGATTTTTTGCCCCTCTGCTGGTGGATGTCTCTCAGTGAAGAGCTGATGCTACTTACTTCCTGGAAAAGTTCTTCAAATAGAAAACATACCGTGTCCCGCAGTTTACACCTTTTAGTTTTGCTTTTATCGTTCTCATGTGGCTGTAGTGTGGGTTAGTCCTCTTTTAACTGACTTACATACATATAAGAAACTAACTGGGCCGCAGCCTATTGTAACAGCTCAGAGCGTAGGCAGGCACTGAGCCAGGTTATGTCACCGACTATGGGAACAGGTGGACTTTTAACTGCGCGGGGACTTGACTTTCCAACCATGTACAAACATAAGGAGCACACACACACACACACACAGCCTATTGTAGTCCCGCTGCTGTAAATCTACACTCTATTTTCAAACTTGCCTTGCAAAGCATCCAAGCTGCTGTGACCTTTTAACCTATTTTCTCTTACTTCCGTCCCTGATGGAAGGAAAGATACACAGAGAGTCAAAGTACAGACCAACAACATGCAAAAGCTCAAAGCAAGAAATCCAGAGCGGGTGATAAATCATGTCAGTAATGATCTAAAAGGAAAAATATGTTTGTATCAGCATGTGATTTTAATCAAAGATGGTTTGAACACCAACTTAACTACAAGTTACGGGGAAAATCGCGAAAGGTTTAAATCTCTAAATCAGTCAAAGACACAAGACACTGAAGAAGCTACACTTTGTCTCTTCCCCAAAAAGGAAAGGAATGTCGTAAACCGTTCAACCCTCCCTCTTTGTTCTCTTTCCTGTGTTTAGTCCTTCCCTCTTGCTCTTCAGTGCTCCAGGCTTTAGCAAGAAAATCTTTACTGAACTTCCAAGAAAGTCGCACGGTTCATTTAATTATGCATTTGACGCAAACAAGTTTCGTGCCAAGCGCTTTGAAAGAACTTGTCGGCTCTCTCCACGTGTTCATCACATTGTGGAGTTATTTTAAGAACATTTGTAAATGCTGCTGTTAATGGATTGTAAAGGAGACAGAAGGACATGGACATGGAGGAGGAGGAGCAGCAGTTATATGTCTGTCAGGGGTCCTGTCTTCAAACTAAAAATAACTGGAGATGATTGTTATCTAGTGCCCCCTGTGCTGTCTGTATTTGCTCTGCCTGCAGAGGAGGAAGAGGAATAAGTTATAAAATAATTGGTTCGTAGGCTGTGTTTAAAAAAAAAAAAAAGTAGCTTTAAGTGAAGCCAATGCTGAAACTCCCTTAAACCTGCATGTTTTTCTAATGTCCAGCAGGGGGCAATACCACCGGTTGCAAAGTTTGATTGTAAAATGTCCCTGATTCCCCTTGGATTTATTTGCTCATTGAACATTTACTAATAAGTTTATGGTCTCAAACACTAGTTGCAAGTCTTCTTTAACACTACACAATGTTCATTTTGTAAAATCAGAGTAAAATGGACCATAACTTGCTCCTTTCCAAATCCACACTCATCCATTATTTCTGGCTCCAGAAAAACAAGATAATGGCTCAAGACTTCAAAACGTCAGTCCACGGGCCAGTGACGTTATAGTGGCTACGTCCTCTTCCTTCGTACAGTCTATGATCAGGATAGGATCTTATGGAAGAACAATGAAATTATATAAAAATGCACATTAAGAGAACTGAGTTGAGGAATGAAGAACCAGATAAGCTGAGGTTTAAATAAGAGGAGCTTTGTCCTTTTTGAAGCTTAGATAATGATCCCTTTGTTACGTATGGTAGCGAGATTGTCCACAGGTTTCCTTAAGAAGAGTTTTGAAGCTCAGTGTGGTGGCTGCAGCCGTCGCCATCTTGGCAGTACCTGACTCCACCTCTTTGCCCATTTTTTAACTGTTCAGGATCAGTTATGTGAATTGTTAAGAGTTGAGGTATAGCATTAGCTACAGAGACCGTCTCACTTTTTGAAGCCAGCCTCAAGTGGCCATTTGTGGTACGACAGTTTTAACACTTGTGTTGTCACTTGGCTTTTACAAGCAGTACATACAGTATGCATATCAATACATTATCAATATGTCAATCTAAGATCATTTACAAATGGCCTTTGATATAATTTAAATGATTTCCTATTCAAAATTGGTCTTCGCAACTGTTGTTTTAGTTGGGTTTGAAAAAGAGTGATATCCGAAAAGGGAACAGATATTAGTTGCTATGAATTCTCGGGAGACCGGACGAGAAGAGAATTTGACTTTTAAATGTGTCTCATTTGAATGCAAAACCAGGAGACAGGATGTTTATCAGCTGAAGGTGTACTTGTAGCCCAGCATGTCCAAGCCTTTTTTGTATTTTTGTTTTCAACTTGCAGATCAAATCATTCATGTATAATGAACTGATCAGCCTGAAATGTATTGTTTCCATACCCCTGGTGTGTTCTCCTCTAGCTGGCATCAGGCTCAGACACTGACTGCAGCAGTTTGTTTTTCTCTGGAACTAAAGGTGGTGACAGAGCAACAGTGTTTACCGTGTAAGCAACGCGCTGCACTTGTGAACTCTGCGGTGCAGCTACTCTAACACCAAAAGCAGTCACACTGAGCGTTTAGGGCTCGCTGAGGATACAACAAGAGAACAGGATGCAAACAACAGTCACGGTGCCAGACTGGGAACGTATTTTTTTTAACCTCTCTTCCTTATCTGGCATATTTCTTCTTTCCATTTTCTTCTTCAAACTTCCTCTCTGTCTAACTGTTGCAACTACTTTTTTTTTTTTTTTTAACTCAGAGTCCGTTACACCAGACTTCATGAGCACACATGGTAAACCGACAACATATGACATGTGTTAACACAGATATTTCACATTGCTTCAGAGTAGTACAGTAGTATGATATTGTATTGCTATCGCAACCTTAAAGCAAAAGAGCAGTTACACTTTTGTTGTTTTTTTAATATATTTGAGTTGTTGTGTTAAAGGGGAACTACTATTTTTTACAACCTGGACCTTATTTCTGGCATAAAATACGATCGTTTACTCACCCATATAACTTTTGCGTCATTTGCAGTCGTTCGGGAGATATTTAGATCTGAGTATATTCATATAGTGGGAGTGACTGGGGCACCGAAACGCAGCCTCTAAATAACGCATTATCTGATTATCTGCCACGAAACTCATTCATTTCACCAATATTTTGTTATTGTACACTAGTGCTATTCCCCGTTGAGTCTGGAGTTACCTGTTGTCATCATCCGGGGTGACTGCTATATGGCAAAAAAGTAGCAGTTGCAAATTACAGGTAAACAAGCCAACCATTGCGGGTCTGTAGGTTAATCTACAGACCTCAGATGATGATAAAAGGTAACTCCAGACTCGACGGGGAATAGCACTAGTATACAATAACAAAATATTAGTGAAATGACCGAGTTTCGTGGCAGATAATGCGTTATTTAGAGGCTGCATTTTGGTGCCCCAGTCACTCCCACTATATGTGACTACAAATTACACAAAAGTTATACGGGTGACTAAACGATCGTATTTTATGCCAGAAATAAGGTCCAGGTTGTAAAAAAACAGTAGTTCCCCTTTAAAGCAAAAGAGAAGTTACACTTTTGTCCCGTTGTTTTTTAATATATTTGACCGTGTTAACAAAAGGTTGAAATATTTTAAGATGCTCCGCCTTGGTATCCTTCTGTGACAATGTTAGATATTATTTTTATATGTGCTACTTCTGTATTGACGTGTCAAAGCAGGAAAAGCACTTGTGAAAATAACCTTATCACCAAGCTAGGAACTTGTGCAATGCCCTGCTGCCCTACTTCGACTGCAACATTTTCTTCTCTGCAATTCATTTTAATGTGGAAAACTCACAAATGGCTGTAGAAGGCGGTAAAAGGAATCGCCATTGTGTGAGATGAATGTTAAAAGGTGAGCCGCACGGACCAAGTTTAAGGGAGTCTTCAGAGGAGGTGGATAGAGCTATAAATCCACCTGGTTTACCGATCTCTTTCCAGGAGTCTATAATCTGTCTGTAATCCTCAGATTACCAGTTTGGTCCTGTGTGCAGTCACGGTGACTTGGGGCAGGTGGCTCAAGGTTGACTTGAGAACTACCTGTCTGAGGTAGTACGTTGGCTGTGAATATATTCTACAGTAAGGACATCAAAAACTAGGAATACAGGCCCGCTCTCAGGCTTCTTGACTTCTTTACAACTCATGACTCCTAATGTTGTTTAGTTAGTGTGTAACTGGTTCAAATGGAAGAATGAATGCAGTATTTGTTTTTAACGGTGTGGGAACAGAGAGCCTCTGATCGTTATCTAAAGTAGAGTGATCTCATCAGGGTTTCTAATTGTAAATGTCCTTACGCCGCGCTGCACTTTGATCAGGCGCAGACACTGTAGCTCTGATTGACAACCTTTTACTCTGTTTAACATGTCAAAGCTAGTTAATATTTAGGCAGAGACTGGGAGGCACATGCTGCAGGCAGGGGAGAGGCCAAAGTATTAAACTCTGTCCCTATCTCTACTATCTCCACTGTCGTCTACTGAACGGCTCAAGTTGAACTGGTTTCTGCAAGTCTAGTCTAGACTGCGCTCTAGTCACATCCACAGACTTATACAATAATAGCAATCATGTCTGTGTGTTGTGACTTATTGCCATTTCCGGGGCTGAGTGTTCACAGGTTTTTACAGACTCACACAAAATGCGAGACTGTTAAAATATAGAACAAGTATGTATATAAGCATATAAGGGATCATGCTGACACCGTATCCTTCTGTTCTTGTGCAGGAGCTCTTGAGGTGTCCCGAGTCAGCCCCTTGGCCTGCTGGTTCAGCTCCATGCTCTTCTGTTTCGGCGGAGCAGTGCTGTCAGGGATCATGCTGGCCGAGCCACCAGTAGCACCTTTGTCCAACAGCACCAGTGTTCTGCTTGCTTCAGTCATCTGGTAAACGTCTGACACTGAAAATGTAGCATAAATATACACACTGCTGCCCATAAAGTTGGCATAATTTTGTTTTCAGACACATTCCTCTTTTTATTCCTATGTGTACAAATCAGTTATAAGTTTGGAAGAGATTGTTCAATAAAGTTAGATAAATAAATACACTATCTGTCAAGAACAAATCACATTGTCACAATCATTTCATGAGAAGAGGTAAAAAAAATATTGTATTCCAACTTTATAGGCAACAGTGTATAAAGAAAAAGAGAAGAAGACATTGTTAGGATTAGTGAGAGTTGCCCACTAAGGAAAAGAAATGCACAAACAACTCTTTCTTTGTTTACTGGCCGTAAAGGGAGCATGAAATGTGGAGGACATTGAATAAAATAAAAAAGGGTCCCCATCTCTAAGTTTGAAGCCTTTGGTGCCCTCTACTGGTGGCACATATAATTACACCCCTCTCATGAAAGAAAAACACCCCACACTGCCCTCTGCTGGTGAAATCATATACCAAGCAGGGAGTCATACTTTTGCAATAACCAGCGTCTTTGTTTGCCGGCCACACCGTTTACACACAGCTGAAAAATGTCGATGTGTGTGCACAAGTCACGTGAGGCATATGTCTCTACAGGTACCTCGTGTTTTATTGCCCCATGGACCTGGTGTACTGTTGTGCTGCCCTGCTGCCCCTAAGGCTGGTGCTGTCAGGAATGAAGGAAGTGACAAGGACGTGGAAGGTCCTCGGCGGGGTCACTCTGGCGCAAAGCAAATACAAGGACGGCCTGCTGGTTATGATTGCCATTGGCTGGGCCAGAGGTCAGTAGGTGACCACGTACACGTGTCGCGTGGATTTAGTTTGGTGACATCATTTTGCGAGTACTTCCAAGCAGCCATAATGTGCTTGATTTTTAAAGCAATCTTAGTTACTGTGTGTTGCATGTTAATGTGTGTCTAACCTGACGTCTATCCTCTTCCTCTGTAGGTGCCGGAGGTGGTCTGATAAGTAATTTTGAGCAGCTTGTTCGAGGTGTTTGGAAGCCAGAGACCAATGAGCTCCTCAAAATGTCTTAGTAAGATTTCTTCGTTTATATTACTTCTGCGATTTTGGTGTCACCTCTCTGCACGTACAATATATCCACTTTGAGGGTAAACCTATGTATTGAGTGTAATGTGAGACACTCGGGAAATACAACTATACATGTGTAAAAACAAATTGTAGTGTTACGACATGCTGGACTATGTCTCAGTGAGGTGTACACACTCCCTAGAGCTAATAATCCATCATATCACCACCACGTAAAATGATCCACAGACCACAGAAATATGATATGTGCTGTGTTTGTCGAGCTTTAGATTTGACATTTGTTACCACAGGACAAAACCTGGTCTTAATGCTAAGCTAAGATGAGCTAACCGGCTACGGACAAGTGGTATCAATAATTTCATTTTACTCTTGACAAAAAAAGACACTCAAAGCTGAGGATATTAAACACTGGCACCTATGTGCGCATAAATACCTCAATGAACATGTTTACTTTGTTATCTTCTGTCAACACGGCCTCAGATATGACCTCACATGTGATGACGTGCCTCCTGCTTTCGTTTATTTGCGCATATAGTTTTGCTTGTGTCTGCATAAAGTAATCATGCTCACGATTTGAGACATTTTAATAGATAGATTTGTTTTGTTTTTTTTGTTCAGTCCCACAAAGATCACCCTGATTGGAGCGGTGCTGTTCACTCTGCAGCAGAATCACTACCTGCCTGTCCAGAAGCACCACCTGATGCTTGTCTACACCGTCTTTACCGTTGTCAACAAGGTCAGTCCGGTGTATCGGGTGAAGTTCAAACCCGAAACTGTGGCCAGAATATATGCTCAGTTTAGATAGGTGTGTTGGATCAATGTAATCACAGCATCAGTTTATTAAATACCATTCTTGTTTGTGAATCGGATCGTAACTTGGTGTCGCTCCGGCTCCCTCCACATCTCCGCCGTCTCGTCTTCTAAATGACCTTTCTCCCTGTGCTTTTTTGAAGTTTTGGCTGCGGTGACTCACATTAGCTCGGTATTACCCGTAGGGCTGAGGCTTTTGCATCATTTTCATCAGCTTGCATCATCCACTTTTCTCTTCTCTGGGAAACTTGTGCTCTTGACTGAGACACAGATAAATCTATCCCGTCTCCTTTCAACTCTCATTCTGTTAGCTCCCTCCGACTCTGATCCGTCAAATTAACGGCGAACCATTTCGTCAGATTTAAGAAGTTGTGTCCAAACCCGCTGTTTATTATTTCGCGTTCTTGATGGTGCGCATGCTAAGCTCTCATCCCCTAATGAACAGTAAATGCTAATAAATAAAGTTCTTTTATATGTAAACTAGGCCACCATCGCATGGCTGGTCAGCTTTCTATGAAAAATGACTGTAGGCTTGCAGACTAAGCACATACTCTATTTTCCAGTGCTGAGTTGACCTCCTCGTGTGAAGATATGTTAAATCTGCAAAGGCAAACCTGCTAACAAACAGCTACTTCCGTACACTATGCACACAACAAATACAGAGCAGCGTTAGCATTCACTGCATGTTTTGTGATTCTGATTAATATAAATCCAATATTCTCCGTCCCTTTAGCTCATTTACTGCCCATCCTCCTGAGGGAAATAACTGGCTGCTTAAGCGCTAAATGCTCCACTATTTTCACTGGCTAGTAGCTAACTTTATCTGTCTGCTGTGTGGTGCATTTAATTTAGTGAAAACAGGTGCCTGATCAGAACGGGGACAGTGAACCAAAGCAGTAAAGTTGCATGGAAGAAAGACAAAACAATGCGCTGAAAGATGCTAAAATGGACTGTTTTAATTATTTTTATTCTCTTTTCATTTAGCATTCCTTCATATTTTGCCTTTGACACATTTACGCTCTTTCCTCAGTCAAGGATGATGCTGACAGGCTCCTCCACCTCACCCTTCGCCACCATTGAGTCAGCCATCTACAAGACCCTCTTCACAGGGCACCCCGCCTACGCCGCCCTCACCGGCGAGGCAAAGACAACGTGCCTCGATAACGGCACGACAAACGGGGGGGGCCGCACCGCCACATCCAAAGAGTCCGGCGAGAAAGGAGCGGCAGGGCAGCGCACCCCGACGTCTCCCGTCAACGGACAGAGCACCTCGCTGAAAGCCAAAGAGGAGTCAGAGACTGCAGCGACGACAAAGTGCAAGAAGACGGACTAGTCAGCCTTCGCCCCACAGCGCCTTTTCACCTCTGAGCAGGGTTGTGGAGTCACTTATGATTCAGATTAGTCATGTCAGGAGTTTCTTTTACTCCTGTCCCGTTGTATCTTCTAATCAAACTTTTGCATTTCATAGAATGCAGTGTCAATCTGATTGCTGAAAAGGAAACTTGAACAATAGGTGACTCCAAACAAGCCTGCACCTTATTCTGGGATAATCACCCCATCCTTAAAGTACTGTAATATTTATGCTGTCGGATGTGGACATCATACTATCCTTGGGCTGATTGCACACAAGCAGTACAAAAGTGTAGCTTAATTTTTAATATATATATATAAATATATATTTATATTGAAAACAATATTCATAATTGTATTCCTGGGTTTTGGGACCAGTTCTGTGCACCTGCTGATCTGCGAATGTATGTCTTTCTGTATATACTCTGCTTCGTGTAAATGCGTAATTTCTTACTCTGAAACGGACACATTTTTAAAAAGAAAACTATATTCTACGACATTCAGATGTTTTATTCTATTTATACTAAATAATTGCACTCTTGAATGTAAAATATTTTGAAATGGAGCATAGTCAAATTCTGTTGTTGAACGCTTTGAATGACAATTGAAAGCATGAGAATAAAACGGTTTGAATGCACTTAAAAAATTTACTGGCCTCTGAATTTATAACTCCATGTTGCCTTACTTCAAATCATAAAACACAATTAGTTTACATTGGTGTTGCATGTTCCTGAACACAGCCTACTCATAAATACGTCCTCAAACATTATTAATTCGCTGTATTTCGTGTCAAAGAACAATTCATAACTGCTTTAACTGCTTTTAAGTTGATCTAGAGCAGCTCAGCATCCAGAAATAACCCCCTCTATAGGCTGAAACATTGCATCAGTGTAACATCAGCACCTGATTGATACCTCACCCTCTTTAAAAAGCTGCTGGAGAGAAATCCCACAAATCCCCACCAATTCTCATCTATGTAACCTCAGACGGCGAAGAACTCCCCTGCGAATACAAATTAAAAACAGAGGTTGGGTGCCAAGGAGAAAAGAGGAGACGATCAAAAGCAATACTGGTTGAGATGATGTACCTGCCTTTGCCTCAAGTCCACAGATGTCAGACGTATGCATGTCAGGTACAGGCGAGTGTTTGCTCCGGAACTGCCTCGTGTTGATCTATCTGACTCTTAATGGTGTGCTGCTGTTTTCCTTACACTGCCTCTTATGACAAGAAGGCAGGGGACATGACAACAGCTCAGAGCCTCAGTGTTCCCAGGCAATTCTCTTAATGAGGTCCAGACCTGTGTGACCCCCTCCACCACAATTACTCGCCGAACTGAGCAGCCCCCCCCCCCCCCCACTGTCGAGCCCAGGCGCCTTTCGCCCCGGCCCCTTCGCTCCGTGCACTTTACCTGCTCTGCGGCACATCTCCTCTGCTTCTTTTTATCCCCCTTCACTTCTGCCTGTTTTCCGTGTGTCAGGTCCTGAAAATTAATCCCTAAATGTGTGCACACACGCTGGATTTCACACATGCACTGCATGCACAATAAATACACACATTCTTGCACAAGATTCTGACACTGAGTAAAGGTTATGGATGCAGAAAGGATTTGGTGCACAGCACAGCTTATGTACCGGAGCACAATGCAAGGATACCGTAAGCACAAACTCTCCTGTACTCCACTTGAACCTGAGCCTCCAGGGAGATCTTTTATTTAGAGCTCAGGGACATACCAGAAACATATCACATGACACGCAAACAAACACACAACAGACACAGAGAGCAGAACGACAGCTTTGGCTAAATATTTGGAAGCTATCAGTGCATATTTGACAGTTAGAGGATGAGTCTGGGACTAATTAATATATGTTTTGTCTTTTGTTATCATCACCCCTTACACCGATCAGGTATAACATTATGACCACCAGCCTAATACTGTATCGGTCTCCTTTGTGCCTCCAAAACACTTCTGATTCATCAGAGAATGGACGTGGGCCTTTCTGAGGGTGCCTTTGAGTCCTATGGGTTGAGGGGAGGGGGCCTCTGTAGATCAGGCTTGTTCCAGTACATCCCACAGATACTTGATCAGTTTGGGATCTAGTGAATTTGGAGGCCAGGTCAACACCTTATGCTGTTCTTCATGTTTTTTCTTGTTGTTTTTAGTTTCTAAACTGTTTTTGTGTGTGTGCCTATGTCAGGCTGCATCCTGCTGGGAATAGCTGCTGCCATCAAGGAGCATCATTGCTATGAGGTGGGGGTGCCTGGTCTGGTCTAGGTGGGTGGTACATGTCTAAGTAACATCCACTCAAATGCCAGGTCCAAAAGTTTCCCAGCAGAACGTTGCACTGGCACAAGTGGTCAGTGTTATTTACTTCTCCTGTCAGTGGTTTTAATGTTGTGGCTAATTGCTGAATATTACAGTTAGGATAAATGTCAAAATATTCTATATTGTTATTGACACATATATATAGCTTATTTGTCTGGTTGTTGATCTGTTCCTTCATTATCATTAACACGGACACTGTAATTCATTTAGAAGCAATGCCACATGCACCAGTCAGCTGTTTCATGATGATATGATAATACTGTATGTGATATGAAAACTCAGAGAACGCATAAGGAAATCAAGGTATCATAATAAACCAACATGATTTGTTCATACAAGTTGTATAACACTGGATTTATTTATTTATTTTTTAAATTTAATGATAAAACTATAAACACTTGCGACTTCACTTCCACTGCTGCCTAGAAGACATTGTTTCTGTTAATGCAAACATGGTTGCAGGACAGGTGATTACCACTTGGTGGCGTGAGGAGGCGTCATCTCTGATGGCTTGATGCCTGGGAACTGACAGCGTGGCCAGCAGCTGCAGGCAAGAATGGATGGGGACAGGAGGGGACCCTCTCTGCAGAGCCAATGGTGGCTGCCTGCATGTGTGAGGGTGTGTGGTCTGGTTTAGCTGCGTTTGTGAGGCATCACTGTGGACAGTTCGCTAGTCTTGTGAGGACATCTTGCATTGTGAGAACATTTCTGAGACTATAAAAAAGCTGAAATTATGGTTAGTGGTTAAAACTCCAAAGCTGGATGCTATCAAGTTCAAATTTGCTTTCTATATGTTTTGAAATATAGCTGAGGGTTTTCTTAAATTGACAATGTGGAGGTTTCTGGGACTCTAACATACATTCAAATTGTGGAATGTATTTTTAAATTTTGGGCTGAGGTTTAAATGGTCACCTCACAGTAAAGACATTACAAGAAAAATGCCCTCTCAAGTGTAACAAAACCAGCCAACTTGCATTTAGATGCGTGTGTGTTTTCGCCGGTGCATGTGCATGTGACATGTAGAGTGGCAACAAAGGCTGAGCCCATCAAAAAGGCACAAAGAGCCTTGGGCCACAAATACACACATGCATGCACACCTAAAAAACACACACATGCACCCACACATACACTAGCCCTCCTCACCAAACCCCTCCAATCAGCAGTGAGACCAGGGGGCTTTGTTTTCTTGTTTTCTTCTCTTTCTCGACACACACGCATTCACACCTCTGCTGTCAATGCATATGTACAGCCCAATTTTTCAATAGTTTTATACACTCAGCACGGACTTTATTAGGACCATCGTACGTGGAGTCTTCCTCTGCCTTCAATACAGCCTCAATTCTTCATGGCAGGGATTCCACAAGATGTTGGAAACACTCCTTGAGATGATTGCATCACATTGTTTCTGCAGATTTTCTTAGCTGTATGTTTACAAAGCTCCTGTTTTACCACATTCCTAAAGGTGTTTCGTAGATTCAGTTCAGGTGACTGGGGAGGCCAAGAAGGGCACTAAACTTGATGTTATGTTCCCTTAATCTCTCCTGAGCGGATTTTTGCTTTGTGACTTTGTGCATTACCAAGCTGGACATGGCTATTAGAAAATACTAAACTGGGGATATAAAGAGTTCCACTTGGAGGTAGGTTGTGACACTCAAAAAAACGACTAATTGGCATTAAGTTGTCCAAAGTATTCCAAGAAAACCTGCAACAGGATTGTTGACACAAGGCATGTTGAGTCCATGCATACATGCTGTTGGTTCTGCGTCCACCATCTGCAGCCTCAGCAGAAATTGGGATTCTTCAAACCAGGCAATGTTTATGTAATCTTCAACTGTCCACTTTTGGTGGGTTTGTACCCACTGCAGCCTCAGATTTATTATACGCCTGGCTGTCAGGAATGAAAGGAACCCAGTGTGCTCTGCTGCTGTCGCCTAGCTGCCTCCAGACTGGATATGATGCGCATTCTGCGCTGATTTTCTTCTCACCACAGCTGAAAATGCAGGGTCATCTGAGTTACTGTGAAATTCAAACTGTTGAGACTGATGTCATCAACAAGGTGTTACCATCTCCAATGCCGCTGCTCAATGGAGGGTTTTTGTCTTTCAGCAGATTTTGTGGATAACTGACTGAATATGCTTGTGTACAGGTGTTCCAAAATACAGTGAGTGTATATCTGTTGAGACAAAAATATTACTATAATGTATAAAGGGTAAAGTTTATTTTTCTGCTTAAAGGAGCAGTATGTAAAATACACTATATTACCAAAAGCATTCACTCACCCATCCACATAATTGAATTCAGGTGTTCCAATCATTTCCATGGCCACAGCTGTATAAAATCAAGCACCTAGGCATGCAGACTGCTTCTACAAACTTTTGTGAAAGAATGGGTCACTCGCAGGAGCTCAGTGAATTCCAGCGTGGTACTGTGATAGGATGCCACATGTGCAACAAGTCCAGTTGTAAAACAAAGCGGGAACAACAGCAACTCAGCCACGAAGTGGCAGGCCAAGTAAAATGACAGAGCAGGTTCAGCGGATGCGGATGCTGAGGCGTATAGTGCGCAGAGGTCGCCAACTTTCTGCAGAGTCAATCGCTACAGACCTCCAAACTTCATGTGGCCTTCAGATTAGGTCAAGAACAGAGTGTAGAGAGCTTCATGGATATGGTTTCCATGGCCAATCTCCCTCTAAGCCATGCTTTACCAAGTGCAATGCAAAGCATCGGATGCAATATAAAGCACGCCGCCACTGGACTCTAGAGCAGTGGAGACATGTTCTCTGGAGTGATGAATCATGCTTCTCCATCTGGCAATCTGATGGACGAATCTGGGTTTGGCAGTTGCCAGGAGGATGATACTTGTCTGACTGCAAGTGTGCCAAGTGTGAAGTTTGGTGGGGATTATGGTGTGGGGTTGTTTTTTCAGGAGCTGGGCTTAGCCCCCTAGTTCCAGTGAAAGGAACTCTGAATGCTTCATCATACCAAGAGATTTTAGACGATTCCATGCTCCCAACTTTGTGAGAACAGTTTGGTGATGGCCCCTTCCTGTTCCAACATGACTGCACACCAGTGCACAAAGCAAGGTCCATAAAGACATGGGTGAGCGAGTTTGGTGTGGAAGAACTTGACTGGCCTGCAAAGAGTCCTGACCTTAACCTGACAGAACACCTTTGGGACTGCAAGCCAGGCCTTCTCGTACGACATCAGTTTCTGACCTCTCAAATGCGCTTCTGGAAGAATGGTCAAAAACTCCCATAAACACACTCCTAAACCTTGTGGAAAGCCACCCTCTTCTGGGTGAAGCTGTTATAGCTGCAAAGGGTGAGCCGACGTCATATTAAACCCTATGGATTAAGAATGGGATGCCATTTAAGTTCATATGCATGTAAAGGCAGATGAGCAAATACTTTTGGCAGTATAGTATAGTTTGCAACAAAAAAGTATGGTCATTTCTCCAGATAGGGGACGCTGTCCTATCTGTTAAGTAGCCCTGAAATACTGAAACCACTTTCATCATGTGCTTTGATGTACATACACTGATCAGGCATAATATTATGGTCATGTGCCTAACATTGTGTAGGTCTCCCTTGTCCCCCTTCAAAATAGTTGTGACTCATCAGAGAATGGATATGAGCCTTCTAAGGGTGTCCTGTTGTGTCTGGCAACAGAATGTTGTTAGTGGGGGCCTTTGGGTCCTATGGGTTGAAAGGAGGGGCCTCTGTGGATCAGGCTTGTTCCAGTGCATCCCACAGCTGCAGTTTTTGGCTACCATTGCCAGACACTGCTACAGCGTAGAATTCATCCAAAAACAAACCTGCATGATGAGCTGTTGGATAAACTATGCTGTCCTGGCTTGCTGCATGGATTAGACCTCCAGGCCTTGATGTCGCCTAATGCCAGTAGCCAGGGGGTAGGACGTTGTAAGCGGTGTTCCATGTAGAGGAGGTATAGCAGAAAGGGCGAGGGTCTGTGCTTGGCTAAAAACAAACCCTAGCTGTACACACTGATCTTCTAAGTTCATGCCAAGAGCATCAGTGTTCTGCATGTTGGACTGAGGACACAACCAGACACAACATTGACTCACTTTATCTTGTTGTGGTACAAAGAAGCATTATGAGATGTCATAGGCCAGGACTAGCCGATTAGCATGCTAACTCTTTGACATAGCATCGTGGCTGTTATTTCTTCACATTCTTTCGATAATTTTAACAAATCTATGACTGTTTGTGCGTCCCATTGATGCTGTGCCATACCAGACCTCGTATGACGCCATGAAAATGACTGTGAAAGTGTTAAACTGGCTGCAGTCCTTTGGCTTGTGGCTGTGCACCTGCTCCGACTCTGTGTTGTCTAAACAATCTCACAGGCTGAACGTCTTACCACATACTGACATGACCGCTAGTGGGATCATGTGCGCCAACTGTCTTCCTGAGCTCTTGTTCGACATGCATGACATATCAAATAATGAAATAAAAACGAGTGCAATAAAAAGTTTTTATAGGTGCTTGATAGCATAAAAGACATTAATTACTTTTCGCCGACAACCCCTTCCTTTTGGGATTTTTTATTATTATTATTTTTTTAAATGATCAAAGTCTGTGTCTCTTAATCCAAAGTTCTGACAAATGACTCTGCGGGTGATGCAATCAAACTCATTAGCTCTTCAAGTGAGATGAAAGTAGGGGGAGAAGTGCTTGGGACCACACAGGAAAAGACTTTGTTAGGGAGAAGGAAGGAAAAAGGCAGATAGAGGGCAAGAAAGAAATAAAGAGGAAAACATTAACTGGAGGAGAGAAAAAGGAAGGGATCGTCAGAAAAATGGGGGTACCATGGAGGAATAACATGCCTCTTTTTCTCTGATTCTCTCTCACACACAGACACACACACACACACATGCGAACAGAGAGGTCTCTTCATGGGGCTGAACGCCGAACGAAGCGGCCTACGTCTACCACTATTCAAGATCTGACTTGTAAAGAACAGCTGCAAGGAGAATGCCAGAAAATGAAGCTGCTGTAATGTGACTAGCACGCCGGCTGCATGTGCGTGTCTTAGAGAGTGAAAAACAGAAACTCTGGAGAATAAAAATGTCTCGCCCCAAAAAAGTCAGCTTATTATGTTGATTTGTTTCACTTAGAAACTCAACAGCTATAAAATTTGTTCAGAGTTGACCAGACTTGTGCATACAGGACCACACGAAGAGGCCTAAAAGGATGTTTGTTTTGCAGTGTGGTTTTTGTTTTGTATTTACTGCCATTGAATCTCAGAAAGAATATGAACAGAATCCCTATCGATGTTGGGTAAATTGTGTTTCGGTTTAACACAGAAACAAATTTAAAGATGGCAGATTAAAAGGGACATTGGCACTAATGAGTACGCCACGATAAACTCGGTACAGCCTTGACTTTTAACGCTTTTTATGCTTAAGGCTAATATCAGATTGGATCAAACGTATCCATTATTGGTCTGATACCACTACTGTGTTTTGGGATTGGCACATTCCTATCTATTAAAGTAATTAATTGCATACTTGTTTAATAGCCAAGGCTTGTCACTCGTACCGCAGTTGTTTTTCATTAAGAATGACACCTTAGTCCTCAAGCGAGAATACAAGAAGACATGTGTTCCTTACAAGAGAGGTCTCCGGGGTCCACGTCTAATAAATCAAACCGTTTCCCAAGGATTCAGGTGTTGTGCGTCTTGTGAGAGCTTTGTGGACGAACACGTGCAAAGTCTCTGGGTGGCAGCTCGGACAAATACTCAGCTTTCAATGCTTGAAGTTGCTGTGTTTTAGTGGGACTGTGGGGGTCAAAGAGAAGTTGGTGGATGAAGAGTTCATTTACGACGAGATGCAGTTTTGAAGGTGAAACATTGCGACAACAGAGAAACGACAAACGTCCATGAATCTGGCGCTTCTGAGAAAATTATTTTTATGCTTTACAGCAGGTTTTACTCTTTTCTTTGGCTGATTTCACAAACTTGTTGCAACAAAGCCACATTTCTCGAGTATCTGAGGTTGAAGTATCCTCCTTAATTTCCAATTTTCTTTTGGTGCTTCTGCTCTCACATTGGTTCCTGTTCCACCACGGAAAAAGTGGAGAGCTTGGAGCGCACATTCTTCTTTTGTTCTCCTCTGTATTTCTGTCCACATGAGCATGGCCAGTATAGCTGGTGTGCTTCAGTCACTCCCCCTCCTCTTTCTTTCCTCCTCCTCCTCTTCTTTTCTTCTTTCACCGAGGAAGCAGATGGCGTTTACTGTTGGTTATTTTCCCTTTCATGAAGGACCTACTAGATATTCTTAGCCGACGGTCTGTATGGTGTAAATGTGACCTTGCTGAGGGAATGGCATTGTAGTTACCATGGGATAACTGCACCCTAGAGCAGGTTATTTACTACCGCACGGCTGTCCATAAGTGTGTCACCTCATAGGAAAAGGGTGACGATGTGTGGTCCAGTTGCTGCGATATGTTTACATGTCTCATTGTTCCTCTCTCAGTGATTTCTTCTTGCACTTCATCACTTTTGCTTTATATTCTTCTCCTAATCTGCAGTTTACTGCCTTCCTCCCTCTTTCCCTTCTTCTCCTTCTCCCTTGTCCCCCTCTCTATCCGTCTCACACACCCTGGGGGACCCTCATTTCACCGTCGTTGCCCCTCCCCTGCTCTCCACTTGGCCCCTCCTGTATGCAAAGCAGGTGTCAGCCAGGACAAGGAGGACAGCGACTACCTCACAAAGAAGGCGATGGGGTCTTGGGGGGGCGAAAAATGCACACACACAGAAACACACACACACACAACCGCAGTCTCCTTCTCTGTCCCTGCTCTCTATCTACATGCATATGCACTTCACACATATGTGCTCCCTTTCTTTCACTCACACTTGCAGACACACACACACACATCTCTCGTGGGCTGGGTTGGGGCTGGGGACAGGGAGAGTTGGAGCTGTCTGTCTGTCTGTCATTAGTATTCCAGCAGGAGGCTCCTGGCCCGGCCAGACATCTGAGCGGAGCAGCCGCAGCAGATAAAGAAGAAGCCATTAATCCACGGAAGATTACCAGGACTGATACTTTATCCCACCGTAATACAGCAATGCAACCAGACTCATTCCATTTACAATGCCGTCAGAGGAAGAAAGAGGAGGTAGAAAGAGCCAGGAAAGCTCACCTTGTGGGTGGAAACATGGCAAGACACACAGAAAGCCAGCTTCCCTTCTTAAGTCTCGTGATTTGAATTTCTTCTTTGATGGAGCAGGGGTTGGGCTTGTGTATGTGTGTGTGTGTGGCCTTGCATTTGATTTGAAGATGTTTTGAATTCAGATTGGGTCACTCCCTCGATCGGCGTGCCACAGATGGCCACTGTTTCAGAAATCTAAGTTGGCCCAAAGAACAGCTGGCTGTCTATCCCACACCATGCTGTGTCTGTTTCAATTTAATATCCTTAATAAGTGTGTTAGTATGAGTGTCTACATGTGCGCGTGATTAACTTCCTCCCCTGCAAAGAGCAAACTAAGCCACACTGGGAGAACTTTACACCACAATGGTCCTCACTTTTTTTTTTTTTTTCCAGTTGAAACCATCAGTCATGTGATAAGACTATCAGCACAGCCTGGAGAACATGATACAGCAGAGGCAAGCTACTAAAGATACAGTGAAACAAAGACGAGAGGAACAATAGCACAGTAGATGCAGGAGATTAGATTGGAGTTAGATTCATACACGCTAACTGATAAAGCTCAGTCATGGTTGGGGTTTCTAGATGATGAAACAAAACCAGGAGGAGGAGGAAGAGAAGGGACCGTTGACTCAACAAGCAGCGATGACAGATGAGCCGAGGAGAGGAGGAGCCAGATAAAGGAGACAAAGGGATCCTGGGCCAGCGAGGAGGAGGAAACGAAACACTGAGAAAAGAGGCCGAGAGAAAGATGAAGGTGCAGCAGGGAAGGAGAGCGTTAGTGGGAGCAGAGTGTCCACCTCTGGTACAGTGCTGAGCTCATGTGTCCTGTAAAAATCCAATCCTTCAGAGTTGGCAGATAGTGTTACCATGAGAACAGCGGAGGGGTTATTGTGAGGAGAGAGAGAGAGAGAGAGAGAGAGAGAGAGAGAGAGAGAGAGAGAGAGAGAGGAAGTGAAAGAGAGAGAGAGAGAGAGAGAGAGAGAGAGAGAGAGAGAGAGAGAGAGAGGGAAAGGCCAGACTTGCTCCAGCAACCATCTGTTACTCCAGCTTACCCTGGCACTGAGACCAACCTGCCTCTGGAAAGGAATGCAAGAAGGAAGAGTCCAACTATGAGAAAGGCTGCGGCAAAACAGACAGAGTGTTGCCTTCAAACACAACAATGTCATTCTTTTTTTGGGCGGGGGGGGGGGGGGGGGGGGGGAGCATTTTTCAAAAGAGAAGTGCTACGCAAGGAAAATAAACTGAAGAGACAAAGAAAACAATATGCTGAAAAAGGAAATGATTTTTTATTGGTTGGATGGGTTTTAAAAGATCTGCACTCCTCAGACCTCCAAGAAACACCCACAGACAAGGCCTGCTAGCCTTTGTAGTCAAGATCTTTGACTTTCTGTGAGGCACTTTTTGTTCAGAGAACTTACACTGATCAGGCATAACATTATGACCATCTTGTGACAATACAATGTTCTGCTGAGAAACCTCTGGAACTGGCTTTCATGTGGAAGTTACTTAGACATGTACCACCCACCTAGACCAGACGAGGTACCCCCACCCCATAGCAATGACACTCCTTGATGGCAGCAGCCATCCCCAGCAGCGGTTTAGGACTCAAGGAAACATGATAAACAGAACAAGGTGTTGACCTGGCCTCCAAATTCCCTAGATCCCAAACTGCACTGGAACAAGCCTGATCCACAAAGGCCTCTCCCCTCAACCCATAGGACCGAAAGGCCCCCACTAACAGCATCCTGTTGCCAGATACTACAGGACACCCTCAGAAGGCCCATGTTCATTCTCTGTTGAGTCCGAACTGTTTTAGAGGCACAAGGGAGACTTACACAATATTAATTTGACTTAGTCTTTGAACTTACATACATACCTAATGTTGTACCAGTCTTGTGTGTTACTGTTTTCCCACTTCTACTGCCATAACACTCCAAATTTCCCCACTACAGGATCAATAAAGGATTTTCTCATCTCATCTTCACAACAACACGAAAAGTCACACACATTACGACTCCCACTCATTTACACTCATGCACTGAGGGCTTATGACCTGCAGTGACTGCGTGCTTAAGCTCCTCAGCTAGGAGATGCCATGCGGAGGCTTTAAGAACTGTAATTGGTCCTCTTGCACAGCTTGTGTTTACTGTTGAGAGAAGACAACATGAAAGCTTCTTCCAATTGTCAGAAACGCACACCTACCAAAGACCAACGGCTTTAACCTCTGCAGCTGGAAAATGATTGGGATGCTAATGGTAGATGGGCTTCTGTTTTCTTCCCTTGCGCTGAGACATTCCTTAATCACCCAAAGAAAGGCTCATACACTGTATGTACTTATATTGTATGGGCCCCAGTATGCTGTTTCCTTCTTGTATCTGTGGCTCCTGCATTATGCATGAGTGAAGGCTTCACTAACAACAAGAACGCTTCTTCCAACTGTCAAAAACACACATCTACCAAAGACCAAAGTTAAATGCCTTTAATACCTTGGTAAGAAAAAGATCTGGGTGGCAATGGTAGTTAGATTACTTACCCCCTAAAAATTTTGTACACTGTGTGTCCTTATATTTTGTGGGACCCAACTTTCTATTTTCATTGTGTGTAATGCATGAGGTACCAACCAATCAGTTTCTACAAGTTCTTCTAAGCATTTATTCTCTTTCATAGTTCCACCAAGAGAAACAGAAATGGTGAATTTGATTAAATTGAATTATTTATTTTTAACTGCTACACGACGGTAGCGTCCTCTAAAAAAGTAGGAAAGGTACAGTAGAAGCCTGAGATCGTCAGGTCAGTCTCCTCCATCGTTTTCATAATGAAGAAAATGATCAGGAGGTTAAGACCAATGTCGTGAAGTGCAAAATGGATTTTCGGCTACTCCCTTCCATGTCCATGAAGGTCAGCACTTATACAGCACTTGTACGGCGCTCATTAAATATCTGATGTGATTTGAATAGAATAATTACCACTTTGACAAATGTCAGGAGCTGTAACCTTTAAGTTTCACCTTCAGAATGGCTTACATAGTCTTAAAGCAGCTAAACAAAATGTTCTTGTCACTGTAAAGACAATGAGCGGTTATGGTAAAGGAGAAAAAGCTCGTATGGATGTGCAGGGCTCCAACCTGATCCCAGCTCTTTAAAAGCAAAGCATCAGTATTTATAGTTGTATTTTCCTCAGTGGAATATTTCTCAGCTTCGCCCACTTGTACTCAATCATTAATCTTGACTATCTCGGGAACAGATTTCTGCTCCTGTGTCTGTTCATCTTGTTGCTCTCCCCGGTATCAGTATAGAGGCAGATATGCATGCAAAAAAAAATGGATTAAACCCAGTAACTGTGGGTTTGATCAAATAAGAATGAAGACAGTGACATGCAATGAATACTTAACCAGTATTGTAAAATGACACTGTAATATTCACAAAGTAACTGGGAACATTTCTGTATCACTTAGAATTGGTTTAAAATATCGTTAGAATTGTGAATTCCTAATCAACGATGCAGTAAAATGCTTGGCAGTGTCTCAGTGTGGACTTTACCATATTCAGTGTATACCATCTAAATACTGTCTGTCTATTAGAACAGTGTCATAATCAGGATCATGAACAATTAACTGTATATAAAGACAGATGAACTCTCCTTGACATCATAATTACATTTCCTGAAGAGCTGTTTTTGAAGCTCAGTGTTGTGGCACTGGTTGTCGCCATCTTGGCTGTGCCTGACTCCGCCTCCTGACTAACTCCACCTCTAGTGGCCGCTTGAGGAACTGCATCTTTGGCACCTGCATGCAAACTTCATTTTAAAGCTTTGAAGCTTGCTGCTTGCCCTGTACATATGTACATATCTTAATCCTCAGGCATATACACTGAGAAAGAACCAAGTAAGACATCATTGTAATTATATCTACAAAATTAGCATGAATCACTCTCCAACAGAGAAATTTCAGGCCATGAGATAACATTTTAAAACGTGATTTAAATAGAGTTTTCTTAACATGTCCTTTACAGATATGAAAATACTTTTCTTTTTTGCAATTCTAATTTAGATGGACATAGAAGAAATGTAGGGAAATTAAGCAATAAATGCCAAACGCCCATCACTCTGAGATAGCAAATCTCACTCCAGGCAAAATATCCCCAACAAAGAAAATCAGAGCGATTGTTTTACTTCATTGTTTCTAGCTCATTTGGATTTCTGTGACAGGTTCTCCTAATAAATTCCACTCCATCCTGTGTTTTACATCATGCCGTATTTACCTTAATGGAACATTAATTTAATGATCCATTTTGAATGAATCGTCGTATGATATCCTACTAAGGACAAAGACATGGTCACAATCCGTCTTTAATATTACAGCCACCGTTTACTTTTAATGATGCTGTCTCCTTCTCACTGATCTAGTTTTTGTGGTCTCCAAGGAAGAAGTTCAATTCCCCATCCATGTGTGACCTCCACAATTAACTCAGCGACCAATCATATTGGAGAGAGATGGAAAGAGGATGTGAGCCGCTCAGAACTCTGGAGACTGAGGGTCCTCAATACTTCATCATCAGTGTCATTATCAGACATAGACCACAAGACATGGTGTTACTGGGTAGAGCAGACAGTAAGAGTACTGGAGGAAAAAAAGTAGCTCCAAAAATATCTCTGTGCTGTAAAAAAAAATCTATGAAATCACAGTATTTTGTCAAAAAACTAATCTTATTTTTTTTTCAGTAAACATGTACAATCTGTATGGGGATATTGTGTTTTTTCCCCAGTACAAAGGCTTAAATTTGGCTTGAAAATATACAGTATGTAACAACGTTCTTCATCCCTTTCTTGGTCTGTGCTGCAGTTTTTTGTTCAAATTGAATGGGCAGCCATTTCCATGGCTTTCATGGATTTTTTGGCATCCATGTTCCTCAGATGTTTTATCATATTAATTCTGGTGATTACTTGACTTCTGTTGTATAGTGTCTCCATGACATTGGTGTTTTGTTTATTTTTTTGCGAAATATCTTGACAAATATTACACGTACTTAAATGAAATTTGCTGTAACATCACCTCTTCATTTATCAAATGGACTATCTCAAGATATAATGTATGGATTGGGATCAAATCTTGTACCCACATTCAAGGTTCCCATCATGTGGACATTTGGTGATTCCCTGACTTCCTGTCTACAGTCGTCATTATGACGTCAAACCTTTAACTGGTCCAATAGTCGTGTGTATGACGAAATACTGGCAAAACCTCAAGCTCAGCTGATATGTTTAGTACTAATTAGCAAATGTTAGCATGGTGAGCAAAGTTCAAGGACCTAAACCTTTGAACTTCAGCTTTGTCACTGTGCACATGTAAGCATGTTGATATTAGCAAAACTGAAGTGAAAAAGAAAAAGCACATCCCTACATTTCCCATACCATCAAACCTTTAAAGTAGGGATCGGGGGCTCCAGATTATGTTCTAATGATTAGGACCTCAGTAGGGACTGACAGGTGGAACCCTCTAATTTAAACCGTTGACATCTACGGTATGTTGTTCTCTTTGAAGTGAGTGGTGTCATCTTACCAACATGTAAAGAGCTTACCAAGGCCTTGAGAGTAAAGGTTGTGAATGCCAGTGGAAATCAGCTACATCTGATGTAGATTTCAAACAGCATTCAGTTTTTCCAGTTTGCCAAATACACCACCAAACACCCTCTGACAGTTGACAGTCAAAGATAGAGTTGTTTGTCACGTTCGATACTGCCAAAAGAAAGCTGTTCAGAAGAAGAACCTCATAGCAACTGTGAAGCACGGTGGTGGAAATGCTGGGGTTTGGTGTATCTTCACTGCCTTAGGGACTGAGCAGCTTGCAGTCATTGATCCAACTATGAATTCTTCATCATATCAAAGACTGCTTGAACATAATGTGATGGCCATCTGTTTGAAAGTTGAACCAGAAGTGGACCTTTCAACTGAATAATGATCCGAAGCACACCACAAAGGAAAGGCTAAAACTAAAAAAAGAAGAAGAATAACTGGAAGGCTGTGGAATCACCTAATCAAAGGCCTATTATAAAGATGAGAGGGGATTAGAAAGAGGCCACACATGCAAGACTGAAGAAATCTGGCAACTGAAGAAATTTAGTTTGAAAGTAAAAAGGTATAAAGGCGCTGTGGCAAAAGGATCAAATGTTTGCTTTTCCAAGATGATTTAGGATTGGTCTTGACGCTAGAAATATCTACCAATCACACCTTTGTCTTGAGCTGCATTTTTTCTACTAGTCGAAGAACCTTTCATGTCTGAATCATTTCCTGCATTACTGTGGGAAAGGAGCAATGCTGTAACCAAATGTTTTATCTCCTCCTTACCTCATTTAACATCATCTGCCAGTGGCTGCTTATTTAGTGGGCAGTATAGTGGATTGTGGCATATCTCCACCTCCCACAGAAGGTCATCGATTTCTTCTTGAGGAAGTGTGTCCATGTGTGTGTGTGTGTGTTGGGAGTAGGGCTGGGGGTGATGTAGGTGCACAATTTCATCAGGAAATTGCCAGAGCTCAGCAGCACACTGTTTTTAAAGGTGAGCCAAATAGCATTACTATTTCGAGTGAGTTTTCTATACGTGTGAATTCCCACAGAGTGAAGAACTACTGGCCTCTGTTTAGACGGATGTGGTTTTGGTGGGTGTTTGCAGGATGTGGCTTGGTGGCTGGGTTTTTTTTTTTTTTTTTTGTGTGTGTGTTGTTTTTTTACCAACTAGAATCAATTTGGTCCAAGAATGATTCAAACCTTGTTTGGTCAGCTGTTCCACAAAATCACCGGAGGTCAGAATTATAAAACTGTTTGGAAAAACAAAAGAGAAAATGTAATTGCGTAAAAAAAAAATAATAAAATGTGTGCAAACGGAACTGCACTCAAATGTTCTATCATTAATTGCAATTTATGATGGATTAAGATATGTACATATGTGTGCTCTCTTCTGAAAGTCTCATAGTCCACAATTAAGATCTACGATTATCCATAACTCATTCATTCATCTTCTGTAACTGCTTGTCCTGTGAAGGATTGCGGGGGCAGGGGGCTGGAGCCTATCCCAGCTGACATCAGGCGAGAGGTGGGGTACACCCTGGACAGGTCGCCAGTCTATCGCAGGGCTAGCACGGGCAATTTAGAACCACCAATTAACCTAACGAGCACGTCTTTGGACGGTGGGAGGAAGCCAGAGAAAACACACGCAGACACAGGGAGAACATGCAAACTCCACACAGAAAGGCCCAGTCAGTCCATGGATTTGGACCCAGAAGCTGTGTCGCCCCTTATCAATAATTGGTAAATGTAAATCTCCTATGACTACTGATACACTGTATATCAGTCCGATAAATACTGGACTGATATACACTGGATGTGTTTGACAGGCTGACATTTCTCGCTGCTGTTAATGCAACAAACAAGACCATTTCCTAAATTAAACAGTGGGCAGACGCAGAAGTGCACATCGTAATCCATATTTAAAGAACCTAAGTAAAGAGAAACAGCAACCCATGATGACATTCCCGGAAAAAAATGTCAAAAATATCGAAGGCATCTTTCAGTGCACTCTCAAAAACCATCAAATACTGCGATGAAACTGGCTCTAATGAGGCCTGCCCCAGGAAACGGAGACCAAGAGTTACGTCTGCTGCGGAGTACGAGTTCTTTAGATTTACCAGCCCTCAGAAACAACCAATTAATGGCAGGTCCTATTAGAGCCCATATGATTGCTTCCCAGAGTTCAAGTAGCAGACACATCTCGTCTCGACTGTTTGGAAAAGACTGTGTGAAACAGACCTTCATAGTCAAATTGACATTTATTGAATCAAATAATGTACTATATATGTATGTATATATGTATGGACATTACACTAGATGAAATCTGGACTTTGGTGGTCTGATGGTTCAGATTAGGGGCTTTGCTTGTGACGTTTTATCAATGTACTTCAAATTCAAGGCACGCTTAAGTATATAGATGGGTGTACACTTGAAACTGATGTTGTAAATTGGATGAGTAACCTTGTATTGGCATTTGAATGGGCAGATTCAGATCGTTCTGAAAATATATGTGAAATATATTTATGATGATTTTTGAAGTCGAATTTTTCATAGTCACGTTGGACCATATTTCCAACTAAAAACCACAATGGCTTATTTTCTTTTGGTACTCAAAGTGCTTTACAGTCACAGTGATACATCTACCCATTTGCTACCACATTCACACACCAGTGCCAAACATGGTGTGTCATGTTCATGGACTCTTCTGCATGTGGCATATTCTGGGGATCGAACCGCTGACCCTGCCTACTGCCACAGCCTCCCACAACCCAAACCCAAAGCCGACCTAAACCCAGTTGAGATGCTTTGGAATGAGTTGGCCTGCAGAGTGAAGGAAAAGCAGCCAAAAAGTGCTGTGAGGGATCTTCTTCAAGGCTGGTGGAAATGCTCCCGGTGAGGACCTCATGAAGCTTGATGGGAAAGTGAATAGTGTGAAAAATCGTTATCGAAGCAAAATGTGGCTACCCATAATGAATCATGTATTTGATTTCAAGTGTTTGTGTTACTTCATAGTTTTGAGGCCTTCAGTTGTCTTCTACAGTTTGTAATACAGTAAAAATAAAGAAAAACTGTTGAATGAGTGGATGTCTTCAGATTCTCGTACTGTACTTCTACCCTCTGCATCTACGAAACAATAATCACTGTATTGACTGTAGCATACTGTGCATATGTTTCATTTTCAAAGTGGATGATGAGTGCAGGTGGTGGACAGGTGTAAGTGATCTGGAGAAGGCTCAGTGTGTGTGTGCGTCAGGCCGAATCTTGTGTTTGCACATATGGTCAGAGTGTCTGTACAGGCGTGCACATTCTCTGGTCACTTTTATTTTTAGAAATAAAAACCCAACTTTTCTTCGGGAAGTGGAGTTTGCACGTTTCAAGCCCCTGTTTTGTGTGCGTCCCAGGGAAGAGGAGTGCAGCGTTTCAAAACCGATTCATCATTTCGGCTGTGATCCTTAAACATGGGCTCAAGAAAAATGTCTGCGCGGGCACCGTTCTCGCAGATGCAGACACACACGCACACATTAATAACGCCACCTGCGGTCAGCACATCTCTTTGAATCTCCACCTGATCTTCTCTTCTCACCCCATAATCTCATCTTTCTCCCACAATGCACTTCCTGCCTCTTCACCTCATCCTGTTTCCTCTAAGCCGAGAACATCTCAGCCTTGCTTTGAAATCAGGAAATGAAAGAAAGTCTCAGTGCTTGGCAGAGTGAGGAACCATTCTTCCATAAACACTGTATGATAAAGGTTACAGAGTCACAGTGAGAGATAGAGCATCGCTGTTTTCAAGAAAAGGCTTATTCCCATTGGTGGATGGCTTTTTCCCACTGAGCAAAGCTCCCAGTGAATGATATGGCCTGTCTGTGTTGACAGGCTGGAGATAAGGAAGTGCCCTCAGGTATTAGTTGTCATTCCCTTTCACCAGGAAAAGAGCTGAGAGTACCAACCTTATTTCCCCCCCCCCTCTCCTCACTGGAACACCTTTTCCTCCTCTTTTGGATGAATAGAGAAATTCACAACAACAAAGCCTTCCACTCTCATTAAGTCAGCCGCAAAGCCAAGCACCACCAAGGAGCACAATATCTGAGGCAGATGAGTAATCCCCCCCGCTCAATCTAGAAGCTGGCACAGAATTTCAAATGTCCATAACAACTGTCGGAGAAGGAAGTGAGGGACACACAGACATGCACAACGCACACACACACACAAAACACACACACAAACACGCACTGTGATGAAAATAAATGTGTTATTGACCATTAGCCCACTGCAGCAGAGCAGAACTAAAATGTCCTTCATCTCAGGATGTCACACTGTGAGCGAGAGCATGTGAACGTCTGTGCCCTCAAAACCAGTATCTTCAATGGCGCAGGCGTTCACTCCGGTCACATTCTCGATTCTATTTAGCGACCTTGGCTTTTGAGATGACATTTTAATAAACGATCAGCTCGTTTGAATTGAGAAACAACCTCACGAGGATGCAGCTTAGATAGAACGTTTAAAAAAAAATTACGCAAATACGCCGCACTGTACTAATCAACTGCAGCCTACGTAGAAAAACAGGCTGTTATAGCTTCGACTCAAAGCGCCGCAATACATTTTGATACGGTATGTCCTTCTTTTGCGTATTCAGCAGCAGAACAAGAAGGTGGCTGGCGAGAAGGCCCCTGCCGTCTATTGGTAAAGCCATTTAGCTTCTGCCCACTTTGGAAATATGGAGCTGAAATGCAGCGATGAGTCAGCTGTTTTTGCCCAGGGAATGAATCATTCATCATGGCCGCCAGCGTGGTCCAGGACCGGGATGGAGGGATGGAGGGGAGGAGGGGGGTTGAAGGGAGGTCGATCAGGACCTGATGGCAAGTTCCTCTGCTGACTCCACATCCAGCTTACGAGGCTATAGAAGTAGCTGCTGGCTCCTGATGCTGCTGCGGCGGCGGCGGAGGGTGTGAGGATGTGGAGGAAAGGTGGGCCGAGCAGAACAAGTTTTTCATCATCGTTAACGGAAAGCTTCACTTACATGTTGAAGGAAACGCAGAAGATTGAAGAGTAGCCGTTTCCCCTCTTAAAGAAACAGTTCCTGGAGTCTGGCACAGACGAGATAATCCTTTCACCAGACAAGAACATTAATATCGAGCAAATTTTAAAACCCTGAATTATCTTCAGTGATGATTTTGGAAAAATATCTGGGCATGACGACTCCATTATGGTTCATTGCTCTGCGGCACAACTCTACATTTCACCATATGAAGCTACTATAACTCAGGAACAAGACCACATCCCATATACAGTATATATCCATTTCCCATCCTTACCTATAAAGGTGTCTTAACCTTCTCCATCTCTGTTCATCTCAGTTCTTAACCCCCACCCTCCCTGTCCCTCTCTTTTCTTTCTTCCTCTTCCATCTTTTATTAGAGGAACCTGGGGGACAAGGAGCTGGAGCTTCCTGAAATGCGCCCTTCCCTTTGACCCCTCTTATCCTTCTCAACCCTTCCCTCATGTCCTGTCTGCCAATAAACTTCCTTGCATCAATTAAGGTGTGGTCTTTGTTAGTGAATAGCCCACAAAATGCATTCTGGGATAGCTGGCTGTCCCAAGTTCACACGAGTTGCCTCCCAATGCGTCCTCCATAAAACGGGTGTGGCGCGAATACATGGAGACATTTGGACTGCACTCGGTTGGTACTTTGACCAACTACTTTGTGATGGCATTACACAAGTCAAGAAGAACACAAGTACAGACAAGAAAACATACTGAAAACGTCCACTGAGAGCTTAGTGTTGGGCCATATCATGTGATGTGTTATTTTCACCTTTAATAGAGAGGATCAGGCTGCAGAAGCCTTAAGGGAAATATGTGATTACAGTTGGAAAAACATTCAGTACAGGTCTCTTGCATGAAAGTTAAATTCATTTGAAGCTCAACTACCATCCAGACAATCACACACTTACTTTTCACTTTGCTATTTTAAGGACCTGCTACTTCCTGATTTGGCAGAAGGCTTTTTCAGTTAAACACAATACAACCCCATTCTGACGGATGCTGCACTAAACAGTTTGACTAGCCTGCACAGGGTCTTGACCTTAACCTCCTTCAGCGCCTTTAGAATGACTAAGAACAGTGGCTGCAATACAGACTTTATCGCACAACAGTAATGTCTGACCTCACTAATGCAATTGCGGCTGAAGGGGAGAAATCCCTAAAGAAATACCTACGAACACTCTCATTTATCCTGGGTTTCTAATGCATTTTAAGGACATCTTCTGCCGCCCTGATGTTGTATTGCCAGATATTTTTCACAGCCCTCAGACTTTGTTATGAATAATCATCTTACACAGATCCGTAAGTTTTGTACATCTGTGTGACGTTACCCAGGTTACCAGATCGTCTATGAAACACACACACATAATCCACACACACTGCATACAGTTTCCCTGATACCGCACGCTTAGCTGTGGTCAAACTATCACGGCAGAACGGCATTCTTGCTAAAAACACAAATACACCTGCAAATTCAAACAGAGTTGGACTGTACACTGATCAGGCTCAGCATTATGACCACCTTCCTAATATTGTGTAGGTCTCCCTTGTGCCTCCAATACATCTTCTCTCATCAGAGAACGGACATGGGCCTTCTGAGGGTGTCCTGTGGTGTCTGGCAACAGGATGTTGTTAGTGGGGGCCTTTGGGTCCTATGGGTTGAGGGGAGGGACCTCCGTGGATCATGCCACAGCTACTTGATCAGTTTGGGATCTCGTGAATTTGGAGGCCAGGTCAACACCTTGTGCTGTTCATGTTTTTTGAGTTGTTCCTAAACCGTTTCTGTATGTGTGTGTCTGTGACAGGCTGCATCCTGCTGGGGATGGCTGCTGCCATCAAGGAGTGTCATTGCTATGGGGTGGGGGTGCCTGGTCTGGTCTAGGTGTGTGGTACATGTCTAAGTAACATCCACATGAATGCCAAGTCAAGATTTTCCCAGAAGAACATTGAATTGTCACAAGATGGTCCATGTTATTTATGTCTTCTGCCGGTCATAATGTTTTGCCTGATTGGTGTATATTTGCCAGTTACCACAATGTTGGCCATGCCTTTTGCAAGGTCCATATAGAGAGCCGATTTGTCACTACTAGTATCCTATGTACGATCAGCCTGACGGTATTTGTAACATCTGCCTGAGTAATGTGCAGCACTTTTCTCTTTCAAGAATCCCATTGTCCTCTGAAGAACTTGTCTGCTGTGGTGTGCCTCGGATCGGCGTTGTCTTTTCTCCGGAGAGAACGAGAGTGAGACAGCGAGGGAGCGAGCTTAGTTACATCCTGGTAGGACAACCTCACCCAGAGGGCTGGGGAGAAGACGGGAAGAGAGGGGAGGGGAGTCAACAGCAAAAAGGAAAAGAGAGCCGAAGAAAAGAGACACAGCATATTAGGGAATATGAGGAGAGCAAAAGAGCAGAGTCGAGCTTAGGAGAGGCATCAAGTGACCTCCTCCCTCTCCATTGTTAAAGAACATAAGAGTGAGGCTGGCCAGAGGCCACCAAAGGGGTAGAATACATTAGAAACCAGCCAGAAAGAGAGAGGAAGAACGAGTGAGATAGAAGTAGCGAGGCCTCACGCTTTTTGTATAGTCACAGCAAATATCAATACTGGCTGGGCTAATAATGCTTTTTATGCAGGCTGAGCTCTGTAATTGTGTCACAGGTCAAGTTGATTGTGTAAACTGGGCCAAGAGTGTGTGTGTGTGTGTGTTTGTGCCTGTGTGTCTGTGTTAGACGAAAATATTACAGATGTGGTAGCTTCCAAAGGAAGGAGTTTGCCAGGGGAGGAAGTGGACAGCGACGAAGAACGAGGACCAGATTTACGAGAATTATGAGAACAGGAACAGGAAGTGGATCATGACACGAAGGAAATCCCTGGAGAGGACGGGGAAACAGGTGGCGGCACCATGTGATCGAGACAGATCAACATGTGGAGTTCAGACTCAGAGTTCAGAGGAGTGATGCTTCTAGGATCAGCAGATGTGCTATATTGTTGTCTTCAACAATCAACCAGTCTCAGCATCAATCCTCTGTCTTCATGACCTGAAGGTGAATCATTTCATTTTGTCCCAGATGTTTGGTTCTTGACAAGAATTGCTCCAAATTGTGAATATCCAGCAAAGAAACCAGAGTTTGTATCCATATACAGACATGTATTTCATGTTATTAACAGTAACAGTAACAGTGACTTTAATGAGGCAGATGTTCAGATCTTTTTTTACTGTATCATGAACGTTGTGAATCGTCTGGAGCTTCTAAACTGAGCTTGAAAGTGATTAAGAATCCTTTGGGATATTAAACACTTTTGTAGTTACTATTTAAAGATGCTGCAGAAAACAAGATGAAGGCCTTTGCAAAATTGTTCAACATAAATGTGATGATAGGGTTGCAGCGCTATAAATGAAAATAAAAACACATGCTAAACTCCAGTATTATCCCTCCAATCCTGCTCCGTTTTTTGTAAATCAGCGACTGAAAACATCCTCAAATCCTTGCGCCGCAATCTGGTTCTAATCTGCCTCCTCCTACACCAAGGACAAGCTCCAACATGATGCGTGCGCTGATCAGCGGGTGAATGGCTGTCAGCTGCCCTCCACGAAGGAGCTGCATGATGCCGGGGTGACCAGACAAAAAAAAAAAAAAAAAGAAAAAGAAAAAAAGAAAAGAAAAAGGGCAGGAGGCAATGCCACCGAGCCTGCACACCCAGGCAACCATCTGCTCTGGAAGCCTGTTAGAGGCAGTAGCTGCTCTTCAAAGGCCCCTATGGAACTGTCTGTAAACCTACCAGGGTTACTGTTAACATGTTACTTACTGTAAACTGGGGCTTGTTTGCACAGTGTCACAGTGAAAATCCCATGCAGTGTGTGCACGGTCTGCGATGCTCACAAGTTTCTGTAGAGCATTTCATGCATCTTATCCTATTCAGACTTTCTTGTCATACTTTCTGCAAGAAATCATATCTGGCTTTAACGTGGCTTTTATCAACATGACAAACTCACCATGCTGCCACTGATACATTCTATGGAAGGAATACAGCTTAATTATTTTACTGCTAAAGATACTAGAACTGCATGACCTCTGCATTATCAATCTTTTTTAAGGCTTTGCTCCACTTTCTTGAGCTCCTGGTGATCAGACGTGCATTATAGGAGTCACTACATGTAGAGATAATAAGAAAAACGAACAAGTGCCAACACATTTTTAGACAACATAAACAATCTCTATAATTACTATAATCTGTCCACTTTACCCAAACATCATTTGTCTCATCAGTGACATAAAATAATGCTTCGCCCATCAAAGCTTGAATCTCTCTGCGTTTTTTTCCACCACACCAGAGGGAGCCCCTGTCACTGCTGTGCCACGTTGTGTCCCCCATGCACTTTCCCGCCGCCTTATCCCTTATGATGAATTAACGCTGGGTGATGATGATGGATATCGCCGTGCCAAGGTAACTGCCATTATGGAGCGGTGATTGAGGACCGGTCAACCGGAGCTGCTGTTTATACTGTCTCCCCTGGTGTAAAGTGCTGGTGTGGGGCCCGCGCGATGACAAGGGTCATTAGCTAGGAGAAGGTCACCGGTGTTAAGCTTATACACTTAAATGTGATCAAGACTAATATGCAGCAGGAAGAGGTGAACTGTCATAGCTCCCATGTGAAATGTGTTCAGTGATAAGGAAAAAAAAACAAAACACACAAAAATGTAATGATTTATTTGAACCTATTCTATTTATTTAGAATTCATAAGCAGCACATAAACTATACAGTATGTGCACTATAATGTAGTGATATAAATACAAGTTTATAATGTGTTTATAAGGTCTGGACCAATGCCCAGCTGACACATCTGCACTTGTATGAGAGGTAATGACTCTTCACACCAGCAGGTGGCAGTAGTCTTAGTCCATCTTCAAAAGGAAAAACCGGTAATGCTACTATCACCTGGGAGGCTACGAAACAAGGAAGAGCCACAAACCGTCATGCAGAGCTGGTCTCTCCTGAATCATGCTGATCGTTTGTTATGCCAGGGGTTTAAGGAAGGAAATTTACATACATCCGGCACTTGGACGCAATGATGACCTGGTTAGATTTTAGTGCTCAGAGGTCTAAGGTCACCACGACTTCCCAAAGCACATTTTAATAAACAAATAATATACACAAACGTCTATGGGAGTCTGGTGCATTCACTTCCTCTTCCTCTGACTGAAAACCGGGACAGGGAGCCAAAGGTTCCTCTGGAAGTCCACCACAAACTCATTGCTTTTGCTGATCCTGCGCTTTAGGTGATGGTGGTTGTTGCGCCACGTGATATGAAGCTCTCAATCAGTCCTCTGTTCTCCTCAGTGCAAACAAGTCTCGCTGGAAATGATTCACTGGAGTCATTCACTGCCTGTGTCGTACGAGTGTGGACAGACATGTATGCAAAGTGCAACTTGACTGGTTGACAGAGGGAGCGAGGCAGTGATTCTAGTTTTACTACAAACAAATGGGATTAAATAGTAATCGCTGAAACGAGGCAAAACACGCTTTTTTTAGGAGCATTTTAGATTCCTCACAGTTTGCTGTGATCGCATCGTTGCACAATATCAACCAGGTTTCATGAGGTCATCCCCAGGAATGGTTTTTGGTATTAACAGATGAGACTTGTCCAAAAATTTTAAGTGTTTTGGTCAAAGTGTTTGAGGCCATCTGTTGTGTAGTGCCTAGTCATTGTTTATATATAGCTAATAAAATTTAAAAATTTCCTTGAACGATTCATTTAGACTCTTTTCAGCAGGGGAACTCCAAAATTCCTCTCTGTTCAGATGATAGGTTCATTAGCTTTACCATATTCAGAAAGTTAAGCCCACATCAATGCTTCCCAGCAGCAGAGACATCTCAACGCGAGCGGTTCGGAAGAGGCTGCATGAATCAGGCCTTCACTTGCTGAAGGACGTGTCATGGAAACTCTTGTGTTTGAGAGTTGATGATACTCAGGAGACTGAAAGAGTCAGTGCGATGAATCAGATCCAGTTCAAGTATTTCCGTCACTCTCGAAGAGGGCCTCTTTTTATACAGTTGACTTTACAAAAGAATGAATATCGCAGAAGAAGAGACCTGCCAAGAAACAAATGGACATTAGACCAGTGGAAAACTGAACTATCGTCTAATAAACCCAAAAGTGAGATTTTGGATTTCGACCACTGTCTCTTTGTGAGAAGGTGAACAGATGGTGGTGTCCGTGTTGAAAAGGTATTCAGACTGCAGTCATCATTACCAGCAAAAACATGCTGCAGCCATTAACATCTGGTGTGTGCTAAGTAGGACCACCATTTATTTATTTCCCCCCCAGCTGTACAATGAGCCAAAACACAACTTCAGGCTGGATTCTCGCACATCACATGACCTGACCTCAAATATAACCCTGCCTAACCCAACGGAGGTGGTTTTGGATGAGTTTGGCGTGAAGGCGACACAGCCGACAAGTGCTCAGCACATGTGGGAGCTCCTTCAAGGCCGGTGGACGAGCTCCAGCTGACGAATTTGTGAAGCTGGTTGAGAAGAATTAAGAGTTTGCAAATCTGTCATGAAAGCAAACGGTGGCAACAGTCGGTAAAAACAAAGACAAAGCATTGAGGAAGTATTGACTCGTATTGTATATATGAATCTTTCAGTGTGAAACAGCAGCATTGGGATGTTCAACGTGTATCGACAGATTTGATAGACAATGAAAAGTAAAGAGTGAGGGGGAGGGACGTGTGCCCATGGCTGAGGAGGATTAAGCAAACTCCCCAAACCACAAACTGCTCCCCAGGCACCTTGCATGGATGCCCTCTGCTCCAAGTCTGCACACTTGGTCGAGTTGTGCGTGTATACTGTACATAAATGGCAAATAAATTGTGTTTTTAATGATTTTGAACATGCATAGTTTCCTGTGAATCTCTCATGAGAGTACAGCTATCTTTAAACCAATACACAAACAGAATCAAATGCACTCCATAAGTATAATCAGAAACCAGGTTTGATTTGTTGAAAGGACTATAACTTATTTCTTTTGGACCCTTCGGTCACATCTTGTGTTTTTTTGTCAGTGGATTGAGTTTACCCATTTGCCATAAAGAAATGTGTGTGTATTAAACCCTTAAAAAACTGATAGCTTTGAATTTATGCTACTTGCAATGCTATATTGTCTCTGATTCGTTATCTTTTACGAATAAACAAAGTTTCGACTGTGCAGACGCTGAACTGAAAGTTGGCTGACAAGTACGTCTTCTTGAAATAAACTCTGTTAACCTTGCAGTCTTTTCAGGAAATGCAACTGAGTGTCATGTCTGGAGAAAGAGAGAGGAAACGCTGCTATCACAAGTTGTGGCCAGTGTTTGAAAATGATAATCATCACACGTCGACATGTATGAGCGTCTCAGAAGCAGAAAGCATGTATGTACCGTGTGCCAGCTGCTCGGGATCAAAGGAGCGGGGTTATTGTGTGAAGTATGAAAGAACTATAAAAGGCCTCACCTTCCGGAGCGGTAAAGAACAACACAGAATCAATGTTTTAATTTATTCTTCTTCATTTGGGCCGTCAGCCAAGAATTGTGAGGGTGCTTTTTAAACTTCTTATTTCCTTCTTTGGTGGCACTGTCGCTACTTGTTACGGCCAGGTATGCCTTAAGTTATTCTGTTCAGAACAGGTTAGACGACTCGCTGGCTTCACGCAGCATGCGTGCCAGTGCCATTTCCCACGTTCTCTGGTCGGTATTGGCCTAACCGTTCATTTTCAGTTTGGTCCCCACATTCAGTCATGGCCAGCCCTTCGAGGTATAGGCTCTATTTGCTGCCAGACATGTTTTAATTACTTAGTTTGACCTTGCGCACCTTGTAGCTCCATTGACATCAGCAAACAGAAATGACACATTTTTACACCCTGTAGAGTTCAGCTTTAATAAACTTCTGAACATCCACACCTTTGAGTTGTTCTTATTTCAGCTTTCTTTTCAGTTATCGGTGCTGGAGCACTATTTTGCCAGGGACAAATGGTGACCTCTGTCGTCTTTATAGCTAATTATCCGATTCATCACAACTGAACTGGAGGTTATATAACTCGCCAGTTTAAATAACATCAAGACTAGCTCGAGAGGTCAGGGAGAGCCAAGATGGCGACTGTCAGACCCATAGACTGTATAAAGATGAATGACCGAACAGCTCCTCAAAAGTGAAGCCAAAGCAAGTAGAGCTCCCCCTGGTGCCCGACTGCAGTATAGGTCTGCATAAGCTCCGCCCCCTCTATGTTAGTGGATGGGACGAATTAAAACACAAAAGTACACATCAAATAAGGATGGTCATTTTAGGTAGTTAATGTAATTCTGATGAACTTTCAAGTGTCAATTTTTTGGATAAGTTTCGTTTTATAATAGTTACGGCGACTAACAGTTGCCATGCCTACAGCTCCTTAAAGAGTTGTAAAAATACATTTTAAAAAATAAGTACAGTGTATAATCCAACATTTCCTTGTAACTGCTGGAGGTAGAGCAGAGCGCAGAGTTAATTAAACAAAAACGCGAGACGTGGCGTAAGTGTGGTGGGGGTCATCGATATCATGGTCCCACATGGCTCCACCCTCGGATCATACTGCTCAGACTCTGGTTCCAAACTCGCAAGATGGCGCCCCCCGTATACCCAGGAAAATGCAAGGCAGTGGAGACACATTGTCCTTATTTACACAGTCTATGGTAAGACCCACCCCCACAATGAGGTTGTAAATGGCTCATCAGAAATCCTGTGAGTGAAGTCACAAAGGGTTTGTTCATCATTAGATACGATCAATGCTCTGGCCTGAGCAGGGCTCGTAGATGTGAAATGATTCGGTGTAAATGTACGTAAGCCACATCCAAGTGAAAAAATAACTTCAGCCCTGCTGTTTAATAAGCTAAATGTTGTATTAGGAAACTATAACAACACAAATCGTAGCCTATCCAGCTTCTGCATGGAACTCAGATGTCATCCGTACGTTAAGTATCAGCTCAAGGAAGTACAATCCATCAAACTTTAGCATCATAACAACAACACAAGCCTAAATCACAGACTCTACACTCCAATTCAAAAAGCAGTAAGGCACTGTAAAATGTTTTTTCAATTGCCTAAAACAAGAAGAAGTAACAATCTAGACTCACTACAACTACTAATTGTCACAAAACCATCAAACTCTTATCTTAGTTGTGTTTATTTTTGGGCGTTTTCTTATCGTACCTTGCACAGAGGAACAAATTCAAGAAGAGGGAATTAGAGATTGTTATTTCTGTTTGATTATATTAGTTTTGTGGATACTTTAGTTTTGTTCAAATTGTTAAAAGTCTTTAAATTGATAGACCAGCTGTCCTGTTTCATTGTATTTACAGCTAGTTGGTAATCTTTGGTTCAGTCTAGTTATGGTAGTCTGAATTTAGTTCTGTTTAGCTGACTCTTTATACCTGAAATCTCGACCCCTGACGTCTGCGTACTACTCAGTCAATCTAACAGGGTAAGAAGATAAAATGTTTAACTCGTGGTGAAACCAGAGCTTAAAATCCCATAAACAAAGATTAGCCACATTGAGCGCACAGAGCGGCACTGTGTCAAGGTCAGAAATGGGCCTAACGTTAAGCTAACGTAGCTTGCTGTCAGTAAACACCTGTAAATGCTTATTAGATACGAAGCATGTGGCTTAGTGTTTGTTTAAAGACAGATTAACAGAAGTGGGCTGAAGAAATTAAGGTGAATTAATTAGTGTAAATTAATTTAAATGTAAAATACCCGAATCCAGGCCGATTGGGGCCTTTCTGTGGGGAGTTTGCATGTCCTCTCTGTGTCTGTGTGGGTCCCACTGTCCAAAAACATGCTTTTTAGGTTAATTGGGATTCTAAATTGGACGTAGGTGTGAATGTGAGTGTGAATGGTTGTCTGTGTCTCTGTGTTAGCCCTGAGATAGACTGGGTGTACCCCGCCTCTCGCCCAATGACAGCTGGGATAGGCTCCAGAGAAGAATTAAGAGTTTGCAAAACCCGCGACCCTTCACAGGACAAGCGGTTACAGAAGACGAATGATTGAAAGTAAAATACCTTTGTTGTTGAGTCATCAGTAATGTATTTTAAATAGCAGCTAATTACATCTTCCATGTGACTTTTCTAGCACAGTCTGCAGTGCTGATAATAATATTTGGACGCAACAGGAAACAGCAGCTTTATTTTCGTCATTAAGGTCTGCATTCAGCTCACCACTCTCGACGCCTCCACCTCTCGCTTTCCTTACAGTACTTCTCCTGTCTGTCATTTCCTCTCTTTTACCTTTGCACCACGTCGCTCAATTATATTTATTCATGCATGTCTTGGTTGATATACAGTATGAATATTCTTATTAGATGCTGTAGTCGAGACCCATTCCTTTATGGAGCCCTGAATTTATATTCATGACCGCAGATGCACATTCGAAGGTGTGTAATGATGGAGGAGTCATGTCCTACCACACGAGGCTATAGAGGGAATAATATTTGTTATGTTTGCATCAGCTGGAATGAGCCAGTGTTGCACGCACAGGATGACACCTTCACTCAGATTGGGGCTGGGAAAAAAAAGAAGTATATTAGATTTGTGTGTGACTCACAGCGGTTTTTGATCATCTAGTCTCACATGTGATGCAAGTCTAACGCAGGAGAGTTGTTTGTTGTTCAGGGAGGAATATTAGATTTGGAAGGTGAAGCAGTCGAGGAAGAACTTTATTTTAAAGATGTTAAAGCGACGAATGTGTTCGGGTAAACATTATAATGTCACAGATGCATTCAATTAGGGACACGTTTTAGCTGAGAGGTACAATTAAAGTGAAAATAAATGGAAAACAAGAGAGTGGAGACAAAGAAAGACGGGGGGGGGGGGCAACCTTCAATTGTGACATTATGATTGTGTTGTGTAGAGCAGCACCCCTATAAATCAAGTGAGCTCAAATATAAATTTTTTTACTCAGCTAAGGTTTCATTACAATGCAACATGAATACAAATGTATACACATACGCATAAATAAAAGGGTCATGTGTCAGAGCATCAACTAGATAGCAACAGAGAGAGAAAGCCTTTTAATTTGCACAAATGAGGCAATTTAAAGCCACCGTCAGCATGCATGTGGCCTCTGCACCGATTTTCTCCCACAAATACTAAAAGATTAAGGAATGAATTCAAGAAAAAGAGTAGGGGCGGGGGAGGGGCGCAATTCAATCAAAAACCTCAGCTTTTAGTTCTTTTGATTGATGTTAAGATAAAACACAAATTCTCATCCAACGCTGCATGAAGATGACGCAGAATGAAATATCGTGACTTTTTGAGCTAAAACTACACCGGATCCTGCACGTCCCATAATGCAGTTTAGCAGCATGTTTTCATTAAGGCCTCAGCATGGTCCTCCGCTGGTTGTTCACCACACTTAAGCCAGATTTATGGTTCTGTGTCAGATTCAAGCTGCAGGTACTTGACGTACACACCTTCAGAAACGGATATAATGACTGCGGGCGACGCAGGCCCGACATATGTGATTGTCTGAGTACGTGATCATGAATGTTTATCGTGGTGTAGCTGCAGTAGCTTGTCGCAGAATAAAAAAAAACAACAACAACAACACAAAGCTTTACTGTGGGAAACCAGTTCTCACACTTACTGTTGCTCTCAAGCCCAGTCACTGTCAAGTTCATGTGGCAAGCACGCGTGAAGGCTGCCGGGGAAGAATGAAGCAGGAAAATGCACACTTCCTGTTTCACTTCTTCACTTTTACAGTGGTCTACATGTTTCTTGTGAACCTTGTGTACTGTTTACTGACTTACTTTGTTCTCTTTTATGTCTATATACTGTAAATAGGTTGTGAGATATGTTGAGAGAAAAAGAGAAGGCAGCTGTAGTTGATATTTGTGTTGTGAGGCATGCAAGATAATTGGAATTACGAAGGTTTATGAGGCCTGCAGGTGCCACTTTTTCAGTTTTCTCAGACATGAAAAAGCCACAGAGGCCTTAGAAGGCATTATAGAAATCGTTTTGCTTTTGAAGCTTACACAAAAAAAAAGGTTTTGGATGTCTATGAGCCTATAAATCGTCCGGAAATTCACCTACCACTGGTGTAGATTTCAAACGGCTGCCTGTTTGTCCAGGACTGTCAGCCCCTGTCAGCGGCATCCGCATGTAAATATGTTGGTGTCAAGTGCATCCATCTGATAGAGAGAGATTGGACAAATTTGACCCGAGCGTGAGCTTTGCCAGGAAAGAAAGCTCTCGCTGTCCAAAAAGAGCATTAAAAGAAAACTTCAGGGTGCCAAATAACATAGACGCTACGACCGGGCTCCTTTGGAATAATGTGCTCTGGACAGATGAATCAAAGATAGAGTATTTTGGCCGGTTTGACCGAGGACAGCTTTTCTGGAGAGGAAGCTCATACCAACACTGAAGCAAAATGTTAAGATTCGCTCTTTCTTTGCTGTCTTGGGGAACTGTGCAGCTTTCAGCTATTGATTCGACCATGAATTCTGCATGCTTGTAGGTAATAAGAAGCCATTTGTCCAAATGTTGAACTGCAAGTGGACCTTTCTGGAGCATAATAATTCTTAGCACGCAGACTAATCCACCAAGGAATGGCTCAAAAGTCTATAGAATGGCCAAGGCAAGGAAAACAAAAGCTAGATTTGAATCAAAGTGAAATGTTGTGATGCAATGTGAAACAGGCAGTACGTGAGAGCCATAACATGGATTGATGAAGTAAATTGTCATTGTGGTACTAGTCATGTATACCATGTACATGTGTAGGCCTGTATCATGTGAAAATATGCCTCCAGTCTCCACAACTGTGTATTTTTTCAGTGGAGGCAGTGTCGCTTTTTGTCAGCCATCACAGCCTCCACCATGTGACAATCGAGCCAAGCGAGGCCTACGTACAGTAATGCTAAACATCTGCTTGCATTCCTCAATTGTCTCTTGGTGCTTTAGTCCAGAAGCAGAGGGAGGTGATGCCGGCCAATGAAGTCCTACTGCAACATCTGGAACAATGTCAGTTTCCACTGGTCCATATGCTGCCTCGCTGAAATCCCAAGAATCCCCAGTGTTTCTTCAAACCAGATTCGGGGTTTTTAAAACCACGTTTTTGTTTCACTGTGAGAGTGGAAGGTGTTGGACCAGAATCCCAATACATCACAAGACAAGGCTGGCCAGGGTTGTAGATACAAACCTCTGGTATGACTCAGTCCTGAGGTGGAATGTTAGGACGAAGTAAATACAAGTTTAAAAAAAAAATCAAACTTCACCTGAAATATAATCTTTTGGTTCTTCCAACTGAGAAAAAAAAAATCTCAGACAGATGGAGAGACAGATGAACAGTGATGCAACAAGTCCAGATAGGTAGACAGACAAACAGATGGATAAACAGAATAGCGGCAGACAAAAACACTGGGTTTAATATAAAGGAGAAAATATGAAAGAGTAAAAAACACAATGTTCCACTTTGGAAATTTGAGGGGGGAAAACAGCTCTTCCCTTCCTGAAGACTAGATTGTCAATATGACTACCAGCTGCCACAGAGCGACACCTTTGTGACAGGTCTGAGATTGGAAATATGATTGGCTAATCCTGCAGGATGAGCTGAAATGCAGAGTCTTTCTGGAGACCAGGGTAAACTTTGTTGAGGACGGGGAGTTAATTGAAGTGTCACTCCATTCCCTATTTGAATGACATCCGGGACAAATGAGAATCACTGTTCCCTTCTTGCACACTCCCCCTGCTCTGCATAAATCTCTGTTTGGAGGTCACTGACTGAAAACTGCATCCGGTCAGTTGGTTCACACCAATATCTTATAGCCACTATCAGGCATAAAATGGTAGCTCGGCTTTATCTGCTGCCAGTGGGCTTGACTGACATGCATATTAGCTCCTTTCTCCCATGGCTCTGAAAACACATCATATTTTCCACAACTTTCATTTTCTCTATTCAGATTATGGCCACATCGAGGCGTCTTGGTTGCATACTAATTGTGCGGCGCTCACCTCTGAGAACGAGCCCGACATCTACGCGAGGAACCAACTATTTTTCACCGTCTCTGTCGCAATAAAAAGTGTCACCCAAGACAGGTTCCCGAATAGCAAAGATCCGTCGTCATCCGTGGAGAACGGGTTTAGATCAAAACACGGACAAAATGTGATTGTTTGGGGACAAAATGTCTACGTGGTAATATAAACACAGCCTCCCCTCATCTGCAAACCCTGCAAAACCACCTTTTGTTCCTCTCGTCCTCTGATGATATCCCCGAATCCCAAGTGTTGTTGCTTCCCTTTCCCAATTCTAATTCTACAGCAATCACCTTTGCTTTTGTTTCTCGGTTAAATGACAAAACCGAGCTCCTTGTTTTCTCCCCTGAAGGGTAGCAGCCGATTCCTCTGATACATCCCTCCGCCTTTTTTCCGGCAAACAGAAAAGATGATCACTAATAATGAAAATGCCAGAGTGACATGTGGAAGTATTACATTTCTAAAGAGGAACCAAATGTGTCTCAAGCACATATATGTACAGATTTAAATGAAAGGCTTTGGAAGAGTGATAGAAATTTGAAATGACTCAGACATAGATCAAATTTGACCAGATTTTGTGGTATCAGTAAAGCTTCTGCAAGGAGAGACTTTAGGGATTGGAGAGGTTGTTTATTTATCTACTATGTCTACAAACCTTTTCAATAATATAAAGTAGATGGGGGAAATCTCCAAGGAGAATAAGAGAACCAAAGGAACAGGAAATGTAAATAAGCAATGAAGAATCCCTGTTTTGTTGCTCTTTTTTTTTTGTTATAGATGGCAGGCGTGTGATGCAATATGGCCTGAGCAGACCTTGTATTTTGGATGAAATGAGTAAGATGTTGTGTGTCTGTGTGTGGTTTAGGATGGTATGAGTAACATGATGGTGCGCACGTGGGGCCAGAGGATGCATGAGTCGCACTGGAAGACAAGGCAACACAGCTGCAGCGGCTCAGGGGAAACTCAAGACAGACCTCAAGAAGTAAAACCGAAGCATGCATTGTTCCTCTTGTAAGACACTGTCTGGAATGTTTTCCTCGTACGTGTGTTTTTTGATTTGGAAGAATTATTGAAGTGAAAGAAGCAAAAGCTCAAACGGAGTTAAAATTGAAAATATGCAAAAAAGGTACCACATGTCAAATTTAATGACTTAATTTATTTTGGCTCATTGTGCAAAATTAAGCTCACACCGTTTGGCACGGGGCCTTCTTCAAAAACTTAAAGGGGAATAACCGTTTTTTTTTACCTTATTTCTGGCATAAAATACAATCGTTTACTCATCCATATAACTTTGGTGTCATTTGGAGTCCAGCGGAGCGCAGCGTATATCCATATAAGAAGTGAATGGGGCACCGAAACGCAGCCTCTAAATAACGCCACGAAACTCGTTCATTCACCAAAAATTCACCAATATTTTGTTATGATACGCTAGTGCTATTCCCCGTTGAGTCCGGAGTTACCTGTTGTCTATTCGCGGGCGTGCAGCGAATAGACAATAACAAAATATTGGCAGATAATGCGTTATTTAGAGGCTGTGTTTTGGTGCCCCAGTCACTCCCACTATATGGATATACGCGGCGCTCTGCTGGATCTAAATATCTTCTGAACGACTCCAAATGACACCAAAGTTACATGGGTGAGTAAACGAACGTATTTTATGCCAGAAATAAGGTCCAGGTTGTAAAAAACGGTAATTTTCCTTCAAGATACACAATTTAATTTCAGTGATAACCACTTTCTCTATCCCATGACTTTGAACCAAAATAAATGAGTGAAATGTGAGTATTTTGTCCTCGCACTCCATATGATTTGGAAGTAACCTAAGCTGGCCACCTGCGATCAGATTACCCAGGCCTGGGTGTTAATGCAAGGTCTGAACAGGGCCTGAGAGGTGCTGCCTTTTTGCATTAGCACCCCTTAAGGGATTTCACTGATGAATGCCATTTTTGCAACGTTAAAAAAAAAGACAAAAAAAAAAAAAAATGCAGAAGTTGATGTAAATAAGGTGGTAAAAATCATCAAAACCCCTTTACGATGTAATGCAATATAGTCCTGCACCACCATAAACTGATAGGTAGAGTCTGTTACCTTAACTAAAACAAACCAGAGTTCTTCTGCCACATTTTTCTACCAAGTCATTACACATCAGATGGGTCAGTGAAATACAAAATGTAATAAATGCTTAATATGAGCCAGTTTATCTCATAATTTGTTAGTGTTTGTTGAGCCTATTGACCATTAACGGCTGTAATGTGTCTCAAAACAGCTAAAATCCATTATCAGCTTTGTCATTCAAGTTTGTCAGCTCGGCTTAAATTAAGAGCAGGCCCTTTAACTCTCACAAATGAGAAACTGACACAGTTATTTTAATTCATTATTCCAGTAAATATTTGATGAAGTGCCCTGTTAATGAATACATTTGCACAATAATAGGTGTTTCCCGCCTCTTTGTCTCTCAAATGCTTTAGATGTGTTTTAAGGAGCCATTAGGTAAATCAGTCAGAAATCTAAATTGCCTAGGCAACAGATGGAGCCAAAGTTAACACAACTGGATAAAGGATGAATAAAACTTTTATTAATTTAAACCCTTTTTGTGTTAACCTCTCATTCCTGTATGGGTGGAAGAACGACAATCTAAAAGAGTAAACCAGATCATTTAAACACAAACGTGCAAAAGTGCAAAGACACACTTTGGCTTGTTGCTGTGACACAGATGTCTGGCAGGTGCAAGTTGTCAGAGGAGCAGCAGAGTCTATAAATATGAATATTAATGTACAGTAGAAGCTGCATTATTATGCTAAAACCACGGTGTCCTTCTGTCTGATGCAGATTTACAGCCCAAAATGCATGAATCTACACTACACTGTCAGTTCGGTGCATCAACTTTTATTCTGAAATCTTTTCAGAGGAAGAGGAGAAAAAGAAAAAGCAGAAGAAGACACTTGCAAACCTTAGTACTGGATTATGTTGCTGTGTGTTTTAAAAGACATTATCATTTCTTTCTGGCCTGTTGCACAAAGTCTCCAGCCCCTGCTGGCTTCCTCTGACACATGGCGTGTGTGTTGCGAGAGAGAAAAAGAGAGGGCGAGGGGCCTGACAAAAGAAATGTCTGAGTGAATTGAATGGAGGCTAAATCTGCCCATCAATAAGCAGCTTGGGCCTGTGCCATGAGGACCACATGCCTCCCTGCAGATGCAGCACTTAAAAAAAAAAAAACGATACATCTGGATCTCAAATTATGAGTGCGAATGTGTGTGTGTGTGCAAGCATGCAACTTGGTGCTCCTTCCAACAAGGATTAAACTCTCAGACATAGACTCATCTAATCACTGGTGGCCCAAATGGAGAGAGAAAATCCAATCCCCCCCTCCCAACAAAGTGTGATCACAAGCACACACACAAGCAAATGTGCTCCACAGAGCATGGCTGGATGAAGAGCTCCTCGTCGTTCAGGCCAGCAACAATTGAAATTTAAAAGATTGGTTCATGCGAATTACTGAAAAAGCTACCTCTCACTGCCTCACACTCCTGGCAGCAGTGGAATACGTTTGCTTTGGAAAAAGTACCTTTATAACAATGTAAAATATTATATTGCAGAAAGAGGTATCCAATCATTAGGTTCTTACAAAATTAAAGAATAATTAAAATATGTCCATGTAATTGAAAGATCTTAAAATCTATAGATCAGAGCTTAGATTATTTCATTACACAACCTTTCAGAAAGTATCTTAATCAATGCACCTACTATTCAAACCCAGGTCACGCCAGTGTTCATGGGGTATGTTTTCTTCATAACAAAGAAATGTCTTCAAATGGACAAATAGCAAGAATTAATAATTCATGATAGAGGATAGAAAATGGTAAATATGGAAATTAAGATGCAAAAACGGGTCTAGGGTATTGAATACACGTATGCATAATAGACACAGAAACACATACATATACATAATCATACAAATGGTCATAAAAATGTTTATTGTTCGATGCTGCAGCAATACCGCTCGTCTGTCATTCATGCCAATAGAGGACGGTGAATTGAAGTGAAATTAAGAGAAATAGCAGGGGAGGAAAAGGAAAGGAAGATGGAACCAATCTGACTTGGCTTTGATTGAATCTTGCACAGACAGTGGCCAGATACACCTGGGTTCCTCTGTTCATCTGAATCTCGATATTACCCCTGAATATAAAGCATCAGAAATTTGACAACCAGCCGCCAGTGTTTCTGAGATAAGGTGGTGCTCCTTCAGACGCAGTCCAGATTTATTTTTACAAAGGCGCTGCCTCTGTAAGCTGTAGTGCCCTCCGACATGATTAGAGAGGAGTACAAACAGCAATATGAGAGAACAAAAAAAATGTACAGAAACAGGCAAGAATATGACAAATCCTACTTTTGTTTATGACAGTAATTGTGCAAAATGAATCTCTTTTCCACTCGGCCCAGCTGTAAAGCATCTTGGGGAACTTGCGGCAGTTCTCCTGTGGAAAAGTGGTGTCACTCAAGTAGAAAATGTTTCCATCAGTGTTAACAAATGCAAATACATATACTTTCCGCTGAGCCGTACCCACCTACACTGCTAAGATTTTTGCTTATTTAAAGCAGAGACTGCAGCTCAAAAGTCACTCGGTTCATCTTAAGATGTTGTTTTGTTGACATTGTTCTCATCCGAATGGCATTCTACTCAACAGAAAGAAAATTAATGCATTATTCAAAAGCTAGTCAACCGTTTTGATGAAGTACAAATGAAGAAAGATACAGTGGTGGTAGAGATGGAACATGCTGGTATTTGTCAAATATTTTATATGATAAATTAACCATTACCATACAACCCCTTTTAAAATCAATACCATATCAGGACTGTAACGCATATAATCACATTTTATCATCTTAACAGTTTGTCGAAATAGAAAGGACACAGTCATGTGTGGCAATGCACCTTTCAAGAATAGAATCACTAAAGCCTAAGTAGAACAAGTCTTCACCGAGACAATTATTCACAAATGTTACATTAATGACTGCATAGAGGGAAACTGTGGTCACGTTAAGTGTCTTTTAATTAAATAGCACTCTCCTTGTGGATCTTTGGCTTTTTTTGAGGGGGAAATGTATTAACACAGGCCAGCAAAACAAAGGCAGAGCGGAAAAGATGAAAATGTGAAGATGGTTTCATGGATTGGTTACATCTACAGTAGCTTCAGAAAGTATTCAAACCCCTTTGGTTTTTGCACACTTTGCTGCACTGTAAATTGAACTGGCATTGAACAAAGTTGGCATTTGTTTTTCCCATCAATCTACATCCGAAGAGATCCAAAAAGACAAAGTGAAAGTAGAAACTGAAATCTCCCATTTACAAAAATGTGCTCTTTCAAATGCTTTCGCATGTCAGGTCAAAAACCAGGCCATCCACTTTGTAGACCTCTATGTCTCCAGTGCAGTGACCTCAAAAAATTGCGAAATGAAAGAAGTTTGAAACCACCAGCAGACTTCCTATGGAGCCTCGTGGACTTAGGCAGATGATGAAATGTATGTCACACTGACTCTTGCAGACACGTAGATGAAGAAAGCATGACATGGCTTAAACAGTTTAAATACAGCAGGTCCTTAATCAGGGAGGTGACCAAGGACCCGACAACCTCTCAAAGGGCTGTGACATTTGCCATTGTTGGGACGGTGTTGAGACGTCTGTCGATTCAGCAGGTCCAGTTCAACGTGCTGTATTGGCTAGCAGAGACTAGGAACAAGTCTAATTCAGTTAGAGAGATCTCACTGATAAGTTGATGAAATTAGAGAACTAGTCCAAAGAAGACTACAGTAGTGACAAATAGTGATGGAAAACTCTACGTTTTACTGACTCAAGTTAATATGAGTCACTCACCAAAGAAGAATTACCTTTTGAGTCATTTGAGTCGCTGAGTCAGTCACCCAAACCACATGCGCACACAAGTTTCACCCACTCCCAGGCCCAGCTGATTTATTCTGCGAAAAACAGCTGCAGTCGCACAATAGTGACATGTTGTCTGGCTGCTTCTTTGTAGTTGGCTAGCTAGCGGTAGCAGGGACGAGTCAGTGAACAAGTTAATGAAGACGAGGAATCATGACTCACGAGTCAGTAAAATTACTCTTGGGTTCTGAACGATTCGTTCAGGACTCGCATATCATGAGTGACGAAAGTAAACTTAGCAAAGAAATTCAAAGGGCACTTCCTGCTATACATCTTCACCTCATCTGAATACTCAAATATTTGCACAACATGATCCTGTGGAATGAATAAACTGAAGACCAATTGCTCCGCATGATCCAAGTGGCCAATGTCGTTCTGTACAACAGTTTGTAGCTCCTCCATCCTCCCATCTAATATAACTGTGTAGGTACACTTTTTGCGGGATTTTTTTTTTTTTTTCAATGTATCTCTCAGCAGCTCCCACTCAGTGAGGCCTTCATCATTAAGCAACTAGCAACGTCATCTGAGTAAAAGGGTACAGAACAGCCTGCTCTGTACCTTGGAGCACAGGGAATAATAATAATCTGATTCTATGAGTCAAAAACTGAAGCATTTCTGCAGAGCTCTGAGCACTGACCACCATGTGACAATGGAAGATCACATGATCTGTGACCAAGGGAAGTCAAATTTTGGTCAGAACAGAGGAAGAATGCATGGTAGTCAAATTCAGACAGGTTCTTGCAGGAAAACCCATTCCAGCACGTACATGACTCAAGATTGATCAGCCAGACGGTTAACAAAAATATACAGCCCAGACAAGTCTGAAGCGGATTAGCAAGTTTTCACTTTGTCATAATGGAGGACTGGCAGTAGTTTACGGGAGGTGATGCCAATTTTCAACAGCATAATGAAGAAATAAAAAGCAGAAGGCTCTAAATAAATTCTGAATCAACTGTCATTTAATTAGATGTGTCATATCATGTCTGTTAAATAAGTGTGAAAAATCCGTAAGTACTATTGAAAAGTGTTGTGTGCTTTAAGCGTTTACATTCACACAGTACCACCAAGGAAGCATCTGACTGGCTTCAAATTTATTCTGCAGCATGGTAATGACCATACATCCAGAGTCATAACTATCTTCAGCGGCAAGAAGAGCAAGGAGTCCTGCAACAGATGGTAATCACCTAGCTCCCCCTCCCCCGACAGTTGATGTCAGCACCAACGAGCTACAAGAGGAGACAGAAGCAACTGAAACAGTGACACTGAGTGATGGCATGTGCACGAAAAGATGTGTTTAAACTGTACAAACGTAAGCTGCAGAAGTATAATCAAAATTATCTGATCATCTTAGTGATGGCCTGTGGGTAGAAACGGTTCTTGTGTCTGGTTGTTTTGGTTTGCAGTATTCAGCAGTGAAAGGGAAGACCTTATGTTTCCTGACTGTTTCCTGACTCTGAATGTGTCACTAAACATAGGGCAGGTTGGCACCAATGTTTTTTTTTTTCGGCAAATTAAAAGAGATTGACAGATGGGTCTCTTGAGGTGCAGTCATTCGTGTCAAGGGAGAAAAGCAGAGGGGAGAGAATCCATCCTTGGGAGGCACCATTGCCGATTGTTTGAGCGCAATGGTGCAATGGTGCCTCCGGTCTGTCAAGAAGTTTGTGATCCATTGACAGGTGGAGGCTGGCACAATGAGCTGGGAGTTTAGAGCAGATGATTGTGTTGAATACCAAGCCTGGCATAAAGAAGAAACAGATTTAGTTCCCATGATCTGTTGAAGACCCGCATGAAGATGATCGGTACAGACTTTCAGACAGGAGGGAATCAACACAATAAGGGCCAGGTGGCTTCCTGATCTTCTGTCTCTGAAAGAGCTGACACACACCTCTCCTTAGATTCTGAGTGCAGGTAAGGTGGTTAGGGATGAGGGGTGAGGGGATGGCAGGAGATGCAGATGGCTGTTTGATGTCTGAGTCAGAGTTGCTGAGGGGCGCGAGCGCTGACAGTCAAATACATTCAGGTTGTTGGCCGGTAGATGGTTCTCCACAGCATGGGGGGATGGTCTCAGTAGTTACGCTGCAGGCCTCTGCACACTGACTCACGGTTCAGTGGTTGAAAACTAACTTTTCAAGTTTTCAGTGTTGCATTTCTTTGCTGCTTTGATCTCTTCTGTCATTGTTCCCGGTTTGGTAGTGCAGGATCCTGTCCTCACTCCTTTAGTCCTCTCCGTTGGTCTGATAAGGCTGTCTGAGTTTTTCAGTTAACCACTGTTTATTGATGTTCCGCTGACGGCTTTAGTCAGCACACGCAAGCTCTATCAGCTGTCGTAACAATAATTTGCTTGTGGATTGCACACCAGTTTTGTTATTTCACTCACAGCAAGGGTCACTTCCTCTATAATGTAAATTTCCATAGTAATACCTCCTCATAACCTGCCACATACCTCCTGATAGATTATTTTTTCTTCAGCTCTACAATACAGGTCCAATTTCGATACCTTCAAATACCAAGAAAATTATCCCTACCTTTGCTGTGACATTCAGCATGCCTTGTTGTCAAATCAATAACTTCATAATGACGCCCTGTGAGGATTTTGATTGAACTGGGAGAGGATTAGACTTTAGAAGACCTCAGCCTCAGCCTCAGCTCCACTTCACCGATTCAGAAGCCACAAAGACTGCAGCCGAAATTCAATCCAGATTCAGGCACTGCAGCATCACATCGCAACCATTCCCACAATTTTCTCTGATAAAATCTCAACCTATGCATACCTCCTGCAACCCTCCTGTCATTTTCACCTGGTTACATCAGCAGCTCTATGTGTGAGCCATTTGGTCATGCAAAATTAATGACTGTAAACTTTTTTAATGGACTGAGCTGGGTTTGTGTTTCTCTCTGTGTACTGTATACAGGCCTGTGCACGTGCTGTGCAGGAGGATGTGGATTATAGCGCTGCTACCCCCTGTCTAATGAGCAGAAACCTTAATCCACACCTTCCAGCTACTAATTCCTGACTCAACTCACACTAGGTCTGAGTAAGAGTGTGATGGCAGGATGACACAGGTTCATGAAGGATTTTATTATCTTATTATAGTTAAATAAACAGTGAAATTCAGGTTAGAAAAGAGATGTTTTGGGATTTTTTATGTGTTTTTATTTGGTCAAATTGCCAAAAAAGATGATTCCAGTGTGATAATGATTCCTACATTATGGTTGTCCAGGGAGCAATAATATCTGGCTCTTACCCAAATGCTGCAATATTTGTTGGGGGGTAGCCACTTAATAATATCGCTTAAGTTCCAGTAGCCAAATGGGCATTTAACCAGCTCAGGCCATGAGGACGCGGGATTATCTGCTGCTTTGAGTTAAGCAGTCTCTTTATTTGTTATCACCACATCTGGACAAGTAATGCTAGCTGCAACCCCACGTTACGTATAATGTGAAACCAGTACGGGGGCTGATAAGACACATCATAAGACATATGTTTACATGCCCCCAAACATCAATCAGAAAATTCCTTTTACGACGCCTGGAAAGTGTCTTAGTCCACTGTGGAGAGTTGAATCTGTCTGTGAAGGTTCTCAGTCAACCAGGTCATGGTGTATCCAAAAAGAAAGGCAAATGGACTCGTAGTGTTTCTTGAAGACGTCACGCCGCTCATCCGAGTAGCTTTTTCAGTTCTAAGGGACTGGTGGGAAGTTGAGGTTTAAATAGGAACATCTGTGGGTGTAGCCCATCAGAGAAACTTGCTTGACTTGTTTCTGTAACGACCAGAAACTGAGAGTTGAATCTGCAGGAAACACAACAGAATAAGAAGACATTGTTTTTCAGTTCATTTAATTTAAATAGATGACACAGACAGACACATGCCTTGTTGTTTTGTTACCAACAGTTCTGCTGTTATAATGTTTCTGCACCTGCGAAAGTGAGCACGTCACCTGATGACTCCTCAATGTATTCAATCCACTCAGAGAGGAACGATCCAATCTAGCATTTACATGGTGTCTTCTTCTTCTTTTCCTTTCGGAAGTTCCCACAGAGAATCACCTGCTTCCATCTCGCCCTAGCCTCTCTATCCTCTCACATCAACTACCTTCATGTCCTCCTTCTCTACATCCAGAAACCTCCTCTTTGGTCTTCCTCCAGACCTCTTGCACCTCTTGCTCCAACCTCGGCATCCTTTGACCGATATATTCACTATCCGTCCTCTGAACATGTCCAAACCATCTCAACTTCTCTAACTTTATCGCCCAAACATCTCACATTAGCTGTCCCTCTAATGTACTCATTCCTGATACTTTCCATCACTGGTCCCACCATTGTCCTGTGAACCTTTCCTTTCAGTCTAGCTGGTACTCTTTTATCACACACACCTGACATCTTTCTCCACCCATTCTTTTCCTATTACAGGGACTATCAAAGCTTTACACCGCGTTTCTCCATCTGATAGAAAACTCCCTCCAACCAGACTGGACTAGGCCGGCCTTTTCCAACTGAGGTACTGAGATTAGATTTTTTCTTCTCTGATTTGCATCTTACTCTGATTATTAGCAGAATACTCATGTCTTTGTAAAGGTAGTCAATAGGTCAGCAGGTGTTCATGTTCAGGTGTTCTCATGTTGCAAGCTAGGCAAACTAGCTACAACTTTCCAAGAGTGGTTTCCATTGTCCAAGTGGGCACTAGTTAGCCTAGCTGGCTAGCATCCACTTCCTGATTAGGATGCAAAATTAATCAGTAGGAAATACTACAACAAAATCTCACATTCTACAGTTATTAAGATGAAGAATTATTAAGGTTTCATAATCACAAAATAGCATAAATAAGCATTCATACGCAATATGCAAAGATTACACAAATGCACGTCTGAACACACACAGACACCCACACCTTTGCTCACAAACTTTCCATTAAACACACACACACACACACACACACAGGGGAACTGTCAGCCCACGTGAGAGCCCTATACAAGTTATCATATCTCTCATCCAAGAGGACATCCTCTTTGAAAAGCCTCGCCAACAGACACGCCATTTTATTTGTCCTTATAATTTTGGCTCTGCACAGCTGACAAGTGTGATGTCCTTTTACACACCGGCTGAGGGGGGAGAAAGTGCTGACATGGACTCTTGTCCCATGAATTTCGTGCCAGCGACGAGAATCTGCTGACGCCGCCGACTGTCTCAGGAAGAAATCTCAACAAAGAAGTGAAATTAAATGCCGACAACTTCTACTGTGGTTTCTGGAATTACGTCCCGGCTTTAATATTTCATACCTGCTGCCTATGTCCTCTACATTTTTATATGAATGCCTGTCCTTACGAGAACCTGGTTTGAGGAGTCAAGGAAAAAAAGACAATTTAACAAAGTGTTCTTTCATGGTCTCTGACAGCTGGTCGTAGTGTCTAAATATTTTCATTTAGGAAGGAAATTAGCCAAAAACTGTGTCTGAAAAACATTCATTTTGCAATTATTACTGGAATGTCTGACGCTAATTTGTGCCATAAGGACCATATGGCTCCAGCACTACCACAAGATCTATCACATTTTTCATGAAGAACAGTAGAGACCATATTAGAGATCAGGGAAAAGAACATTACCCAGTAATAAAGAGAAACAACCATGTCATTTTTGAAAATATGGGTCGCTATGTTGCCCAGAGTCTTGGAATTTTTTTTGTGTAAGATTTGACCTGAAGGAAAAAGAAAAATCACAAATATTGGGACTGTCATTTTGACCAGGCATGTACATTTCCAAATATGACTGCCGGGTTTCTGTCTTGTTATGGGGGGAAAAAACTATATGCTATAAGAATTAATATTCTGATTTGTGAATCCTAATCGAGGACGTTTTTTAAAAGTCCTCACATGTGTTTGCCCTGTGTTTGCTATGGTCCCTCCGCATCAGGATGGTGCATGCTTTTCATTTATTTCCCCTGATTGCATGACATCCTTGGTGGAGAGATGTGACCTTGAAGAGACTGTGGCATCTTGTAGCGCTGTGGGTGCATAGCAGATATCCTCTTTATGTGTCGCCGTGCCTCGTACAATGGTGCCGTTTTACAAATTCATGGTTTTAGAAAAAGGAAATGTTCGGTGTTATCGTCGCAGTACGTCCCTTTGTGTTTACTGACAGCTTACGATGCTCTAATAAAACAGAACTGGAGGCAAGAACTCATTTTCAATCTCACCAAGACAAAGCCCTCAGAGGCTTGTTGAAAATCTGCTATAGAGAGAGTAAATCAGTCTGTCAGTCTGCTCAGTAGGCTAAATATACATATCAGTTTCTATTGTCAATCTGTAGACATAATCTGCTTCAGGCCTGTTGACTTTGGGGGACCACTTTGGGACCACTGTGCATACACTTATGGCGTTTGTCTCTAAGGACGGAAATATAAAATGGTACCTGGAGCATGAATCTTCTGACTTTTTTTTATAGTGTCATAAGCAGAAGAGAGTTTAAAGAAAGTAGTCTATACTGGATACATTTTCCTGTAGGACCACCATGACTATGACAACAAACATTGCTAACTGCTAACAGCTAGTCACAATACCACCAGCCTCAGTTTTACTTTGTGTTTGGTGCTAATTTGAACATGGTAAATAATATACCTGCTAAACATCAGCATATTACTGTAACATTGTTGCTCTAATAACACTAGCGTCGTCACGTTAGCTCGCTAACAATGGCATTTAGCTCCAAGTACAGTTGTGACTGTATTGACAGCCCTCCTGTTCATTTGAGTAGAGACAGTCTATTGATGTAGGCTGGTGAGAGTAGAGTAAAGCAATCAGATGCAAAAATACAGAGCACATGTACCTGACAGATTTCCACTGATTCCCAACCAATCAATGGGAGAAAAGATGAGTAAAGGTAGCAGAAGCAGAGGTGGTAGTAGAAAAGGTTGTCGGTGTTGAGTTTCACAAACAGTTGCGCAATGCTTTGGCACCTGATAAGCCTTTAAACGCATCAGTCTGTGACCATAAATGAAATTCCTGGGTCAAATTTCATGTTTCAACACACCTCCACCCAATGCGGCCGCCTGTGCTCTTTCAACTTCTGGTCTGAATCTCCACCGAGTACAGAGCCTTTGGCACAGAGACATTGGCGTGGCTGTCGATTGTTATTCTAGCATGAACGCTGTTAGCATGTCTCGTGTTTGCGGTTGTGTCCCAGGCAACAACTTGTGACACCTATCAAAGTGACACGTGTGTGGTGCTAAAGTGGAAAGGTTCAACCCTGTCAAATCCACACAAGAATGGCCTAGAATAGTTTGGATTCTGTCAAATGTCTGTATCTGGTAAGATAGATGAGTAAGGGCCACACAGGCAGTCAGCACAGTAATAAACAAGGGAGAAAATACAGCACTGGAAATATATTTGATGGTAGGCAACAACCATGGCTGGCAACAAAACCAAGAGGAAGGAAAATATGAAGCTAAAGGAGGGGGTATGGAAAGCTCTCACTGATGGTGTGAGTACTTGGAGCTGGGACCTCAAAGTTGGTTTCAAGAGATTTAAAGAATGACTTAAAATATTTGTTGAGGAAAGCACTGGTCTGAAAAAGAGCTAAGCCTGGACATGAAGAACATCACCTACAAATGTACTCTTCAGCCGTCAGAAACATTTCAATCACAGATTAAACTCTGAGATATCAGTCAATACAGATGTTGGATACTTTGAGCTCCCAGGAAAGTCTTCCCTTTATGCCAGGCTAAAGTTTGAAGAGAATTGGTCTGGAGAAGTGAAAAGCAGAAAGAAAAAAAAAAAAAAGAAAAATCTAATATTTTTCAGTGATTGGGGTGTGATTGTTAGCAATCCGTGTTGGTGCCGTGTTTGTATCTCTCCTGCACTCTCAACTCTCCCTGTATTAGTTGAGATGCTTTTAAGGGGGGCTGACAGCAAAATGGATTAAATGGGGTTTGCTGACGGAATACATATCAAATCTGAGGGCATGCAATTGTGGGCTGCGGCATTTGCAAGGCTTATGACTTCTGCTGAGGCTGTGGATCCATCATGCCTTGCCTGCTTCCCTCTTCTCCTCGCTATTCAGATGTGGAGGAAAAGAGAAGGAGAAGAGCGAGAGGGAAAAGGAAAGAGCTCTTGATCACCTGCTTTGTCTGAAGTGAGTCACCTTGCAAATATATGAATAGCAAATGCAGGGAAAGTAATCTAGTGGCACACTGGTACATCCTCCTATTTGCATACCTGCCAGCCCCTGTAGTTAGCTCCTGCATTTCAGGACATGGCACCTCAAATACGCAAAGGTATGCATATATTTTCTTCCTTTTTCTTTTCCCTCAGCCTCCTTTGTCTCCTTCTCAGTCCTGTCCATCTTTTCCCCCTCCTCTCTATTTGCTTTCTCTCCCCTCACCACACCATCCACTCACCCCAGCCTCACTCATCCTTTTTTCCCTGTATGTCCCTCAGACATCAGGGTGTATTTCCCCCCCGGCAGGATGCATGACAGGGGAGCAGGTGGAACGGAGAGCAAATGACAAATCTCTCTCTCCGTCCTTTCCCGAATCTCTCTCTCTCTCTCTCTTTCACCATCTCACCTACTGTCCTGCCAGAGGCCCTCCTCAGCGTTCCTTCCTCCCTCCTTCCACCACCTTCCCATCCTATCTGACCACATTGATATTCAAATCTGCCCAGGCTGCATTCCACCTTCTCTCGTCGTGAAGGTCTCGTCTAACTGCCGAGGGAGAAAGAAGTCGGGCTAACGCTCCCACACAGATTCCTAAACCACAGCTGGACGTACAAGAATGTCACATGCTGCAGGTTTGGGATCTAACCTAAGATCTGTCAAAGGGCTTAAAATGGTTCATAAACGATCGTGGAGCTGCTTCAATAAGAAAATGGCCCACCCTGCAGCCAAATGAACTCATATTCCCCTCTCTATGTCATGTGTACAGTTTGTGTCCTAATGTTTGTCTGCAAGTAGCTGTTTCTGCAGACGCAGCCCCCAAAGAGAGATGGCAGAATAAAGTGAGAAAAGACTGTTTCTGTGTCTGCTGCGGTTGTTGTTATTGACATGGTCCCACATGACATGTGAGTGGAGCCAACGTCTCACATCTGGCCATGAGCTATCATTATCTTTGCCTTCTTCTCTCTGATGAATCTGCCCTAGCTCCTTGCTGAGGAGCTGGGCTTTATTTAATGGGCTCTTTCAGCCGTGGTTTGCTAGGCGGAAGCCTCTTACAAACCCATTTAAAGAAGGGTCTATGGATTTCATGGCTCCCCGGGCGCTCTCTCCTTCTTTCAATAAGGTGAAGTCCAAGGCTTTATCCATCCGTCAATGGGCCAGGGGAACAGTGGATGCAGCAGTTTTTAATCCCAGAGATGCCACTGTCCACTGTATGCTTGGCTGTTCTCTGATAGGAAGGCCTCCTTGCACACCTGGGGACTTTTAAGTTCCTGTGGCAGAGCAGATTTATTGTTGAATAGATGGGGATAAAGACTGGGCACCTTGGACTCTGCCTGGAGACAGAAACATAGATAAAAGTATGGAAGGAGAGACAGGGAAAGAAGACTTAGGTGGTTCTGAAGTAGTACATATACTGTTGGCTTGACATCCCCACAAACTCACGTGGGCGGCACATGTATCTGTTCCCTTGACTTTTTGCATTTGCATCAGAAAGTATCAAGTTCCTGCTAGTTCTACAGGGAAACAGAGAAGAAGAACTACATAATAACTGTGTCATATTACCAACAATATACTGTATTTGTATCTAATACCATCCATTGAGAGAATGCATGTGCAAGCAATTTACATAAAACTTCATGATGCTATGAGCCGAATGCTTAAATGCTAACATCACAGTGGCGTTGCTAAAATTGCAGGTATGACGTTTACATTATTGTAATATTAGTTTAGTGAACTGGTTACGCAGTCAGCACAAAACACACAGTTGAGGCTGATGCCAGAGTCATTGATTCTGAAAGTTGTAGTGCAGTGCTAGTTCAGAGAACCGCTCATCCAAGACAGTTTCACAGCTGACACTGTGCATCCTTGGGTCGTGAACAATGCACCTGCCCTCACATAGCTGCGTTTTCTCAAGATTTCCTACATTTTTTTCTTGCACAAAGGACGTCCTTCCCATAACATTGCTTCGGGTCCTTGACCACAGTTTTGCAGCTCATGTTGCTGCACTAACCTGAGGAGCTCATCTAAACCAGTCTGGATTTTACGGCACACTTGACTTTTATTAGTCACTTGGACATAACCACTGTGATGATATAATAAATAGTAAGACGGCTGAATGGTTAGCAAAAAGCATCGACTCCTTTAGCGAAGTTTCCCTTTGTGGTTTGAGGGGTTGTGGTCAATGCGGTTGGCGCATTTTGAACCAATGCAGGAGAGTAAAGTTTAGAGACTTTTTGCTTCATTAGCAAGATAGACGAAAAGTGAGAAGGTCACTGTTACAGCCCTAGTGCCGCTGTGGTTGTTGTGGTGTGTTGGTGTCTCTCTCTCCCCACTCTCCCCCTCCAGGTGGAAAAGATATTGGTGCGGTGGCGTTTTGTTGGATTTTCCCTTGCCTCCCGTTTGTCTGATCTGCTGTGTTTAGTTTGTGACCAGTGTTCAACAGTCACTATTAGCTTTGTTTTTGAATAAAGAAACATTATTTTACACACAGTTATCGGTCTCTGTGTTGCTTTCCTTTTACCTTGAACAATTTTCTTTTGTTCTCCTCCCCTCATCCCCTGGTTACACACTCGGGAGGTAACAGTCACCGAAGTTATCACAATTAATCTCGGGAGGGGGAGGGCATGAATGTCTCTCATATCTTAATTCAATGCATCCAGCTGTGGACCAAGCTTTTGGATCAACCAACTGGTCAACATTGGTGTCCATTAAGCATCAGGATCACCTGCTTATCTGGCGCTTTAAATATACAAATGTAAAATTGATTACAATCGTAATAAAGCAAAATAAAACTTCATTTTCATTTGTTTCTACCAATTCATCTGAACCTCTTTCCTTTCTGTGAACCACTGGCGGGCTTACAATGTGAAGACCAATCAATGTATTATTCATTTCGTTTAGAGGCAATATAACATGTGGTCATTTTTTTCGCCTTTTGGTAAATTAGGAGCGAGAAACATCCACACCTCTTTCAGAAATAAAAGTATTTTTCTGTTCTCCATCTCTTGATTGTGCCACGGAGAATTGCAGGGTAGTGGTTAAGGGCATTATCCGTGGCAATCACTTCATTGAGGTCAGAGAATGAGGACTTGAAAGCAATAAAATTCCAGACAATGAGAAATTATCCACAAGAGCACACACACAAAGGCAGAAACACACACACTCACACAAATAGTATTACTGTTCTGTAAAAACTAAGTATTAAGCAATATTCTGCAGAGAATAACAGCCTTATGTGTTGTATTGCATGCATTTTCATCTGTGGGAATCTGATTACAGCAGATGAAGAAGCTAAGCATGAGACTACTAGATGCTAATAATTATTAGCAACATGAATATATAGCTAGATTGCAGTTGGTTCATCAGGCTTCAAGCTATCTGTTAGTGGGAAAAACCACAGTGATTCAACCAATCAGTCGTTCTTACAAAGATGGCAAGAATCATCCACCCATATGCTAACATCACAACTAACTACACTGACTGCGAGCTTTCAAATCTCCTCAGATTACAAAGTGTTGCTGCCAATGATAGGCCGCGATAGGAAGACGGGTACTGCCTTGTAACTTTTTTGAAAGAGACCTTCTTCCAATCAGTTTCCATAGATGACTTTTTAGACGGTTCTGTGCAACAAACCGGGTGGTGGTACTCTCAAAATTTCTTGGTACACACTCATGGTTCTCAGAGGAAAAACATCTGAATCCTGTTGGTAATGATTTTCTTTGTCTTTGGTTCCCCATGATCCCAAGATGGTGTATCCTTATGCTAGTGCACCACAATTCGGGATAACCATTCATGCTGTGCCTGAATGGGTAACAACTGTTAGCATGCTAACATCTAGCCTCACAAAGTTAGATAAATATTATTCATTCATTCATTCATCTTCTGTAACCGCTTGTCCTGTGAAAGGTCGCGGGGGTGCTGGAGCCTATCCCAGCTGTCATGAGGTGAGAGCCGGGGTCCACCTTGGACAGGTCGCCAGTCTATCACAGGGCTAACGCAGAGAGACAGACAACCATTCACACTCACATTCACACCTATGGTCAATTTAGAATCACCAATTAACCTAACCAGCATGTCTTTGGACAGTGGGAGGAAGCCGGAGTACCCAGACAGAACACATGCAGACACAAGGAGAACATGCAAACTCCACACAGAAAGGCTTCACTTCACCATGTCTTTTCTAAAGCTGGAGAAGATCAGATATTCACTGAAAGGTAACTCTGATACATTTTATAACAAGTGGCTTTCCTTTTTAACATTCTTTCACTCTCTTCAGTCTCTGCCCCCTGATTGATGGACCCCCCCCCCCCCCCTTATTTATTTAATTTTAATTTTAATTTTAATTTTATATTTTAAATTATTATTATTATTATTTTTTTATTTATTTTATTTTATTTCTTTATTTTTTTTTTTTATTTTTTTTCTCTCTTCTGTCTTTTGGTTATTTATTCATTTATTATTCTTTTTCAAATGGTGTATTGTTTCTTGTTTCGCCCGAATAGGTTCCTGAGGGCCGCAAAATTAAAAAAAAAAACGTCCTAGGAGGTAGATTATATGCTTTGCTCTTCATTCGTCAGGATGCACAATATTTCTGTGGTATCAATATGTCTATATATTTTTTGTGATACAGATGTGATGTGATACTCAATGTAAATTTGACGTCAGTTCATGTTCTGATGTGCCTTACCTCCTAATAAACATATTAATAAAAAAAAAGAAAGGCTTCACTTAATCGACTCAGAGTAACTTTAATATTAGCTATGATCACAGCTAACATGTGAAAGCGTAAATTATTAATAGCAGCGATGACTTGCTGCTCAAAGTGAAATGTAACTCCGTGCTGTAAGAAATGAAAGCAGGACATCTACATGTTCGCGTCTCATCCAAGCGCCCAGATCAGTCCGACTTCAGTACCATCAACACCAGTAAACCAGTCACAGCCAGTCAGCCATGAGAGAAACTAGGGATGAGCAGGAACGGCAGGGAAGTCCCTCAGCCCTTTAGAAAGGTGATGCATCCAGAGATAACACAGAGATTAGAAGATCATAGCCAAATGAGCTGTTGGAAGGTGTATGCAAATGACCGGGCAGCAGTTTGCTGAAACATGAAGCTATGGTGGTGGTGTCATGTTTGAGCCATTCACTCTATCGAAGTTGAAAAATGTATCCAGTTTGATGTGTATGTGAACGAATGGATTTAAATTTGTTATCTGCTGATTAGAGTATTTGCTCAACTGATCAACTGATTATTTGCTCTTTAGAAAAGGGTATTTTTTTGGTCTGTTTTGCAATAACGGTGTGTTCCAGTCCGACCTTAATAATAACTCAAAACACGTTCTATAAATATGGTGATTAGGACCATTTTGAGTGTCCATATTTTAAGAGAAACAGAAGCCTTTTTTCTTTTTTAAAATCTGGAAAGTAGAAATAAAAAATGCTCCCTCCGAGTCTGTTATTTCGTCCGCCTTCACAAATTGTTGTGCGGCACAAAATATATAAAGTGCTCTCATTCAAAAGTGCAGTTTAAGTTTAGACTGCTGGAAATTGCATTCAGATTACACAGCAGGTATATCCATTGTTCCTCGTGCTATTTTGAAACATGCTGTAAGTGGAGCATAATCATTGTTCTGCCTGTTCTCGTTTGATTTGGAGGAAAATTTGTCTTGAAACTGCATGAGGATAAAAAAAAAAAAAAAACACACTAAAAAAGAGCGCTACAAAGACTGAATACACACCTCAGACACTGCTAAGAAGGCTCGGTGTTACACTTAGAGAACATCTTAAGAAATTCCTTTAATTGTCTTTTTTATTTGCATTCTTCTATTGTGAGTAATGCGGAGATGCGTTTAAGATACAGCACTGCAGGCGAGCAGGTTAAATATCAACAAAGAGACACACCTTCAGTCAACTTCATGGTTCAGAATCACCTAATTTGCATATTTAAACTGTCGGGCACTCATGAAATTCGTCTGAACACGAGGAGGAAAAGAAATGTCTAGGAAACCTTGTAAAGAATGAGACATCAGTGAAACTTTAAAGTAAATTAATTAATAATTTAGGATTATTTCTCCATTTGGGTACATGCCACATCAATTTTTTGGATCTAACTCTAATAGTCTAACAGTCCTTGCAGGCACAAGTCCATGGTCTTACTTCCATTTTATGCACACTGTTATACTTGTGCTTTGTAATTTAAGTCATCTGTCAAAGCGGCAATGACATTTCTGCAGGATTTATTCTGGGAAGACGGTGTGAAAACCACATGTGTTGCTATTTCTTTTATCACAAACCTATAGAGACATCTATTCCGAGTTTTCTGATTATATATTATAAAAAAAGACATTGAAACTGAACTGGCACGAATAGTTCATATGCATATCCGTGTGTGTATATTGCTTATGTGTGGTGCTGTTTGTGTTTTAATAGGGAGAGAAGTGAGAGAGATTACAAAAAGAGACGACCTGCGGCATGATCCGACTTTCAGCTGAAGGTAGTTGTCCATGAAAACTCACCCTATCCCAGCAGCAATCATTTTATCTCCTCGTACATCCTCTGTACTTTCTCCACGGGGCGCGCAGGTCAGACATCTTCTAATGTTTGCTGACCCGTACGGGACTCCGCTGTCTCAATTCCAATCTTGGGAACTTTTCAAGGAGGTGCTTTTACCCACACACGGGAGAGTACACTACACGGAAAGTGTGGATTTAAATTCACAACCTTGCATGACTTTTATTTGCAAAAATCTGAAGAATTAACTAAATGAGCGAGCCTTTCTTTAATTATCAGTACGTTTTTTTACATTTAAATGTTCAAATGAATGTATACAAATAGTAATTGGTCACCTTCTGAATCAATAGGGCGCCCCCCTTCCTCTCCCACTCAACCCACCACTCAGACCATCTGAATCCCTAACTGCAGTTCTGTTATTAGCACTGCCTGGTGGAAGGCTTGGCACGGTGTGAGGGGGAGGCCGGACCAGTGGGGATGTCCTGGTGCAGTCTGTCCTGCGCCGTACGCCGGACTCCTGACCATCCCATATTAATCAGATTTGCCGCAGCAGCCATATGTCCAAGCAGCATGATAAAGCCCGGCTGCTACCTGGCACCCAATGGATGCACTGTCAACTCAGTGTGTGTGTATGTGATGTGTGTATTTCACACGTCATTCCTCCTGAGACATTCCCTCAAAAGATCTGTTGAGACATCAAAAATGTTTGGCGTGAATGCCTTAGCTACTATTTTGTGTGTTTTTTTATTCAAGATGTTCAGATTTAAAAAAAAAAAAAAAAAACAGGACACCAGAGGCAACCCTAAATGAGGAGGAAGTCATTTTTGGGCCAAGTAATCATTTGCCACAGTGTTTTGGGAAATACATGGGGCTATGTACGTCACTGCAACACAAGAACTGGCACTATGGAAGTGCATTGACAAAGACTCGTTCCTGTTTCCATCTGTCACCTTATGTTTAACAGCATATTATATATTTTATATTCTCATAAGGTTCAGTCCCGGTGGTGCCATGTTTTGGACACTGTAAAAGCACAATGAAGAATCTACTCGAGTATTAGCACAGGGACATGCATAGCAGGCTGGTAATGCAAAGAGTGACCGAATGTAATTTACCATCTCTAGCTTTGTATTAAATTCCATAAAAAAATAATATACATGCATCCACAATCCATAATTCATAACCGATCCTCGCAAGAGGCAGCATCAACACTTGTCAAACATGATTAACTACGTCTGTATCTTACACAAATTTAATTCCTCTCTGTGTCTCTGCCTGTAAATCAGACAGCAACCGCTCGCTCACAAGATTTGCGGCGGAGGTTTTTCATGTGTTTGAGCGTCGCAGGCAGGAACTTTTTTTATTTTTTTTCCCCCCGAATGAATGAAAAACCTAAAGCACACAGAACAGTTCACGTCTTTGTTTGAGTAATCAGCGCAGATGTTGTTGTTGCCATCTACTGTCTGCAAAACACGAGGAGGAAAAAAAAAAGCACAAATGTGAGCATCATGCAGAGAGCAGTAATTATTATGAATGAGCATTAAAAAAACATATCAGCCTTCAGATAACATACAGTATTAATATTTGTGTTTCATATCTACTTATAGTTCTGCAAGACAAAAAAATATGCACTAAGGAAAGTTAAGGTTTATTCTTAATGTCATATATGGTACATATAGTAAATTCAGATACAATACAGTACAAAACAGTGTATCTGGGGAGGCATCTGATAGTCCCATAATCATTCTGCAGCACAATGACATCCCCAACCTTACAGTCACAGTGTTTAAGAAGTATCTTCAGCGACAAGAAGAACAAAGAGTCCTGCAACAGATGGTAATTCACCCCACCCAATGTCCCATTTACCCCAATCCTCCACCCCCAGGGCCATGATACCAACAACACAGAGTCAGTCTGGGGATTACATGAAGAAACAGAAGCAAACGAGACAGCCACAATCCAAAGGAGGACTGCAGCAAGTTCTCCAAGATGCCTGGAACAAACAAAATGCCTGGAGTAAATCTTAAGGTCAAAGAGCAACTGATCCAATCCTGAGCTGGAATGTTTGTATTTTTGTCTCACTCATTTTGTCGTCCAGTGACAAATACAAAGTTTAAAAGTGTTTTTAATCCTGAAAACATTGTACAAAACACTGCCGCTGCAAACATTAAAGCTCAATAATGGGAATTTATACAGGAAAAAGGGGGTGTTTATATCACGCAGTGCATACAAATCCTAAATCTTATGACAGTTAGAGTCTGTGAGTATACGCGGCGTCGACATCAGAACGCCGACGCCACATTTGCGCGCCTATTAGACGTAATTAAATCTCAAAATGTCCTCACTGAAAGCCAGACAGGGAGATGCATGTCCTCAGATGATATTACGGGTTGTTCAGTCATGCAAGGTGGACCGTTCTCCTCACGAGCCCACCCACCCGCGTGCGTACCCCCCTTTTCTCGCCGCTCAGCCCCCACCCACCCAGCCACCCAGCCACCCACCCAGCCATCCATCCTTTTGCGCTGACATACATCTGAGCAGGACCCTGCACCTTTTGTCTTGGGCTCCCTCTTTGTTAGCAGCTGGTGGACAGAGCAGCAGCCTGCAGCACGTCTACAGTAACAGTGCAGTGACACATCAGCCATGTTTTTTTATTATTATTATTATTATTTTGCACGCAGTGGGAATTAAATAGATGATTTGAATTCATTTGATGAGGAATTCACTCTTTTGACTTGGCTTTTATTTTAATAAACCTTTGGGGGATTGTGATCAGTGGTTGGGGGGGTATGAAAGGGACTTTTATTAAAAATATATATTTTTTTTTAAACACACACATTTTTTTATATTGTCATCTTATAATATTAGTATCTATCTATCTATCTATCTATCTATATGTCTGTCTAGTTGAGGTTTGGAGCAGCATCACCACCAAAGTGAACTGCAGATAACCTCATGACGTGGCAGACATAGTATGCAAGCCTATATAAAAAATCACCGTGGCCGCATGTGTCTGGTGGTGGTCTGAGCCGCTGATAAGGCTTTGCAGACTATCTGACTTCAGTCTAGATGAAGGATGAGCTTCTCAGGCATAGACGTTGTCCATCCTGCTGATGCTCCCTCGTCTCATCGTAAACTCTTGTGCACCCTCTGGTGCTTGCTAGTCTCCCAAACTTCTTTGTGTAGCCTGCTTTGCAGATTGTCTTCCTTGTCTGTGTGGTTGCTCATTATTCAGAGACAGACGGATCTCAGGTCATCTGCAGCTGCAGCAAAGGAGAAGCAGGAAAGATGGCGATCATCCATTAGACCGACCGGGCGCACGCATGAAATACGAGGACAACTTTTGGGAGGATCGCTTGAGGAGAAGATTGTACCAGTGAGTTTTCCCCTCTTGCACTATATTTCCAGTTTCGTCAAGATTTCGGCTGGGCTTTCAAGGTCTGCGAGAACGTCGGTATGGTAGATCATGGGATATAATTTGGAGAGCGCCTCGTGAATGACCTGGATAGAGCTGATCTCCCTCGTCTCTCCCTTTAGTTCAGGTCCAGGCGACTCGGGAGAGGAAGTCGGGGCGAGATTTTTTAGTCGGGTGGGCGCTCCGGCTGGCAACCATGCAGCCAAAGTCAAGTGGGTCTTCTCGCTTCCCAGTTAATATCCTAAGCAGCCTAGCGCTCCCCCTCGCTATGTCGCCTTTCGGTTTGTTGTCAAAGTGACACAAGGAAATGGACGCGGCGGTGTAGAGAGGATCGGCTGCGTGTTTCGCCAGCACCGGAGCGGAGTGTTTTGCTATTCTGACATGTCTGGTCAGGGGAATTACTGGCCCCGGCTGTGCGTCCCCTCTCCGGCCGTGCGTGTTGTTGCGCGTTAGCTTCATGGAGAAGCCATTGCACGGATTGCTCTCCTCTCCCAACCAGCCTCCATTAGCGACACACAGTAGATGGCATAGCCGCTGGTCCAGTACACACACACACACACACACTCTCTCTCACACACACACACACACACACACACACATACACATGAAAGCCATGTCCATTGTGAGGAGGCTTTCCTCTTAATATTTTTTTATTTTTCAAATAAGAAACCTTTTCTGGTGGCGATTTGTGACTCTGGTTCTCCACAGTCTTGGAGCTGGATCTCTCGATGGTCGACTGTAAAAGTGGGGCTTTTAATCTATTTTTTTTTTTTTATTCAAACGTTTTGCTCTTGGTGCTATTTGCTACATTGCTACCCGCTTGTACCCCCCCTCTGCACTGTTTGGATGCCTGATCGCTGTCACTGGTCTCAAGTCAGGTATGTGACACTAGTAGTAGGGCTTCACCATAAAATGGAGGAAAGCAGATGAGTCTCCAAGGAGAGAGCCCTGGAGTCAGACAGGCAGGATCCCTCACGCCAGAACAAAGGTTGTGTTCAGAAACCGATCGGCCACATCCTCTCCTTCCTCCTCCTCCTCCTTCTTCTGCTTCTTCTGCTTCTTCTTCTGCTTCTTTTTCTAGCCTCGGAAGTTTAGTCTGCTAGAGGAAGCAGAAGAACTCTGAAAGTGAGGTTAGATCTTTAAGCGAGGGGGGGGGGGGGGGCTGTCAAGGTTACCTTCTGTCTTTTAACTCCACCAGCAGCTTGCACCTTCTTTAATTTACACATTTAACAAATGTGATAGTGTCTGTGCGTGCGGCTTTTAGAAAATGTTTATGGTGGCTGAGGGACACGTGGATGAGATAGGAATTTTAATGCTGAATAGTGGATTTTTTTTATTTTTTTATTTTTTTAAACCATGCAGGTAGTTAATGTTCAACAAAGTGTTGTCACCACGCACATGCTCTCCTCGCTCCCTCTTCTGCTTTCACAGCTCTGAGGGTGAAGTAATGACTGTTGCAGATAGTTTCTTAGAGGAAGTTCTCCAGATGATTCTCCATTTTTATTTTTATTTTGTTCTGTATTGCGTACAACGAGGTTCTGGTCGAGCTGTTTTCATTTAGAGGCTTCAAATAAGTTATTATTTACACTGGCAGCTGTGGGCTGATCGTGTGTGTGCAGGGCAGCACGTGAGCTTGTTATCCTGAGATTATACTTATTTATTTGATGTTCTTTAAAAGTTGTTCAGACTAATGGATTTGATTGTGGGTCACTTATTAACAGGCTTTATGTTGTAATGCGCTCGGCGTCCACTGTGCAGCCTCAGGTGACTTTTCACACTTTATATCCTGAAGGTGTCTGTTGACCAGCCTGTCAGAGAAGTGAAGGAGGCGTGTTTTCTAGCCGTAGTGTGTGCTTGGTAGCTGCTGGTGTGTGTGTGTGTGTGTGTGTGTGTGTGTGTGTGTGTGTGTGATAGAGAGAGAGAAAGAGAAGGAGAGAACGTGTCTGTGTGGTTGTGCTACGCTCTGCAGTTCCCCTGGCCACTGTGTGAAATCTTGCTGACAAGGAGACTGCGAGCTTGACACACTGTGCTGCGACAATACTGAGGCTGAGAAGAGCAATCAAAATGGTGGCAATGCTCCTTCTCCCTGGCGTGGCAGGGCAAACAGGTTCTCAAGGAGGAGCCGGGCAGAGGACGAGCAGGCAGGAATCTGCTGCGCTCGACACATTTGTCGGTCGCAAGTCAACCATCTCATGGATGGTGGAGGTTCTGCAAATGACATCAGTGTTTTTAAACCAGGAAGTGATCGTGATGTTTTTTTTTGTTTTGTCTTTTTTTTTTTTTGAAAGCTCTGAGTCTACGCAGATTATCTGCGTGATACTGTGTGGTCTCTCTTTGCAGTAACAGTTCCTGTAGTGACTTTCACAGGGTTTCGGATCATTCTTGACCTATTCGTGCTACACTGGCAGCTGTCTGCAGTCATCTGCTGGGGGTCCCACTGACTCTCTGAGGCCCCTGAAGTCCCCGGGTTCTCTGTGTGCCAACTTCTCAGAGAACGCAGATGTGTAATTTAATAAATTTAACATGCATCGCTAATTTGAATAGAAGAAATGGAAATTTGCCGGGGCCTAAGATGTGCTTCTGCACTCCTACACTTTCTTGAAGGATTGTGTCTAAATCAGAATAATTTAGTTGATTATTTGATGGACAGAAATTTAATTGGAAAAGATTTTAAACTTCTAATATGACTAAACACATAATTTAAGCGCATTATCTTGGACTATGAGTAACTGTGGCTAAACGATTACTTGATGGAAAATATAGTCTCCAGCTCTGGTACTAATTTAAATTTAAAATGACTGAGAGTTGCAGCCGTACTACACTGAATGTAGTTAAACTAATACTAAGATACATGGCACATATCTTTGAACATAGCGTTTTAATGAATTTATTATGAATTAACTGAGATACCGAACACCTGGGCCTCTACAACTGCAGTCATCTAAATGTGCTCCAACATACTCCATTTATAATGCAATTTCACAGCGCTGAATTATTCAAACGATCTTGTAACATACTATAGGATACTCCTGTCGAAACACGCCGTGGAGCATCAGAAGTAATTTCATGGTCCGAATCTGTGACGTCTAAGTCGCTGTGGTTGAATCCTGCCTCACCCGTGTGAAATATTTAAAACACATTGTACTTGCGGCCCCGGCTTTAAGGTGACAGGGCAGAACTGAACTATAGCAGATAGGGGGGGAAAAAAATTACATAACTGGATTTTGCAAGGTATTTCGGGATTAAGCTGGAAAAGCTTGACAAAGAGGACAGAGGATCAAACAAGAGAGACTTGTGCGATGGCCTGAATGCTGGAAGGAAGTGGTCGTGAAGCTAGCCTCTCACCATCTTTCTGTGTATCCTGCTCAAACACACACACAACCACTCTCTCTCTATCTCTCTCGCTCTTTCTCTCTTTCCTTCCCTCCATCTCTCTGTCATTCACTCCCTCACTCACACTGGGTGATGCACTTCTCCATTCTCCCCTACCTGGGGCAGTGAAGAAGGCTGGGGAGGCACACAAAAGCAAATTGAAATGCTCCAGTGAGTGCTTTCTTGACATGATGCATGGCTCATGAGATGCAGTCTGGCCCCACTGCTACAAACGAGTGTGGCCGTTGTAGGAAGGACGGTGTTTTACTGACCTCACTTCCTCCCTTCATAAACACGTTGCTCGATGATTTAGTCACAAAGAATCGCCGTGTTAGATTGTGTTTAGGTGTTGTATTACTTAAGGCTGTGTATCTACAGCATGGGCTTGTTTGAAATGCTGAAAAGCAGCATCATGTGAAGGTTTAAGTGGAACAAGGAAGTGGCTTGGTGAAGGTGTCATTCCAGTTTCTGTTGTCAGTTGCCACGTTACACTGCTGCAAAACTGGTTCCTCCTCTCTGCTTTCCACCAGAACATCAACAGTTCAACGTTGCCTTTCCCCTCCTGGAAAAACAGAAAGTGCTTCTAAACCAGTGAAGCTCACAGCTGTGCCTATCTCTGTCTGCGCTAGCCCTTTCAGCGTACATATGTTAAGCATATAGCTGACTAGTTTTGTGATGAGTTTAACGTGACAGTTTGTCCAGTGAGATAAATTGAGGCGTCTACCTCCAGGTTTCCAGTTTAGATTACTTCTGAAATGAGACACAGTGAACCAGCTCTGTCAGCTTCAAGCTGCCTGTGGTGGAAAAAATCCTGAATTCTTTGGAGACGCCCGTTCCTTGGGCAGTGTGGTGCCACTGGACAAGGCCTTCATTGAGCAGGAACAGGAGTGGTCTTGTAGAAGGGATCCACACTGGCTCGGCCTCCGAAGCAACAGAGCTGTCCAAGGACGATTAAATATTTAAGAGCCTGGAAAGGAGGTCTCAGTGGTAAGTTAATATTGATGGGTCTCTCATCTTTCCCTTCTCAAACTTGTTGCCTCAAGTGGTTGGTCTGGTGGACCTGCAGAGGAACCTTAACTTTTACTCTTCTTAAATAAACTTATTGGTAACTTTAACATGTTTCTGCGAGGAAGCCAGGCTAAGTTTGACTTTTCGGGTCTTTGTTTTGATGGAATCCTGTCTCCTCTTAAGGTCACTGTGAAATACTTCATCCTGACTAGCTTGTAACCTCACCCACTCCCTGTAACTGTAGTAACTGCCATGTCAGGCTTACAAGGAAGTCAGCATTGCAGTGTTTTCTGGCAGTTGTCCACTGAGCAGCTCTTACTAGAAACCTTGCCGTCTTTCCATGTAATCTGCCTTTTGTTCTCTGGTAAACTAGGGGAATTGGATTCAAGTGAAGGCATTTACATAAACAAAAGCAATGAAGTCGAAGTTTTAGACTTGAGTGAAGGGACAGTTAGAAAGAAGGCGTATCAGTTTCATTATATAAATAGTATTCTCCTTATTGGATTGTTGGAGGCTGTTTTTGTAAACTTTTGATACCTCGAGAGCAGCCAGTGTGTGCAGTCTGTTCATAGTTATTTTGTTTACTAAAAGTTTTTGTGCCTTTGAGGAGTAGTCAAGCCCAATCAAACAAATGAAAGGGTAGTATTGTAGTCATGCAATCATTTATTCAAGAAAATTAATCATTTGTACACATCTCTGAGTTGCAAAGCTATGTGAACGAGTTTTCAGTATCTGCCGTGACTCCCTTGTGCAGCAACTAAACATTTCCGGTAACTGCTGATCAGTCTTCTACAGCGGCTTGGAGAAATTTTAGCCATTTCCTCAGTACAGAGCTGCTTTAGGTCTGAGATGTTGGTTGGTTTCCTCACGTGAATTGCTTGTTTCAGGTCTTTCCATAACATTTCTGTTGGATTAAGGTCAGGACTTTGACTTTGGCTATTCCAAAACATTTATTTCGCTCTTCTTCAACCATTCTTTTGTAGAACGACTTGTGTGTTCGGGTCATTGTTTTGCTGCCTGACCCAGTTTCTCTTAAGATTCAGCTCACGGACAGATGTCCTGACATTTTCTTTTTTTCCTCATTGGCCGTCCTGGCCCAGATGCAGCAAAACAGGCCCAAACAAGGACGTTACTACCCCTGTGTTTCGTAGACTGGATGAGGTTCTGATGATGGAATGCAGTGTTTTTCATCTTCAAACATGACTCTTCTCATTTAAACCAAACAATTCTACTATGGTCGTCTCATCTGTCCACGAAACATTTTCCCAATAGTTCTGTGGCTTTTCCACATGATGTTTAGCAAACTGCAGGCGGGCAGAAATGCTCTTTTTTTAGAGAGTAGTGTCTTTGTGCTTGACACTTTTCCATGCACACCGTGGTTGTTCAGTGTTCTCCTGATGGTGGATTCATGAACATTAACATTAGCCAATGTGAGTGAGGCCTTTAGTTGCTTAGAAGTTACACTAGGTTCCTTTGTGACCTCTCAGACTATTATGCGTCTTGCTTTTGGAGTGATTTTTGTTGGTCGACCACTCCTGTGGAGGCTAGCAGTCGTCTTAAATCTCCTCCATTTGTTCACAAGCTGTTGGACTGTGGATTTGTGGATTCCAAATTCCTTAGAGATTTTTTTTTTTTAATTGTTTCCAGGCTGATAAGAAACAACAACTTCGTTTCTGAGCTCCTCAGAAAGCTCCTTTGTCCTTGTCATCGTGCACTTTCACAAACGTGTTGTAAAGATCGGACTGCGATGGACTCTAATTTGGCATTGAAATTAACTTGTAATCCTTACTTTTGCAAATCACAGATATGTAATATTGGCTCGTTTTCCTAAATAAACAAAACACAATTCCAGCATTTTGTTTCATTAGTTTGATTGGGCTCTTTTTTTATCTATTTTCAGGACTTTCATTTTCATGCAGGAGATTCTGAAGCGCGCAAAAAATTTTAATTGGCTTTTTCTTTTTTTTTTTGAAGACATTACAAAATTTATTTTAAACAGCAGCAGATTGATTTACGTCAGGAAGTGGTTTCCTAGGAGAGATGGGCTACAAGGCTGCATGGAATGTAAGGTTTCCTGGAGTAATTGTCCTTGTGGAAAAACACTTCCTGGTTTCTCTCCAAGATCTGTCCTTGGACATCCTTCACTTGCCTGACTCCTCGCTGGTGTTTATTTAGCCCACAAACCCGTGTGTTTCAGTTTTGGGAGATCTGACTCGAGCTTACGGCATGTGTGCAGTCAGGTTTTTTTATTTATTTTTTTTTTTAGCTATAGCCTACTTGTGTACACTACTTAACACAATGATTTTTCTCTTTAAACTCAAGGGAAGAAATCTCTTGAGAAAACCAAATATTCCTTCCCATATAAAATTGCAAAAATAATCACGCCTTAGGCTATTAATTAAATTGTGCACTTAATCATTTTTGGATGGAATATTTAATCATGTTGCTGAGGGTTGCTCCAAGTTTTATCTTTCATTCTTCTCAGTGCAGAAAGAAACATTTCACCTCTGTCACAAAGTCCTAAAACACGACGTTGGATCAAATGATCATCTCACAGTGTTATCTACAGAAGCTTCCTCATATCTTCTTAAAAATCGTATCAGAGGGTGATCTAAAGTTCCATATATAGAGGCCCTATTATCAGATTTAGGAGATTGCCTACAGCTTGTGAAGCCACGCTCATAGGTGGCCATCTTCGCAGTGAAGAAAACCACACATCTCACTTCTCCTTTTTTTGCTGACTGCCATGACAGTCTGCAGAGGAACCGACAGGAGGGGAAGCTGCTCGCTCAGGTCCGTGCTCTTAAAGTTAAACACTACCATCTGTGTAACCAGATAGCAGAGCGAGCAGAGGCAGCTCCACTCAGCTGAGCAGGACAGTCAAAGACCTTGAGGAGCACAAAATGGTGGATGGCCATGCCACTGATACTCCAGCGTGATTGGCTGTGTCTCCTTAGCCACTGTGGGGCTGGCTGTGTGAAATGGAGTCCTCTGTGTGGATCGCTGGCCCAGCCTCAGCTCTGATGCAGAAGATAATTCTGTCAGCCCCGAGAGAGAGAGACGAGAGAGCAGCCAACTGAGGTGACTATACTAAAAGAAGGCTGAGCAGTAGACTTTCAGATAACTCAAGCTTGCCTGCTTGCTTCCACCTCTGATCCTCACCTTATTTCTGATTTCAGTCCGTTTTTCATTGGGTGCTTTTTTGCATTAGAGAGACCCTGCAGGAGCTTCAAGAAACGATCGGCTAAGATGAAAAGGTTCATTTTTAGTTTTGTTAACAGGAATGAAGAGAGTGACTATGCAAGGGTATTCATTATCTAACCTTCACACCCAGCAGGCTGTGGCTGAGGGATTTACCAGCCCCCTGTTTTGTTGTTTTGTGAAAAATTTCAGCCTTGAAGGTCACATAAATATCTCCGAGGCTCATGATTAAAACGTAAATGCAGGAGATTTAAAACACTGTCGGTGCTACATTTTGAATGGACTGTTTTTTTTTTCTTTCTGTTTGTTGAAGGTGGGGCTGTGGGGGGAGTTTTCACCATGACAACCTGAAGATAGTAGCCACATGAAAGATGACCATTAGGGCTCGTCTCCTCCTAATCTGCTTGGTCATTATCATCTGTGCAAAACAGGCCAAATGTTGCTACTGAGTGCTCTGTGTTGCTGCCGTCCCCCTTTTCAGAAGGGACAATCTGAGCCCTTTGCTAAGCACAAAGGCTACCCTTGGAGCAAGGTTACTTGTACCATGATGGCCAGCTTCTTTTCTTTTTTTTTAGTTCAGCTTTTGAGGGAAACATGGAATTAGTGCGTTGAATGTCTTTGATTGAGAAAGGAAATGTCTCGGTTTTGAAAGAGGAGAGTGAGTGCACTAATATTAAGTATTAAAGGCTCTCAGACTGGGTGGGTGATGTCAGGTAACCATCTGTCAAATATAGACGGGCTGACACATGCTCTGTCTGACCTTGCAGTATAGATGACCCAGTGATAAAATAGAAAATGTTGATCTCTCCTGGGGATTAGTGGAGTATTCAAACCAGGAGCTGTCCCCATCTTCCCTTTCTCTTTTGGATATGAAGACTCTTTTGCATACTTCAAGGTCCAAGGATCACAGTATTGCAATCATCTAAACTCTACTTGTTGTTTCTCATCGCAGGGTTCCCACGTTTTCATATTTTGTGATTCATTAACTGCAATGTCGCAACGGACGATGATGAGCATGAGTTTGCTTAATAAATCAGTTTTAAGATCAGTAATACTGTTTAAACGGTCCTTCAGTCGGCAGCATTCAGCCAGTCTAATGGCCTCCATGATCTTCTCCTTTTACTCAGAATCCTTAAGGGTTGCTTGAGCCTGCTGCAATGGGTTGTTTCTTTTCTTACGCCCTCTGAATGTGACACTAGTGAAGGTCAGGCTGCAGACAGATCAGCAAAGCTTGCTGGATTTCAGCGTCTGAAAGGCTCTGCACCTGTATTTACCAGTCCTTTGAGACAAACTGGGATTACCGAGCAGGTTTCCTGGATGTTCGCAAAAATCCTTTCTTTATTCTTTCAGTTAAAGAAAGTTAAACACAAAAGGCTACTGTTGGCCTGTGCTATCTAAGAAAGGGCAAACATTTCTGTTATGCAAGTATGCACGGAACTCCTTGATGCAGACCTGCAGTTATATAAAGTCTGATTGCAATGAAACTTGATCTAAGTTTGCCTTGTAAGATCAAATGAAACTTGATTCTCAAATGAGCTATGGTAACAATGTAAGATTTTAAAGGAACATAGAGAAGACCGACATCTAGGAAGGAAGTATGGCAGCATGGGGACCTTATCTAGAGCAGGTCATCTTTCTATGATGGATGATGGTCATGTAAAGAGGAAGCTCTAAAGGAAAAACTACCAAGAGGCCAACAGCAAGCTAAAAATAACTGAAGGACTGTCTAGCTGAGGCTGTCCACTACATGCACGAAGCCAGGGTTTTATGCGTTCTGCACTCTCCTGAGCTGTCTTCAGGGCAACAGCAAGAGGCTTCTTTTCGGCAAAAGGCACACATTGCAAGCGTGTGGTTAAACCATGACGGGAAATGGAACTTGTGGTCTGATGAAATCAAGGTAGAATATATTGATCTTAACTTCCCAAATTTAGAGGAATGGCACAGAGAGTACAGGTCAGAACCTTAACTCCACAGCTGCTGGGTATGTGGGGAAGACGATAGCGTCAGATGTTTTTTTTAGGGAAAGTGTTGAATTTTCCAGAACGCTCTCAGAAGTTCAAACACTGCTTCAGTCTGCATAAAAGCAAAAGGTGCTTCTGCTGTCTTTTGAGGTAACTGGGGAGTTTTTAACCAGATATGAAAAGCAATATACTTGTTGTTCTTGGAAAGCAATCTGCTTACATTTTGTAAGTGTAATACATGTAAAAGATAGTAAATTTGAACTTGTAACCATTTCAAATTGTTTAATAGTTTGATTAGTAGTATAGGTGGAGACAGGCAAACAATCTCAATCTACCAGCAATAACTATCATTAGTCAAGATTAACTGCTGGTTAAATCAGACAACAAAAGGCTGTAGTTTGGTTTGTGATTTGGAAGGAGTTTGTTTTCTTATTTCCTAATGCCTACCTTTGATGACGAGTGTTTTGCTTGACATCAAATTTTCCACACTGATTAATGAAGAAGGTGCCAGAAGAATGTTTCTAGTCAAGGCCGCCGTGTTAGCTGGTTAATGGTTGACCTACTTCTTTTTAATGCCACGTGCTTCTTGAAACAGGTTGGCAACGTCATTTTTAGTAAGGTGGCTGATATTATCTTTCGATAATGCTGATGTAGTTCACCACTACCGAATACATATTTGACTTTCACACTTTCCAGAGTTGGTGTATGAAGATGACACGGCCACAGTGTGAAAGTAGCATTAGCGTGTGGTTTAACATAAAACATTAGCGTTATTCCTGCTTAAGTTTCTGGGTATTTTTTTCAAGATATAGTAACAAACCTCAAGGAAAAACTAAAAACTGATTTATGTGAAGAATACTAAATAAAAACATTGCAAGTTAAAACATGTGCTAGCCCTCTTGCAGCATGATGTGTGATGGAATTGCTGATATATTTCCAGCTCTGTTCTCTTCTCCTGCATTTTATGCCATTCCCATCCCTATCATTCAATTCCAGCAGACGTATGATGAATGTTATGACAAAACGTTCATACTGAACATTATTGATTCCTCCCTTCTCCTCTGAAAAGGCCTGGTTCATTGATCGGGCAGGTAGGAATCGATGCTTCATCTCTGTGTGTTCAGACTTGCGGCATCATGTGATCACATCAGTTAAGGAAGCTCTCTGCTCTGATCACAGGCAGAGAGGAATGAGGTCAGTGTCCAGCTAAATGTTCTTATCACCCAAGAGCTGAAATGCTGTTGCAATGAGACAGATATACTCATCAAGGATAAATATCGGTCAGATTCAGGTTGTTAGATTGTGGTTTTGTGAATTAATTCCTTGGGATTATTTACATACTATTCTGTCACGGTCACACATGACTGTAGTTAAGAAAATTCATGCAAGTGTGTGTTCATTTCTCTTAAACTATCTTCAGTTACAAGAAGAACAGTCCTGCAACAGATGGTAATGCACGTCCACCCCATCCAGCCCAACCCCCACTCTCTCTGGATTCCAGATCTCAACAACATGGAGTCAGTCTGGGATTACATAAAGAGACAGAAGCAAGTGGGACAGCCTAAATCCACAGAAGAACAGTTTAAGTCCTACAAGATATTGCCAAACAAGTATACATTTGAGCATTGGCAGTATTTTAAAGGCCACATCAAATATTGATTTGATTGATTATCTGATTTTACTACTTGAATTATGTAAACTTATGAAAAACAGCTGCTCATGGTGTATTTTTTTATTTTTAGGGCTGAGGACATTTGCACGGTGCTGTTTGTCAGTAATGGAAATCCAAATTTAATTAGCCAATGTAAAAATTCTATGTTAGATACGATATGTATTGATTTGGCTATATCCCAATATCTTTAATGACTTCTGTGTTGCTGAAACTATTAAAAAATCAGTCTGTTGCATACAGTGTTAGTGGCTCTGTGAGGCTGTACTTCAGCACAGTGCTACCTTAAGCTAAATGCTAATGGAAGCCTGCTAACTTGCTCACCAGGATTTTCAACATGCTCATACCATGCTAATATTAAGCGGGTGCAATGTCTCCATTTTTATTTAGAATATTAGCTTGCTAACGGTTGCCTTTTAGCACTAAGATTAACATACAGTCGATCAGACATAACATTATGACCACAGACAGGTGAAGAGTATAACATTGACTAGCTTGTGACAATGCAGTGTTCTACTGGGAAACCTTTATGTACCACCCACCTAGACCAGACCAGGTCTAGGTGGGCCCCACAGCATTATTAGAAAGGATCATGATGTTATGTTTGTTCGGCTGTATTTTATCATAATAAATTGAAAATGTGGCCTGACGATTGCTCCAAAGTCAAAGCCACCAATGTGATGGATGTGAAGGGCAGCAGATTGCATGCCAATACTTGTTGAGACATTTCCCTTGAACTCACCAATGTGAACCTTAAGGTGGATTTAGATGAAAAGCCAAATCTGTTGGCATTTCATGAGAACCTGTAAAAACAAAGTCAGCATTAGTGATACACAGGTATCTCTCCCTTATATGGTTACTAATGCAACATGAGACTACCATGGAGTGTAGTGGTTGTATCTGTCAATATGTTATTCTTCTGTGAAGGGATGAGGCTCAGTATTGGAATATGAAGGTCAGTCAGGTCGGACTAGCTTGTTTTGAACCAATGTTGTTATCTGCTACAATGCTGACAGATAAAAGCTCAACTGTGAGCCAACAAATGTGTCAGCTGCACCCAGGCCAGAGAATTACTACAACCAGACACTCTTATTTTGGGGCACCATTCCTAATCTGAACCAAAATAACTTCCAAAGCATGCGTTAAGAAATTCTTGGAGATCCTTTTTACGGAATAATGCTCTGTGACATATTCAGACCCTGTGGCTTAAATGTGTGTACCTTCAGGTGAGGCTAAGCCATGAAAAATTCAAGGCGAGTTGACGCTGGAACTCTGCACTGTGTGTATTTGAGGTTATGATGGTGCTCAGTGGCTCTGTGTGTGTGTGTGTGTGTGTGTGTGTAATCTGTCACGACTGATTGTTGTGTGTGCAGGGCAGTAAATTTAGGCACATATGGGTGCATGTTAGTTGACAGTACAGACGTTAATTATGCTTCCTAGCTGGCTTGCCGTTGGCTGGGGTTTCAGGGCCTGTAGCTCGCTGTGTCTGTTCACCATAAAAAATGAAATTATATCATAAAAGTGCAGCTCCAGTACACTGTTAACAATGTCCCCTTATTTAATTTTATTGTTATTATTTAAAGCTGCCAGCGAGGCAGTAGAAACGAACTGCGAAAAAACTGAACATGACACTGACTTACGACCTTTTAAGTTGACACACAATATTGCCAAAAGTACTCCAATCCAATTAACTGAATTCAGGTGTTCCAATCACTTCCATGGCCACAGGTGTATAAAATCAAGCACCTAGGCATGCAGACTGATTCGACAAACATTTGTGAAAGAACGGGTCGCTCTCAGAGCTCAGTGAGCATGGTACAGCATGGTACTGTGATAGGATGCCACCTGTCCAGTTGTGAAATTTCCTCGCTACTAAATATTCCACAGTCATCTGTCAGTGGTATTATAACAAAGTGGAAGCCATTGGGAACAACAGCAACTCAGACACAAAGTGGCAGGCCACGTAAACTGACAGAGCAGGGACAGCGGATGCTAAGCCGCATAGTGCACAGAGGTCGCCAACTTTCTGTAGAGTCAGTTGCTACAGACCTCCAAACTTCACGTGGCCTCAGATTAGCTCAAGAACAATGCGTAGAGAGCTTCATGGAATGGGTTTCCATGCCTTTGCAGCTGCATCCAAGCCATACATCACCAAGTGCAATGCAAAGCGCCGGATGCAGTGGTGTAAAGCACGCAGCGACTGGACTCTAGAGCAGTGGAGACACGTTCTCTGCAGTAACGAATCACGCTTCTTCATCTGGCAAGCTGATGGATGAATCTGGGTTTGGCGGTTGCCAGGAGAACGGTACTTGTCTGACTGCACTGTGCCAAGTGTGAAGTTTGGTGGAGGGGGGTGAGGGGGTTATGGTGTGGGGTTGTTTTTCAGGAGCTGGGCTTGGCCCCTTAGTTCCAGTGAAAGGAACTCTGAATGCTGCAGCATACCAAGAGATTCCATGCTCCCAACTTTGTGGGAACAGTTTGGAGATGGCCCCCTCCTGTTCCAACATGACTACGCACCAGTGCACAAAGCAAGGTCCATAAAGACATGGATGAGCGAGTTTGGTCTGGAAGAACTTGACTGGCCTGCCACCTCCTGTGGCATCTGTCGCCTAAGTCCATCTCCTTTAGCTCTATTGTTGGTCTCTGCCAATTCCTGAGGCCTCTTAAACTTCTAAATGCACCACAGTGTTTACTAGCTACTTGCTAACACCAGATCAAGTCTGCATGAGCAAAAGATTAAGAATCAAATAAAGTTGGATTTTGTTTGTATGGATTCAGCTTTTCATTGACAAGGTTAACGTTGTTCACATTTTTCCTGGTTTCAGTTGACGTAGCTTGTAGCTGATTGGTTTAGAGCCAAGACAATTCAACAATGAGCTCAACAGAAAGAAAGTGACACCACAAAGGCAGCTTCCCCAAATGTTTCCAGAACATTATCTAAAAAGGTCTCCCCCTTCTTTATTAAGAGCAACCTGAATAATAGTTTAATATTATGGAGCTGTGATAAAATGGAAAAGGAACTCTTCACCAGGTCAGATGTTTTTGTGAGTTAGAGTTTACTTTAAAAACTACAGCCCCAACAGAAATAGCACGTTAAGATTCCCCACAGATGTGGAAGGAGTGACTCAGTTGTCTTTACCCACCAGTCAGTGTCTGTGGTGTCTGTATTTGCAACTCACGGCAGCTTCGGTGGTTGCGGCTGTCACCTAGTGTAAATTGTTTTGGTGTTCCATCTGAGTAACTCTGTTTTCAACCTGTTTTTTGGAAGTTTGCCTAATACTGTTCTCAAGTACTGAGGCGAATCTAGTCTAGATTTTCTGGATTTATGTGGAGATGTGAAGGTTTTACATTTTCCAGAAAGCTCGAGTGTAGTCAGCACATTGTTTTTGGTGTCTTTTTAAGGAGAACAGGTGCCGTGCTGCAAGGTGTTGCACATAAAAGAAACCTAAAGACATAAAATACTTTCGTCATTTTGGTGCTACTAAAACAATTCCAACCTACCTTGTCCTGGTCTCTTCAAGACTTGGAGGTTCCTTGTGGTATCTGGCACCAAGATGTGAGCTGGAGATCCTTTAAGTTCTGTACACCGCGAGTTGGAACCGCACCAGATGAAACTTGTTCTGTGACAAAACAAGTTGCTTGGACGTTCGGGTTTCTTATGCCAGCTCATTTTTCTTTTTCCCCATTTCTAAATCCCGTTGCCTATGAGAATTGAGTGTTCTAATCTAATCTAATATACCCTCTAATCTCTAAACTGATATTTGCATATGAATCTGTAGGCATATGAATCTGTAGGTAAGAAGCAACAGTTTGGCAATAAAAGTTGGCCATATTTTACTATTTTTGTGCCAACCAAAATGAAATAATCCACTGTAATCATTTTATTAACGTGCTAAATCACCGTATATCGTCCAACTAACGATGCAGTCATCAGGTGTAGGATGAGAAACCAAAATAAAACTTTTGAAAACTGAAGCCTTACATCAGATTTCTTCTGCTTTCAAAGTCTCTCAGTTGTATCTGGTAAAGAGAATGATTAAAGGTTTGGTGCCAGAATAAATACGTCTCCGTGCTGCTTGACTTGGCCCATACTTGCATCAGCACTTGCTGGATTTCAAGACGACAAGTTAAGCCTTCACATACAAAAGGTGTGCAGAGGTTTTTTCATTCCATGATACAGAAAGGTATTGTTAAAAAATCTGTTATTTATTACTTATTTTACATAAGAACATTCAGACAGAAACAAGGCTAATTGGGGTTGATGTAATGTCTGTATGCCCTTTGTATAAAATCATAAGAGAGCTTTTTTTTTCCTAATATAAAACCATACGATACCAGAGATAATGAAATAATGAAACTATAAAAAAAAGACACACTTAAAATTGAACATCCGAATCAATTTTTAATCGTAATTACATATATATTTCTCATTTTCACACAATATTTGCTGCGCAGATTCAAAGACACATAGGCAGATTTGACACATTAAGGAAAACAGGTTGTGCAGTGAAGTGTTTACTAAACTTAAAACAAAAAAAAAGGTGTTGTGGGATGTGTTGTTGCAGTAAAGGATCCAGAGCAAATAAAGCAGTGTATAATTTTAAGTGAAGGGGTGAGCTGAGCAATTTCCAGTCTTTATTCCGAATTCAGTTAAATATCAAATACTGTTTGTTCCATATCCGACTAAGATTTTGATGCCTCTCGGCGACGCTTCATTCTGGTCTTACGAGATTTCTGTTGTAGGCTGTCAATCAGTCAAACGATATCGTGGATGAAAATTAAACAATGAAAACATTTTTGTACAGTAATAAGCAGGTTTGTGTACCCCTAGGCAACTTAAAGATTAAAATAAGAAATTGCGGCATGTGTAAAACTAGTAATGTTTCAGAATTTCATCAACTCAGTAGGCCTTAATTGAGTCATTATGATTAGTCTGACAGGTCAAGAACTCACATTAAAAGCTGTCTGCTGCAGTTGTCACCGTGAAGACCTGGAAATTAATCCAAGTGATGCCTAAAAACCAAGGAATTGGGAATTAAATTTCCACCGTCTAAAAGTCGAGACAAGATCTGAAAGACCAGAAAACTGAAAACAAGGCAGAATCCATACTACACAAGATCCGCAGAAAGCTTTAGCTGACACAGGAGTGGCGGTGCACCGTTCCGCCGTGCAGCGCCGCTTGCAAAAACAGGATCTACCATGGAAGAGTCGTTCAGAAGGAAACCTTGCATGCAAACTCATCACAAAAGAAAACGCACGTATGCAAAGCAGAATCTGCATAAGCTTGTCACTTTGGAAACCAGTAGACGGAGGAAGTTCAGGTTGAACTCTCCTGCTGCTGTCACCAAAGGTTTGCTAGCAGAAGGAATTAACGTTTCCGTTAAATTCCACTAAATGTTTGCTAACATTCAAGGCACTGAAAAGCGGCTGGCTTCTACAACAAGATAAAGACCTCAAAATCCACTATGACCTACTTAAAGAAACATAAGCTAAAGCTCTTGGAGTGGCCCACACAGTCCCCTGACTTGAAGATCTGATGTGTAGAGAAATATTCAGGAGTAGGACAGAACACTGTCATATCTGCTAAGCTTAAGAAAGGAAGCATTATTGTTCCTGTACACTGTAGGTGAAGGATTAGTTGGGAAGGATTTGATTGGTTTTGTACATGGATTTTCAGTAGTAATATGACATTATACCAGTGGATTAATATCACTAGAACGGCAGTGTCAGCAGTTATTCAGTTTTACGGCTGATGCTTTTGTGAATTCGTTATGGTTTGCATTTGTCAGAAAAGTGATTGTTTGATCTTCCTTTTCTTCTCTATGTTTTAATGCTACTATGCTGTACACGAGAGCAGAGATATGAATGAGTTGAATGACACTTCGTCAAACTACAGATAAAGAATTATTAGTTACAAACCTACTTCATGTGTGTGCATTTTGGTCCTTGGCAGTGAAAACTTTCCATTGCTACCAGTTTAAATTTAACGATTTAACGATCGATTTACACCAATCAGGCATAACATTATGACCACTGACAAGAGAAATAAATAACATTGACCATCTTGTGACAATACAATGTTCTGCTGGGAAACTTTTGGACCTGGCATTCAGTCATGTGGATGTTACTTAGACATGTACCACCCACCTAGACCAGACCAGACGCCCCCACCCCATAGCAATCACACTCCTTCATGCAGCCAGACACAGACACACACACAAAAACTGTTTAGGAACAACTCACCTGGTCTCCAAATTCACTAGATCCCAAACGGATCAAGTCTGTGGGATGATCCACAGAGGACCCTCCCCACAACCCTTAGGACCCAAAGGCCCCTGCTAATAACATTCTCTTGCCAGACACCACAGGACACCCTCAGAAGGCCCATGTCCATTCTCTGATGAGTCTGATGTGGAGGTACAAGGGAGACCTGCACAATATTAGGAAGGTGGTCATAATGTTATGCCTGATCAATGTGCATTCAAACTCCTTACAGGTTGCTGTAAGTTCTTGAACCCTGCCCTTAAACATGTCATGTAAAACTGTGATTCAAAAATGTGATTCACTCTTCTTGACTGAAATTATTATAGTGTGCATATTTCATAACAGTGATTACAAGTGGTCAAAAAACAGGTGCACAGACTGCTGTGAGGAAAACATTTGGGTGGGGATTACTGAGAAAAGGGAAAGGCGCTGTTTTTGGCATGCTTGTGAAAAAAAATAATCAGAATATTAGTTATTTACACAGGGAGCCGGTGTGCCAGCATTCAGAAGCTGCTGGTTAAGAACCTAATTTTTTGTTTATTTTTTATTTTTTTTGTATTGGCATGCACCAGACACCTTTTCTCTTGTGGCTTGAGTAAATTTAGGATGAATAGTCGCAGCAAAGAGCTGCAAAATATGAATCCATGCGAGTTAAATTACAGGTTTTGCAGCTTTGGATATTGAGTATTTCTTGCTGAATGTGATCGTCAGGTGTCAGGAAATGTTTGCGTAGTCGCCTTAAACGTGCCGTTTTATTGATCGTCTGTACATTTCTGTAATTGCTGAAACATTTGTTTATATGAGGCAGCCCTATAAACATCTGTATAGAGAAGACCCTACACCATATCAGTCCTGTACACTAGCCTTTCAAATAAGTTCATTTTTTTTTTTTTTTAAATGTATTCCAGAGAGGTGTGGTTTCATATTTTTTTGTAATTTGGACTGTGCGGTGTGCTATTTGTATGTGAGAAAGTGTTCGGCAGACTGTCAGATCCGGTGTGTTGGGCTCTCCAGGGCTGCTGACATCAGAGGATGGGAGTAGCCATCTTGATCTCCAGCTCTCGATCTCCTGTTTGTGCAAGAGGCCAAATTCTCTTTGGTCCTGTGACGCAACGTTTTCTGCTCCTCTGCAGGCACAATGAGATCTTTCTCTCCTGCCTTTCCCTCTTCGCCTGGGTAAACCTGGTGATCACTGTGGACTAAAGAGATCAGAATTTGAAGTATCAAACAGTTATCTATGCACTTCTCTTTCTTTTTCTTTTTAATGAATTTCTTGAAACTAAATGTGTATTGATTTGCCTCTCATGTTGTCATCCCATCTCTGCAAAAAAATCAATTTCCATGATACTGGCAACCTGCGGATACTGCCACTGTGTTTTTCCTTTAAAATGCAGGCTGTCATTTTCAATCAATGGGTCATTAATTATTGAGGCTGCTGTGCAGGTTGACAAGATGCACATCCTGTCTTGTTTGCCAGATGATTTATCTGCAGCCAGGACATAATAATGTAACACATTTGTGGACTTTTCCTGTCCCAGACGACATGAGATGGTAGCAGTAACCAACAGTTAAGGACAAAACCTCTGTACTCCTAATCAGCTTAATGCTGGCTTATTCAAAGGCCCTCTTTCAGACAGAGCAGCTGCTGTCAGCCGGTTTGAGTAGAGGGTGTGACTGCTGGCAGAGCTCACCGATGCAGAGAGACCGGTTGGTGATTAACAAATGTCAGTAGACTTTGGAATCTGGGGAGCCCAGTCTGATGGCTTTGTCCTCTGTCGCCGCTAACCACTGAAGGTCTTCCAGGTGGCTCCGACATGCCGTCTCACTGCCTCCTTTCTCCTCCCACCCTTCCCTTCTCGCTTCCCCTTTCTCCTCAGGGCTCGGAGCTGCCGAACTCTTGAGATAAAGAAGTTCAGACATGCCTCACATTTTAGACCCCCTTGTGGAATGTAGTTGGCTGCTTCTACTACATGTATTTGCTGTGTTTCTCTCCACAAAGTGTTGATTCACGCTATTCTTTCTTTGGAAAGGGGGTTCTTGCATTTCTCTGAAATCCCCTTGATGTGGGAGATAATGTCCCTGAGAAATGAAAGTCAGGCTGGCGAGAGTGTGAGATGTTTTCTGCTGAGCTGTGTGGGCAGAGCGCTTGGGTACACTACTGTACATCTGGCAGATAGATTTCTGTCAGCTGCTTTCCAGCGACAGGCTGCCTGCCTTTGAGGAAGAGGATCAGATCTGTGGGTCCATGTTGTGTGCTGGCTGAACACCTAAGCGCACATAGTCAGCTCCTAAAATGGCTGCCCTTGAAGCTCGGCTCAGAGGAGGATCTGAGCAGCCCGGTCGCTGTCTGTTAGAGCCCCAGCTGACTAGATGAAAGCAGTTACACAATCTCACCCATTAACTTGGTGCGGCGCAGGGACTGACTGACTGGCTGAAAAGACAGAGCCAACTCTAAGGCAGATGGTGGTTGTGTAGGAGTTGTTTTTTTCCCTCTTCGGGCATTCCTCTCCACCTCTTTCTCCAAAAGGATTCTCTTCATATCCATGTCAAGGAACCTGGCATTAGGAGGCAACTTTGTTCAAAACAGCAGTGGACTGCCAAGAGGGCAGGGTGGGGCCACGTGGTGAGGCTGTAACCTGACCCTGAACAACAATGGATCCCCTGGTTACCAAGGGACAGTTTGGCTGGCTCACAAGGACCTCTCCACTGGCTGTGCAGTTGGGTGTGGGAAGCAGGGTGAGATTCCCAATTGTCTCCGGCTGGATCTCACTCTTTTTTTTTTTTTTTTATCCCTTCCAGTAGTTTGGTTAGTTAAATTCAACTGGAGCTGTGTTTTCTTCCCGATTTATTCTGACACAAAATTAAACTCTTGAAACTACTTGAGGAAGTTTTATTAGTTAGCTGTAGTCCACATTCGGAGCAACTTTCTAATTTAAGCTTGGGTTATTTTCTAATTGTATGTTAAACATAACACGGGTAGCTTTTAAGAATCAAGCCTGCGTCTATTTCAGGTTCTTTAACTTCATCTTGTCTTCAACCTGCCTATAGAGCCAGACCTAGAGGCATTGAGATTACAGCATTGTCCTAGCAAGGCATAGTTTTTAAACAGTTTTTCCACAAATACTTCTTTGTTAAAAGCTGGCAGTTGAGTTGAGTTGCAGGTTAGTTATGCTAATAGCAGCTAATGTAGCACTTAGTCACTAGACAGTTTTATAATCGTTATGTGAAAACTACTTGGATTTTATTTGTTTTTTATGCAACACTGTAAATTTGGTGGCTATAAATCCATTTCATTTTCAACATTTTCATACTCTTTTCATATGTAACAAAAGGTCTTTGGAAGACACAAAATGGTCATGGCAGCATACACACCAGATTAACCAATTTGTGTTAGATTATATATTAATTACAAGCTTTGCCTTGTGGTGTTGGCTAAATTGTTCTCAAATAAAATAACAATGAAGGTGTCTTTTTAAGGCTTAAAGGACCCCTCGCATGTAGGATAACCTACAGTGGTCAAGTTTTTCTTTAAAGCCACTATTTTTGTCCATTTTGTGCTACCGTAGACATATGGTGGCGCAACGTGGCAGACTCCACGGAATAAGACCTGCTACCTTTGCTACCCTTGACTCATTCCACGGTAACAAAAGCACAGCAATTGCTATTTGTAAGTGATTACAAACTAATGAAAAGACAATTATGAAAACATAACGGAACTCTGCTATGCTTCTTGTTTGTCAAAACCAGCTTAATGAGGCTGCTCTCGTAGTTGGAGGCTAAAATTGAAGCCGTAACTCTAATCTTGATTGTGATTGCGTTATATAATGATTATAAATTATGAGTTTATTATTAATTTCTTATTTATGTTTTTATGGATAGCATAAGTATCCTCTGGCGTTTCGGCCAGACTATGGATTCAGTCGTACGCATACCGTGAACGCATGCTAAACTATCTGTAGCTGTTATCTAAAAAAGTGTTTTAGTTTGGAAAGTTTTCATAAAAGTGTTTCCATTTTGAAGAATTATCTTTGTTGCAAATGCAAGTCAAACACATAAATACAGTCCAACATAAGCCAGACATCCTCCGTTTGAGTCAAGTCAGTGTCATTCCCACACTAATACACTATCAATCTCACAAAATACACACACAGATGTCGCATGCTCAGGCGTCTGCGTTGGCCTCTGGGCCTGTGGCGTAGTAGTGGGTGTGCGTTAGTTCATTTGTGTGCATACCACAGGTGTGTACACAAAATATGTCGTGAAGAAGGGACATCTGTGCATTTACATCCTGAGATTGTGTAGGTTAGCATATGTTCAGACCTGCAAGGTTCTCATAATGATCATGAAACCTGTCTTGAAACTAGTCCTGAAAATGTAGCAACAGCATGAATGACTGTTGTTAAACTAGTTCTGTTTAATGGAGTCATTCTGGTTGTTATATCTCAGTATAGAAACCGGACACTGGTCTACGGCTGGCAGTCTCCTTAGTGTGTCATTGTTGATAGAGTTTGTTGGTATTAGACAAATTATGTGAATACAGCTGAAGTTTGGGCTCTGTTATTTGATAGCCCAACCCATGAAGACAACTCCCAAACATACGTACGTCCAACATGTCTGATATTAATGCATTGTTACTTTTTGTATGATTTAACTTAGGAATAGAAGAACATAAATTGTAAACAAGTTACATTTCTCAGATACAACAGTTTGCAAACATTTCATAGCCAGCCAAGTCTCTTTCTACACCAGTCAGGCATAACATTATGACTTGTACCACCCACCTAGACCAGACCAGGCGCCCCCACCCCATAGCAAAGACACTCCTTGATGGCAGCACCCATCCCCAACAGGATGCAACCAAACGGTACAAGGTGTTGACCTGGCCTCCAAATTCACTAGATCCTAAACTGATGAAGTATCTGTGGATTGCACTGGAACAAGCTATGTCCAAGGCATGTTTCTAAAATGACTCTGGCTTAACCTGATGTTGCAGGTTAGGTTATATTCTGATGGCGCTTCAATGTAGAGTCAGTTTGTGTTATCAGTGTTGCTTAGGGAAACGGTGCACCACCACAACTTGTGTGAGCTAAAATGTCAGATGTTCAGTTACAGTACATCTACATAATTCTATCTTCACATGTGCATTTCTGAATCCTCTTGATCTTCTCTGGGCTTGTTTTTGCTTCCCTTAACTGACATTTTTGATGACATTTCAGACAGTGGAAAGTGCTAGCTGGGAGCACTTTGATAGCTTTTTATAGCCTTTGACCGCTTTGTAGGCATCTATTTGCCTCAATCCTCAGTTGCTTAGAAGAGTCCATGGTTGTCGAGCGTTACCATAAAGTTTAGTCAGGGAGTTTAATTGCTGTGTTCTAGGGATTAACAAGTTATGAAGTTTTAAGACGTGCCCAAACTTTATCATATGCCACAGTTACTTTATTATTGTTTTCTATATATTTTAAGTTTAGAAAATAGCCACCGTGCAGTAACTGTGCATACAACCATTAAGTATAGTTGTATGTATCATTAAGCTACGTTACGTATTCTGTATTTTAAGGTAAAACTCAAACTTCACATCTCATATCTTTGATTTTCTTCCGTCAAAAAGGCATTCAACACACCTTTAACCTCTTGTCTTAAAAAATACAGTATGTTCTCATGAAATAAATACTCCTCTTGTTATTGTGTTCAAAAGAAAGTGTTGAAAATCAGATTGAATGGGTTTTGATTCGAGAGTAAAGGTTGTAAACTGTGCCCTTTAACTGCCTATTCACTAACCAGCGTGAGCTACGAGTCCTGCAGTCTTTACACGGTTTCAAGACAAAATGACTGATGATTAAAAAGCCATGATGAAAGAGCTCTGAAATGATGACCGCACCATCAGCTTCCATTTTTCTCGCCAAGTCCGTACTACGGAGAAGCCCTAAGACATAAAGCCTTCATCTTATTGCAGAACCGTTGATTCAATCTGCTGGAATAGTCTGCTCTAAATACTGAGCTGTGAAGCTGCTCTCCAGCTGTTGCTTATCCCAAGGTAATAAAAATGGGACAAATCAACCCATAATCCCTCCTCAGTCCCTGCATTGTTCTTGGAATGATGCTATGCTAAAAAATGGGACCTTCTTATTATTCTGAGTAACACCAGCATCTGCTGAATTTGCTTCTGTGCCGTGCTTTGTGTCAGAGTTTATGGACTGCTTCAGTCATTTTACAGATGTATGATACTTGATCTATGGAGTTTGGTCATCAAAACAACCAATAAAATAACTGAACCATTATAGGGTTTATTTTTTTATTGTTATTTGATTTTCTAGTAATAATACCCAGAAACAAGTTTGCAGTGTTTGTATGGGAGGTTCTTCATTGATATATTTGATTTAACCCTTAAGGGCTTCATTATAATTGTGTCATATCATTTAAATTGTGTTAACTATTATTTGACACGGTCATTCCCTTTCCACATTCCCATTTATCATTAAATATTTAGTCAAATAACCATTCCTTATCCCACAATATGCTTTTCCTTCAAAGTGCTGAATCCCTTTTATTCAAGCACATTGTAAATACAAACTCTTTAATTTGTATCTAGTGAATGAAGCCCTGTTTTAGGATAATATCTTTTGAGCACATAATCAATCTGAACATTGTCTGGCCACATTTGTTGTGTAGAAATGGCAAGTCATCCATCTTGCACCTGATTATTCTTTGTTCACAGCAGGAATCACTGTTGTAATCATGTAAGAGCATCACTGAGCTCATTCTTGCAGAAGGGCATGTTTAATACGCTTGTTGTGGAAGCAATCCATGATAATATTATCCCTGAATCTTGAACTGTATCTTGACTTTCACATCAGATTTTTAATACAGTGAATATACATAGAAAATGCCCCTTAACCTTCGCTGTAAATGAATAGAATAAGTCTGGTTCGATTCACGTGAAGTGCTTATTTAATCTGTCGTCGGCTTTTTCAAAAACGCCGTATGTCTTATCATTCTTTCTTTTTGTTTGCAGGTTTCCCTGATTTTCCAGGGAGTTCTCCCCCGTTTTAGTGATGGAGGTATTGCAGTGTGATGGCTGTGACTTCCGCGCCGAGTCATATGATGACTTGAAGACTCACATACAGGAAGTGCACACTGTTTTCCTGCAGCCTGCAGATGCAGATGAGTCTGATTCTCTGAAAGACGAGGATGAAGACGAGGAGGAAGAAGAGGAATTTGAGGATAAGGAAGACGAGGATTATACGCCTCCTAAACCTGGAATGAGTAAGCCTACCGCATTAATTCAGATGTTCCTGTTAATTTGTTGAGGATTAGGAAACACTTTTTATAGTAGGATGACCATATATTTTCATTGAGCAGCATTAACATGTTTGTTTTATTGACAGAAAGAAATGTTAAGAGTAAAATGTTAAAGTTATTTTATTTTTCAGGACATATCTCACGTACTTTCTCTTTTTTTTCAGGCCCCAACTCTACTGACAGTCCCAATCAAACATCCCAAAAGCAGACAGCTGAACCCCATCCGCCGTTTTACCAGTGCAAGTTCTGTGTCCGTTACTTCAGATCCAAGTCATTCTTAAGAAATCACACCAAAAAGGTGCATAATGTCATAGAGGGAGATTCACATGCAAGTGTCTCGCCACAGACAGCTAAACAGCCAGGCTACACAGTTATAATGCACAATGATCATTCAAAAATGTACTCCTGTCAGTATTGCACATACAAGTCTCCACGCAGAGCAAGGATAATGAAACACCAACTGATGTATCATAACAAAGTTCCCTCAGATGCCGCTGGAGATCCTCCAGAATACATCGACACTGAGATGGAATCTGACTCAACTAGCGGGCTCATGAAAGGGACATTTGCCTGCGAATGGTGTGACTATCAGACTGACCAAAAGGACAGCTGGACTAATCACGTGGTGAAGGAACACAGTGACAAGGTCAAGATAGTTTCCTGCATTGCGGAGCTAGAAGGGGAGGCAAGTGAAAGCTCACCCAAACCAGATTCCCCCTCCTCTTCCCGTAGCCCGACTAGATCAAAGATGAGTTTAGCTGATGTTGGTGAAAAGGAGGAGTCGGAAGGAAATACGCCAGAAAACACATTGGAAAAGTCTGTTGCAGAGATCTCATCATTTCAATATGCACAGATAAGGGCAGTTACACCCAACAGCACAGGTTCCTCCATTTTGTCTAAGAGATTTGCATCATCTGATGTTTCCAACAGTGTCGCAGAACTGGATGCAAACTTACTCAACGAGGATGACTCAAAGAGCAGCGTAGAGGATGACGATGACGAGGAGTTGGGTGACATAGACGATCCCAGCTATACTGGAACCCTGTCTGCAGATGCAAAGCAGTTATTGACGGATGATGATAATAAATTACTGGAGACTAAAGGAATACCTTTCAGAAAGTACATGAACCGATTTCAGTGCCCTTTCTGCTCCTTTCTCACCATGCACAGGCGGAGCATCTCCCGTCACATTGAAAACATTCACCTGTCTGGCAAAACCACAGTGTATAAATGTGATGAATGCCCATTTATTTGCACCAGCCCTCTGAAACTAGGCACGCACAAACAGAGCCACAACTCCTCAGATTTAGAGACCTTGGACCTAACAAGTGATAGCCCAGAATCTCAGAATGACAGTACTGCAGAGCCAGTTAATGGGAGTAATGTAACTTCCAAAGTCAATGGAAAAAAGACAACCAGCACACCGAACGACCAGCAGAACCCTCATCGCTGCACACTCTGCAGCTTCTCCACCACCACTCTGAAAGGTCTGAGGGTCCACCAGCAGCATAAGCATTCCTACTGTGACGACCTAGATCCCACTGTCTTTGAAACCCAGGTGACTGACCAGGCAGATTCTGAAGCAGAGGCTTCTCCAATCTTTCTACAAAAAACTCAGACCTCCATTTTAGGACTTGCCACCAAAAAGCCCTTAGTAACAGGGAAAAGAGCCAGGAAGTCCATTAATGACTTGCCTTTGGATCTGTCCTCGGTCAAAAAGAGAACCAGAATTGATGAAATTGCCAGTAATCTTCAAAGTAAGATAAGCCAAAGCCAGCAGGACATGATCATAAATCTGGATGACATGGACGATGAAGATCTAGGAGAAAGTACTAGTGCTGATGAGGACAGAAACCATGACGTCCAAAACCCTATCTTTGCTTACAACACACAACATCTTCATGCAAGAGAATCAGCAATCATTCATGAGGGAGGCAGAATAGGCAAAAGAAAAAGCAACCCCAAGTCAAAGCCTAGAAACATTCCTCTATCACTGACTTTCTCAGACGATAGCGAAAACATCTCTGCTGATGCAAGTGACAGTACTGTCCAAGAAAACATGGAATATTCAGAGGATCATGGAGCTACACGTTTCTACTGCAAACACTGTGACTACCACAACAAATCAGCTCGTAGCGTTAGCACCCATTACCAGCGGATGCACCCTTACATCAAATTCAGCTTTAAATACATCCTGGACCCTGAAGACCAGAGTGCCGTCTTCCGATGTTTAGAGTGCTACATCGAATACACAAATTACAACGATCTGCACCAACACTACATGGATCACCACCCTGAAGCAAGCAACGTGCTCAACTTCAACCAACCACATCTGCTATACATGTGCCGCTTTTGTTCATACACAAGCCCCAATGTCAGGAGCCTGATGCCACATTACCAAAGAATGCATCCCACGGTGAAAATTAACAATGCCATGATCTTTTCCAGTTATATTGTGGAGCAGACCCACAAATCAAGTGAATCACAAACTCTGAGGGAAATATTAAACTCTGGCCCTAAGAATTTTAACCCAACCGCTTCAGTGCCCATGACCTCCACAAGCCCAGTGCCGAAAACAGTTCCCAAGTCCCCTGAAGCTAGCACTGAGACAGAACCTCTCAAAGAAACCATGGGTGGTAATGTCGTTGTTTATGACTGTGATGTGTGTTCCTTTGCTAGCCCTAACATGCACTCTGTTTTGGTCCACTACCAGAAGAAACACCCAGATCAAAAAGCATCTTATTTCCGCATACAGAAAACCATGAAGGTTGTCTCAGTGGATCAGTCACAGCCTGTAGCCAACTCTTCATTTAACTCCAGCATGTCTACACCCCCGAAACAATCAAGTGTGGCACTGTATGGATCTGATGAGGAAATGTACTACTGTAAACACTGCGTGTACAGCAACCGATCTGTTGTTGGTGTGTTGGTGCATTATCAAAAAAGACACCCAGAAGTGAAAGTGACAGCAAAATATATCAAGCATGGTGCTCCTACCCCTGGTTTGATGAAATTAATGGATGAACTGCAAATTGCAACCCCCAAACAGTTTTTGAAACAGTTTCAAAATAATGGTCATGATGGATCTAATAACTCAAGTCCTAAACCAGGAAGTTGTGATAAGGGTGAGGACGAACTGTTCTTTTGTCAGCACTGTGATTATGGAAACCGCACTGTTAAAGGAGTGCTTATTCACTACCAGAAAAAGCATAGGGAAACCAAGGCAAATGCTGACCTTGTACGTCGTCACACTGCAGTTGTCCGGAGTCAGCGTGAGCGTGCACAGATGGTCCAGTCAGGTAGTGTCTCCTCTGCCATGATCCCAGCTCCTCCAGACCCTGAAAATGTTACACCTTTGCGTTCCCTTAAGTGCAGACACTGTTCCTACACATCTCCCTATGTCTATGCCCTAAAGAAGCACCTGAAGAAAGAGCACCCCACTGTGAAAGCCACAGCTATGACCATTTTACACTGGGCTTACCAAGATGGCATTCTGGAGGCAGGTTACCACTGCGAGTGGTGCATATACTCCCATGCTGAACCCCAGGGTCTGTTGCTCCATTACCAAAGACGTCATCCTGAACATAATGTTGACTATACATACATGGCCAGCAAGCTATGGGCTGGGCCTGAGACCACCCAACAAGGGGGCAATATGGAAACTAAACATTACAAATGCAGAGACTGTGCCTTTGAGGCCTGTACAATATGGGACATTACAAGTCACTATCAGGCAGTCCACCCCTGGGCTATCAAAGGGGATGAATCTGTGCTGTTGGATATTATCAAGGGGAATGGCTCAGCTGAAAACATCCCCCAGCAGGTTGCCAAAGAACATGCACCTCTGAATTGCCAGTCTGTTGACGATGATGGAGCACTGGTTATTTCCACCCCTCCTCAAGAAAGCAATCCCCATCCTTCCCACCCACGCCTTTCCATCTCTAATAATCCTTATCAGTGTACTGTATGCCTGTCAGAGTACAACAGCCTCCACGGCCTACTCACTCACTATGGAAAGAAGCACCCAGGCATGAAAGTAAAAGCTGCAGATTTTGCACAGGAGGCAGACATCAACCCTAGTTCTGTGTATAAATGTCGCCACTGTCCGTACGTAAACTCCCGTATCCATGGAGTCCTAACTCACTACCAGAAAAGACACCCCTTGGTGAAAGTCACTGCAGAAGACTTTGCAGATGATGTAGAGCAAATCACTGAGTTACATGAAGGAGATGACAAGTTCAAAACTCAAAGGCAGGGATATGGCGCATACAGATGCAAAATGTGCCCATACACACACGGGACTCTGGAGAAACTGAAAATCCATTATGAGAAATATCACAATCAGTCTGCTTCTGATATGTTCGCTCCCTCTCTGACACAGTTTTCTTCCGGTAAAGACACAGAGCCAGTAGCTGAATGCAGCGCTAGTAATATGTCAAGTGCACCAAAAGTCCAGGAGGTCAGTGAATTGGACATTGCACTCTCTCAGTTACCCGTCAATAAGACAGAGAAACACACTGTATTCAAGTGTCAGCTCTGCAAATACTTCTGCTCTACCAGGAAAGGCATTGCTCGCCACTACCGTATCAAGCACAACAATGTCCGTGCTCAGCCAGAGGGTAAGAACAATGTCTTCAAATGTGCTTTATGTTCGTACACAAACCCTATACGCAAGGGCCTGGCAGCACACTACCAGAAGAGGCATGATATCGATGCCTATTATACACACTGTCTTGCTGCTTCCAAGACTTTGAGCGAAAAGCCGAACAAAGTGGTAGCACCCCCACCATCAGAAGGGGAAAATTCAGAAATGAGTGAAGACTTGCGTTTGGCTGTGGAGAGACGAAGGTGTTCTCTTTGCGCCTTCCAGGCCTTCAGCAGGAAGAGCATTGTCTCACACTACATTAAACGCCACCCAGGTGTCTTCCCCAAGAAGCAGCACTCCAGCAAGCTTGGTCGCTACTTTACTGTTATTTATGCCAAAGAACCAGAGAAGACTGCTGTCAGTGCATTGGCAGAGGATGACAAGGAAATGCTGGAGGTTCCGCTTGAACCCGAGGAGGACAGAGATGTTGAATGGCTGCCATTCAAGTGTCTAAAATGCTTCCGGTTGTCCTTTAGTACAGGTGAGCTGCTCTCTTTGCACTACAATGACCACCACAGCAATGACTTGAAGAGGGACTTTGTGGTTTCCCCTGGTCCGGAGGATGAGGACTCTGAGTCTGAGTTATACCAGTGTTCCCACTGTGAGCTGAAGTTCTTGGCTCTCCCTGTTCTGGCTAAACATCTGCTGAATCACAATGAGGAGTTCCAGAAGAGGGCCATGAGGCAGGAGAGAAGAAGGCAGCTTCTCAGCAAACAGAAAGCCGCAGAAATACTTGAGTCCAAACTTGAAAAGGTAAGCAAAGATAGTCAAAACCTGCATAATAATTGTGATTTAACTGATTATGTAGTCACAAGCAACTTCTCTACATGTGTCTATTGATTTCTGGAAGTTGGAGGCTTCCATGTAGTTTTTTTCACATATTAAAAGGCATTAATGAACTTGGCAAGTAACTTACACTGTTGTAGTCTTGTAATCTGTTTCTTTGTGAGAAATCTTTTCATATACAGTGTGTTTTAAAAGATTGAAAAAACTGCGATTGAACCAGATCTTTTTTCTTTTTCTTTGATCAGGAAAGCCTTGTAAATAACGTCCCCATCGGATTCCGGTGTAAATTCTGTGTAGAGATACACCCAACGCTCAGAGCGATCTGCAACCACCTTAGGAAACACGTTCAGTATGGAGAAGTCAAAGAGGGACATGTCAAAGTAAGTAAATCAAGTTGGATTTATAGTTGCATTTCTACCATTTAAGTTATGTCAGAAGTCATTTCATATACCAACAACACAGTGTAAAAAATCATTCATGTAAATACCAATTATAATAAACAAAGATGTATTGTTACAGCAAAATAAAATAAAAATAGATTTGTTTATGTGCAAATGGCATTAAAGGAATAGACTGACATTTAAGGAAACCCTTTTACGGCAACATGTTTCTTAAGCTAAGCTTACCTGCTGTTACATTGATCTTAACTTAAATGCTGACTTAAGTAAACCTACTGTTAGCTGTGCATCTCTGTACCTTAGCCAGACCAAGTTAAACTAACCTTCTGTTAGCCGTAGCTTGCCTTGAGCTACTATAAATATAAATCACTTCAAGCAGTAGCTTATCCTAAGCTGAGTTAGGGTAACCTGCTGCTACACGTAGCTTAGCTTGAGCTCAGTTAAGCTAACCTGCTATAGCTTAGCTTAAGCTAATTTAGGCTTAGCTGCTAGTTTCATATTAAGTAACCTTTATGAAAATGTTAAACTATTCCTTCCTACATATTGCGCACCAACAAAATAAAGCACGTATGGTATCTTATACACTGCCACATATAAGAGAACCAAGTCAAACAAATGCAAAAGAAATATTATACTGTTAAAAAAAAAAAAAATAATCATTTGTGCATTTCTGTAAGTTGCAAAAGTGTATGAACCTTTGTTTTCAGTAGCTGGTCTGGCAGCAACAATGGCAACTAAATGGTAAATGCTGTATCAGTCATCAACAGTAGCTTGGAGGAATTTTAGCCCAGTCAGTACAGAATCGCTTCAGTTCTGAGATGTTGGTGATGTTCCCTCACATGAACTGTTTGCCTCAGGTCCTTCCACAACATTTCTTTGGATTAAGATCAGGACTTTGACTTGGCCATTCCTAAACATTAGTTTTGTTGTTCTTGAACCATTCTTTTGGAGAACAACTTGTGTGCTTGGGGTTGCTGTCTTACTGCATGACCCAGTTTCTCTTAAGAACCAGCTCACAGAAAGATGTTCTGACATTGTCTTTTAGAATTTTCTTGTATAATTTAGAAGTCATTGGTCCATCAATGATGGCAAGCCGTACTAGCCCAGATGCAGCTAAACAGGACCAAACTAGGACATTACAAAATTAGGTTCTGAACTGCAAAGCTGCAGACAGGCAGAAATGTTCTTTTTGAAGAGCAGTGGCTTTGTCCTTGCCACCATGGTTGTTCAGTGTTCTCCTGATGGTGGATTCATTAACATCAACATTAGCCAATGTGAGATAGGCCTTTAGAAATTACCATGGGCTCCTTTGTGACCCCTCAGACTATTATGCGTCTTGTTTTTGGAGCAAGTTGGTCGAGGTAAATCTCCTCCATTTGTTCACAATCTGTCTGACTGTAGATTTGTGGATTCCAAGCTCCTTAGAGATGGTTTTGTAACCTTTTCCAGCCTGATGAGCAACAACAACTCTTTTTTTGCTGAGGTCCTCAGAAAGCTTCTTTGTCTGTACCATACTACACTTCCACAAACATGTGTTGTGAATATCAGATACTGAAAAATCCCAGATTATTTTTGAAACAAATTGGGGCACGGAACAACACCTGTATCTCATTACTATGATTGGAAACACTTCTGAACAGATAGACTCTAATGTGGCCTTGAAATTAACTTGTAATCCTAGATGTGCACTACAAGTATACTATTTTTATTTAATTTGTTTGATTGCATTTTCTGTGAAGATCTACTGATGTTATGAGTCATTTTTATGCAGAAATGTAGAAAATTGCCAAATTTCTGAATCCTTTGTTTCTTAACCTGTTTCCTCCTTGCACTGTAGTGATCTCTGGTTCGGTTTCCCATTTTGTTTATCACCAACAGTGGCTTCTTGTTAGAAAGTTTGTCAGATTCCTCCAGATAAAACAAGCTCGGGGTGGTGAGCCATAACTTTTAGGGCAGTGACGGGTAACCATTCGAACATTAGTATTCCACTGAGGCTGCCAGTGAGGGGAACAGGCCTAAGGATCCAACGCCTCACCTAAATGGAGGCCTGGTTCTTCTGTCAGACCCCCAGTATGTCTTTTCGTATTTAAGGTGAGACGTTCCTCTTCATAATATTACAATTGCAGTTGCAGGACAAAGAACTGCACTGGTTTCTCGTGTGCTCGGATGAAGAGCAGGCTGACAGTGCATTCAGGGACTGGACGGCAAGGTTGGGGCCTGTGGATGCCACATCTTATTTATGGTTGCATGAAGTGCAGGGTCAGGTCCTTCCACTGAAAGAATGAGTTTCCTCAAGGCAATAAAGAAAGTCATGGCGGTTGTCTGTCTACTCTTGATGACTGCAGTAACCAGCCTGCTGTCTAACAGACGAAGGAAGTACAAATGGATATATGGAAGTTTTGTTTTGTAGTTGCTGCTGTTTTAGCCAAATGAACACAGACAATTAACAATAAATGCTTATGGCTTAGTATAACAGTAGGAATTTTAGTGATTGACTTGGGAAAGAGGAATGATATTGTATTAATTCTCATCGGAAAGATTTGGAAGTTGAGGATGATGTGTGGCAAATTTCCTGACAGATGATTCAAATGGGCTGGACACATGTTTTCCAGTCACATTCTGGTTGGAAAGAGCAATCAACTCTGTACCAACTCAGAAGAGTGTGTCTGTACTCTCAGACTAGAGAGTTGCACGTCAGGGTTAAAATTATACAGAAAGTGAGAAAGATAAACAGAGTCTTAGTTTGTAACTAAGATTTAGCTGTTGATGGTTGCTGTGACAAAGCATAGGCAGAGCCTGAGGTGTCAGACAGATGTTTAGCTGTTGCTTATGTGCTGTTGACGTGTTGCATCTAAAAACAAAGAGTAAAAAAAAAAGAGCTACAAGTGCCGAACTAAGTGATACTTAAATAAACTGCTATCTTCTTTCTCTTTTTGTTTCTGTGTTCTACACCCACATAACCAAAGTGTTTGACAGAAAACAAACAGGCACAGAAGCGCTGCTGGACATCTGAATTTTGTCCTCTTTGTTTTGCAGCAGGAAGTCAGTGACGTGCCCCTGACCCTGCCTTCAGAGAGCCTAACTAATGGCAACCTGGAGGGAGATGAAGCCACAGATGCAGAATGCCTTGAGAGACCTGCAGCTATAACGATGGGCCCAACCTTTTCTGCAGCTTCTGATGGGGTTGACATGGAGACGCTGGATCCAGAAACGGATGATGCTGAAGGAAGGGCAGCAGCCCTCGTGGCTGCAGCCAGGGCTGGGGCATCAGAGGACGAACTGAAACAGCGGTTAGTGGCAGGGGGTCACCCGTGTGCCCAGTGCGACAGAGTCTTCATGTCCATGCAGGGACTGAGGTCCCATGAGAGGAGCCACTCAGCCATGGCACTGTTCAGCAGAGAAGACAAATACAGCTGCCAGTACTGCCAGTTTGTCTCACCCTTCAGACACAAGTAAGAAGAGAGTAGGAGGGTCTGTGACTGACAATTAATAGTGCTTTTACAGTAGAGTCCCCTCTGTGTAATTTGGCACTACATAAGGAATAGATTAGGGTAAATTGAACAGATTTGCCCAAAGTAAACACACATTTAGCTGAGTGTTATGTTGTCTGTTGACTCCCCATTGAACATTGAATAATCCTGACAGTTTAGTTCCAATCATTACCTTTCATTGAGGTAAGTTCATGTTATAATCCCCCACTCTTTTCATTATGCTCATATTTTACGCCACTGCCTTTCTCTGAGGCTTATAAGTGCAAACCATGTGAGACACAATTTATAATTCAAAGCAGAATAAATTTAAATGTCTTCATTTTTGAATGAAGGGGACCTTTGAGGCATTTGAGCCAAATGCTGGCCATTGACCAGTGACTCAGTCTTGGCTATGTGTCCCACGTCGTTGTCACTCGTCAGACCCCCTGTTGGCCACTTTTCAGTCACTTCAGTGTTTTTAATTGGCAGGACCAGTCTGTTAGAGAGATGTCTCTGATTGGTGGTTTCTGAAGTGTTTAAAGGACGCACACAGGAGGCTCTTCCCGCATTCGTCTAATCTGAACATTCAAATACACAAATATTTTCAAGATGACATGGTCGTCTAGAATGAATAAACTGTAGACAAACTGATCAGTGTGAAGCAGGAGAGGGCAGCTGTGTACGATCGTTTATACCTCTTCCCAGCTTCCAAGCCTCCCAGCTTACAGTTGCTGTTTTGATTAATGAATACAAACTTCTGTCCCCTCCTGGTATGAGATTTTGTCTACATCTCTGCATTAACTCAAAACATCAGTGTATGTTCACAATATCCTTAAAGTAGACAAAGAAAACCCAGTCAAACAAATGTATTTATTCAAAAAAATCCTCTGTACATACACTATATTGCCAAAAGCTCATCTGCCTTTATTTTATGAACTTAAGTGACATCCCATTCTTAATCCATAGGGTTTAATATGGCGTTGACCCACCCATTGCAGCTATAACAGCTTCCGCTCTTCTGGGAAGGCTTTCCACAAGTTTTAGGAGTGTGTTTATGAGAGGTTTTGACCATTCTTCCAGAAGCGCATTTGTGAGGTCAGACACTGATGTTGGACGAGAAGGTCTGGCTCACAGTCTTCGCTCTAATTCATCCCAAAGGTGTTCTATGGGGTTAAGGTCAGGACTCTGTGCAGGCCAGTCAAGTTCTTCCACACCAAACTTGCTCACCCATGTCTTTATGGACCTTGATTTGTGCACTGGTGCGCAGTCATGTTGGAACAGGAAGGGGCCGTCCCCAAACTGTTCCCACAAAGTTGGGAGCATAGAGTTGTCCAAAATCTCTCTGAGTTCCTTTCACTGGAACTAAGAGGCCAAGCCCAGCTCCTGAAAAACAACCTCACACCATAATCGAAACGAAATGAAATTTCATAACTGGACTTATTTGGATGGGTGAGTGAATACCTTTGGCAATGTAGTGTATCTGTGAGATGCAAAAGTAACCAGTATCTGCTGTGACCTCCTTGTGCAGCAATAACAGCAACTAAATGTTTCCGGTAACTGCTGATCAGTCGTCAACTTGGGCTTGGAGGAATTTTAGCACATTCCTCAGTACAGAACTGGTTCAGCTCTGAGAACATGAACTGCTTGTTTCAGGTCTTCCCATAACATTTCTTTTGGATTAAGATCCGGACTTGATGATTCCTTAACATTAATTTTGTTCTCCTTGAACCATTCTTTTGTAAAACGACTTGTGTTCTTGGACTCGTTGTCTTGCTACTGGACCTAGCTTTTCTTTTCTTGAGATTCAGCTCACAGACAGATGTCCTGACATTTTATTTTGGAATTTGCTGGTATATTTCAGAATTCATTGGTCCACCAATGATGGCAGATGCAACAAAACAGGGCCAAACGATGACATTACAGATCCATCCACATGATGTTTAGCAGACTGCAGAAAGGCAGACATGTTCTTTTTAGAGAGCAGTGGCTTTGTCCTTTCCACTTTGCCATGCACACCACGGTTGTTCAGTGTTTTCCTGATATTAGCCAATGTGTTAGAGGCCGTTAGTTGCTTAGAAATTACCCTGGGTTCCTTTGTGATCCCTCAGACTATTATGAGTCCTGCTTTTGCCGTGACGTTTTTGTCATTTGTTCACACACTGTCTGATAGTGGATGTGTGGTTTCTAAACTCTTTAAATGGTTTCCGGCCTCAAAACACCAACAACTCTGTTTCTGAGGTCCTCAAAATGCTCCGTGCCATCATACGCTTCCACAAACATGTGTTGTGAATATCAGACTGTGACCAATCCCTGATTATTTTTGTTTAAAACAAAATGAGGCACTGAACAACACACTGATTGGAAACACTTCTGAACAGATGGACTCTAATTTGGCCTTGAAATTAACTTGTAATCCTAGAACTTGATTTACTTCTGCAACTATATAATGTATTGGCTAATTTTTCTGAACAAACAAATACGCAAGTGTTATATTTATATTTCATTTATTTGACTGGGTTTTCTTCATCTACTTTCAGGACTATTATGCGAAAATGTAGAAAATTCTGAAGATAAAAACATTTTTAAGCATCACTGTATATGTCAGCTGTAGTGGTTGTAGTCATCGCTGGTAGGTCTGTGATGTCAGTACCTTTAATAATTCGACAAGATAAGTTGACAATCAGCTCTTTATCTAACAGTGCTGGCTTTTCTTGCTTTATTCTGCCTCTTGCAAATATTAAAAATGACAAGAAATGGCTAAATGGCAATATTCCCAGAAGCAGCGCTGAATGAAGTGCACTCGCTGACAAACATATTGTGTCCCTGTAGTATTTGAACGCTCCAATGTGAAGCAGCGTTACTAGATATTGCTCAGTTTACATTAACAGTAACTTGGCAGTAAACAATGAGTGTGATATTAATGAGATAAAATGATAGTTTTTGTGAACCCTTACAATATTTAGCCTTGGCAGCGGTGCATTTTAAACCTTTATAAACCACACCAGTCTAACACCAGCTGTTCTTCAAATCATCTAAAGTCATTTTGTACCGAGCACAGTTTTATACCTTATTTTGTTTACCCTATCACAGTCCCTTTGAATCACCAATCTCCTCTAACATTCCCTGCCTCCTAGGAGAGTAAGACAAACATTACGGCGAGACAGACATTTTTGGTAGTGTGATTTGTTTTATCCATCACAGAGACACAGAGTGAGCGGGAAAGAGAGAGTCCTCATCTCCTCTGAGCTCCCAGGTGTAATCCCTCTGTACTGTATGTGCCCTGACCCAGAAAGAAGCCGCACTCCCATGCCACCTAGGAGGCTGGCATTAAAAACACAGCTACCGTCCCCACAGGCACTCACACGCTCATTCCCGCTGGGGGATTGTGGGTAGATGAGTTCACCCCACGGCTCCTTGTTCGGTAGTCATTGGAAATGTGAGGCTGTTGTTTGTGTGGTAAACAGAATCGAGCGCTTTAGATGCTCCTGAAAAACCCTGCTGTTGAAATCATCAAAGTGGATGCTGTAGATCTCTCTCTCTCTCCCTCTTTCCTTCCTGTACTCTATTCTTGTCACTTTATCTGCTATCCTTTTGTCCTCATTTCATCATTCATTTTTTTTTCTTCTTTTATCCTCTTATCTCATATCCTCCCTGTTTTTTTGTTTTTTTTATTTGTCTCATCGCCAGTCTGGACAGACATATGCAGTCTCACCATGGGCACCACAAGCCCTTCAAGTGCAAGCTCTGCCCCTTTAAATCTGCCTACGTGAGCCGCTTGAAGAGCCACCTGCATAAGGCACACACAGGTAAACAGACACATACATACATTTAAGTCACATCTTACAGCTGTACCCACAACTAACCGTGTATTTTGTTGGCTCAAGTAGCAACCTCCTGTTTTTATCATCTTCCGCATGAATATGCAGTGCTTGCTTTTGCTAATCCAACACAATGCAACCAGTAGATTAGCTTTGAGGAGCAGCTTCATTGTTCTAAAGGAAGCAGGTTAAAGATCAGATTTAAACACTTATAGTATATTGTTAAGATTTGGCTATTAGGATCATGGTGAGAAACGGTGGCGGCATCTTTAGAGAGATTCTCCAGAATGAACCGCACAGCAGTTATCCAAATACGTGAAGATGCAAATGCAAATAAAACTCCACCTGAGCAAGCAAACCGAAACTTAAAACTGCCAGGCTAGATTTTTTATTTATTTGTTTTTTTGCAGCTCTCAACTGCCTTACCAATGACATAAATCAACTTTCAATCGCTATTACGTTTGGAAAGTAGAGTTTGTGTAGAGATTGTGAAATGTCGGCTGTGTGAAAACAGTCAGCATTAGATCTTATCAAGTGAAGCTACTGTGAGATGACGCATCTACTACATCCAGGAGGTGTGTTATTCAGAAACAACCGCTCTTACCAGGAATGGTTCAATGAGGAAGTATTCTCTTTGTTAAACCGCTTCTGGTAAAGACAGTCAGATCAGATTTGGGTGTAATGGCTCCAGGATGTTCCTTGGATTAAGCAAATACATTTAACAGAAACAGGAAGCAAGATGCCATAAATCCCCCATGTGGGCGATGGAAACATCACACCAAAACCAAAACATGTGACACAAAACCAACTTTGTATAACCGGTATAGTCTCACAGCAAGAGCATAAATCAGTCAAGAAGTTTGTCAGTATATTTGATTTTAATTTGTCTACATAAAGTCATGCAGTGAAATTCTTTCATTTACTTTTAAGAAGCTAAAATAAAAGCTCTAACCTTCATACAAAATCAGTGTCCAAATTTCCTGAAATGAAATGACTTGATACCTCGAGACATCTCTGTCTGAATTAAAGGAGCACCACTGACTACAGTATTTCTTACAGATTGTTGTTTTTATCTACAGCCATTTACACATCTCTGCAAGCTACCATTTTGTGGTGTTTTTGGACGCATGTCAAAGTCAAGTTGTTGACTCACGATTCTTAATAATCCTTCAGGTGAGCAGCACACATACAAGTGCTTGTCGTGCCCCTTCTCTTCTATGACCATCAGCCAGCTGAAGGAGCACTCTCTGAGAGACCACGGCGAGGTCCTGACCCTCCCCAAGCTCAGAGCCGCTACCCAGGCGGCGCATGCCACCCTCAGGCTGTCCCGACCGGCCAGCAACACAGAGCAGGCTCCCTTGGCCCCGGATGGTATGAGATCATCTGTATTATCTGTTTAGTAGATATGAGATCACATGATAAAGTTGCCAGGCCAGATTTGGAAAATGGCGATGACGCATTAAAGTCGTGGTTTCACATATTGGCAATTTCTCAAATGAGAAGGCTGACAATAGTCTTGTGACGTTACACTACATTTAAAGCCATAGCCATCTGCTTATTAGCTCCACTTCAGCATAGTGGTTGTTAAATCTTTATACATTTAAGATGTGATGGACTTTGAGTTGATTGGACACTCCCAGGTAAGTTTTTGTGTGGACACTACTTCTCACCAAGACATAGATATAACATTATTTATTTTAAACAGAAGAAAGCACCAGATAGTGTTTCTCAGCTTTGAGACTGAGATCCCATGGGGATTTACACCGATCAGCCACAACATTAAAACCACTGACAGGAGAAGTGAATAACATTAACCGTATTGTGACAAATACAATGTTCTGCTGTCAAACTTTTGGACGTGGCATTCATGTGGATGTTACTTAGATACACTGCCTGGCCAGAAAAGCCTTCAGCTTTGATTACAGCACGCATCCGCTGTGGCATTGTTTCAGTAAGCTTCTGCAGTGTCACCAGATTTATTTCCATCCAGTGTTGCATTCATTTTTCACCAAGATCTTGTATTGATGATGGGAGAGTCTGACCGCTGCACAAAGCCTCCTCCGGCACATCCCAACGATTCTCAATGGGGTTAAGGTCTGGACTCTGTGGTGGCCAATCCATGTGTGAAAATGATGTCTCATGCTCCCTGAACCACTCTTTCACAATTTGAGCCCGATGAATCCAGGCATTGTCATCTTGGAATATGCCCGTGTCATCACGGAAGAAAAAATCCATTGATGGAATAACCTGGTCGTTCAGTATATTCAGGTAGTCAGGTGACCTCATTCTTTGGGCACATAATGTTGATGAACCTAGAATTGACCAACTGCAGCAACCCCAGCTCATAGCACTGCCCCCACAGGCTTGGACAGTAGGCACTAGGCATGATGGGTGCATCACTTCATCTGCCTCTCTTCTTAACCCGATGCCCCCATCACTCTGGAACAGGGTAAATCTGGACTCATCAGACCACATGACCTTCTTCCATTGCTCCAGAGTCCAATATTTATGCTCCATAGCAAAGTGAAGCATTTTTTTCCAGTTAGCCTCACTGATTATTGGTTTTCTTAAGGCTACACAGCTGTTCAGTCCCAATCCCTTGAGTTCCCTTCACATTGTACATGTGGAAATGCTCTTACTTTCACTATTAAACATAGTCCTCAGTTCTACTGTTGTTTTTCTTCAATTTGATTTCCCCAAACGTTTTAAGTGATCGCCGATCACGATTAATCAGGATTTTTAACCACATTTCTTCCTAGAAGACAATGGTTCCCCACTATCCGTTTTTAATAATGCGTTGGACAATTCTTAGCCAAATTTTAGTAGTTTCTTCAATCTCCTTAGATGTTTTCTCTGCTTGATGCATGCCAATGATTTGACCCTTCTCAAACAGACTAACATCTTTTCCACGACCACAGGATGTGTCTTTAGACATGGTTGTTTAAGAAATGAGAAGCTACTCATTGCATCAGTTGGGGTTAAATAACTTGTTGCCAGCTGAAAGATGATCACCCATGCAGTAATTATCCAATAGGAGGCTCCTACCTATTTGCTTAGTTAAATGCAGGTTAGGTCGAGGGTTAGGGTTAACCACCTAGACTAGACCAGGCACCCCCACCCCATAGCAATGACACTCCTTGATGGCAGCAGCCATCCCCAGCAGGATGCAGCCTGATACAGGCACACACAGAAAAACATAAAAAAACATATATCTACATCTAACCCCAGATGTATGCAGTTAAAACATCTCTTTAAAATTACATGAGCAAAGACTGTTTAATGTAAGATTTGCTATAAGGCAGTAAAATCCACATTTAGTGCGAATAAGTCTGCCTGATATTCAAAGTCTAAGGCAGATTTGTGTGCACAGACTGGATACGTTCCTCACAGGATATGTTGAGTCAGAGAGGTACCTTCGCTGTAGGTTGGTGTAGCAGTAAACTCCTTGATGAGGTGCCATGTTTTAGGTGCTTTAGTGGCTTTGCAGCGGCTGCTTTAGCTTGCACGCTGTTCTTGGCAGCAGCTGTCACCTTGCTGCTGGAGCTGTGGAATCTTCCCTGGAGCTGGAGCAGGGAAGCATTCCTCGATGCACCATCCACCACTGTCATCTGTGCCCTACCAGGACAAGTGAAGCATTGAGAAAGAGCAGAGCTGACATATTGGATGTCTCTCTACTCTGCCAAAGTAGCTACCTTCAGCTGAATGTCTGAAATACAAACAGGGGGAGTTAGTGTTTTTGGCAGTGAGTTTTTGAAAATAAATTACATTTGATTGCCTCTTTTTAGCTGTGATGTTTGCTTAGATCTCTTGAAATGGTTTTTAATAATGCATAAAACTCCAAATTCAACCTCACCTCGCAATCTGTCACTCACTTTGGTCCAGATGTCTACAACCACTGGATGAATTGGTTCTCAGAGAATGAATCTCAAATGACTTTTGTGATGCCCAGATTTTTCATATAGCACCATCATGAGGCCAAAATGTAATTTTGTCCAATGCATAAAAAGCCTCAGCTGTATTTTGCCTAAACGCTAGCAGCTAAACTAATTCTTTCACACCATCATGTTAGCTTTGTTATTATTAGTGTTCTCTTCCTCTCCTTTTTCAACTTCTCATACTCGTATTTCCCACCCTCAACGACGCCGCTTTTGACACGTCTCCATCAAACCTGCAGGAATTGCTCCCCATCCGTCTGATCTACATACACGAATCTTCACAGTGCGGAGAGAGAGAGAGAGAGGATATTAAAAGAATAAATCATCTGTGGCATTTGTCTGATTCGTACGAATTCCTCCGCCCCTTCTGCAAAAGTCAGAAATTGGATCTGAAGAATTTTCTGAAGTTTTAAAGAAAAGTTGTTGTTTTTTTTTTTCCCCTCGCAGTGCTGAACGATGCATTTTTCACATGGATAGATATTCTATTAGTGTCACAGTGGTTTATTTATTGATGTGTCGGAGGCTCAAAGTAGGACGAGAATATGAGCTCGCTTGCTGATATTATAGACCCTCAAAAAGGATTGAGGAAGAAAAGAGAGGGATGACCGTCGGTTACACTTTTGTATTCGACAGGGCCAGGGGACGTTTTGTGTTTGAGCACAGTTGAATATCTCTCCTATAGAAATGCAAGGATCCGGTGCCATCTGGTGATGGCCTTTTAAAAAATATTATGTGTACTGTATGTATCATAACAGGCACTTTATTAGGAACACTTGTACACCTGCTTTATTAATGCTTCATCCAATCTGCCAGGTGTTTGGCGGTATTGCAATAATAAAATCCTGCAGATACAGGTTGGAAGCTTCAGTTAATGTCCTTGTCCAACATCCAAATTGGTAATAAATGGAACTTTAGTGACTTGTGACTGTGGCATGATTGTTGCAAGATGGGCTGGTTTGATGGATTGAGGATGGTTGGAGATTTCTGACATGCTGGGATTTTCACACACAGTTGTATTTAGAGTTTAATCAAACTGATTTAAAAAAAAACAAAAAAAAAAACAACCTTGTTGAAGAGAGGTTAAAGGAGACCACACTGTTTGGATTTGAGCGAGTAAAGCCACGGTTACTGTGGCGAGCAGATGGGCGACAATGGCAGAAAACCACAATGGGTTCCATTCCTGTCAGCCAAGGAAACAAATCTGAGGCTGTAGTGGGCACAGACTCACCAAAACTGGCCATTTGAAGACTGAACAAACATAGCGTGGTCAGAAGAATCTGTATTTCTGCTGAGGCTGCAGATGGTTGAGTAAGAATCAACAGCGTGAGTCCGTGGACCCAACATGTCTCGTGTCAACAGTCCTGGCAGCTGCTGCTGGTGGTGTAATGATGTGGAGAATCTTTTCTTGGCACACTTTGGGCAGCACCTTAATACCAACCGGGCATCGGCATCAGCTGGCATCTTTTTAATATCCCAGCCGGTTTGAATATTGCTGTTGATCATATGCATCCATTTACACAGTTTGACATTCTTGTCAATGGTTTATTCCAGCATGACAATGCACCACATGCGAATTCAATAGCGCATCTTTATGTGCGATAACAAATCTGAAGAAATTATGCAATTCAATCAACGTGGTGCAGAATTTCTACAGAATATTTCCAACATCTTGTGGAATCCATGCTTTGAAGAACTGCAAAAGGAGCCATCCCGCTATTAGTTATGGTGTTCCTGAAAAAGTCTTTGATGAGATGTAGGTGTTTCATTTTTGTAACCAGACATCTGAAGGCACACAAGTCTGGATAAAAATTATAAAGTACATTTAACTCCATCCTGCTGTGTAATAATCTTCACTGTGCACTGAAGCCAGTCTTGGATGACTCCTGTGGGATGGCAAAACTAGAGCCTGAATCCTCTGGATGTTATCAGTAAATACAAGCATGTCTTGATTGAAGTAGCTTTTTAATTTAGGAGAAATGTAATCAAACTGTGTGTCATGATATATACTAAAACTAAAAGTAAAAGAAGCTCCAACCAGATGCTGAATTTTATGTATAAGGCCTAACATGCTAAGAAGGATAACTATAGTTGTTAAATACTCCTCCTCCCTCCCCTCTCTCAGATCCGTCATACCTGGAGCCAGCGGATGTCCGTCAGCAGCTCAGTCACTACCAGCTGGCCTCCCGCAGTCAAATGTCTTCCGGCTCGATGCCTGGTGGCTCAACCCTGGCTGACAATCGTCCAGATAGTGTCCTCACGTGCGAGTTCTGTGAGTTCAGCTCTGGGTACATGCAGAGTCTGCGTCGGCACTACAGGGACCGCCACGGTGGCAAGAAGCTCTTCAAGTGCAAAGACTGCTCCTTTTTCACCTGCTACAAGTAAGAAAAGACTTCACTGAAACCGGGGGGAAAGACTAAGACTGCCTGACATGTATTGTACTGTGCTACATGCTATATATGAAAGTATTGTTGCTGCAAAAAGTGTACTAATTATGTACATGTACTGTATAACGCATAACTGTCTATAAAATGCTACACATTGCAAGTACTATTCACACATGTACAAGCTCTAGAGACACTTAACTAACCCTGAACGTTCAATGATCTTTCTGTCTGTAAATCTGCCTCAGGAATACGTTCACCATGCATGTGGAGGCAGGTCACAACAACAATGCACCTGAGGACCTTCCTAAAGACCTGCGCTGCCCTCTCTGCCTCTACCACACCAAACACAAGAGCAATATGATTGACCACATTGTTCTGCACAGAGGTGCGCTTCATGCAAAATGGAACCAGGCACATTGACAGTATACTTGACGAGGAATAGTTCACCATTTTGAGAACGTCATATCTGTGTGGTAAAAAGCTGGGCTTACCGTGAAAAACAGGGGAACATGGGGGTTAACTGCTACTTGAGTCTTGACTGTCTGCCTAGCAACCATCATGCTGATGTCAAGACTCAAGGAAGTCACCGGCCAGCCTGTTAAAGATTTTAACATATTCAGTGAATTGGTTTCATTATAAAACATATTTTTTCTGAATGATTGACAAACCATAATATGTTCCCCTGACAACACAGATATACATCTCTCACATATGTATAGTAGACAAAGAAAACCCAAGAAAACGCTCAACAAGTTATATCAGAGGAATGCTATTCCTCTGTGTTGGTTTTAAGTTTTATATTTCAGGTCAGTGTGTTGTTATATAGAGTGAGCAATTTGTTATTCAAACACAAATATACACCAATCAGCCACAACATTATGACCACCAACAGGAGAAGTAACTAACATCGATCGTCTTGTGACAATTCAATGTTCTGCTGGGAAACTTTTGGACCTGACATTCGTGTGGATGTTGCTTAGACATGTAGGACCCACCTAGACCAGACCAGACACCTCCACCCTATAGCAATGACCCTCTTTGATGGCAGAAGCCATCCCCAGCAGGATGGCACACAGAAATGGTTTAGGAACAAAAAACATGAAAAACAGCACAAGGTGTTGACCTGTCCTCCAAATTCCCTAGATCCCAAACTGATCAAGTATCTGTGGGATGCACTGGAACGAGCCTGATCCACAGAGGCCCCTCCCCTCAACCCATAGGACCCAAAGGCCCCACTAACGAGATCCTGTTGCCAGACACCACAGACACCCTCAGAAGGCCCATGTTCGTTCTCTGATGAGTCACAACTGTTGAGAACCCAATCAAACTAATTAAACAAAAATATTCTACTTGTGTATATGTCTATTCAGGAAAATGAACCAATATTACATATCCTTGAGTTGCAAAAAGTAAGAACACCCTTAGATATTTTAATTTTTAAGTTGATTTCAAGGTCAAATTATCCATTATATGAACAGATCATCTGTTCAGAAGTGTTTCCAATCAATGTAATGAGACACAGGTGTCAGGGTTTTGTCTCAGTCTGATCTTCACAACACATGTCCGATGGGACGCACAAAGAAGCTTTCTGAGGAGCTCAGAAAAAGAGTTGTTGTTGCTCATCAGGCTGGAAAAGGTTACAAAACCATCTCTAAGGAGCTTGGAATCCACAAATCCACAGTCAGACAGATTGTGAACAAATGGAGGAGAAAAAGAACCTTTCTTCCCGTCTGCAGTTTGCTAAACATCATGTGGGCTAGCCAGAAAACCATTGGGAAAATATTTTGTGAACAGATGAGACCAAAGTAGAATTGTTTGGTTTAAATGAGAGGCGTCATAACTTGGCCATTTCCAAACATTAATTTTGTTCTTCAGTCATTCTTGTCTGCGACTCGTGTGCTTGACGTTGTCGTCTTGGTGCGTGACCCACTTTCTCTTAAGATGTCCTGACATTTTCTTTTAGAATTTGCCGGTTTAATTCAGAATTCATTGGCTGCCAGTGATGGCAAGCCGTCCTGGCCCAGATGTAGCAAAACAGGCCCAAACAAGGACATTACCACCCCCATGTTCCATGGACTGGATGAGGTTCTGATGCTGGAATGCAGTGTTTTTCATCTCCAAGCATGAGCCTCTCATTTAAACCAAACAGTTCTACTTTGGTCTCATCCGTCCACAAAACATTTTCCCAATAGTCTTCTGGCTTGTCCACATGATGTTTAGCAAACTGCAGAAGGGCAGGTTTTTTTTTTGGAGACCAGTGGCTTTCTCCTTGCCACTCTGCCATGCAGTGTTGTTCAGTCTTCTCCTGATGGTGGATTTATGAACATTAACATTAGCTAGTCACCATGGGTTCCTTCATGACATGTCAGACTGTTGATCGTCTTACTTTTTGAGTGACTTTTGTTGGTTGACCACTCCGGTCGTCTTAAATCTTCTCCATTTGTTCACAGTCTGTCTCACTGTGGATTTGTGGACGCCAAACTCTTTAAAGATGGTTTTGTAACCGTTTCCAGCCTGGATAGCAACAACAACAACTCCCTCACTGAGCTCCTCAGAAAGCTCCTTTGTCTGTGCCATCATACACTTCCACGAACATGTGTTATAAAGATCAGACCGTGACAAATCCATGATTTTTTTTCTCCAAATAAAACGGAGCACTGAACGACACCTGAGTCTCATTACACTGATTGGAAACACTTCTGAATAAATGGACTCTTGAGATTAACTTGTAATCATAGAGGTGCACTTTTTAAGTCGCTTAAAATTGCCAGCGTTTAAATAATGAATTGCTCACTCTATATGAGAACATTAATGAGAACTTAAAGTGAAATATAACACTTAAAAACCAACACGGGAATGGAATATAACTTGTTTTTGGGTGTTTGGTTAGTTTAATGTGAGACTGTCTTCAATTATCTAGATTTTAAACTGATTTTAAACATTTTTTTCTTCGTGTGTGTGTGTGCGCGCGTGTGTGTGTGCGTGAGACAAATGTCTTTCAATACCTCTCCTTCTCCCACATATCTCTTCCCATTCTTCCCATTGTTAGCGCATGCTGTTCTTCTCCCCTCCTCTACGCTTCTTCCTCCTCCCTTCCTCCAACCTAATAATCCGCTCTCCTCCGCTTCCTCCACCAGAGGAGCGCGTGGCTCCGCTGGAGGTCAGCCGCTCCAAGCTGTCGCGCCACCTTCAGGGCCTGGTGTTCCGTTGCCACAAATGCACCTTCACATGCTCCAGTGACCAGGCCCTGCAGCTGCACCTGCAGAAGCACGCTGAGATCAAGCCCTACCAGTGCCAGCTCTGCTATTATGACAGCAGTCGACGGAGCCAGCTGGAGGAGCATCTACGCCTTGAGCACAAGGTCAGTTGGAGTACACGTATGATGAAGATTTGTGTGGCTAAATTTAAACTGATACGCCTAACTGATTATTTAGCAATCTGATTCATAAAGCCAGAACATGGCCGCCAGAAGCTGCAGTCTTATTTAGCAGATGAGATACTTTTGACCAGCACAGAATTTTAATGAATGTGCTTTACTTGAAAAATCAGTCGTCTTAGTGGCTATTATATGATTTTGTGTTTAACTGTCTGATTTATTCCTGCCTTTTCTGGTTTTATTATCTGGGAGGCTGTGGAAAAAACTTATATCTAATATCTTCAGAATATAACCACAAGAAATAACATAGATTTACAAAAAAGGTTTAATCTTTAGCATCTAAGTCCTTGAGATTTAAGGTGTTAAAAGTGTCTAGATTTCAGTTCCAGTGAAAATATTTAGCATGCTAAAGCTAATCTGAGGAAAAACAGTTATAATGTCGGCAGATTGATAACAGTCTTGTGAGTTATTATGAACTGGATGAAGACTGTACGTTGTAGTTTCATCTAAACTTCACTAAGTTCTGACAGCTCTTTGCCCAGCATGTGTAAATATAACCAAATAACAGAAAACTAACCAAATTGTCCAACTTATGTTGTTTGTTTTTTTTATCACACCTCAACATCAGTGAGTGAGTAAACTGCTCCAGGTTTAATATAAAAACTTAAATCTGCCCATCTTAATTGTCTAAATATTATTATTCGTTGTGCGGTAGGCATGATATAAAAGTAAGCACTCTTGGCACAAAAGGAAACTCGATGCTGAATATTGACAGATGAAGTAGGAGATAATATAACACTGGAACCGCTACTGAATGGTACATTGGAATGAGATGAGTAGGTGCATACATATCAGCTTCGGCATATTCTAACCACATCCAGGAGAGGAAAAGGTTTTTGCCTCTCAGCCTCGATTAATGGCGATAATTCTTGAGATGATTTTTTTAATTTATTTTTTTTACTTTACATGACTAAATGTCTGTTTATATGCAACGCATGCTGGGATGACCTCCAGCTGTGGATGTTGGGGATGAAAGAAGGAGGTTGGAAGCCCTGTGGTTAGTGCGAGGGAGGAACTATTGTCAGGAATCTGGTATACAGCAGGTCAAAGGAGGGATTAAGAATTTCTGGAGAAGTTAAGAGAAGCGACAGGAAATCTTTGAGATTCTTCACGGCCACACGTTTTTACAGTCACGGTATTTTTCCATTACGGCTGTATCTGTTAGATTCGGCTGTAATTCTGCTGGGTAGTTCTGCAAGTGGAAGAGCTCAGTACAGAACGTTTATTTATAATTAGAAAATATATTTTACTTTATACTTTCTACTGGGAGGTGCTGCCGACACTTTCTGATGAAAGTGAATCTCAAAGATCAGAAATGAAATAAGTTCGAGTGTTGGGCAGTGTGCAGGAGTTTTTTGGCAGAGGTACTGTATTACAGGTTGATTAATATTTGTTTTTTGGATGATATACAGTAAGTATAGGTCTCAATCCTATAAAATAAAAGTTCATATCATCCATGGTAGACATGTTATTAAAGGGAATCTGGAGAAATGAAATGTAATAATGGTTGGAAGACTAGATTTAGATTTTTGGAGGCTGCAGTTCTGAGTCTTCAGGGAGAATGGGAGGAGGACATTACTCAAAGACCATGAGACTATTTGTGACTAGATGCATAAGAAATGAGTAGATTTTGTCATAGATTACTCCTGTTTCCGGTAACTTTAGTTCATCTAATGCCGCAAAGATCTCTTACATAACTCTTAATTCTTGCAAGTCAGGCCTTCATGTTCAAAAGACTTAAAAAACAAACAAAAAGGAGTTGTTGAGCTTCTGCAAAATGATTCACTTGTTTTACTGTAGTATTGTGTGTAGACAGGGTGTGAGCATTGTGTCACAATGAATGACTATAAATCAGAAAACCAGGTGGTATACATCAAGAACCAATTGCAAATAGACAACAGTCAGGTTTATGGTCTTAGCCCAGACGCAGAATTTATAAAAGTTTTTGTGTTTCGATTTCTTGAGCTTCTTCGGTTAAACAGATATACAGACATAAATATGTATTGACTTTAAAGCTGCAGCTCATTTTCAACAATGACAAATGACACTGCTGCAGAGAGAAAAACAAAACAAAACAAAAAAAAGCCTCTGAAAGTGAAAAAAGAAAGTGGCGTGCGCTGAAACTGAAAAGTCCCTCCTGTTTGTGGTCAGGTTATCAGGAACTTTGAGCTGATGGGCCGGGTCAACCTGGACCAGCTGCAGATGATCAAGGAGCAAGGGAGCAGCGCCGAGGAGGAGGAGGCGAGAGAAATTATGGAGATGGTGGCAGACGGAAAAGAAGCTCTGGAGGAGGAGGAGGATGTGGAGGAGGAGGAGGAGGAAGAGGAGGAGGATGACGTTGAAGGGATGGAAATTATGGCGAACATAGGGGAGGACCAGAGAGAGATGGACGATGAAGAGATGGAGGACAACATCAAGGAGGAGGAGGAGGAGGATGTGGGGGATGAAGAAGAAGAAGAAGAGGTGGAGGTGGAAGAAGAGGAGGAGGAGGAGGAGGAGGAGGAAGAAGAAGTTAAGGCGGTGGAGGAAGAGAAGCCCCCCCTGCAAGGTAACTACTAGATGGACAGTGTCCCTATCAAATGAGACAGTTTAGGAGCAATATCATTTCAGATTATTTGTTGTGAGCTTTAAAATCAACTTGAAATGTTGTCACACTGGCCATATTTGTTTTCAGACACCTTCATTCATAACGTGCCTAATCCTGATGGTCAATAGCTGTCTGGGTTTCTGGGTGTAGAAGACAAAACCGTATGAAAATAAATAAATTAAATCCTCCCCTTTATATCACACTGTCAAACCACTGCCTGACCCCGCCAGTCGAATCCAAACGCTGACGGAAAGCAACGCTGTACACAATCGTCTTCAGATGAGAAATGTAGTATCTCCTGTGTCTCTTTTTAAGACAAATAAATATGGCTTATAAGCAGGACATCAATCCTATGTCCAAAGTAGTTGTAAATCTGAATTTGTTGTCCCATTTTATTCTTTTAGCTTATATTTCTGTGCATTTAACACCGGAAGGGACAATAGGTCTATTCCAGAGTAATGTGGAAAACATCCAGATCGTCTTTGTACGCTGATCTACGGAGGTGGATTAAAGTGGAGGATTTTCCTTCTGGCAAATATTCTGGCAAATAGGACATGAGCAGCCGTGAAATTACTACATTCTCGGACTGACCAATTATTTGAACCCCGTTTCCCAGAGGTCCTTGCATCTCCCAGCAGCAGCAGCAGCACCACCAGCACTGGTCCGAGCAGCGTAGAGAAGCGTCTTCCCTGTGAGTTCTGCGGCCGCTGCTTCACCAACAGCCTCGAATGGGAACGACACGTCCTTCGACATGGCATGTGAGTGGTTTTTCACGTCTCTTCCTCTTGTTTTCTTTTCATTCGTGTGTCTTTGGCATGCTCATTATAAGACAGAGGAGTAGGCTTGAGAGCCACGAAGAGAAATCAGTCAAGCATAATGCACATTTCTACTGCCTTTAATTCAACTGGTTCATATATAAGATTCTAATTGACTAGCATGCAGTTTTCCATTCTTTGTTGTTCTGGATCACTCATTTGTTGTCCCGTACCTGCAAATGTTACCCCTCAGTGCACTGAAATGGTAGTGGGCTTTAACAAAGTTGAACAAACGAATTATCAAAACGGAGGAAATGACAATACAGACCTGCCTATAATATGCATCGTTCAGGCATAATATTATGACCACTGACAGGGGACATTGACCATCTTGTGACAATACAGTGTTCTGCTGGGAAACTTTTGGACCTGACATTCACTCATATGGATGTTACTTAGACATGTACCACCCACCTAGATCAGACCAGGCAGACCAACCCTATAGCAGTGACACTCCTTGATGGCAGCAGCCATCCCCAGCCGGATGCAGCCAAAAAAAGAACAATTTAGGAACAACTCAAAAAAACATGAAGAACAGCACAAGGTGTTGACCTGGCCTCCAAATTCACTAGATCCCAAACTGATCAAGTAGCTGTGGGATGATCCACAGAGGCCCCTCCCCTCAACCCATGTGACCCAAAGGCCCCCACTAATAACATTCTGTTATCAGACACCACAGGACACCCTCAGAAGGCCCATGTCCATTCTCTAATGGGTCACAACTGTTTTGGAGGCACAAGGGAGAGCTACAGAATATTAGGAAGGTGGTCATAATGTTATGCCTGATCGGTGTAGGCCTCCTTCAAGTAAAGCTCACTATTTGAGGAAATGCGGTATTTATAATAATTCCCCTCCTGTCATTAGTCTTCATCTTTGATCGTATCTTTCCTTTCAGGATGGTTACCAACAGCCGACCGGACGCCAGCACCACTTCAGCAATAGAGGCCTCGGCTCCATCTTCCACCGCCTGCTCCGCGTTCCCAGACACAAAGCCGGACCCGTCCACCAACGGAACGGAGGACGGGAACCCCACTGATCTCTCTCTGACGAGTCAAAGCCAGTACGCGGAAGACAAAGAAACGCTCGACACCAAAAAGGACCCACAGGTCGGCTGAACCGACCGCGGCCTCCTTCGGGTTACTGTGCTAGAAAACGATAACATTGGGGTAGGATCGGCTCTGGGTGGGATCGGAAAATAAGATGTCAAAGGAAACGGAACGGTTTGAAACTTAAAGTGACTTTTTATGAGTTGGTGCATTATTAGATTTTAGGTGTTACATATATAAGTATTAGGTTGTGCTGCATAAAATGGCTGAGCTCTTTAAATGGGCGGTCCCCTAGGACAGATCTTAATATATTGGTAACCAATAGTGAACAGAACTCTTTATTGCTGACATTCTGGTCAAATCTACAGTGAAAGATCCCACCTAGATAAAACTAAGCTATATATAAAGAATGTTGTCCAAAACAATTAACTAAATTTAGCTTTTTATTATTTGAAGCACCTTTTACACTCCCCCCTCTGCTCGTCCAAAATATGGGTACTGTATTTGCCTAAAGACAAAACAAAAAAAAGGTATGAAAGCATTTATGATCATGGCCCACTGTAGAGCTACCAGTTCTTATTTCTTGTTGAAATTTGAGACTGTTTTTGCCCCCCCTCCCATCTTAGCCTTGTGTTAAATGTGTGAAAGTATTCCTCGAGGAAGAGTCGCACCTTATCTATTTTAGTAAAAAAAACAAAAAAAATAAATCACCAAAACCACGTTTTCTCCATTTGTAGAAATATTGACAGTTTGCCCCGGTGTTTTTGTAGCAAATTGCTATAATTTAAGTCCCGTAATATTATACTACGTATAAGCCTTCAGCCTTTGGCGCCCTTTCCATTTTGACTGTGCTGTTTTTATTGTCCAGTAATTTCAGTGATGAAATCGTGGAAATAATGGGATTAGTCTCAAGCTCCCTCTCCCTGTGAGGTATCACGTTGTTCGTAGTTACCCTCTGAACTCAGCAGATCAGTATAACAGCAGAGATGTGTTTCATGTGTCATGACTGTACCCGTTCAAGATTCGCATAGAAGAGGTTTTAACGGTAGCGGCATCTTGGTCGAGAGGTTGCACTTGTCTTTTCAATGGGGGATTTGTAAATTAGGTGTGTTGGAATACTTACCTTGAGAGAGGGGGATGAATTATCATGAGATGCCATCTTTCAAGGCTTCAATCTACTGTATGCACATGTGTCCAAACCACGATAGTTTAATCAATTAGCGTCTGATGGGGAAGCACTGTCAACAGCATCAGTTACATCAGTACTGGAAAGTAGTCCTTCAGCTTTCTAGCTTTCAAAAGTCCTCAAACAATGAGCTATGGTTACTTCTCATTGGCTGGAGCCATTCCATGATAGAAGCATGTTTCCTCCAATCACCAAGTATTCTTTTAAAGTGCCTGCCCTTTACACAACAGTTTCCAAGTGTCATATCTTTTATCACAAATCAGTTCAGCAGAATCCGGCTCTGGCCACATTCTTTGAAGGATGCCAGCGTCGATGGTATGAACCTCTGGCTCTACATTACACTGTTCTACGTTCAGGCCAGGTGACTGCTACTACATACGTTTTCAAACCAGTGCACAAGTGCCTTAAAAATGTCCCCTCTCATGAAATTTGAATCTATCGGACTTAACAGTTTATTTAACGTATTCTGGTATGTGCCTTAGTGGCAAATTTTAAAGTCTTTGATCAATTAGGATCAGATTAAAATGAATTCCTTTTTATTATAATAGCACCAATTGAGTACCGGTACAGAGAAATGTGGTTTAGCATCTATTGCAAGGATTTTTAGTGTTAAAGCATTGATTTAACCAGATTACCAAAAGGATATTCTCCTCTCATTGCCCCGCAGTGGTTTTTAGCCATATTGATATTTATTTCAAGGTTTTTAATATTTCAGTCTTGTCAGATCTTTGCTGATCCACTGGAAGTAAATGGAACAAGAGCGAGCGTTTTGTCACGAAGGGCCTGTATTGAGATAACTGGATCTCTGACTCGGCACATCTCGTCAGAAATGTACGGCTGACGCCATGTTGAAAGGACAAGTGCAACCAGAGCAGTTGTCGCGCTTAAACCATTTGTTTCCACACATATAGAATATATACTGTATATGACACTGGGACTGTATGTTGAAGATCGACTTTTTAAAAGTGTCAAACCCCCTTAGCTTAAATACCCTTTTAAATTCTCATTCTGTGTGGACACGTCCGTCATAACTTGTTTGATTTTTTTTTTTTTTAGACAAAGCTGTTATGTTGTCGTTGATATTAACAAAAAAAAAAAAGGCAGAGATTGTATTTGCTGGAAGTTGCTGCTTGAACGCCCTGAAGCCTTATGAGAATAGCAATGAAGTCTAAAATTCAAATTCCGATAAGACCATTAAACAATGTGAAATGAAATGGCTCCGGTATCAAAATTCGCAAAAGGAACACGCGCAATTAACTGTGTCCTTTGCACCAAAATATTTCCCACGCCTGCTGTGTTTGCTGCTGTAATTGTCACTGAACTATTGGGGGAAAATGGGAAATCTGTTTTTGGACCGTTAGGATCTTGTGGAGTTCTGTGGGTGGAACCCTGCTGACCTACATGTTTGCAGCCATGTATAGAAAACAAAACTACTCGTTAAGTGTTTGAACTGTGGTGTTTCAGAATGGATAATTTAACCCCCATTTTTTTTTCCTTTAGGTGTTCTCATTTTTTAAAAAGAAATTTAAAAAAAAAAAAGGATATAGTTAACCCTTTTAGGGTGTTTGAGATCCCAATCCAACATTTTTACGCTGTTGTCTGGTTCCAATGAAAAATATCCCTTTTTTTTTTTTTGTACTGTAATGGGAATGAGCAGACAGGGAGCACAGTGTGGTTGTACAATATTAAACATAAAGGAAATGTATGGAGTTCTCCACTAACTAATGGCCGGGGGCTTTTATTGTGAAGGAGAAGGAAAAGTTCCTTTGGGAGCTTTTGTCTAAACCGCTTGGCCGACATCTATAGAGGCCTACAGAGTCCTTTGAGATCTAGCACATACAATCCATAACGTGACACTCCAGTATCTTCTATCTGTGACCAGTAAGGGCATTAGGTCACTCATCCTAAGTGTACCAGCCCAGATTCGACCCGCTCAACAGTACGTCGCAGTCCTCTCTGCTCCTCAGCCCTCGTAATACCTTCAAAACCAGTTGAGTTGGAGCTGAATCTCAAAGCCCTATTTCTGTTCTGCAGGTCCAGCGTGTAGCTCCTGGAAAGTAAAGCCGTTTTAAAAAAAACAACAAAAAAATGAAAAAAAAAAAACGTTGTTGTAGAAATAAGCTTTGTTAGGCAGCTTGTTGCCCAGTTTGAGAAACCCAGCGTAAAAAACCCCACGAGATGAATCGCGACGCTCTGGAAAACGAAGCTGTCAACCCAAAATTGTTTGTTGTTCTGTGATCATTTTAATAGAAAACGACTATGAATCCCTCACTGTGTGCAGTCGCTGTAGACTGTAATATTTCCCAGTTGACCCAAAGTGAAGCCCCTGCTGACGACACACTGGATACTTGTATATATGTTTAGTTTGTTTCCGATGCATTTCTCTTTTCAGACTGTTGTCTCCATAGTTTGACACTAGAATCTCTCCTTCTTGCCTTTCTCCCATATAAATCTGATTACCTGATGGTGGGTTGTGATGTTGCCTAGAATGATTGTTTACAATTTTATTCCATTTATCTCTGGATATTCTGTAAATATTGTAATTCATTGTCTTTTTTTAACTTGATAATAAAGTTATCAGATAACAGCTAATTGTGTGTATTTCCTCTGTGTACACCGGGGTGGGGAAATGCAGCATTTCCTTGCTTAACACTAACATTTTGCGCATTATAGACTGACAGTTGGAGAATTGTGGGTATTCTTCTATTCGTCTGAGTTGATATAGTCGATATCATACACAACATCACTTCCTCATGTGGGATATAACTTCAGCCACCTTCTAAATCAGAGAATTCTGCACGTCGGCGGAGATGTCAAAAGTATTTAAATTCCCGGATAAACTTGTTTCCTGTTCAGCAGATTTAGAGTAAGAGAAGTACATGATAGGGGCAAAGTAACTTATCTGAGGGCCGTGCGAAAAGGCCAAATACCGGTGTCGGAGCCACTAGAATAACATTATTTGCTTAAATCTTTAACCAAACATTTGGGGGATTCCAGTCTTAACCACGGACCCAGACAACAGATATGTAGCTGCGCTCGCCGCAGTCAGTTCACCACATACGCCGATCAGCCACAACATAAAAACCACTGACGGGAGAAGTAAATAGTATTGACCATCTTGTGACAGCGCAATGTTCTGCTTGAGAAACCTCTGGACCTGGCGGATGTTACTTAGACATGTACCACCCACCTAGACCAGACCGGGTCTCGGTTACACTTAGCAAATAATTAGCTAATGTCAGCGCGCCAAGAATGCTATTGTGTTATAAACATACGCCTGGTGAACATCAGCATATCAACATTTTTACTCCTAGCATTTGGCTCAGTCAGCTCACACCACCAGAACATTGCTCACAGTAACTGCTAGCATGGCTGTGGTAGTCCACACATCCATCTCTCCTTCTCCTGTAGTTATAATGAAATGCTTTGTTTGATTGATTGATTCATTCTAACTGTTGTACTGCATGTTTCCTGTTTTCAGTGACACATAAATTCCTTTGTCACATGTCCGCAGAGGCCCTGGAATGACCTATAATAGTCCCTGCACCTTGTTCACAGGAAATAGCTTTGGGCTGAGAAGGCATCTCGCTGGCCTTCACTCTGTGTTACACCCTTCCACCGCTCCGTTTCTCTCTCTCTCTCTCTCTCTTCCTCCATTCCACACCATTCAAGAGCTCTGCTGACCAAAACCACAAACCCGAATGTCAGCTGTGACTTTGTGTGCTTGTCGTCGTGTGTCTGTTTAACGTACATGCATGAAATGCTGCAGCTCCTGCACCCTAAATACCACAGAGACCAGCAGTTTCATTTAGCTTTCATGTCTCACTTGGCCTTTTTTTTTTTTTCACCACTCTAAACCAATCACTTTTAGTTGTCTGTTACTATTGTTCTTCTATTGAGTCTTGATTTCACATGTGTCCTCTGCATTTCCTCTTGTGCATATTTTAGAAGGTCAAAGTCTTTATTTCACATGTCTAACATCATCTCTTGAAAATATCTCCAAGTCACGGGGGATAAGACTGTAATCTCAGCGGCTCACCACTTCAAAGAAGGGGGGGTGGGGTGGTGGCAGACTGACGACCCCTGGAGACAGGAGCAAGAGGCACAGCCACAGTGGAGAGAGGGGAAAGGAGGACACTGCTGCTGCTGGTGCTGCTGCTGCTGGTGCTGCTGCTGAGTGGAGCAGCATAAGGAATGCCTGATGAGTGTGTGCTCAGGCCAAGGGAGGCGAGGGCACTGCTCCTGTCGTAATAACTGGATGACAGAGAGAGAGCGAGAGGATTGAGAGGTGAGATAGAGGCTGAAGTCAGGGAAGGAGAAGGGCAAAGAGCGGCCGAGGGGCAGAGGAGTGGCAGTTAAAGATAGGCAGACTCATACGCAGAACGATCGAACTCAAGAGGGAGAGATGTGAGAATAGGGGAGAAGGGAAGGGACCCCATTGAGCACCAGCATATTATCTCTCACACTTAACAGTCCTCTTAAAGTCAGAGGTGGGCAGCACGGCTGCATGGAAAATAGAAGTCAATAATGCCACTGAATACTGAGTGTTGGATGGGAGACATTGAAATTCCTCCAGGACGGTTGAAACTTTTGATAACAGCATGAACTGCCATCACAAGTTTAGTGAGGGGAGCAAGTTTTTCTTTTTTGCAGTGTCAGTCTTGAGACAAACATGATTCAGCTCAAAGGCAGTATAGCTAAACCTTCACGACTGATTCAGTTGATTTGGTATTGACGATTACTGTGCATTTCCTTTGAAGAGGATGGAGAGAAAGTTTTTTATTTACGTTTTTTGCATCCTAATGGAGTCAGTTAATATAATGGGCATTTGGTGGACATGTGTTTGCTGGTTCACTGTCATGGTTTACTGGAACCTGTGCTTTACCCTCAAGATGTCTGCTCTGAAATGATTTCTTGTTGTGTGAATGTGTTTACGACACTGCATGTGAGAAATGACGGAGGCCTTCGATTTGTGTCGCCTTCAAACCATCTAGTTTCCCTGCCTTACCTAATTACATGTTAAAAAAAAAAAAAAACCTGAGGATAAAATCAGTATATATTTTTACATTTTCTTTCACAAAATAATCGTTTTATATCCTATATTCTGTACCCCACATCTAAAAACAACGACTTTTGATTCTGAATAGTTACAGAACGATAGAATTATAAATTGGTAGTGAATTGTAAATAACACTTACACGCAAAATACACGAGCAATTATAATCCAAACGCATTTTTTTTTCATTAATTTAGTCATCTGTGCTGACAGTACTTTTGTGCTTTAATTGAAACAATCTATGCAGATATTTTACTTGTAAGAAGGTGTAACTAAAAGATGAATACCTCTTATGTACTATATTTTTAAATTATAAAATATATACTCCTTTTTTTGAATAAAGTACTTTGTAACTATGGTTTGGAAATTATTATTTATTATTACTATTATTTTTATTTTTTGTAGTAGTAGTAGTAGTAGTTGTAATGACCTTTGCTGCAATCTCAAGACTCGCCACTAGGGGCGGTGTAGCTCACTGTCTAGCATAGAAGAAGAGAAGAGAAAAGTCATGGCGGCTGACAGCTTGTAATGAGCTAACGAACACTAAAGACTCTTGCAAGTTGGATATAAACCCTTTAAACCAAGCCCTGGGATAAAACCTCTGCCGGCAAAATGCAGATAACTTTGAAGACCTTACAACAGCAGACGTTCAAAATCGACATCGATGAAGAAGAGACGGTGAGACTTAAAAACTGCATTTGTGAAAGGGGGGTGGAGTGGGAGTTGGTTATGTCCTGGAACCGAGTACAGTTTTTGACCATTTCAGTTTTTAAAAAAAATGACAGATTAATCAGCCCAAACGCGCTAGGTTATCTTTAAAAGCACCAGCTATTTGGGTTAAGGTGGTTTGCATTTGAAATTAAATTTCAAACAGATTTGCAGCTGTTATTAATTGCAGGTTAGGAAAGTAATTTTGATTGTCAGCATTTAGCCGTAGCCCACCCATGTTTCCAGATGTGGGGTGAGTTGACGAGTTAGCATAAACGTTAGCATTTTTCTTAAGTTATTACAAACTAGCAGTTATTTTATATGTAAAATAAACAAGCGTTAGCATAATTTTGGTTGTAACTGCTGCTAATTAACGCTGTTTACTGTATTTATAACATGTCATTTTGGTAACCTAACGTTAATAATAAGCTAGTGTAAAATGGCACCAACGAAAGTTTGGTAAAAATATGAACTGTTAGCTAACATTAGCTTTAACCGTCGATGAGACTAGCTAGCTACTGTACATTTTTATGACACTTTAGCTAGTTAAATTCACATGGAAAGCACCTTTTAAACGTTAACTTTTACTTTCGGTAAACTCATGACTCCTGCAATGATGTTCACTAAGTACACAGTCACCATATTATCGTTAACGCTTGAAACTTAATATTATTTTACTTGGTTTTTATGTGTTTAACTTCTTTATGCCCTCAGTCTGCTATTTCAGTTTTCCTCCAGGAGTCAGAAATGTCATATGTCTTCAACTCCAGTTTAATGAGGTTGTTAGCAGTTAGTGCACAGTTTGGACTTTTATCTTTTATTTGTGCTAAAGCTATGCAGCTACTTGGGTCTGGACAAAATGGTGTCAGAGAATCTGATTGTTAAGCAAAAAATAAATAAAAATCATAATCTTGGCTCTTTTTGTTTCACAGGTGAAGACATTAAAGGAGAAGATTGAGCAGGAGAAGGGAAAGGACCATTTTTCAGTTGCCGGACTGAAACTGATCTACGCCGGTACGTTAACCATCCTGAAATCCTCTCATTACTTTATAACGACTTATTTTCTTGCTTCGTGATGGTTAACGTGATTCAGGCTTCTCACGTTTATGAACAACGTGACCTTGCATTTAAATACTTTATTTGAGGCTTCTTTTTATAAGACAGCATGGGAATAAAACCAGAATATGGTGTGGTATGAGCCCACAAAACCACAGAAATTAATGCAAAGTTAGCTACTTTCTGCAGCTGCTGCCTGCTCTGTATTCCCATGGTGGTTCACCTGTTATTTGCTCTGCTCACAAGAATGATGAGTCCCAGTGTTACAGCCTTACACGTAGTCCATATTATTAAATCAATTCAATAGCTGCTTGGCTCATTAATAGACCCTCGTCTTGTATTTTACCTCAGGACGTCCCTTTTCTTAGAAGCTTTGGAACTTGTTTTTACAAACAAATCCAGTGTAAACAATTATTCAATTGGAAAAATTGTGATTGTCATAATTAGTTTTTGTTTGTTTGTTGTTATTTGACTTCATATGTGAGTGAAGTCATATGTGATTTACACTTGGATCAGTGACAGAGTCTTTAATGGCAGGTAGTTGAGGCAGTAGTCGCCCAGGTCTTTGTTGTCACTTGATTTCCATTCATTTGTGTTTGATGGTGTAATAGAACTTGTGTAATTGTAAACAGGGATCTGTTTCCACATCTGTCATTGCTAATTTGTTGTCACTGAGACGCTTACTAAATGTCATACACATGCAGATATAATAATACAGTGCTGTTTGGATGTCTAAGTGTATTGCTAATAACACACACATACAAAACTCCTGAAGGGCTGACAGCTATAGCATATTCACTGAGCTACAAAGTCTCTTTTATAAGTCAAGAAACACACAGGACACATCTGTCTTCTGGACAAAGAAAATCTCAACCAGATAAGTGCAAAGACCGCAGCTTAGCGGTCTTTCAAAATATGTGTTAAGATAACGGAGGAAAACACTGGGTAGAAAATGGTATTTTGTCAGTCTCTAAAATTTCTTATCACTTGACTGTACTTTGGTTTTGAAAACAATCCCATGTCACGACGTATAATGTATTAGACGACCTACTAAAAATTTCTCACGTATAGCGCAAAACAAAAGCAGGGCTCCGCGACGTAACAAGAAGAACCAGATATGAGGACAAAAGCTGACAATTTATCGGCTCAGCCACCTTCTATTCAATGATAATAATATGATACTGTCTTTTGTTACACCCCCTCATGTTGTCGAGGTCACAGCAGGTTAAGCCAATAATTTGTGAGTTATTTTTCTGTCTCTTTACAGGTCGAATCCTCAGCGATGACAGCGCCCTCAAAGAATACAAAATCGACGAGAAGAACTTTGTGGTCGTCATGGTGACAAAGGTTTGGGAATTAAAAATAGTTTTAGTAAATATTGGCTTTTCTGTGTCGAACACAGGAGGCTTTTCTTTGTAGAACATCGTGTTCCTGAGTATACTGAACTGTGATTAGGTTTTGCAACCTTTCCTTTTGCGCTGCCAGACACTAATGTCTGTCTGTTGGGGCTGTTGAACAGCCTCTTCTAGTGCACAGGAACAAGCAGCTCACAGTAGTCCACTGCAGATTTGGGTCATGTTGTCTATTGTGATGAGTTGTATATGCCAGTAAATGGTGCACTACTTGTTCCAGTCAGTTAAAAGATTATTATTAGGGTGAGGTTTTTCTTCCTTTTTGCTTCAGTAAATGAACTATTTTATAGCAGTCTTTCTCCCTCAAAATATGCACAAATGTGTTTTGTATATACGTGCCTTTTTTTTAACTCTCTTGTACCACAGGATATTTTAAAAAAAAAATGTTGTATTTAATATAAGATGACCTGTGGTTGCTGTAAAATGTTTGATGCCTGATTCCTCAGAAAGCTAAAGGTTTTCTTAATCCTGTAGCGCTGTTCAGGTTATTGCATATTTGAATATTGATATAGTATTGCACTGGAATTAATTGATATTACTGTATAAGATGCTGTATCTGTAGATGCTAACTCTCAAAAGCCTCAGATTTACATACAAAGAACAGTATTTTAGAGCCAAACCACAATAAAATACAGCCCTAAATTAACATTTTGATTGCAACTTGTGCAGGAATTACCAGTCGTAACTGTCAAGTGAAATCAGAGAAATGACAAGGTTTTATGTTTATTAAATGGTTTTGCAGCCTAAAACTGCCTCAGCTGCCCCGCAGCCTTCACAGGCCGCTTCAGCTTCCAGCACTACAGCTCCTGCAACATCCCCTGCCTCATCGTCCAGTTCGGACAAACCTGGCGAGACGGCAGACAGCAAGCCAGAGGAGAAACCGTCTTCAGCAGATGAACCAGCTTCCACCCCTGTCGGGTAAAGATGGGTAGATGTTTGTCTTTAACTATTTATCTGTTCACAGTGTGTCTTGCTTTGATAAATCATGCATAGGTCATGCCTCACCTGAGGTCTGTTTCTCTTACAGAAGCTCCGAGGCAACAACAAACGCAAACTTAATCAGTGAAGCAGTTTCAAATCTAGGTATGGCTGCTTTTAATGGTCTGTTTTATGGTTTTATTGTTATATGACTTGTATAATTATATATAATCACTTCTTATCGTATGTATTGTTGTATATGTACGGGTTGACTGGTGTAATTTCGCTGTACTTGTTAGAGTGACAATAAAGATATCCATCCATCCTTATTGATCCTGGATCGGATGGAAAAGTAATAATGAGTTTGCTATTTGACGTTTTCTTCTATTTACCTTGCCAAAGCAAATCTTTTCTTTTGTTGCACTACTGATATGCACTTGCTATCCTTGTGTTTGTGTGTGCTCGTCTTGTCTGTGCTTTCAGTGACAGGCGCATCATATGACGCCATGGTGAATGAGATGATGCTCATGGGCTACGAGAGGGAACAGGTGGTGGCAGCTCTGAGAGCGAGCTTTAACAACCCAGACAGAGCTGTGGAATACCTGCTCACGGTGAGAACTGTTATATCTTTGGCCATAGCAGCTGGATCAGTATGTAACCCAACACATGATTGGTCATGTCTCTGTGTCGCTTTGGATGGTTTTTATAAACTGGTATGTTTTTAGTTCACTGACTACTTCATATGTGACCTGACACTGACATCCATGGCATGATTATGTAAATATTCTGCCCATAACCACTTTCGCCCCCAAGTTACTCTAAATGAAAGTGTGATTCTGCAGCTTATTCAGTATTTATGATATTTAAATTGGTGTTAATTTTCCTGCAGGGTATCCCAGGCAGAGATCAGGGCCAAGCAACAGGACCTGATGCAGTGGTTCCGCCATCGAGTGGAGTTCCAGCTGCTCCTTCTGGCGGTATCAGCGTTCCCGCTAACACTGGCTCCTCACCAAGTGCTGAAGGAGGTAAATGGCCTGTACTGCATATCACAGCAGCCTCAGCGAGCAAATGTTTGTCCGCATTAGTATCTTTCCTGTGCATGTCTTCTTGCCGCTCACACTGCCTTGGCTCATTCCTTCAGGCAATCCCTTGAGCTTCCTAAGAAATCAGCCCCAGTTTCACGTGATGCGACAGCTTATCCAGCAGAATGCCGCCCTGCTCCCCGCCCTGCTGCAGGAGATCGGCAGGGAAAACCCGGAACTGTTGCAGGTGAATTATTGACAGAGCTTGATGTGTTGACAAGCATATAACAGGAAGTGTATATGTTTGGATGCCAAAGTCTGCATCCTGCTGCCTGTTTTACGACCAGCTAATAAAAAAAGTCTGCTAATAACGATATGGTTTATGGTTTATAAGTATGCATACTCAGTATATACGTCAGAAAACAATTGTTAAGTCAGAATTGAGTATATTATTCACTCAGCGGAACATATAACCAGAACTACTCACAAGAGGGGCCAGTTACTTCCAAGGATTTGAGTGTCGCCCTGTCAGGAAGGAAATTACAGAAGTATTAGCATTTTATATCAGGAAAAACAAAGTAACAATTCACACGGTTAAAAAGCCGGTGTTGAGTAAAGATAAAGAAAAAGAAAAGATGTTGAGAACAACTGATCTCAAGTAAGAGCTGTCAAACAGCAAAACGTTTTGCGGCGGTAGCATATACCCCGTCTTCACAACAAAACACGAGAGAAGATTGCGCCGCAATTGGAGAAGACGTTTTACTCGGCTACAACAGATCTGGCGAGGACTGTAAGTGATGCTGTTCTTATGATGTTGTTCTGCTCAGCAGCGGCACTTTATTGTAGGAGACGAATGGTCACTTGGAGTGGTGCACAACTATGTAAAAAAAAAAAAACAACACTGTGGTGAAAGGTAGACACACCAGCCCTACTTGCAGTTACTTAATATTTGTGTAACCATACCATAAAAAGGAGGATTTCTTGGCCTCCCCAGATTCATTTTAGACATTCATTTTGTAACGCGAGTCCTGAAACCATATGGAACTGCAATATTAAAATGATTGATGTATTTCACTGAGGAACTGAATGTTATGTTTTTAAATTTATGTTTTTGTCTGTACTTTGAAGTTGTTACCGCTAAGGAACATTAAACTGTATCTGTACCGTCATTCCTAAGCTGTTCATTTACTGTTTAATGCAGGAGATCAGCAGCCACCAAGAGCAGTTCATCCAGATGTTGAATGAACCCAATCCAGATGCAGTGCCAGCCAGTGGCGGAGGTGTGGCAGGGGGAGCAGGGGGAGCAGGGGGAGCTGGAGGGATGGGACGTGATACAGCTGGTGGAAGTCAAATGAGCTATATCCAGGTCACACCACAGGAGAAAGAGGCCATTGAGAGGGTGAGGAGGGGGGAGGAGTATGACACTGCAGCCTTTTCCTTTGATTTCCAAATTCAGTGCTGCTTTTACAGAAGGGCTGGGATATTGATGGTGATCCAAAAACTGATTCACTTTATTCTCCAGTACTGTAGAGTAACATAAAGCAAACATTTACATTATTAAAGTACTGTTTGACTAATATACAATTCCTGTCTTTCTAATTCCAGCTAAAAGCTTTAGGATTTCCAGAGGGACTTGTTATACAAGCCTACTTTGCTTGTGAGAAGAACGAGAACTTGGCTGCCAACTTCCTTTTACAACAGAACTTTGACGACGATTAAAAAAAAAACTGTTGGATTATTTTGTTTCCACTCTTCTTCCATTACTTTTTGATTCCTGATATTCAGTATACGTGTACCACAAGCCTTTTTAATTTGATTTAAAACAAATGTTCTAGTCACTACTTCCACGTTCAACTCTGTTAATAACACTGGATCGTTAATAGCTGGTGGCTGGTGTACAGCAACAGGCTGTTGTTTGTCATCACTTTGAAATGGAGGAACAATTAAAGTACAGTACATTTGAATCAGACGCCACTTGTGTTCTATTGATTTATTTTTTATTTTTTTAAATGCTTTAGTCAAAACCAGTATGATTTGTTCTAACAATATGGTTTACAACTATAGTATGTTTTGCATTTTAATTAAGGTAAGTTCAGGGTAGATCTGTAAGGTTATGACAGTATTCATGCACTCGTTTGATTTTCTTTTTTTAAGTTGACCAACAGTTGAGATTTGAAAAATTAAAGTTGTGCAAAAACAAGCAACATTTTATTACTTGAACATCCCTCATTTTGCATGTAAATCCACAGGATGATTGACAAGGAGCTGTGTGACAAAGTCTGAACTGTGATGCATAATATGAAGTCATGTATAAAGTTTGCATACATGGGCTAAAGGCTTAGTTGTCATGGCTGTCATTTTTACAGAAAAAAAAATAAAGTTTTCCAGATTATTGAAAGCTATCCATATGTGGTTGTGGTTGTTATTGGCTGTGAGATATCTGACATTGCACTTTTTGTCTAAGTCAATTATGTGTACAGTCATATCATTACACAATTAACTTCCAAAAAATCTGTGTCCGCAAGATGTTTCCAAATAAATCTCTGCAATCCAAGTATGGTATATCCATAAAAAAGAAAGCTAAAACAAAATAAACTATACTACTAGTTTTCTTAAATACGTTCCACCACTCATCCTGTTTTACTTCTAAATGACTGGTAGAGTTTAGATATATATATGGCACATCTGTGGGTGGTGCCCACCTGAAGCTCACGTGACTGGCGTCAACAACCAGACACTCACTTTTAATTGGAGAAATTTGTTCCAGTTTTTCCTTCAATGAGTTTTGCTCTTACAACTCATTAACTGCCAGGAACTCCACACACTCGAGGTGTGAATGGAGGTGAAAGTTTTTATGACGGATGACTGTGTTGTAAGTGGCCCGTGTCCGCAAGAGGGAAACTAAATGTAGGGTAATAAAGACAATAACCTAGATCCATGTTTTGCAGCTCTTGTGCGAGGTTTGTTTAAAAAGTCGTAGCTCTTGTAAACACTTTAAATGTACAGTTTCCCTGCTTGCAGCTGCTTTGAGGCACAAACCCAACAGATCTCGGCGTTCTTAACCTGAGTTAACCTACAGGGGGCAACACAGACCACAACATCTTTCCAGCTTTCAACACTGGAAGCACCTTGTGCTATTAGCCAGCTTGCAGGTGTGTGACTTACTGCAAATGTGTCAATATCTTAAAAACTGTTGCAGACTTAGAGGTAAACTAGCACAACAGTCTGGCCTTGAAGAACACTGACATATTTAAAGTTCTTAGAAGCAACCCTGAGGCACTTTTTTTCTTCTTTTTATAAAATTTGTCACAATATGTCAATTAAACGTCAATTATTACATGTCCACAATATGTGACACCCTCTCCCCTCCATTTAAAACCCATATTCATAATGTGGTTGCACCAAATGTGCAACTTTTTTGATAATCGACAATGAAAGCTATAAAGGACCAGAAACCAAATATCAACAAAAAGAACAAACTCAGGGTTTACTTAAGATATAATTTACACCATTTGTATAGTAAATAGCATGTAAAGCACTATTCTTGTGCTGTTGTTAAATGGAAATTATAAAATTGCTGAGCAAATGGATATCATACACTCAAAAACGAGTCACAATATGTAAATTAAACGACAATTATTACGCTTTAGAGCAACTAAACCAAACATTTTAACATGTATTCATTGATTTACAGTAGTAGTTTTTATATACGGAGTGTATAGTGACACATACTGTGGGATTTAATGCATTTAACTCAAGTGTTATATCACAAAATGCAAGTAGATATATTGAGTTCACTGCGTAGAATTACACATGACGATCATATAGCAAAGACTTATTAATACTCTATCTCTCTGCAGCATCTTTGTGCGTTTTTTTATTCATGTTGTGCACCTGAGAGCTCCAGCGCGGAGTGGCAGTCATATTTGGTGTCACCCTTGAATGTCAGCCAGTAACTGGGTTGTCCTCCCCATTCTTCCGCCTGACAGTTGGAAAGAGAACCCCATGGAAACGGGACATTTTAGGAGTGAGTTTTCTTTTGAGAATCTTTTTAACGGCGGCATTGTGTTAGTTTGCCCAGGGTGATCTCACCATTGTCGGGGAGGATATTGTGTGTGAACTTGACTATGAGCTATTGCTGCCATTTAAATGCAATGCGTCTCCATTACACTGGCTGGGAAATCTTCAATTACGTTAACTAAAGATGCTCGAGAAAACATATATATATAGTGCTGTTTAGGATTTCAATTGAGTATAATTTTTCTTATTCCAAATACATTTTTTATTTTATTATAATGTAAAATACAAAACATTAACAAAGCATTTTTATTTACAAATGTACAAAGTTCAAGATTATATTACATATTTTGGCTATAAACAAAAAAAAAAAGAAATCTTTGTTCAGAGTTACTCATTCAATACAAAAATATGAATGTCTCATATAAATTATTGCACTCTGCAGCTGCAGTGCATCGAAGATTGCCATCACCATTTAAAAAAAAAAAAAAGTGTAGTGTTCACCTGATTTAAGTCAGATTGTGGAAGAGAGGTTTCCAAGAAACACACAAACAACCATATGGCACTTTTTTTTTTATCCTTTTCACCCTTTTATCCATTTTCCTTAATCTTTGGTACCTTTTATTAAAAAGAGAAAACCTTCTTCAGAGTTACTGAGCACCATTTGGTATAAATTAACATTGTACCTGAAATCAATGGCATTGCAGGTGAAATGTAGATATAAATATAGACGTATCTATTAATACAGTATTTTGAACAGTGTGTAGTTAACAGTCTGTGATGTGTGATGACGCGCTGCTGGTAGAAGGCATCTGGAGATGTTTGTCTGTTGCTCCTGGTTTTCCCTGACAGAAATACATTTCCAGTTAAAAGCTGCTGGCACCTGGTCCTCCAAGGTTTGTCGGTTAAATAAGACAAATTCCAGTTTGGTCCCTTTCATAAAAGTTTACAACCCTGGCTGAGAGGTCTTGTCGAGTCACCTGCTCAGAGTGCAATCAGTCTTGAAAGAAATTCTCTTAAAGGAGTAATGCTCGTTTTGCCATGAACGCCACAGCTTGTCTTGTTGCTTGACACCGGCTTGAAGGCAAATTATGGTTTTAAAAAAGTTCTACTAACTTATATATATATATATTTTCCTGGAGCCTTCATCCATCGCCATTTTGTCTGGTCCTCCAACCAAGTCTCATAAGTGTCTCTTCATATGGAGAGCGAGGTGGTCTGACCTCGAAAAGGCCCGGTCACATTTCTGACACTGAAATGGCCGGTGGCCTGTGTGCTTCCTGTAGTGGCGAGTGAGCTCATCCGAACGTGCAAACTTCCAGCCGCAGCCCTCCCAGTCGCAGTGGTAAGGCTTCTCCCCTTTGATGGAAACACAATACACAAGCAGCAGTTAGTGCTAGCCCTGAGGTTAAAATGGCCCTAGCCTGCCAACCTTAGGGAGAAAAGAGGTCCATCCTGTCCTGCAGCTAGTGTGTGTGTATAGGCCAAACCACCCAGCCTGGGGTTTGCATTTGAGCAGGGATCAGCATCTAACCTGTTTCACCACACCTGCCAAACAACTCGGCTACCCCACCCCCACACCGCCATTTAACGCCCCCATACATTATGTCTTTGTAGGAAATGTGTAACTCGTGCGGTTATTTTTTGATAATCAACAATGAAAGCTTAAGTATTTGGGCGCTATGAACAAAAATACTGGAAAGAACAAACACATTCGGTTCCGTACCTGTGTGTGTGCGGTGATGAGCTTTGAGGTGGGAGCTCTTTGTGTAAGTCTTCCCACAGCCGACGTAGTCACACGTGTGTGTCGCAACCCGCTTCCTGGGCCAGGAGCGCCTACCACGTTTGGGCTTCGGCTCCTCCGGCAGGCAGTCCCCGCTGGAGATCATGAGGGGATCTGTGGGGTCAAAAGATCACGGTCATCATCTCTGTACCTCATCTCATACTAGCACACGGATAGAGAAACTATATATATCAGCAAAAGGGCCATATATGCTAAAGTAACAGAAAAGTTAAAATAGTTTGTTTCCATTGTCAGCATTAGGATTATGACTAAGTAACTCAAACAGCTTGTACAAAATGCAGCCGTGTACCTTAAAGAAGTCTCTGACAGCACAATGAATAAAAACACAAGTTGTATTCAAAGAAAGATATTACAACGTACAAAGTATCTGTATGTCTTATATTTTTTTTGGACAACTTTAAGACGACAAGATTGTTTTTGTCAACCTTTTGAACCACTAGTTTTATGGTGCGTGGTAAATTTGAAGCCCTTACAGTTATATACATATAAAAAATAAACCAATAAAACCGACCCTATGAAAGTTGATTGTCTAGTACTGGCGTCTTTAAATGTTTTTATGCCTGCTATTTGACTGACTGATATTTGACTGTACTTAAGCTGCTGCATATAAAGATTGCAGGCAAAAAAATAGACATTAAATTGAATGAAAATTGAATGAAAATTAAATGTGCTCAAACCTTGGTACTGCATGGACGACGTCTGAGGGTAGGAAGAGTAGCCCTGCGGGGAACTATGGTGGTATCCCTGTGGAGGTAGAGGGATCTGAGAGTGGGGGTGGCCCAACACCTGGTGCTCCCGGCTGAGAGGATGGTCTGGGGAGAGGGAAGAGGATGAGGATAACCTGCTGCTAGTCATGGATCGCCCTCCCCCGGGGAACCCGTGTAGATCCAAGTGGCTGGGGCGCTGCTGCTGCTGCTGCTGCTGTTGCTGCTGCTGCTGCTGCTGCTGTTGCTGGCTCCCACGGCCTTGGGCAGCCAGGTGTAAGTCCATCGGCTGTGAGATGGTGCAGTTACTGGGATTCTCCTGCTTTATCCTGTGGCACGTAAAGGAGGGTGAGGCACGTGTAGCGGTTGGGTCTGACACAGCATTAATGCAGGCCTTCATGCCTTGGCTGTATTCTCCCATGTCCATTGTTGTCTTGACCACAAATTTGCCGTGGAGGCTGGTGGGGTGAAGGTACGCCGGGTCCAACTCGGGTCTCATGAGCTCTGCCACAAAGCCTCCAGAGGGCGAAACGTCACTGATATCTGGGATGGTATAGAGCAGCTCACTGGCAGTTCCTTGAGGGGAGGGAAGAGGGTAAGATGAGGAGAAAGAACCAGGGGAAGGAGACAGGGCCTGGGCAGAGCCTAGCGCCATGGCGTCCTCCTGCTGCTGTTGTTGTTGCTGTTGTTGTTGCTGCTGCTGCTGCTGCTGCTGTTGCTGCAGAATAGAGTTGGACAAAATGAAGTCGTAGTCCAAGTCCAGGTCTGGCTCCGTGTCTTTCTTGGACATGCTGGGGTGTGCGGTGCTGGTGGCAGTGGGGTGGTCTGGGTCAGGGCAGCTGCTTCCGGCTGGCACACTGGTTCTCTTAAGATGGGACAACTCCTCCTTCCATCTCTAAAGGAAAGTTACAGAGGCGTTAATAATCGAGCTGGCATAAGCTGCATGTTTGTGAGACGCATGAGCAAGAAAATCACACACAGGTCTGACCTGTCCTGATTAAAAATAGAGCTGGTTTTGAACAGACAAAGACAATTGACATATTAATGGATCTATAATGGATGATTACAGAGCTCTGAGGAAACTGTCCTTCCCTTCCTAGAATACAGACTTGCATCAGCCATGAAACTGCATTGGCAGGCACAAGAAGTGGCATATTTAAGCTACACTTGTCTCTGGTGATTAAACGCTGAGCTATGTAGGCTGCTAGAGCGCCAACAGGAGACTCTAGCGGTTAACTTTCAGCCTTTTGAACAGCGCACTGCTCGGGCTGCGCATCAGCATGCTCTCTAGCCCATGTGCGCCCTCACTCCATGTCTCTCCCCATGCCTCCTAAGAAAAAAAACCTCCTGAAGTAGCCCGTGTAAACTGGTACACGCCCCAGCAGAGTGTGGTGTCAAGCCCTGACTGTGGCATAATAACACGGGAGCGACAGATCGGGAAACACAGAGTAAATAAACTGCACCCACTACATGCGCTCCCTAACAGCAGAATACTGGCTGCGCACGGGCGCTTGGCACGTATTAAGAAGTGACCACGGGATACTCACTAAATTGGGACTTCCTATGGATTTACTCTTCACGGTGGGGCCGCTGGCGAACGTGGAAATGGATGGCAAAAGCGTCCCGCCTAAAGCCATCTCGATGTCATTTGGAGGCTGCCTGAAATTAAACAGAAAATAGTACGGTAAATCCTTGCCGAGGGTATCCTGGAAGAGCGAGAGCGCAGCCTGTTACAAGTCCACAAGCAGATGTGAAATCAGCAGTTATTAAAAGTTTCTTAAGGTCCACACCTCATCAGTGAGAATATATGTGGAGTCCTTTCTGTTCGGCGCAATTGCTGCTGCTTGTTTTTTGTTTTTATGGTTAAATGTCCCAGCGTTTAAAGTTTCTGCTCCGCGTCGCGCGTAACACTTTTGCTCCAAGACATGCCGCCGCGGATGGGCGCGCCGGTGAAAGCAGCCAGGCTGACTGAGTTTTAAACGCTGAAGCAGTTTTTGCTTGGGAAGACAGAGAGGCGACGAGCAGGGGAATCCCTCCCGCCTGTTGCCATGCAGGGACCGGCAGTCTGGACTGAGAAAGCCGCGTGAGAGGTATCACTTAAATCACTGGAGCTCAGGGAAACGCCTTCGCTGCCTAGCAACAAGCTCGGAAAAACATTAGCGTGAGGGGGGAGAGAGAGAGAGAGAGAGAGAGAGAGGGAGGCAGAGAGAGGTTTGTTTGTATTCATAGCAACGGTGCCGAGCCTTACTGCTGTGAAATGTGGGTGAAGAAACGCATCTTTCCAAACGCAACTCACCGACTGACGAGGAAATACCAGTTTCTGTTATTTAATTATGTCTAGGATCACCTGGAGGCGAGCACTTACCTTAGTCTATCATTTAGACACTTAAATAATCTCGGAGAGGCTACAGGTTAGTGATTTAGAAAAAGAAAAAAAAATCATTTTTACCAAATTGCCTAGTAATACTTTATAACCCCATCGATCACTGTTGCGCTTATTTCCGGAAATAAAAGTGGATGAGTTGGCAGGTGATCGCTACTAGAGTATCCCATGTCATTCAAAGTATTGTGTCTGCTAGGTTGCATCAGTAAACTGCATAATATAACATAAATCCCACATACAACACATGCACACTTGTGTATTACTAATGCAATTTAATACTTTTAAGTTTGCAAGCAGCATAAGTAACATATGTAGGCCTATAGATTTTCTGCAGGCTATATGCACCTACGAATAACATAATAAAGGCTAAAATTAGACTTAAACACATTATTGTCTTGATACGAATCTCAGGCTAGCATGTAATTTTTATGAAAAACAATCAGTTTGAATAAAAACATCTGGCTACTGTTTGTCGACATTTCACTGTCTTAAAACAGATGTTTGTAGCAAGCACTACTAACTAATCTTTCCCATTGGCTTTCCTTTCTGTCACGATACAAGAAACCATAGTAAAAAAAAAATATATATATATAGGATTTGTTTCATGGGAAACAAAAGAAACTTACCTTTACCTGGGAGCATTAAATGCACTGTTCGGTGTTGAGTTTGAACTAGGTTCAGGCGGTGTTTGCACAGAGCTAGCGAGCTAACACAAGCCTCTCTATCCAACATAATTAGACACATTGACTCAAGAGTTCAGTGCAAGAGCAAACAAAGCGCTCTTCGCTGATCCTGCTGCATCAGGATCTTGTCTGTTAGGCATGTCAACAAACATGCCGTCATTTGAACAGGACACGTTCGCGGCAAATGTCTGTTGGTGTCTTCGCACAGACTTTGAAATTGTGTGAATGCACAGAGCTTTGGTTGGCAAACAAGAGCTGGTGGGAAAAATATGAACCACAATGGCGGAAGGACTTTGTAAATAGAGAGCGTATCCTGTTTTGCAACTCATGATTATTGAGACTTAATGTGAATCCAAGCAGTTGTATGGTTCATTGTCTTTAAGGTAGGAATGGCCTTAAACTGACTCTTGTTTGCACTGCGTCCCTTTTTCTTGAAGACCTGCTTCCTACAGCAGGCGGGGAGACAATGGAGTCAATGTCATCATAGCCATATTCTTTATGATGGGAGATAATGGCTCTGAAAGTGATCCTGAAAAACAAAGGCCTGACGTTGACGACCGAGGTGCTTTGCGTCGCGATATTGACAGGCCGAGGAGGAACAGAGGGAAGAGATAAAGGAGGAGAAGATGACACCACTGTATGCCGTGCTCTTTTCCTGACACAATGAAGTCATGGCGGTGTAGTAACACACACCAAACACTTGCACGGAACAGATTAATGTAACCGTCATAGCTGAGATGAGAATAGGAAATCTGCAATAGTCTACCTTCAGTGAATGACACAAGATGACTTAAGAGTCGGATGTGGTGAAACTGAGGTAATGTTATTGCATCGACTAATATTTTCCTTTCACTCACTTCAAGTGTCCCGATAATGTCGTTTTGTGTTCTTATCAGTATGAGTAAAGCGCGGATGCCATGGCAGCTACCTGAAAAAGCACGTCTCCAAACTATAACTGTTTCAAAGGTGAGCCCTGGCACTGACCGCTGGCAGCAACCAGTGGTCACAAATCAAATATAATCCAGGAACACAGTCGTGAACATAGCTGACAATAAGTAGGCTGTACAAGTCCTTGAGTATTTTGGCTCATTGTTTCAGTGTCCCTCAGTGAAGTTCCCCCTCCTGGAAAGCACTCAAATGAATATGAGTATCAGCGGATCATAACTCCAGATATTGAGGTTTTCTGTGCTCGCTTCCAGATGCTGTTCAGTAATTAAAAAATAGCTTTCATTCTTTCCTTAATTCTTGAAAGCTGAGGCAAGCTTTGTTGATTCTCAGTGATGCACTTCCCTCCGCTCCACCTCGCGTTAGCCTTAATGCAGCGTGTATGTAGGGACTTTCTGTTTTGTCACACGGAGGAAAAAGCTAAAGAAGAAGCGAGATTGAAAAGAGAACTGTAGGTCTCCGTCACTGAACAGTTTTTAGTTCAGTCATAATTCTCTCATCCGACATAGAATTGGAAGACGTCCACTGGTGCTGCGCAACAAAATATCCCCACTAAAACATATCATTTCAATTAATGTCTTCTATTTAGCTTGTTCTTTTGGCTTAATATTTGAAGAAAGCATGTGTTCAAACATCATGAACTGCTCTTTGGAAAAGGTCACGCAAAACTACTTTAACTTGTGTAGTCTGAACCAACAGCCCAAAACCAAAAGACCAAAGAAAACCTTTAAATTATCAAATTAAATGAACTGGAAGATTCGAATGTTTGTCATTTTTGATTGAAATGTGAATCCAACAGTTAATCTAAATTGCAAAATTGTGAGTGATTTACATCTTCAGCTCAAATTATTTCTCTAATTAGAAAAAAACAAGTTTGTTTCTCATCATTTTTTTGTTATACATTCCTAACTAATCCATTTGTAACTTAAAAACTAAACATTTCTCCTTGTTCCGCGTGTCAGCATCCATTTCGAAATCCATTTCGATCGGGAGAGCTAACGTGGCGTGACCGGCCTGGGTTCTAATAATCTAAAAAAAAAAAAATTAAAAAGTTATTGATGGACTTGTGCTAGGTTCAACACAGTTTTCAGGCCTGCACAGTAACACACCTGTCACTACAGTCCAGACATTCACCAGTAAACAGAGCCTCGTACATAAATCATCCGAGTGACAGAAATTAGTTCTGGTAATTTTTAAGGCAAAATAAACCTGTATTTGTTTTGGTTGCCGGTTCTGCTGTGCGAGGGTTTGCATATGGATGAGTTCTTTGAGTCGGTGAGTCGGCCAAACCTCTATAGCTGGACAAAGCTGCAAGCGAGGCTAGGACGAAACCAACCGATACAGAGATTTCATCTCGTCGTGTGATTTACTGTAGCGGTGGGCTTTTTCACTGACATAGGAAAATGTGGTTGAGGTATGCAGTGGTGGTCGTGTTGCAGGGCTTGTTGCAGAAGAGGGAAAAGTTCGGGGAGAAACGGAGACTGAGAGGGAGAGAGCTCCAGCCGGGCGGCAAGCTGTCCAGCTTTTGCCTGCCCTGGGATTCCTCAGCAGCCTTAAATATGCCAGTTATTTTTAACCAGCGACGTAACACAGCCCAGCGCCACCCCCCTCTCTTAGAATGTTTCCTTTTTGTCAAGAGGGGAAATGGAGGGGAGCCACACTTCCTGGTCACGTGACTCAGCCCAGGCTGGAGAATAAGAGACATGCAACGGGGTGGGGAGGTGTCGGGGGGAAGAGTGGGGAAGAGCGAGCGAGTGAGGGAAGGAGAGGGAGCTTGGTTGGCTGCTTCACACTCACACCAGCCCACACATTCACTCAGCACCTCCTTTCTGCTTTCAGTTTAACCCCCTCAGCCGCCCAGATGAGGCAGTGCGTTTTAATCAGATGCTCGGACGTCAGAAGCCAGAAGGACCGGAGCAGTAATTGGTGCTCTTGAGCTGCGGAGGAAATGAGAGTGCGAGTACAGCACATCAGCAGTCAGAGGGATGGGAGGAGGGGGGGGGGGGCCCGTGACGTCAGGCCAGGGACCCACCAGGATTAGAAGCCTCTAAAAAGAAAAGGCCCGGGACTATGCTGCCAGAGAGGGAGGGAAAGTGTTTCTGTGTCTGTCTGACATGGGAGAATCAGGGACTTACCATGAGCTCACCTTGTTGACATACAGAGAACTTGGACTGCTTCACGTCTCAATCTGAAGACTAAAATCAGTACCAGCCTCTCACCACACACTGTATTGTTTCTCATCCACGCTGGTCACAGTTAAATAGATTAGCATGCAGAATATTTAGTTTAACTAATACAATAGTTCAGTGTTTGTCCTATTTTCATTTATATATCAAAATATTGGTTTGGTTCCGCGATTGATCATCCACACGTGTACAATTTGCTACCGATCATTAACAATTACACCGATCAGCCACAACTTTAAAACCACTGACAGGAAATGTAAATAACATGGCCCATCTTGTGACAATACAATGTTCTGCTGGGAAACCTTTGGACCTGGCTTTCATGTTAGTGTGAATTAGACATGTACCACCCACCTAGACCAGACCAGGCAGCCCCCACCCCATTGCCATCCCCAGCAGGATGCAGCCTGACACAGGCACACACACAAAAACAATTTAGGAACAAAAAACATGAAGAACAGCACAAGGTGTTGACCTGGCCTCCAAATTCACTAGATCCCAAACTGATCAAGTATCTGTGGGATGACCCACAGAGGCCCCTCCCCTCAACCCATGTGACCCAAAGGCCCCCACTAATAACATTCTGTTGCCAGACACCACAGGACACCCTCAGAAGACCCATGTCCATTCTCTAATGGGTCACAACTGTTTTGGAGGCACAAGGGAGACCTGCACAATATTAGGAAGGTGGTCATAATGTTACGCCTGATCAGTGTATGTATTGTTTTTTTATATCACATATACATTATTTTGTTTCTTAGCTACAACTTGACCTTCGTGCATATAAATAACCAATGGCTGTTCCTCAAATAGTTTTGCAATACTCTTAGTAGTGAGTTGCGTAAAGAGTAAGTAGTCGATTCTATTGACTGGTTATCTTGTCAAAATTGGGGGTCAGCCTTTTGTTTTTTTGTTTTATGCCCTGATTATTAAGTCGTCTGCACAAACATGGCCGCGTGCGCGGATGGATAGAGGCAGCAGCTTCTGTCAGCTATAAAAGAGATAAGACTACAAACCCAGTGGGAATTATCAGAGCTCCAAAGAGGCCACGTCAAGCCAAGTGTGCCTGAACTTTGGATACAAAACAAAATGCTCGTACGTGGAAAAACTGAGAAATTATGAAGACTACTGCGGTACTTGGACATTTATACGTACGTTGTTTCGTAATCAGAAATACAAGCTGTAGGCCTGCAGTTGTAGTTAAAACTTTTGTTGAATGTTCCCTTTATCAGTGGTGATCCTAGGTTCTCAGGGGGGCTCCAAGCAAAGACGCATGTACTTGTTCCATTAAAGGTCCAATCTAGTGTTACTGAACACAGGCAAACTAGAAAAATCTGTCAGAGGGGTAGAAAGGGGGGCTTAGGGAGGGTTGTGGAGAATTGTTGATGGACTGTAGGGCCTCCATAGGTTTAAGGGGGTTTGTGGTTTTTATTGCAAAATATGCCAAAAGGTAGCCATATCTTTTTTTTTTGCATGTTCCCGAACAATTGCTCTGTTTGCCCGTCCTGACAGTTCACCCCTTCCCTTTATTTTGCTCACCGTTACGGATTTTAAAGTGTAGTTGGAGGGGAACATGAGCTACCCTGAAAAATCTCTCGTGCTTATACCATAAACGCCAAGCGTGCAGTTCTGTCAGTAACCCAACATGACATCTTTTCCAATGCTGCAGAGGCTCCTATAGAAGCACATTAGTATTAAAGTCTTTCATTTCACTGTACGAGTCTTCATCAGACCCCCGCTGCACGGCAAACGTGGCAATCACCAGCATTCTTCTAAGAGAGCGCTGGCATCGATTCAAAGGCGGCTAACCGGCGTCGATCCCCCCGATGCTCTGCCGTTAAAGCGCGGCTGTCACTTTTTCACAACACTTGATTAAATCTTTATGTTCGTGAGGCGTACTGGAATCTGAGCTGCAGCGCGATAGAGGCACGGCGGTTCAGCGACGCAGACGTGGAGTTTGATTTACAGGGCTTCGAGTGTGGTTGCCATGAGTTTTATACATCTGTAATGTGAATTCTGCAGCAGATTTGGTCGAAGCCTAAATACGTAAATGCCTAGCTTTTACAGTTAAAGCTACCAAACTGCCATAATGTCCTTAGCTGATGATCTCCAGACTGGGGGAACGGCATCGAGTAGAGGTCTGCAGATAAAGCGTTTGGCATTATAATATGCTGAAATTCATGTGGTAATTGTTGTCAGATTTCAGGGTAGCAGGCCTCTGCGTTCCTGTGAAGGTGTGGACTCTCCTGTTTTCCCACTGGGAGCTGTTGGGAATGTGTGACCTTTTCCATGGATCGCTGTTTTTCAGGCGCTGGATTGCCTCGATGGAAACGTGCCCGCAATTGGTGCAACCACTCAGAGAGGTGAAATGACAATCCTAATCCTGAATATCAGCGCACAGGCGATACAAGATGATCCATGGTTTGAGGGAGAGAGGAAACAGTCTTGGTGGGAAACTCCCCTCTGAAAAAAAAAACCAGGGAACTCCTAATAAATTTGCAACAAGAGAGGAGAAACATAAATGTCACCACTTTCTCCAGAACTCCCTGTGGTATGCAGTTTAATATTCAAGCATAAATCTAAAAGCTAGATGGCAAATCTTTGGAAGAGCTGAAAAACAGAGAAGGCCTAAGACACGGAAAATGATAGCTGGAAAAATAATTAAAAGTTCAAACTAGAGACGAGCTGATTTCCTGTTTGAGAGAATGCCGAATGGGGAATACTGTATATTCACCTTCCCCTGAGCGTTATCTCTGCTTATACATCCCCACTAATAGGCAAACAACTTTAGTGGCAGTGTTTTTTCGAGCCAAGCGCCCAAATCAAATCAGATATGGCACATTGTGGTAACCTTAATCAAACTACAAATCATTTTAGACCGATCGGCCCTGCTGGAATGCTGAGGAAAGAACAATACTTGACAGGCCCAATTTAAGTGATGGCTTCTCCAGTCTGACGTTTTATTGACATCATGCTGAGTCTAATTGAGAAGGGGGGTTTTGGTAACTCAAACCAGATGGGCCACCAGCTCATGCACTAACGTCCGCCCGCCCCCCCTCCCCCTCCTCCCGCTCTCTCTCGCTTTCTCTCTCTCTCCACTTACAGAACTATTTTGGCTCAGCGAAATACTTAACTATGAAATAAAATGTCATAAAACTGACCTATTTACATTGACTGAAGGAATTCGATAGCCTGCCGTTGATCATAAAGACAGGGAGGGAAAGTAGAGGTGGTGAAAGTGTCATCTTTTCATGATAAACCCGACAGATTTTTTATCAGATTTAGTTTTTTGGAGCAGACGGTTCAAACTAATGAACACCCTGGAGGGAATGGTTTAGAAATTTTGAAAATTAATTGCTTTCTTGCCAAGAATGCAGATTATAAGATTGATAAACAATTGAATGTTTTGTTGCACAAAGCAACAAGAGTGCAGTTACATCTGCTCTTACTGACGTGACACATCGCATTTGATCTGCCAATAATGTGTAGTTTTGTGTTTGGCTATTTCTAGGCCAGGATTAATTTGTGTAGTGTATCAATATAATGGACTTTAGAGTTGTTATAGTAGAGTAGTACTAGTGAAATCTCTTTCCTCATATTGCCATTCTTTTTGCTAAGCTAACTGGCTTCAGCGGTGGCAATCTTCTCACCAAGACATGCACTAAAACTATTTTCCAAAATTCTTCTATATGGGCCCAAAGCAAAGTTACAATACAGAACATTACACACATGTGCACAGACTATTACACACACAGAGAGAGGGAGAGAGAGCTACTACACAAGCTGTTCATTAGACGCATGGATTTAATGAGTCTGAAAAGAAAACTGGCTGTTAGAAGTAAACTAAATTAGTGCGTTCACATGGATTTCTTTGGAACCAAAATTGGAAATTTGCCACATTAGCAAAGGCACTCTTCCTTTATGGACATATTTGAAAGAGCATCAGAGACTTTTTTTCCTCTTTTCATACCGATTGCGTTCTTTGGTGCACTTTGAAGGCATTAAAGTAAATTCTCCCCTCTGCTAATGACATTCACGACACAGCTCGCCGACTACGGTGCTGTGATCAAGTCGGGCTCCGGCATGAAACGCCGAGAAGTTTTTTCAAAATTAAATTAGGATTTCCTTGGCAGAACCTTCCACATAAATGGCCATAAACATGACAAAAAGAATGGTAATCATTAAAGCTTGGCACTCTGAGTGGTGTATTTGTTGCCCGCGGATTTTATTGATCTTTAATGGGAAAGAAAAAAAAACAATTTTAAACTTCAGTATTTATAAATGTTTCAGAAACTTTGAGGAGAGTCGTCACTGAACAGCTAAAACTGATGCTAGAACTCACAAAGTCAGACTTGGATCTTGGATAATGTTTTATGTCTCCGCTACTTCCACGGGGACACTGTTATGTGGGCATGTTAGTGGCGGAGACGGAGCTGGAGCTGTAGAGTTTTGGATGTTGTGCTGTCACTGCAGGAAAAACAACACATATTATTTTAGATTTAGACAGTTAGATTATAAAGTCACACATTTGCTGTGATTTAAACCATTTTCTCATCAGATGGCATTTTCAAGTTACGATCTTTAATGCACTTTTTCAGTACAAATGCCTTGTGTGCTTTTCCAACAATACCTCAAGCCACCAGACTTTTTAAAAGAAAACTGTGTGACTCACCCAGCGGTTCCTTCATACTATGTGACCTCGTTGCCCTCCAATAGTTTATAGACCTTACAGCCAGAGTGGATGCTCTCCAGCTTGTTGATGGTGTCAGAGTGTATGTGGACTTATTCCACTACCCCACTGTGCCAAGCTACAGTATGTATGCCCGCTCACATACAGTTCATGGCAGACATGAGCTAGTTACATCTGCACCGGGGAAAATGTGATGCAGGGTACTGGGCTGCAGACATATTATGGGAGCTCACAAAAAAGCCTGTAAGACGTGGGCATGCAAACACCGTGTAAGCATATGCGCTCACACACATTTGAACACACCTCTGTGCGTGGAAGGAAAAGTACAACTTTTCTTGTTTGTCTTGGAGGCTTCAGCGCCATCGTCGCCACGTTCGCGTACGGCAAGCAAAGGCCACTTCGCTATTTAAAGCGCAGCCATGTGTTTTCTTGTTAAAGGGGCTACTTCCTTCGTAAAGCAAACAAGTGCATGAGCTGGTTCCATGGGCTCGCATGATGACGCTAAGAGTGGAACAATCAACAGTTTGTGTACCTGTTGTGACTGAAGTGTCTGAAGACTGAGCGGTTGTGTTTGCGCTGTCACACGTACCCAGGAGCTATGACTACGTTCATTTCCTCATTCTGCATGTGGTTGCGTGTGTCTGAAGGAATAGGAGACCAGTGTATTGTGTCACTCAGATTATTACAGTGTCAGTTTCACTTCTCTGTCACTGAGCTGGGAACCACCGCAGGAAGGACATACTGTAAAGCTATTTTTGGAGATACTCACCACTGGCCTAATGACTGCCCTCGAGGATTTCAAAGATGGCCTTGACACAAAAGGATCCCAAGAAACATTAGTTAACTTAAAACCTATGTCTTGTTATTTAGATTTCATTCTGTGAGTAGTAACACACCAAGTTATTAGCTGTAGTCTGGGAATGTGCGCCATCTGTAAAAAAAAAGTTTGTTCTTAGCAGCGAGAGCTAAATGCTAACATCAGGATGCTAGGTACAGGTACATGGAAGTTCTTGTGCGAAGTTCCCTGAGTCAGGAGTCAAGAGAACAAAAAAGAAACAAGAAAACAAAGATAAATAATTTAAGTAGCAGCAGAGTAAAGACCAAGAAGGAGAAATAAATACTAAATGCACACACTATTTCTGAAATATACAAACTTCGCAAAACCTATAAAAATAAAAAAAATGGGCCATTGCACTGAGTATAATCACAGTCCTAACATTATACTTCCCGTGTTCGTCATTTTGGTTTAGCAAAAGCCTTCTCTTCTGGCCTGAACTTTATCAAAATCACTGACTTACATTTTAATATGTTCCCATTAATCTTATTAAATTATTCCCAATAGCCTATTCTTTTCATTTTATGGCTTGTCTGTCTCTCAGCTGCTGTGGTGCTTCTGGCAGCGTAACTTTGCATTAGAGCTTTTATCCAATCATATTTCAGCCGTCATGTGCTGCCGGAGTCAGTGAAATCTGCCCGGGCCTTCACAATTAAAACTGCAGGCGGCTGAAGCTGAAATACATTGAAATACACTGTAATGAGGTTGTTCCTTTAGCTAGTCACATTTAAAGTTCATATTCTTAGGCCTTCTCTGTGGGCTACGTTAGCATCAGCGTTTTCAGGTCCTCTGACTGGACTGTCAGAGAGTCGCTCCGTTTAAGCCAAGCTACTGGTTCATGTTCATCTGTTGCGAGCTGCACAAGCAAATCGTCCCTGTTAACATTTTGATAGCTATTTTTTAAACCCACGATGGCTGAAGGAGGAGAGGCTATTGATTTGGTTGGAGATCTTCTTAGAAAACCATTTTCACAGCGGACTTTGAAGGAAAAGCTGGATATTGTGAGGAAAGGCCACCCAGTCCTGGAGCTAGCGAGCCTGACCTAGCCGAGAAAACTTCCAGGACAGCGACTATGAGCGCTACCGTTGGTTGACAGGCTAAAGAGAACTTTAAATTGTTTCTTAAGTCCTGGTGAATAAAATAAATTATACTTATCTTTTGTTGAAATTTTTGCCATTATATTTGGGTCAACATTGATGCTTCTGCTGGATCTGACATATGTGGGGCTGGTGCGCAGCCTCAGCGAAGCAGTAACTGGGAGGAGACTTTTTGAATTGTCCTAAGTGAGTTTCTGGCTTTAGTAATGGAATTATTGATGGCACTCATCTCACTATATGAGCTACCTGTCTGTGACGCAATGTCCCGTTTTATTGCGTATCTGTTTGTTGTTGATTGTTTCTATAGCAGTGGCGTTATAACGATCGTATTAAGACGTGTTTGTATAAGGTTGGAGGTCATTTAAGGGCTAAGTGGAAAATGCACGGCCAGCCAATGAGTGTTGGCATGATAATATTTGTTACTTTGAACTGAAAACGTCACACAGACATTTTCATTTCAGTATTAGAATTAACCAGTACATATGGCTCAGCATTTCATGGAGGGTGCATTACAAGAAAATACCCCCTCTTCCAAATCCCTGTTACTCTTTCCCCTTCAGACTCTCTCTATTGCCTCCCTGTTGTTTAATTTTTCTGTGCCCGTTGCAGTCATGTGCACGCATACCACTCGTCAACACATCTCCAACCACTTTCCCTGCGTTCCATAGCAGAAGAATCTAGATTGTGTAACTGTCTGTCAAACCAGTTTTTTTTTCCTGCCCTCTATTTAAATACCTCACCACAAAGTTGCAGAGGGAGGAAGGACCCTCCCGTCCCTGTGACTCACTCTGATACGTGCGTAAGCAGCTGCTACAGGACTTAGAGTAGTATTCCATTACTATTACCATTATTGTTCTCTTCATCGTCCTCATCACCGTCACCGTTGCTGTTGTTGCAGTGCAAATGACATGTTAAAAAACAGAGAGCAGCTCAGCAGCAAGACTTAGATCATAATGCAGACAATGTGTATCCGTGGGAAATGTTTAGCTGTTTTTTACAGTGCAATGTTTTACTGTGGGGGGGGGGGGGGGGAGGCAGCAGAAAGATGTGGGGAGAAAGGAGGGATGTGAAGGGATGATGGAAGTGAGGAGAAAGTGTGTGACGGCAAGCAGCAGGTGTTGAGGACGTAGTAACACAAGTCTGGGTGAATGAAAATGAATCACTGTCAAAGGGGTTTTCCACTGAGTTTAGGGTCTCTGTAGTATTATGTCACTATTACAGCTCCATTAAGCCATAATGAGGGTGTTGCCTAAATTATAATGTCACAGTGGACACAGCCAGCAACACTATTACACTTGGCTTCATAAACTATCAAAGCCGTCACTGGATCACCGTGTCTATACGCAACCTAGCTCTGGTAAAGGTCTGAAATTGAGAAAAAAAATAACCAAAAGGAATGCAAATATCTGACTTCGGCTTGGGATCAAAGTGTGGCTGTCGGGACATGTTCGGCAAGAATGGAGGCATAGAAACCACGTCAGATGCCATCGTGAGAGAGAAGCTAGGGCACCGGGCCAGAGGGTAAATATTCACTTATTCACGATAATGTGCGTGCTGATGTGGTGTACACGCCCTCTACCCACAGATAGGAGCAGCCTTTTATCTCAAACCATACACACAGGCTCAGTAACAGTGACGTGTGCAGGAAAAATAGCAGCACAGAGCAGTGAAAAAGTGCTGATCAAGCATTTTAAGGAATATAATAATAATTGTTGCTATGGTAAACAGACACGTGTGTGTAAATTGCTTAAATAATTACTAAATATGAAAATATCCCGTGCCCCTTTTACAAAACCATGCTGTGTGGAACTTCTCTCTTCTCATTTTAGGTGTTAAAGTGATTTCAGATGCATATTAAGATACGTTTTTAAACAGGTTGACCATTTGTCAGTCCTTCTTTTCTCTTGTCCATAATGAGTGTTATTTAGCTGCAGGAAAGGGCGTCCTTTTCCTGGAGCCTATGGCCACAAAATGTGAGAAACAGACAGTTTTTGTCGCTAACAGGAGCAATTTGATGTTTATCAGCCCGTTTCAGTGCGCCACTTGGTCTCCACTCCGTTTCGTGACCAGCTACAGCTTAAAATGCTTCAATTTTTCCAATAGGAAATGTTTAAGTACGCCGCAGAGTGCTGGCATCATCTCGTAGTTTTATCAGATAAGGTGCCGCGGCCGCGGAGACAAAATGCACCTGAGGAGCTTCTAAAAGAGACCTTTTGTGACTTTGTCCCGTTCACTGTCCAAACAACACTAATAAAAGTGCTCGCAGACAAGGTCCATTTCTAAAATACACACCGGCACGTAATTATTGGCAGATAATTGGATAGCACAACGTTACGGTACAAGGCCAACGTGGTCGTTAAAAAGACATTTCCTGTTTGAGTTCACTGATGCTTTGATTGATAAGCACAAAGACAGTTTTATACCGTCAGAGATTACAGGCACCAGTCTAAAAGCAGAGAAGTCCTGTGATACAAAGCGGGCTGTGTGAGGGTATCAGAACGTAATATTAGTTCACCTTGGCCTGTTTAAGCCAGGCTTACAGTAAGCGTCGTTCAAAATAGGCATACTTATTGTTCAAACCAGAAAGTAGAGTGACTGCCGCTCTGATTTCTCTCGTAGACATCTTTTCCACGTCTATGTTGTTTGATTTCGCACTCGGATGCACTTTCAAAAAGTTGCAAAACACACCTTTATAGCCACGGTGGCCTCTATTTACATTTAATCCCAAGAAACAACAGGAACGCTTGTAGGAATTGATTCATGGCCCATTGATTAACTCGCGTGATATTTACCTAAGAAGCAAAAAAGCCATCGTGCAAGAGAAATGTCAGGAGAGCACCAAAGAAATAATTACAAATCATGTGGACGTGAGAATATCCATACCAAGAGTGATGCATATCGATTAAATGTGTGTTGAAGTTTGTCACTGCTTCTGCCTTGAGAAAATACCACTGGTCTGGAGGCTGTTTTAGCAAGTTTAGCAAGTTAATGGCAGATGAGTTTAATCCTGGCGTCATTCCTGACAAGTGACCAAGTGACCATGCTTGTTAGTCCAGCTACCTTTGTGCCATTCCTAATCTTCCATTCATCAACAACTCTTTTATTTTCATGTGTTTAAATTATGACATAATGTTATCATTTCCACACCCATATATACGTGCACCCATTGTAGCATGAGCCTGACGTAACCTCAGACTCAGACCTACTTTCACTACATCACAGGATCCACTCAGGGAAGGAAGGAACAGGCTGGAGCTTGAGCCCGGCTGGAGAGAGGTAAGCAGGCATAATGTCGGTCAAAGGACGATGACCTCATAACATTGTGCTATCAAGCCGTAGTTACGCAACAATCCCAGCGCCACCCATGTTGGTGAGGCCGGGGAGGAAGCTCTGAAGACAGACAGAACCCCCCTCCTCGCCCTCTCGGGGGGCCGGGTGGAGAGACAGGCCAGGGCTCAGATCTGATTTCGCAGGAAGGAAAAGAGCAGGGAGGGGAGCGCTGGATAAGACCGCTGTCGTTGCTTTATTTTGTCCTCTCTCTCTCTGTTAACTGTGACCCAGGCCTGTGTTATGAATGCCACAGAGGTGCAGTTATTACACACACACAAAGCCAAGCCAGGTCTAATCTTGTTACTATTCTGTCCAGTAACAATGCAGGGCTCGTTTTACAGGGGCCACAATTCAGATAAGTGCAGCTCAAGAGAAACAAAATGAAGCAAAAGTTATGCAACGCCTTGAGTGGTCGCTGCCACTTCATGCTGATTGAAGTGTTTTTTACGGACTTCCCTCAGGACCCTGTGACATTCTGACATTCTTGAATTCACCTCAAAGCACTTGGTCTTGTCCGTTCTCTTTCAGTTTCCTTTGCTGTCAAATGCTGAACTTCTTCACTGTCTAGCAGGTGATTTTGAAGTGCATGTCTGCCACAGGCCAAGGGGCGCCTCAGTTGAGCTATAAAAAGACAATTACTACAACAGGAAGCTTGTGTCAGCTGTAGAGATACACACACACAAGAAGGAATAAAGGAATGCACACACACCCTGCCTGCGCACACGAACACGACAAGCGCCTTCGTACACGCCTCAGATATCCACAGTACGTACACTCACTAATTCTTACACCTCAAACAGCGCCTGTGCCCACTCCAAGCCTCTCGTCCCCTCCCTCATTCTTCTGCCGTGACGGGGCACGTCATCACCAGACAAGACATAATCCCTCCACCCACCATAGGACCCGGTGCGCTGTGCCAGAGATTTGACACGATGCTGGCACAGGAAGTGTACCCACACCCTCCTGGCCAGCGATCAGCAACTGCAGACCTCACTACCTGTCTGTCTGAGCTGTCAGAGCAAGAGTCTTAGAGTTCCCCATGTGAATAGGTAATACGATAAAAACCTCTTTACAGGAAAAAGTTAAATGTTTTGGAAAGTACACATATTATTTTCCTTGATGAGAAGACGGATAAGAGTCTCGTGTTTACACTAAATATACATCTGGAGCTACCACCTGGTTAGCATAGCTTAAATGAGTTTAAAGAGCAGCCGTTGATGCTCAGTCGCTAGTCGTTATTCAGTTTAAAGTTAAATGGTAAAACAAACACAGACGCTAGCCGGGCTCTTCACATCGTAACAGGAGTGTTAAGGCCAGCTCAGGCAGGTGTCAGATTGTAGCTTTATATTGCGGGCTTCCAACAAGTAAATGTTTGATTAAGAATTCAAACCCATTGCTTTTCCACTGGTGGTCTGAACACACTACTATTTCCACACACCATCCCCCCCGTTAAAGAGTGACAACTTTAATTTTCTTGTACTTTTTCCTTTCTTTTTTATGCCCAAAGCTAAGCTAGTCTTCTAGCTGCGGGTTAGCTTAGCGTAAACATTGGAAAAAGGTAAACAGCTAGTCTGTCTTTGTCCAAAGCACCTTGTGTGTTTACACTGTAAAAACTCAAAATGTACCATACATAAAAATAGCTTGTCTTCTGTTTTCCCCTGTTGTATTTTTGTGTCCTAAGTTAAGTCAGTAAGCTGATAAAAGTATTCAATCCCCATTTTGTTTAGTTTAGCATAAAAACAGGAAATAGGGATACAACTTAATGGGGAACTACTGTTTTTTACAACCTGGACCTTATTTCTGGCATAAAACACGATCGTTTACTCATCCATATAACTATTGTGTCATTTGTATTCAATCAGGAGATATTTATATCTGCGAATATCCATATAGTGGGTGTGACTGGGGCACCGAAATGCAGTCTCTAAATAACGCATTATCTGCTGCGAAACTCTATTGTTCGTCCACAACTTCAAAATCGGCAAAAATATTCAGCCATGTTGCAAAAAACTTGCAGTAATAAATTACAGGTGATCAAGCCGATCACGGGTGTGCGCGGCGCTCAGAGATGACATCATCCAGGTCAGAAGACATCATCCGGGGTCTGTAGGTAACAGGTAACTCCAGACTCAACGGGGAATAGCACTAGCGTACGATAACAAAATATTGGTGAAATGAACAAGTTTCGCGGCAGATAATGCGCTATTTAGAGGCTGCATTTCGGTGCCCCAGTCACTCCCACTATATGGATATACGCAGATCTAAATATCTGACGAATGACTACAGATATCACAAAAGTTATACGGGTGAGTAAACAATCGTGTTTTATGCCAGAAATAAGGTCCAGGTTGTAAAAAACAATAGTTTCCCTTTAAAGGGGGATCTTCCCAAAGAACAAAGGTTTTTAACACATATAACCCAGTATTGAACAACAATTTAACGTTCTTACACAAAAGTTATCCCTTGTTGTATTTATTTATCGTAATGTAACCAACTAACCGGGGCTCTGTCCAAAGCGTTTTGTCTGTTTTACCTGTGCAAAAATCAAAATGTAAGTGTGTAAATCTACAACATAACCGTTGTTAAATTATTTTTTGACACTTTAACACATTTGTTTTTCCTTGTTTTAGTTTTTTGTCCTAAGCTAATTAAATCTGGCTGCTGGAAGTGCAGTAATTAGCCACCAGACAATTAGCTTAGCATAAAAGGAGGAAACGGGGAGAAACAAGACTGGCTCTGTAGTTGGAACCATGTTGATTATTTTAACAATACAAAAATCAAAATGAAACTAATTGTTAAGTAACTTTCCCCTTTTTTATCTGCAGGAAATAAGATAAAAAAAATTGTCACAATGTACTGTATTGTACACACATGCTATATATATACATATTTTCAGTTGTATATTAACTCACGTTGATTGGAAGTGAAAAGAATAGTCATAGAGTATTAATAGTGTGTAAATATTCCTGTGATATCCGTCAATGTGCTCCCAACCCTTAATGTTCAGAGTCAACACTTCAACCCAGCCATTGTTTTATTTCATATCTCAGGTGTTGGAGTACAGCCAAGACAATTAGAGTCGTATCACTGTCCAAATACTCACAGGCTGCACTGTATCAGTAAATCTATATTTACTGTAACGTGTCGGTTTCAGTATTTGCCATTATTAAATTTTATTTTGTGAATACAGTCATACACATCTTTAAATCGCAAAGACCGGCGTTGAAGATCTGAGTTTTCAACGTCCTCTCATATAATCTTTTATCGTTCAGCAGTGTAGCGTTTCTCCAGTGAACCGTGCAAACACTGGCAGACTTATTTTTGTTTCTTCATCTTTGACTCCCAACGACTAAAGCTGGGCTTATAAAAGTAAATTACATGTCTATAAACTAACCTCCTGGGTTTGCGGGGCTATATTCAAAATTGCGTCATAGCAGCAAAACAAACCCTAAATTATGTAACAGTCATGGTCGTGGTACTCTCAGCCCAGCAGCTGTAGGTATTAAGGCATAAAAGAGACCCTTCAAAAATATTTAATTTATCACGTTGTGTTGCCTTGTTGTTCTTTGGTTCATAATATCCAACATAATTGTTTTGTTTCGTTTTTTCTTTAAAGTTAGCAACAGCTTCTTTGCAATCGAATCAGTATTTTTTAGCTTTTTCAGCTGACAAAATGAGATATTAATTTCATTCAGAGATGAAAATTGTTCTGTACACCTGGTAGCAGATCACTGATAACTGTGTTTTCTGTTGTCACACCATGTTCTTATCTCAGATTTTCAACACTGATATCTCATTTGTTAAAATTATCTAGAAATGACTATATCCAAACCTCAAAGTGTGCCAACTCTCCAATTTAGAGCCTACTGTTGGATGAGTATGCACAAAGATATCCATATATGTAGATATAATGTAGAAATACACTGATCAGCCACAACATTAAAACCAGTGACAGGTGCAGTGAATAACACTGGTCATCGCATTACGGTGCACTTTTACTAGGAAACCTTTGATCCTGACATTCATGTAGACGGATTTAGACACATGTGACACGCCTAAGTGTTGTTGCACGCCCACCCCATGGCAACAACCATCCCCAAAGGCGACAGGCTCATCCAGCAGGTCAATGCGGCAGCTTGAAAAACTTTGAGAGACCTTGTCCTTAAATTCTTTGGATCCCAAATGGAGTGAGCATCTGCAGGCTGTGCTGGAACAACCCTGATTCACGTGGGGGCCCATCCCCTCAGTCGCCCATGTTCATTCCCAGATGAGAACAGTTTTGGAGGCACAAGGGAGACCTACACAATATTAGGGAGGTGGTTTTAATGTTGTGGCTGATCGGTGTACACAGGTGAGGTTATGATCTGTGGCTGAACTCTAAGGTAACATCCCACACTTGAATACCTGTGTGTCTCATTCTTCGACTGACCTACTTTCACCCACACATGACTCATCGCAGCCCTGCTATCTGATAAGGACTCATTGTCCTTACCTCTATTTTTGAGAAAACAAGTTTGTCTACCCGGTAGTCTCCCGTTACTATTTTCACATATCCTTCTCATTACTATAATTGTTGCATTTCAATTGCTGTCAGCACTGAAGGTGCTTCTCCTTCAGTGTTGTCACAATATCAAATTAAGAGCAACCACAGCTGCTGATATACTCTTATCGCTTGTGGACTGCGTGGGAGGTTTGTCGTGCAATTTACTGCCACAAGGAGGCCATACAAAGTCCAAGAAATTACAACGGGTTTACCTTGTTGACCGGACAAGAGGGGTGAAGGAAAACCCTCTCCTGTGCTGTGGTGTCTGTGCTGAGAGACTCTGTTGATTAGATTAGACAGGCTTTCACATGTATGCGGTTCTCTGGATTTCCTGAGAGCTAAATGACTGATAACAGATTGTTCACAGGTTTCCAGGAACTTCATATCTCAAAACAGGACAAATGCGCTAAACTGATAATTAATCCTTCCTTATCACTAATAGCAAAAGAATTGTGTCAGTGGTTCTATTTTATTTCTCTCATTTTTTTTATTCACGCAAATGGAGTAGCGTCAGAGATAGCACTGTTGGTGCGCACTGGACGCATTGTCATGAAATTTTCTACAGACATCCGTGTTCGTCCATGACGCCAAATTAAACAGAATTTCAAGATGCCCTCTCTTTTACAAGGGCAAAACTTGTAAAATTATCATCCAACACACTCAACTAAAATGGCAAACTTGGTAAACATCAGACAGCTGGCACTGCCACTGCGAGCATGTTAGCATGTGGATATTAGCTCTTACGGGGTGTACACGCAGGATGAGACTAGCAGAAATGTGGCAATAAGAGCCAATTGAATTGTGAAAGAGCTCGTGGAGTGATATTTGTTTCTGCACATTAAGAGCAGACACCCCGCCATCAGTCAGCATCAACCCTGCCAGTAGAGTGCTGATGTTGAAGGATAGGAGCAAGGGAGAAAAAGAAATAATTAGATTGGATTCAAAACTTTAACCTGCCCCCTGGTGCAAAATGTTATTGTTTTTAAAGTAATGTGCAAGACGTAGAGTATGTAAAAACATAAAACTGGGGAAATCAGATTTCATCTGGGCTTTAAACACAGTCTCGCGGCATGAATGGCTGCAGACAAATTACTCTTGTTTTCTGCTATCTCCCCATTTCCACCCCTAAATCACAGATCTTAAACTTTTTCCTTCCTGCTCGTCTTTCCTCTTTTTCCCCCCTCCTCCCCCTCCACTTCCTTGCTCTTCTTCTCTTCCTCGATCCTTATCCTCCTCTGCACAAACGTAACAGCGAGCGTCCGTCCAAAACTCTGACTGACTGCAGAAAAAGCCCCCAGAGGACACTGCATACTTTCACCCTTCCCTAACATGCACATACACACAAACGCACATACCCTTCTCAGCTGCTAGTCTAATCACCACACCCATCTGCTTGACATCAGCTCGTGATGTCATCATGGGACCAACGCTGGCATGCTGTCCAGTGCAACTTCATCATCAGCATCATCATTCTTTGGCAGCAGTGGACAAGCCTCGGATGGGAGGCAGCTGGATTGTAACAATTCCTTCACCCTTCGCACATGCATGCATGCGTGTGTGTGTGTTTGTGAGCGAGTGTGTGTGTCTGTGTGTGTGCACGCAGCAGGGAGCAGAGGGGAGGCTAAAAGACGCAATTGCTCTAATTCAAACAATCTGACTCTGAGACGGAGCTTGACTTTCTTTGACTTTGTCCCGCTTCTAAAGAGCTCTCTGGGCACGACTCGCGTCATGTTTGTCAATTTGTCAGCTGCGAGGTAAATATTGCAGTGACAGTGCTTATTAAAAAAGAAAAGGGGAGAGGAATGTGAGGCAGCTAAGAGACGGGGACAAAAAAAAAGAACATCGACCAAAAGTAGGAGAAGAGGCAATGTTCAGAGCGGGGGAATAATTTGGTATAGATGAGGCTAGACAGGACAGGACAGGACAGGATGGGTTGGGGTGACAGGGAAAGGCAAGGCATGACAGGAAGGGAAGGGACGGGACGGGAAGCTGTCAATGGCGTGAGGTGGATCAGCAGGGTGGAGCAAAGACAGGAAAAGTGGTGCAAAAATCTGATGAGCGGTTCAAAAAAAGGGACTATATAGGGGAATATGATCTGGTGCTAGATGAGCACCAAAAGCATGAGTAAAATAACTTGTATGGACTTGAATACCTTTGCAAACTTTATCTTTTTTAGATGCAGCTGCAGGATAGCACAAAGAAAGAACATGGAACCCAGTGGAACGGTGCAGCTCATTGTGCTCAGTGGTTGAGTTTTTTTATTTTTTTTTTCCATGGGCTTTACTGTTGACTTTTAATGAGCATCATAATTACATTACAGATATAGTTTACTAGTGTGTTCAAAAGGTAGAAACTGATAGCTACCCCAGTGTACTCCTCCCCCACTGATACGCTTTCTGATACGCGTTTATAGTGTCATTGAGTTTCCTTGATTGCTTTCTTTATTGGTTTATTCTTAGTGAACATGCCACACTGTTTTTAAACATAGGAAAGAAGCGTTATAGCGCGCCATGAGTGACAGGCTCCATCTGATTTCACTGGAAGTGATAACACTGGTCCAGAGGCAGGGCTGATGAAAGAACGCTTGGCTTTCAGCCGTCATGTGTCTGGTGCTCTCCTCAAAAGTTCAAGTGCGGGAAGCGAGAATTTGGTATTGGTATTATTGGCAATGTTCACTGGTTCTTGCACTCTTTAAGCTCAAGTCTGTCTGTGAAAACATTCCCAAATTCAGTCAGTAACGACTTCACAAATGTGAGTGGAGCTGAACAACATTTGGGCTCCTTGTAAACACCAAACCACGCCGCAGTAAGTCTTTAAACGCTGATGTTATTCAACCTGATCTGAAGACGGTGCCACACAATTTGGTCATGCATCGTGCTATGCAACTTTCTAAATACGGCAGTATCAGTTTATATCAATAACAGATACAGCCTAGAGCTCCGAGAAGAACCCTAAAGATGGAAGGGGTTAACGAATGAGGAAAAGACATCAAATAGACGTTGAGTATGAGGCAATTCAGTTTAAATTTTGGTTTGAAATTAAGTTAAACATATAAATACAAGAAGAAGAAAAGCAAAGTATTTATTCAAGCCGGGATGGCTTTAATTTATCATGTTGTTTTTTTGACATCGAAGCCACTCTAATCTAAATGATGACCTCATTTATCAGGGCCTTCACCCGTGCCAGCTCCCAATGAAGATAGATGTTTTATAAAGTACGCTGGCTGTTCCAAATTGTTTCTTAAAGAGGTGCAAAATTATGCAAGAGTGTTAATAGCTCGGCCCCAAAGCTGCCTTAATGACGGTTAACTTGAGTTTTTGGTGCCGGGGCTGGCTCCGGCTCATTCGAACCGACTGTTCGTGAAAGCTTATCACGAGGAACCGCGGCACTCTGGCGCCTGTGCACCGAGTATATCTCCTGGAAACAACCGCAGTGTTACAACACACCTGGAGCCCATCCCAGGGACAGACAGACAGATATAGACAGACAGGGAGAAACAGATGGGCCTTTAACCTCAAAGACTGTGACATTGCTTCCAAGAGAGCAGCAGCCCGTGCTGCTTTTGCGGGGGTACCCTCTCCTTCCTGCATCATGCCGCCATTCTATACAGATCATCTCCAGATGTTTCATGTATAGCTCCCATTCACAAAAGCAACATACTCTTGAGCCGGCCGCATAGTGTGCGAGTTGCTGTATTTCTTTACTGGTTTGGGGATTTCTTTGAGCTCACCTGGCCCAGCAGAAATCTATAAAAATAGTCACTTGAGAAGACATCTTACCGGACTGAAACAGCCTTCTTAGCACTAAGCCCTTGGCCAACAGCCTTTGACTCACTTAAGGGTGTAGAGGACTAAGGTATGTAAATCTGATGCAAATCTGATGATCTGAAATATTCGGTTTCTGCCAGAGAGGCCTGAGGCTTCCAGAGGGAAAATACTGCATAGATTGTACAGTTTTTCAGCTGAGTTGGACGGCAGAAATCACCAGTGATGAATGTTTTACATTAGGGCAATAAAGTGGACTGGAAGAATCCACGTTGGATCAATAGAGCAGGGCAGCTTGCCAAGCCGTGTCATTAACCGCATATTAATTCTGGCAGCAGCCGCCGAGCCACATTCTGATCGGGGTGGTTTCTAGAGGAGTGTTTACCAAAACAAGACTTACAGCTCTGCTTTAGTGGTTTCACAGAGCTATCCAGTGACGTAGGACTCCTGGACATATTACCCACTTTATGTACGCATGCAGAAATGTGAGGTCATGGCAGCCTTGTAAGTGTACTTTCTCACCAGAATGTGTTGTGCCGTGGACTGACTCCCAAAGAAAATGAAAGCCTGGTCCTGCAGTGGATCAAAAGCACACTTTTGTTTTTTCTAAGGGAGCCTTGCTGCAAACAATGAGAATGTGAAAAATTGTCTCCAGCGGGAGCCCAGTGCACTAAAAGCCAGACTCTTGAACGCCATGAATGCGCCTCACTGACTTTAACATCACCCATTGTATTGAATATCTTCCACGCCATCTCCACCTTCTTCTGCCGATGATATCTGAGTCTTCTCACACCAAATATAAGACATGTGTCAAAATGTTCCTCTCCTAATTGACCCCTAATCACATTTGCTGAACACACAGACGTCTGGGGGGTCCGTCCAAGTTATCTCTCCTGAGGGTGTCATGTTTGCGCCGTCCCTTCCGCACGGCGCAACCCCGGCCTCATAAATGCACCATGCTGTTTGTGTAATCCATATTTTCTGTCATAATCGTCGCCCTTTAGCAAAATAAAAAGCCCTCTTTTCTAAAAATTAAAAAGGGTAATTATTTGAATGGTATGCAAGCCAGTTTCACACCCACGGCCTGAATTCATTCCTTGCCCAAACTGCCCAAACAAAAAGCTACTTCAGACGAAATGAATTCCTTTTCAGAAATAGTTCAGCCACGTATATGAGTGTGGACATAATAGAGTAAAGACAACACAAAGATGTTGCCTTGAATGCAAATAAGGAAGTTTAACGGAATATAATTTAATGAGAAAAAACACTGGAGATTCAATCCCGACGTCTGGAGCAATAGGCTAGAGATGGAGCAATAGGCTAGAGATGATGGAGGTGAGAGTTCATGCTGATACATATTATTGGCTTATTAAGATGTATGATGACCCCTGACCTCCCCAAAATCTAAACCACTTGTGGCCCAAAGACAACACTAATAAAAATCTGATCTTATTAGTCTTCGTGGCAGTCTAATCAGGGAATGCGCCACAAAAGAATAGCAGCTTCTTTGTGCTTGATCTCGCAACAAATACGTCAAAACTTTCAGACGTGTGAGGTTTTATCGTAAACAAAAGCTGTCAGAAGAGTGGAAATGCGGTATTTAAATGAAAAGGAACACGTTGTAAAAGTCAATGTCATCCATCTTGGCAAGTTCACGATGCAAACTCAGTTAGTAAAAGGTAATTATTTCGAGCTGATTTATTCCAGTTGGGCTAAGAGTGTTCAAACACTAAAAGGCTACAAGTTAATTGGATTTTTATTAAGTTTTTGGTTCAGAACAATGAATCTAAATAAATGAGTAGTCGCGCAGATTTAAACTGACTTTTTAAACTTTGCGCAAAGCACGGCACACTGTCAAAAACAAATAGGGAACATGAGTTAAAGCCATATTTCGCATTACGGTCGTCGTACTCCAACAGGCGAACTGAATCATTGGCTTCAACTTTCACCTCCGCTGCATCTCTGACATCAGCGCTCAGTAAACCATTGAGAAGAATTTGGCAGCTCATATCTGGCTCTAATTAGGAGCTTTGTAACAGAGAGGCACAGAGAAAAGTTTGGGAGGAGGGGGAGAGTGTAATTTTTGCAATCTGAGATGTGCTGTTCCTTATTCACCGTTAAATGACACTTTTTGATTTGGACTTTCGCGCATTTCAATGAGCACCCTCTCAAAATGTTTGTGACGTGAGTACGGAGCGTTTTACAATGCAAATACATTCATGAAAAGTGACAGCTGTGTATTTCCCACCGCACTGGGCTCATGTGAAGGAAACAGCCAGCGGTTTTCACAGCGAACTAACGTGGCGGAAAGTGAGGATGTTGTGGTTTGGGCTGGTGGATGGAGGATGGCTGGATATGTGGCCTTAAACTCTGGTGACCTAACTATAATTCTACTGTGAGTGAAGTTTGAGCTTTTGACAACATACCTCTTACTAAATCCCCTACGAAAATCTTAACCTCACTTTAACCAAAGATAGAGTTTCTCAACCCTAAATGTAATCCGAATCAAATTGTTTTATTTGCCTAAACCACATATTCTTAACCCTAACGCTATAATTTTTGCTGCTGGAGAATAATCTGCACATGATTTATGTCAACAATCATCCCAATTTCTGAGTTGCGCTCATTTCACTTTATTGGATCATGTGCACATCATTAGCACCATGTATCCACTGTTGGAGTGGAGCAGCCAGCGAGACTGTTTACGTACTAAACTGTTCTCTGTGGTAAGTTAATAAGGGAATAACTGTAAATTCTTCCAAAAAAGTGGTATCTATTGGTTAGTTTTGAGTTTTAATTTACTTCAAGATAAGTAATGGCCAGATATTATGAGCAAATAGTACTTATACTGAGTATGAAGTGTCCCTTTACTATTATTAGGCCTAACTGATAATTGAGTGAGTGTTTCTCAGCAGTGCTTCTACAATTATGTTGTAGTTGGCCCATTAGAAAGTGTTCCTTTTAAATGAACCTTTTATCCAGTTTTAGGCTGTGTTTTTAATGATTCACCTTTTAGACCTTGGTTTCTCTAAATTTATATCCTTAACTATATCTTTTAACTTGATACATGTATTTTAACTGGATGAAAAGTTGTGTTCTTACAGAGAAAAAATCTGGGCAAATGCTTGCAGCAAATTGGCTCCCCAACTAGCTTTTCTTTTCTCTTTCTCTTTCTCTTTTTCTCTTTTTGTAAAAGCAGTTTCCAGCTATGGTGTACAGTAACTTATCTCAGTCGTTGACAATACATTTCCAGCAAATCTTAAGCCTAATGGAAAGTCTAATGCACAAATACTACTTTTTAAAACAGACTAAACTATTTTATGTTTTAATTTCTGCTAATAAGATAAGATAAGATACAGCTGCACGGAACAACAGTGCAAGATACAAAAAACTGAGTAAGGTAGACAAGAGAAACTACAGTAGCCTATATAAAAATGAAAATCCGTTACGGTACAAAAAATATTTACATATTGCATCAGGTTTATATAGCATAAGATAAGTAAATAATCTGACCCCCTCTGGGTTGTACTGTTTTAGCGTATAGCCTACTTTTAAAAGTTTTCTTCCTGTGCTCCGTTCTTTTTAAATTCTTTTGTATTTAAGTGTGATGCTTTATTTTGGCGTTGAATAGTAAACCAACACATGCGCAATGGTTTTGAAGGAAGTGCGTGCAGAGGTTTTAGGGTTCACTGTTAACAGTTTGCTGTGAAGATTTGACAGTGTTTGTGGTCTTAATTCATAAAAAAAGCAGAGACATTGCTCTGCTGTCAAGCATTTTATTTTTAGCCATGCTAGAAGTGAGACTCTGTGGGTGGCAAAGTAAAGTTATTATAGTCCTATACTTTGTTTTAAGACTCAATGCACTTGTACCTAACCACCTTCAAAATAGAGTTCTACTTTAGGTTTAGTGCTACTTAGCAAAAACAGCGTGCTAGCACATCTTTGTGTTTGAAACAAGGGCAAGTGGACTTGTTGAAATTCTTGAAGATGTTTCGCCTCTAATCCAAATAGCTTCTTAAGAAATGTCTTCAAGAAACTCAACAAGTCCAGTTACCCTTTTTTGAATATACCATGACCTGAATCACTGAGAACCTTCACAGACATCTTGATCCATGGTAGCCAATAGTAGCTATGCTAAGCATCAACATGTCATGCAACATGTCATGCAACATGCCATGCTTCCTTCAAATGTTTGTGTTTACAAGTATGGTACGAGTTCATTAGCTAGTATTCTTCATGGCCTCATATTGTCACTATGCCTTTGCGTTTCCTACATTTAGTAACCCGGCCATTAGCTTGCTAAACCGTTAGCCTACTAACCGTTAGGCTACTAGACGGCAGCAGTTGCCTAGCAGAGGAGTCCTCACGACGTATGGCTGATATCACCACTAGAATGGCGAGCATTTTGTGTGCACGACTTCTCAATATCGTAACCATGACCTCACGAGTTCCACTTGAAGGAGTGTTGTCACATGTGTTGCTGACATTAGCATTTAGCTCCAAACACAGCTATGCCTTTTCTTTAAGCTTTACAGAGACGCTAGCATGACTGTAGCCTAACTCTTGTTGCTTCAATCATGGAAACACTCTCATTAGAACTAAAAGCTGTAAACGTGTTCACAGCAAGCGAGCATGAAAAGGATTAGCAATGTGACATAAAACTGGAACATTAGAAACTTGCAGTGTATTTACTCAACATGCTGCGATTGCATCAAATTAATAGAGCCACAGTTGAGCAAATTAATGTTTAATATCTGCAAGAAAGCTGTTTAAATACCATATTGTTGTTCTCTCTGAATAAATGCTGTTGTAACATACTTTATGTAATATTACTTTGTCGTTGTTTTCGCTAACACTTTCTGTGACAAGCTTTTATTGTTTTTTGTCTCTAAAGAAAATGCAGGAACACAAACTCAGAATGGTATTAAATTGAAGATTTTTAGATTAATTCAAAAACAAATCACTTTCCAATGAGATCAGAACATTTCATTAGTTTGCCACAGTTGAACAAGTTATATAGCGCACATACTGAAAGTGCACACACTCGCAAATATATATATACCTGCATGGAGTGTAAACAAGACCATTTAACTTGCGTAATGAAAATTTTTTAAGATAAAAACCTGCAGGATTTAGCTGCGGTGTAGAGTCAGTACACAGTAATTATAATGGAATTAATAATAGCAGAACACTGACTAGATGTTTGGGGCTTCTATTGAAAACACTTTTATAGGATCTGTGAGTTGCCCACAAACACTCTGCCTCAGTGAAGTTATGATTACTATAATGATATAATGTGCTAACCACCTCCAATTTTTTCCCCCTCGACACAGTAAGATTGATGGTGGCCAGTCAGACTGTTCCCAGAGGAATCCTTTGAAAGCCTGCAACAATGTTGATATAACAAAGATTCATTATGACTTTTATAAAATAAGTTGTCCAGTAAGATTGTGAAAATGATTTATTGCCTTTTGAGGAAAACATTCCTAATTCCTAATAAGCTGCAATAATTTCAGAGCAATCCGCTCCATCTACGCTGGTTATACTACACAAGACGCAATGTCTCTTGCTAAATAAAATAGCATTTGCAAACAATGATTTTCTCTGAGGGCTTAACCACAGGAATTTGACAAACTCCTGCTATTAATCCTGGTAAAATACCAAAGTCCAGACAGCACAAATATAATTGTAAGCCAACATAAAGTCCCTGCTGGGTTTGTAGTTAATTAATGCATAAAAAACAATTGTTTAAATGTTGCTTTATCTTAACGTGCAGCGTCATTTGTTTTTACGTTGTTGAATCAATCATTGAGCTTTAAAAATAAAAGCAGATTTCACGCAGGAGAGTATTTGGTATGCTATGTTTAGTTTTTCTGTTTTTTTTTATTTTTTAAAGGAACTGTGTCGACATTTGAACAGGAAACTTCAGAAAACATCACATCCCACACCGAGTAAAAGATCATTTACAGTGTGAAATGCCGCAGCCCTTTCCAAAAAAACTGATTAAAAGCTGAAATAGAGCAGCCAGTCATAAGAGGAATCAATCATTCCCCGATCACACGCCACTGTTGCTTGATCCAAGTGTTGATCTGACTCAACACCAGCTTTTAAATCAGATCTACTAATTATTCATAGCGACTTTTGCTGTGGTTCACTGGTCTTCTTAAAAATGGATCGAGTCTCTCCTGCTGAGCAAAACATGGTTTCAATAACAACACTGTAACGATTTGACAATCATCATGGTTGCCATTCGCCACATCTGAAATCAGCACATTCTTGGCTCCATGCGTCACCTTGAGGCAGCTCAGAGGAGCCATACCTCTTGTGAAATGAATGTATGCTGCTCTTGTAATATCATTGCCAAGGTCAAAGGTTAAAAAGTCTCATCTGACAAATAATACTTAGGCTGACCCGAGGCAATCGCTTGAGATGCTGTTTTGTTGTGAGTGAGAAGGGGCTTGAGTTGTCACTTGGCCAGTGAAATGAGCTCATCAGTACCACATGAGGCAACATCTGGGGTGTAATGAGCAACGGCAAAGGTTCTGATTGAGAAGCCAGAACAAGCCAGAAGAGTTCTTACACGAACATGACTTAAAGACTAATAAGTCTAAAATAAGTGGTTTTGTCTGATATGTCTTCCATACACCAGCACCTGGCCCAACACTGATGCATTTGAGGGATTTTTCTGGAAAACAATTAAAAAATATATTGATTAGTCGCCTTGCACCTGCGTGTATATACAAATATTTCATCCAATTAAAGGATTTCTTGAATTTTCATGTCCCTCCCTCCTCCCGAGTGTCTCAGATTCGGATTCAAGTCTTGGCTCGGGCGTATTATGGGCTGATTCTGCAAACCCCATTGGAGCTGACCAATCAGAGCACACTGGATGGGGGCGTCCTCCCTAGCTTCTTGTTTTTAGCCATCATGTGAATATGTGGAATACCATAGCGCTGCGAACTGTCGTACATTTATAAAGCCTCGGGAAAACTCGGTTTCAAATAAAAGTATTTTCTCTGTGATTGAAATCTACACAAGTAAATAATCTAAAAGTTAAGAATTAGACTGAAAAGCATCTGCAGGTATTATTTAGCAGTCAAAATCATGCATGTGCTCAAGTGGAAGATTTATATTTTGAGGACCTTTAACGTTTAATCCAGATCTCTCGTCTTTCCCTTGACACTGGAGTCTTATGCAAACAAAACAAAAGAACTCAAAGAGCAGCCAAACATATGTAGCTCTCAAACGGCCCTGACACTGATTCATTGTGAGTAGATTTACTCCCATGAATCCCTCTGCTACTGTGGCTCGGACAAAACGCACAAAGCACTTTTACTTTTTTTTTTTTTTAAATACACTTCAACCACTATGTTTTGTGTATTTTGATATTCCACTATTGCTCCTGAACATTGCATCCCCCAAATATCAACGCATAAATGTCAAAAATGCAAATTTGCAGCATTAGAAAGCAACCATATGCCCTTCAAAAACAAGTGAACCATAAGGAAAGATTCAAATATGTCTATTAATGCAGCATATTTTATATTTTCTTTCTTGCAAACACAGTGTAGGTTTTTAAATTCTCATCACATCCTCAAGCTATAAAGATATGTGTTCCATTTTATTCCCCTTCCAGGGTCATAAAACCCTAATTGATTATTGTGATAAAATTAAATAAACCTCAAGCAGGATTTTTATGACTGCATACTTCCTGCTGCGTTTGGTAAGCAAACTGAAGGTGACATTCAGGGCAAGGCGCTGCGGTATCAAACTCGGGGAAATTACTTCACGTGAAACATAACACAGCGTTGGTCTCTTCTGTTGCCATACTTTTATGACCATGGTTATTTTATTAAGCATAACAGTGCGTTATGCAGGATTCAAAGCAGCATTGAATAAGTACTGTTTCGTGTGTTGTATAGAGTCAGTCAATAACAATTTCACGCCTGGGCCCTACAGAGTGATACCTCCAGGTTGGATTTGGGTTGGCTTTCTTAATCAGTAGTGAAAAGTGACTCCAGCTGTCTTATACACATGAAATAATTTTATGGCTTCAGCCGAGATCGCAGACTGCTGCATCCCCCAGCTGCAGCAGGTGTTGCAATTGCACGTCAATATTTATGCAAAGCGAATTCCGTACTCTAGGAAGTTACTGGAAAACTGCGGCATTTGTGACAAATGACTTGCATAAACGTGGTACATGCAAACAAATATTGTTTCCAGTTTTTATAGCCTCTCGGCCAAACACATGTTGGGTGGACTGAGAGTCAGTCAGCGTGATTCATCTTCACTCATGTGTATTGCTTCAAGACACAAGACATAAATTTCCCTGAAAAGCCATCATTCTCAATTACTTGGCTTTAAATTTGCAGCAAATACGACCAAGAAGGATTTAAGACAACTTATGAGAGGGGATGTCCAGAAATCCACACATCCCCTGATCATTCAGCGAAGCAAAAGTGTCATTGTAAACTAAATGTTCAATCACCCAATCAAAGCACATGGTTTTATTAAACCGATAAGCCTCGGAGACTTTCTGCAGCTTGACAGTGATTAGATTCAGGCCAGAAAAGGGTGCAAACTAAGTCAAGGATATCCTCACCGCACCCTGCCTCAGCAGGCGAGCTGCCTGCTGCCTCATTGCTATGCTCACTATTTTCCATAATTCATTCTCATTCCAGCTTTAATTTCATAAAAAAAAATGTTTATTTAAAATGTCCCTCTCAAGCCTCTTTCCCTTTGTATTTTAGCACGTGTCTCTTCCTCATTCCTTCTGCTGCGTATTCGACTTTCTTCCTGCGTTTGTTCTCCCTTCACTTTCTCTTTGTTTATCCTCCCCGGCACGTCCCGCGGTCTTTCTTTAGTGTCCATATGCTCTTAGAATTAAATGGAGGGGGAGTGAAGAGAGAGAGGAGGTGGCAGCTCAACCCTCCTCCTGAGGGAGCATCTGTTTCTCTCCTTCCTCTTGTTCACGATCCCTCTCTATCTCTCTGACCTCAGACACTTGGATGCATTACAGAGCAGCAACGTGATATAAGGCAAAAAATATGCGGCCAAATGACAAATCAGGTTTGGGATGTGACCAAAATCTCCAGTACATCATACGACGCCACATCAAGTGATAACTGGAATAACTATTCTCCCTCATGTTTTGCAATCGGACGAAAACATATTTGTCAGATTGAAACATCTGAAACATCTGAAACATCTGATTTAATAACGAAGGCTTCCATGAGCAGAATTTAACTGAGAAACAGCTCGTGACAAATGATTAAATGAAAAAATAGTAAAATATACATCGTTTAACCTCAGTTACACAGATTTTATTGTAGATTTTTAGCTATACAGCTGATGTGTCTCAATGCTTTTGTTGCTTATATTACTGCACAGGTAACACTTTCTGAGCATAATACATGCATAGTAGTAAGTGGTTTATATCTACTACAATGCACACACATAAGGACATTTGTAAGTCTTCATTTAGAAGTTCAAACACTACTTATAAATGCTAAGAATGCTAAATAGGGATAGTTTTGCCGTGGTGGCCTTTGGACCGAAAAAATGAACTAGTAACTGTGAGTTTGTTAACTCACGCCAACTCCTTAGTCCTTTTGAATGCTGTTTTTAGATTTGATGCTCCCGAGGTGCTTCCACCACCTGTCCGCTTATAAAACGCAGCAAACGTCAACCGGAAAAAAGGGCGAAGCACAAGGTCATGGCGCAGGCGGTGCAGGTGATGTTCATAAAATGCATTTTAATTGCTTGAAGCAGGTTATTTCCAAACGGTGTTATGGAACCTCAGCACTTTCCCAGCACAGTAAAATAAAATAAGGTCACGTGTCTCCTCCCCCAGCGTAAAGGGAACTGAAGACTCTGAATAAACACCTAAACATGTGAATGCCGCACTAGCTTTGCATCGTATCAGCTGATTGATTTGAAGAAGTTTTAGATTATGAAGAATGTGCCCTTCATTCCTTTTATGGCAATACATTTGTTTGCCTTTCCTGTCAGTCGTCAGATTTGTTAAATTTAAAGCCACAGCCAGAAGCTGTTTAGCTTAACTTAGCATAAAGACTGTAAAGGCCTGCAGAACTACAAATTGACAGTTTTATGGTTTGGTTATAGTATGGATGAAACAAACAGATATTAAGTGTTAATCAGTAAGCTTTAACATGTTGGTACACAGATTTTATTACCTTCAGACAAAGCCAAGCTGGGTGTTTCCCCATTTCCTGTCTTGGTAGGCTAAGCTCATTTAATCCTTTAAGACTGAAGGTGAATCAGCCTATTATTTCAAAACTGACCACCTTGCAGTCAAACCAGTGAAGTTTACATCCATGTTTGTTTAAGAAAAGTGTAGTTGAAGTTGACTTTTGGTCTTTTGCATATTACCTTGCCTGTGAAGATTCATGTAGTTCTTGATATATGTGAAACAGAGCTAAAAGAAGGACTCGCTTGAGGTCTTCTTGAAGCTAAGTGGCTTCTTCACTTCTTAAAACAAGCCCAGCTGCCTTTGTTTTAGTTTTTCTTTTTTTTTTTCTGGGTTCATTCATTCATCTTCTTGTCCTGTGAAGGGTTGTGGGGGGCCTATCCCAGCTGTCATCGGGCAAGAGGCGGGGTACACCCTGGACAGGTCTCCAGTCTATCGCAGGGCTAACATAGGGAGACAGACAACCATTCACACACACATGCACACCTACGGCCAATTTAGAATCACCAATGAACCTAATGAGCATGTCTTTGGATGGTGGGAGGAAACCGGACACATGGAGACACAGGGAGAACATGCAAACTCCACACAGAAAGGCTCCAGTCGGCCCATGGATTCAAACCCAGGACCTTCTTGCTGTGAGGCATCAGTGCTAACCACCTCTCCACCGTGCCGTCCCATTTAGATATGTCATCATTCCTTATTTTGTCTTATTGGATTTGAGATAGATTTGTGTGAAATGTTGTCATAATTGAGGGGTGTATGGACAGGAAGCAACTAGAAACAATGTGGCAACATGAGATCATGGAATTTATTAATGAAATTCAAAGAGTTGTGGCGATAATAGAAGAAAAACACTTGGGCGACATAAAGTTTTTAGGGTACCAGGTCGATCTAAGCTCAGCAGGAAAGCATCGTCTGCAACTTTGGTTCCTTCCACCACATTCATTCACCCAAATAATGGGCTTGGAGGGTTTGGGTGAACCCACATCGAGTAGTGGGATCATTGGTATTTTCAAATAGAGAGGTGTGACGGCAAGAAGAGCTAGCCCCGTCCGAACTCTAGCAATGTTTTTATGTTGTGCTTGTTTCTCTCTGAAAAAAATTTCGGGTGGGAAATATGCAAGGGGGTTACCAAGGCAACCAGAGCCTGGAATGTCCACTAGCAATCAACTGTCAGCTTTACATGTGGATGGCGTCCGTCTAATGAATTCTTTCTAAAGTTATGACCAAGAACCTTTACCTCTGACCTGTATCTCTAGATAGGCTGAGCGCGCCGCTTTAATAACAACAATGCTTAAACGGCATTGCTTTGCGTTGCTGCAGTTGGACCGGTCTCACATTGTGAAATTGCCATAATAGCTTCTAACAGCTTGTAAAAGCATATTTGTCTTATTAATGTCCTGATAATTTCATATGTGATTGCCGTCTCACTGTGTAAACACACATCTCCACTGATCAAACTCTACAATCCAGATATCCATCAATAAACACGGAACAGCTGAAGTGTTATGCGCTCAGCATGTCCATAAATTACCAATGAACCGAGTAACACACCCCGAGCAGTCATTTTCCGTGAACTATTCCAGCATGCGACCGACTGAAATTTCATATCTCCAAACAATGCTCTGAAACATCACATGAAATACATCAGCCTTGTGTTGCATGCGAGAAACGGCGCAGCTGTTTGAAATGAGCCAAATTCGGCCCCCGAAACACAGGCGACATATAATGTACGTCTCCGCGGGCGCAATAAATACCGTAATAAAATTATGAGAGTGTCAATGTTTCCAACTTTGACGAAGGGAGAGCAACAAACCGGGGTCCGGCCGCTTATGACAGAGACAAGGCTGTTTGTAATGTGATAATTAAATTTAATAGGGCCCTCGAATGTGTGATATTGACATTCAACCAGATCCATCTTGTTGCCAGCACTTAGAAAGAAATCCGAAAGTGTAAAACTAGAATCCAGCTGTATATTTATTTTTACCTGTAAAAGATTTGGAATTTCACACTTTTGCTCGGACCTGGCAAACCAGATTATTTTCATTTTAAATAATATGTGAGGAAAGATGAAATCACTTGTGTTGTATCGTGGTACAATAGAACCGAACCCCATACTTTTCTATGATTATGTAATTACCTCCTAAGTACCTTTTTACTCCGTCTCGCTTACTGTGTCATTAAAGTTGCCCAAAATACAGCTGAGCTCGTGCATTTCTTGTGTATAAAATTATGTCTCCAACCCCTCCGCCGTGTGTCTGCGCTTCCCTGCTCAAACAAACATGAACTAAATCTGCAGGGCACCATCCCTGCGTGCTCTGCTGACTCAGACCAGATCAAGGCGTGGGGAGTCTTCTTTTTTGGCACTGGGTCTGAAGTGTGGATCCGGAGCTGCTGGGCATCGCGCCATGTCACAACGGCGTCACTCTTGTTTCGTGCGTGTAAATGCATAGCAGCATGCTTCATATCAATAATATTACACAAAGGGCTTTCCTCACTGCGTAGGGAAGGGTGTGTTCAATAAAGGGAGCATGCCTTTGTATTGTTGATGATTCATGTGTAATTTTCAAGGTATGACAACCCCTTCAGGTTTGTATAAAACATGTCGGTACCTGACCTTGATGTGCAACCCCAGCTTGAAGGGGTTTTCTCCGTTTCACAAAACCATAAAGCTCCCGCTATGCCGAGCTGCAACCCCAACGCAGTTGCATCATCGAGGAACAGATGTGACATTTTGCATCCAAACTGTTTCTCTGTCTTGCCTCACTCCCCTTTTTTCTCCTCCTTAAGTGCATTTTAGCCTCATATAAACTCGTCCGTTGACGTCAGCGTACCTTCTGGGACATTTACTAGGATTTCCCATAGTGATGATGCATTTACTTAAGCGGGATCAGATGATACGTAAACAAAGCAATATATCACAGCAACCACGCTCTCAGCCTGCCGTGGAGCAAGGCACACAAAGAGGAGAGGGGAAACAAGAAATAATGATAAAATCATGATGTGGCACAGAGGAGCAGTTACGAAGGAATTTGTAGGAAACTGAGTATTTGTTTATCTCCCTAGGGTTTCGTCTTCATGAATTCCACGGGCCTAAGATGAAGGAGTAACATTATTTGAGTTAAAACTACGAGAAATCATCAGTAGAAAGCACGGTCCGGTGACAGAGTGAGAAATGGGAGCAGATTTCTCACAGAGAACGAACAAGCCGGTGTTTTGTTGTGAGGACTGTACCAGATTTCTAATTACAGGCCAGAGGGGGTACAAGCCGAACCAAACAGCTTAACACACATCAGAGAGAAGAGCGCTCTTCAAAGCCTTTGCGAACGTATGTATCCTCAAACCACAAACTGCTAATATACTATACCAGTAAAAAAAAAAGAGCTATATTAAGTGAAATATAAGCTAAATAATGACTGTCAGGCGACTCCGACGCAAGCCTCTGCTCGTTACATCTGCTTTATGCTTTGTCAGTCCGACTGCATGCAGTTATGGAAGAGTAAATGCAAGACAGGCACGACATGTAATTTTCCTTTGTGTGTGTGTGTGTGTGTGTGTGTTTCGACTCTGAGGAAAAGTTAAGACAATAGGGTTCGGACTCAACCAAGAAATGCTCATAAACCATCTTTATTAAACACAACTTTGACAAATGGGGTTTAGAGGTTTTATATACTTACATTCGTCATAATTTTAAACCTTCAGGGTCTCTGTAATAAGCGACTGCACAGCATGGGTTTGTAATGAGTGAGTGATAGTGACTATCACTATTTGCATATAGAGTTAATGTAATAAAATGTATTCTGCAAGTGAACCTGCATGTGTTCATAGTCGGGAGTGCAACACACTGCATGCTTCCCACCCCACTGCCCATATTCTGCAAACTTTTTCCTCACTCGTCCACCCCCTCGCCCCCACCCCCCAGTTCTCTCTCCCACTCGTAGACAATATCAACGCACACACAGGTCAAGTAGACGGTTGGAAATCCAAGCTATTGATGGTTACCTTGGGAAATGTCAGAGCTTGGGCAGAATAGGCTGAACCATTTCTTCCCACACCTGCTGCTTTGTGTCACTTTATCCCAGAGCATCCTCTCTGGTCACCTTATCCCGGCCTCCTCCGAAACACATGCAGGTTGAGTAAAAGGATGATTGGCAAATGCAGCAAAAATCATTTGCATCATGCAAAAATAACCAAATATATATATATATATATATTTTTTTTTATATTATTTTACATTGCTTCTATTTGCTTGAAAAAAAATAAAAAAATAATAATAAATGACCCCCCTAGGTGTACACAGGTAACCAGAGCAGTGATGGGATCCAGTGACATGTGACACTGCCAGAGAGAATTGACTCTTTTCTCCGAGCCACAGGAAACACAGGACGCAATCTAGGCCTCTCACAGTCGGCACGCTAACCAGCCACACAGGCTCAAAGCTTGGATTACCACCTTCCCATTTTCTCTTTGTGCATCTCTCCATTCAGCAGGGAGAAAGATAACTAACGCTATTTCAGACCCTGAGGTGGGATTAACGGCTTTTTCACACCAAAGTGGTTTAGGACTATCTATGAATTAAACAGGAAGGAGCTTAAACCCTTAATTGGTGACTTCAGATGTCGTAAATGCTGCTGTAAAAATACTTTATAACGTATGCAGGCAGTTCATTCCCACGTGATTTCCAGTATGCATGGAATCACATGAAGAAGGAAGCTAGTTTGCATGTGTGTGAAATGGGAGAGGTTGTTGCATTGGATGTTTACTCAGCCCTGGGATCATCTGAATGATCCACTTTCTCAGAACATAAATTTCTGACATAATTAAACACTTCACAGGCCATCACCAAAGAAGAGACCGATGGCAGGAGCGTGTTTCATCTGTCTTAACCGGAACTGCCGTGTTGGGCCAAATAAATAGAGGGTATCAGCTTTCCCGCAACCCCACTAATTAAACGAAGGAAGGGATTTTTTTTTAGCACCACTTTGAATCGTATCAGCGTAGGTTAGATAAGGATACGTCTTGATTTGTACAGCATGAAGAGCTCAGGACAGAGACAAATACTTGGGTCTTTGAGTTTTAATCAGATTTCCTTCCAGTAAAAATATTTTCCCAATCAATCGTTTCCCTTTGAGAGAAAGACAAACAATCATCACACCATGGGTCATTAGGCAAAATGGGCACACGCCTCGGTATGTCTGCGCCCACAAACCCTATAGAGCTTTTTTTTTATTTTGGATCCACATTAACAAGTCTACTTTGGTAGGTGCAAAGCCGTGCTGTTTACCACAGTGGAAAGAGGATCTCATTAACAGAACATAATAGCTGGAGGCACCAAAATGCAGTCTGGTAGACAATGGCTTCAGGCCGAGTTTAGACAACACAGTGACTGGCTTCTGATTAAAACACTGGCAAAGTAAAGAGTCAAACTGAGAGTCAACTTGCCGTGCAGCAATTACCACACTTCATTGTTAAGTGAGTAAAAGTAGCCAGGCATGAAGGAGCACATGATACACTGTGATTTTAGGCAGGGGGAACACCGCGGAGGGAATGAACGCGGAGCAGCAATGGAATGAAGGTCAGGTAGCACCTGTTTAACATCAGCTACTAACAGCAGGAATATGAATCAAACCATCTGGGTACAGCTCTGCCCATCAGATTACTGCTCGGCATGCAGTGCGTGTGCATGTGTGTGTGTGTGTGTGTGGGAAGAAGGAGACACAGATACATGAGAAAGTGCCATAAAGGAAAGCAGAGAACATTTCCAAGACTCCTCTGCTCGTGGAAATGTCCAAGGAAGTTAGCAATTACCATGTCTCTCTGACGGAGCTCTTACAGGGCTTTGTGGCTTTAACCTCTCATCTTCGAAGATGCTACACTAACATTTGCATGTTCAGTCAGCCGGTCCATGTTGGAAACGATTCTCTAGTTTTTCAGTCACTTGCGAGACGTTGTGCCGGGCTGCTTTTACCCGGTGGCTTCTAGACACTCAAATCATCTATTTTTAGGGATACACTCACATGGAGGCCTTTTTTTTTTCTTTTTCTCCAAGCTAACGGCTAACACAGACAAGATAATCATCGACGCATTCCCACATGTCATAAACCACATGAGCACCAATGGTTACTGGTGTTTTTTAATAAACTCTCTGAAATGATGATGATTTTTTTCCTGGTTCTGACTCAGAGTCCGTGTCTGAATTGCTCTTTTGTCTCCGTGTCAAAATGCAATGTAAAAAAATTGAAATATGTTTGTTGCTTCATCTTGAACTCACGAATACATAAATTATCCCAATCAAGTGTGGCTGTAGCTACCTAGATTGATATCACAGAGGGGGAGGTGTGCCTTTGGATATCAGCTGGCTACAAGTTTGCTTACATTTCCAAAGAATTTCTCCCACCTCCATGCACCTCCTCCCGATCCGATGGACTGGAGCCAAGAAAACCCTCTTCCCGCTCCTTATCCACCAAACATTTCTGTCTGTATAGTTTTCTGTCTGTTCTCCGGACGGGGCTCCGTTGAAAAGACATTAATTCAGCGCTCCAGAAATACCAGCAACGGGGCAAGATTTAAATGAAAGGGTGATGACAGTTTTAAGACATGCTGTGGTGTGAATCAACATGATATCCCCACACGACCGCGCAGCCTGGAAGAAGAAGACTAGTCGTGTTTTTGAAGGAAACTTTCAGAGATAACACCGATAACAGATTGTTGTGTTGTGTTACTCTTTGCTATAGCTTGATTTCTTTTTTCTTTTGCTCACCAGCTCCGCTCACAAGCTGCAGATACTCTTTCCTGGCCTTATCAGGTTCTCTGGAAGATTCATAATGACTCTGAATAAACTGGATTACCCAGAGATGCTGGTCTGTTCCTGTTGTCCTCCGCCTGCTCTTCCTCTGTTTGAGTCTAAAGTAATGTTACATTAACCTTCCAATAATGTTGGCTTTGCTCTGAAAGCGCATAAAGGGAACACAAACACAGTCAGGCGGTCCGTGATGCGGTCAGACAACGATTGTATAAACAAGGATTAACTCCTGAAGAGTGATTCTGAAGTGTGTTGATCGGGACCATCGGCATTTTACCGTCGCTTGACTCCAACTATCTCCATTAATAACGAGCAGAAGAGTGGAGCGTGAGTGGAACTGGGTTGGGCGGCTGACTCCGAGGTACACAGATAACGACCTGTGATGGCACCCACCTGTCACTAAAAGCAGTCATCCCCTGAATCATGAATAACTTTAAGCCTTGATATCATTTAAACAGCTGAGTTATATAAATAATTCACCCCTTGTGCAGAGCTATTATAAAGCTTGATATTTTTTGCACCACGATGTAAACAAGTTTATTTCTGATGTAAAGTAGGGGATTTTCACACCGAGGTCTATTTAGATTGACTAGCCAGAACTGCAGCATTGTGACTGCTAACTAAGCTAAAGCAAGTAGAGCTCCCCCTGGTGGCTGGCTGCAGTATAGGTCATAAGCTCCACCCCCTCCATGTTAGTGGATGGGACTTGGGCCAAACACTGAAATACATGTCAAATAATTGTTTTTTGCAAAAATGGTTTCTGTCATTTCAGGTACCTAATATGATGTTATTGCATGTTCAAGTGTCAATTTTCTGGATAAGTTTCATTTTATTTAGTTATTTAACGCTATTGAAACAGGATGTGACTACCAGTTGCCATCCCAACCGCTTTGAAAGCAGTAAGTCTGGCAGAAGTGTGGTCAGGTCATCGATATTGCGATATCGTGCTGTGCAGAATCTGGCTCCAAACTTGCAAGATGGCGCTGCCTGTATCCCCGGGGAAATGGTGTCAGTTTGGCCAGTGCAAGGACGTGGCGACGCGTTGTCCATATTTACACAGTCTATGGCCACAACTCGCAGCAAAGACCCTGTTGACGTAGCATCCTCCTCTGATAGAGATCACCTTGATTTCTTTGAGTTCTTCATTGCAGGCTTTGCTAGCAAGCTAGTAAGAACCGAAATATTAGCCCCCCTTGTCCACAATATCTTTTAGTATGCCGTGTTCACTGCAAATTGAAATTCAGAACGTAATGCCGTGCCCATCTTATTTTACGCGTGTGGATCTGCCTGGCTGAGAGCTTAAAACCCATAGAGCCCTGTTAAATGCTCAGTCTCTGCGGGATGAAACAGAAAGGTATTAGATAAATATTAGTGTAAGCTCGTGGAATTATTTTAATAGAGCGGTCAGGCTGGATTGTTCCTCTGACTGATGGTTTTTATGAGAAATAAAATATATTTGCAGTTCGTCTCCTTTAACATGGCAATGACATGCTTTGAGTTTACTGCTGCCTTGTGGCTAAGGAAAAATAAATTGATGGACTGTTCATGCATCCACAAACAGAAACACTAGAAGGAAGAAACAGATGCATAAAAGGACAGACAAGAGATATAAAAGTGCCCATCAACAACCTGTATGAGTGTGTGTGTGTGTGTGTGTTTGTGTGTGCTAGAGGGCCTTCAAGGCATTAGTGCTATCTCAAACAATGCTTCAAGTTTCTTGTTGTGTCACCCAATCTACTGTATGCTATTTTAACTAATCCCTTCTTAGATTATCCCCCCAGGCATCCCATATGTAACACCTGTTGTTTACTTCACAGTCATCAGGACACATACAGCCTCGACGAAACCCTGACACTCACTCTGTGGCGAACCTTGAGGAAGTGCATGCAGGGTAACATCTCCTGCCCTGCCCTGCCCTCCCTCCCCCCTCCCCCCCATTGGCCTCTCTCCTTTGGACACCTCCACCGACAGCTGTGGAGTGGAGAGCGAGCTGCTGACGTCCTCAGGGGTAATTGTGTTGTAAATGTGAGGTTTGAGGGGGTAAATAAAGAGCTCCAAGCCAGAACCAAAGTAGGGGGGGAGGGGGGGGAAGGAGCGCAACCTGACACCAACCACCGCCTCTATTATACGGGCCTTCACCAGCACCACATCTGCCCTATATATAGCTTGTGGGCTGCTTTCAGTTTCAGTTTTCCTCATTTTTCTTTGTGTCCCTGTTACTCTCACTCGTATTTTCTCCACAGTTTCCTCCCCCTGCAGTCTTTCGCCCCGTCATCCCTAAATATCAGTCACAGTGGGTTGCAATTCAGGCCAGAGAAATTAATCACATTACATTGCGTCTGGGAGACTTTTGCTAAGATGGTGCACTAATTTTTTATGGTCCATGCATTATAAGGTGTATTTCAACATATTTTGGATACCTAACAGCCACCTAATTTGTTTAAAGCGCATTAAACATATTAAATCAAATTCCTTGCACTTAGCAGCTTGGAAGAAAATGTGCTTAATCTAGTCATCCATCACTGGATGCATTAAAGAATGGCACAAAGTAAAGGAGTCCACCATCAGCTTACCTGTAATTATCAACAAATGTCAAATGAATCACACAGGAAAATGCAGATCCAGTACAAAGCAACAATTCTCACTAATACAGAGGGGGAAGCAGGTTAATTGTGCTGAAGAGACAAGAACAAAGAAATTAACATAATTCTAAAGGTACTCTTGATCATCTGAAGCCAAAGCAAGTAGAGCTCCCCCTGGTGTCTAGCTGCAGTATAGGTCATAAGCTCCGCCCCCTCCGTGTTAGCGGATGGGCCAAATCACGAAATACAGGAAAGTACACCTCAAATACTGTAATTTTTTTGTCGAGGATGGTTTCAGTCATTTTAGGTAGTTAACATAATAGTGACACATATTCAAGTGTCCATTTTTCGGAGAAGTTTCGTTCTAGTTATTTGACGCTATAAAATGCCAAGCAGTCCATAGGACCATGAAAGTTGGAGTTTGGTCAGTGCAAGGAAGCGGGGACAGGTTGTCCATATTTATACAGACTATGGTCATGAATCAACATATGGAAGCAGAATGGAAATTTGCTAGGTCAAAGGTCAGAGGTCACCAAAAACTTCACCTGTTAACGAGGACAGTCCATATAAACAGACCACCATGTAGCTGGAAATTTTTGTTAAGGTCTAAAGTCACGAGGTGAGATGAGTTTACTGACGTTTTCCAAAACTTGTGGATGTGTATGTATTATATATATTGTAATTTTGTTGTAAAGTTTTTTTTCTGTTACTATATAATACGTCTGGTTACAATAGTGATATTCCCACTTTATTATACCTTTGTATTTCCTACATCAAATTACATAGTTGTTTATTAGTTTATTAAACTGTTGGCATCAAAAGTTGCCTCACAGCGTAGTTCTCACAACTGAAGTTACCTCTCAAACACCAAGCGTTTATGTACACGACTTCATCTGCCATAGCCGCAAGCACATGAGGTTTGATTGAAGGCAGCATTTAACCTAATGTGAGCAGAGAAACAATCAACAGATCGCCAAAGACAGTAGACTTCATCCTTCGGGGACCACAAAGGTCTGTTTCTTGGCAATCTGCCCAGTAGCAGTCGAGATGTTGCAGAAAACTATGACAAAGTCCTTTTGCGAACACACAACCTGTCATGAATTGTTAATAATTTAACAGATTCACAAGCTCTTCTGGTGTTACAGAGGACGTCAGACGATCGGTCATACCACCAGGTCAAGTGAAAGATGGATAATTTGACTCTGTCTGAGCCGTATGCGTAAGCAACATGGCGACTATGCACATGAATCAGGCACAGATTTTTGTGTTACTCTTCTGGCTTTGATGGCCCATTGGGCTGGTTCAAGTGGCAACCTGTCTAGACTGTTTGTCTGTTTATTTACATGCTCGACATGCTCAATTATCTGTATATGTAACCTCTGTGTACATGTACAGTCTAATATCTCTGAAAATGTCATGACATGTTTGTATTACTGATAATATCATGGTTTTGTAGGCTAAATTTAACTCGCAGTGCGATGGCCTACATGTCATATCAGCTGGCAGACATCTTTGCGGTTTCATTAGAGTTATCTTTCAGTTCGTCTGATACACAGCTTTTTTTTTTCTTTTTTTTTTTCGGTTTCAGTGTGACGTTCAGGGAGACTGGCAGACGGTTCCTGGTTCCTTGTGGTTCCTCCATCAGCCCTGAATCTGAGTGGGTGGCTGACGAACTTGGTCGACTGGCATTCCCCCAGAGACACAAGGAATGACAAAAACTTAGAAAAACAAAGGCAAACCAAAACCCAATTGACTTGCACAATAAAATCCTAATTAGCTACTGGCAATAATGATAATAAAAATATAGTCTAGACATGCTGAATTGAATAAAAAAAGTGGGGATTTTATGAGAGCGTAATGCACAGTGTAAAAAAAAAACAAAAAAAAACTCCACAATATTGTCTGTGATGCTAGTGACGGCTTATATTATCTTGTTTTATGAATAATAAAAAAAGCTTTTGCAGTTTTCTTGTTTGCTGATGTAAGGGGAAAGTATGCCGGTGGGCGTGAGTGAAGTCTGGGTCAGACTTGCACGCTGGAAACAGCTCAGTGTTTCATTAGCTTGCCTACTGTTGCTTTATTGTTATTGAAGTGGCTGTTAATTTAAGTTAACTATAATGAAGAGCCAGGACAGAATTAAGGACCGTGGCATTCTCTTCAGCAGTAATTTTTGCAGCGTGCTTGTGCGTAAAAGTGTGTTTCTTGCACGCAGTATTTGTTTATGCACTCATCTTGAGTGCCACAGTTTAAAGGAATAGTGCAACACTTTGGGAAATAATTGTTTTGCTGACTTGAGAAGGCTGATACCACTCACATGTCGGTATGGCAGATATGAACCTGGTGCCAGCAGCAGATAGACTGGAAGACAGCCAGTTTCTGTCACAAGTGAAAAATCGTACTGGCAGGCAGGCAGGCAGGCAGTAGTGAGGCCACTCAATACTACTAAACATTTCATCCAAATTTCTTGATTTAAGTCAAACAGATAACAGATGACAGCCAACGAGCATATCTTTTTCATATTAATACAACCTTTCTTTCAGTTTCACGTCCAACACGTCCTACCTGAAACTTGGAAAAGTGGAATTCAACCCTTTTATTTACAATCTTGGAAAAGTTACTGGTTCTTTTAAAGATTTCCCACAAAGTGTTTTTCCTACGGTCGTAAAGTCGTACTTTAAAAGGAAGGAGAAAGTTGAGTCAAAAGCAGACTCCAGCGTCAAAACAAAACAAAACAAAAAAACATATGATTTGACAAGATATGCTTTTTATCAGTTGGTCAAAACTGATGCGGACAACATTTCCTGTATGACACTAGGGGATGGTAGGTGATTCATGTGTCATCGAGGCGCTCGTGTGTTCACTGGAATTGCTGCTTCCTAAATGTTATTTATCTTCCCTGGAAATGTTTGTAACAATGACTGAAAGCAGACCAAAGTCACTTACTGCCAATGTGTTTTATTGTGCAGAGACAGCGTGGCGATGCTGGTTGGTGCCACAGCGGGCGTCCATAAAACAAGTCATTCTCTAATTTTGTTTGTCATTCACTGCACAAAATGTCTTTGTATACATGTAAAGTATATGCAGCATATAATATAGTGCACAGTGGAAGATCCATTGATGGAAATGTGCACACGTTTTTTTTTTTTTTAGTATGGTTGAAATGTAAAAGCATCTATTTTCGTACCCCTCTGGTGAGGAGCTTTTCCTTATGTCTGCAGTGTGCGGGTTCCCTTCAGCTCTCTTTGATCTTTTTCTGGAATCAAATGTAATGATTGTGGCTAGCTTTGAAATCTGGAAACACACTTGCTGTGTCTCGTTGCAGAGCTCCTTTGCACGGCTCTCGCTGCTACGTTTAAGCTACTGTTTTTTTTGTGTGTGTGTGTCTTTTTTTTCTTTATTTGAACTATTGCACAGTTTAGATGGGTTGTGACACGTCACTGATCAAGCACCACCTCACTGGTGCCAAGGTGACACTGCGAGCTGACGCAGCGTCAACAGAATAGACAGTCAAAGGAATAGTTTGCTGTTTTGGGAAAGGAACTTATTCGCTTCCTCATCAAGCCTTAGATGATAGATCATTACTACTCCTCTCATCTGTGGAGCTGTGGAGCTGACTCCGGCTTCCTCCCTCCGTCCAAAGACATGCTCGTTAGGTTGATTGGTGATTTTAAACTGGCTGTAGGTGTGACTTTGAATGGTTGTCTGTCTCTCTGTGTTAGCCCTATGATAGACTGAAGACCTGTCCAGGGTGTACCCCGCCTCTCGCCCAATGACAGCGGGGATAGGCTCCAGCCCCCCACGACCCTCCAGAGGACAAGCGGTTACAGAAGATGAATGAATGAATAGTTAACAGCCTAAACCAGGGGGACCCACACTTTTTTTTTGTTTTGGGAACTACTCAAAATGATCCGCCAAGAGTAAAAATAGAGTAAAAATGCTATACATATAACTGGATGAACCCTTTTGGCGCAATGCAATTCAACACATTTATGGGTCACTTAAATAGTTTTTAGTTCCTTATTTGGTGCAGCTCTCCAAATCATTTTTGTACCCCTTTTTTAGTCCATATTATCCGTCCTTGCATTGTACATCAACCAAGTGTTAAATGCCATACTGAGGACAGATGATAGCCCACACTACCTTTGCAATCTACCAGTAGTTCACAATCAACGTATTGGACTCCCCTGGTCTAAACCAAGAAATGGTTGATTATATTTTGTGTGAGTGCATCTAGTCTTGGTTCTAAGCTATAAGCTCACTAGCTGTCAGTGTAGCACTCCAAATATTAAAGGGGAACTACTGTTTTTTACAACCTGGACCTTAATTCTGGCATAAAATAAGATCGTTTACTCACCCATATAACTTTGGTGTCATTATAATGGGAGTAACTGGGGCACCAAAACGCAGCCTCTAAATAACGCATTATCTTCCACAAAACTCATTCAACAGGTAACTCCGGACTCAACGGTAAATAACACTAGCGTATTATAACAAAATATTGGTGAAATGAACGAGTTTCGCGGCAGATGATGCGTTATTTAGAGGCTGCGTTTCGGTGCCCCATCCACTCCCACTGTATGGATATACGCGAATGTAAATATCATCCGAATGACTCCAAATGACACCAAAGTTATATGGGTGAGTAAACTATCGTATTTTATGCCAGAAATAAGGTCCAGGTTGTAAAAAACAGTAGTTCCCCTTTAAAGTCAACTTGAATTATCTTGAGCTACAATCTCATGTCTGATGTGAGGCATGCATATGATTTAAATTTTTTTAGTCACTTTTGTTCTTATTTAGTAACAGGTCAGATATATCAGAGCTTCCCCCCCGAAGAATCCATCTTTTTAAATTGTGACTTGGATGTTGGAAGTCAGAAACTGCACCAATTGCTCCAAAGGAAGATCAATGTGTCTTATGCCCACACGTGTTATGGTGTGTGGTATCAACTGAATAACTTGTCTCAAGAAAGTAAATAAGCATGTTCCCAAAAAAGTCCAAAATATTCCTGTCATAATTGGTGGTGTAGGCGACTCTAAGTATTCATCAGCTTTGGAATTCACCTGTTGCAATAGGCCGTGACTAAACCGATGTTCTCTCAGTCGTCTGTTGCATTAGAGTATTTATGGGCCACAATGTAAGCGGTGTAATTACAGGCCACTGGAAACCTAGTCTCATTTATACTTAGCCCGCTATAGTAGAATAACTTTAGAACTTGGTAATACCCGAGAAAAAAATCTTCATCCTGCTGTGCATTCATTTCGCGTCCCTTGTATACTTTCACATTTTTGTTACTTAAAGTTTTTATTCTTCTTTTTTTGTTTTTCCAGGCTGTCGAGCAATCTGAAAGAATATGATGAAACCCTGATAAATGGAGCGTCTGTCTGAAGAGATACACCCAGTAAAGAAACTACTTAATGCATTTAATGCATGTTAAGCTATAATGGTGAATGGATCTAGAGCAGAGCGCGGCTTTCATGTGGTAACATGTCTATTTTGCTGGAGTTGGGGGACTTTGCCTCGTGTTATTTAAATGGCTTTACAAGGCAATGTTTCTGTATATAAATATCTTTTCACCACAAGACTCATGAAAGTGTGTTTTTTAGAGTCAAGTTAAAGATTTTCTCCTTTTCGGTTCTACTGTATAGTAATTATAGTAATTCTTTCATAATGAATAAGAGCTGATATCATAAATATCGCAGGAGAAACTCGTGACTTCTTCTTTTGATACAATTTGGGACTTTTGAGGATTTTAAAGAAGCCCCATCGCTGTGACTCCAACACTTCGAGCTAGAGTGAAATAGCTCCAAAATGATGAATGCTAATGGTCAATGGCCTGTTTTCCTTCTGTAGACACATTCACGGTTCCCAGAGGATGAATCCTGGTGTCTTTTCTAGCCTGACTTTCCCTGCAGCGCCACGTTGTGGTTTCCTGAACAAGAGATTGACGCAAAATGTTTGTGCGCCAACTCAAAAGTCCCTCAGGCTGGTCTTTAATCACTTTGATGTTCCTTTAACTTTTGTATTTAAACCGTCATCTTCATTGTGAGAAATTAGCATTTAGCTCAAAAGCACTGCTGTTCCCAAGTGCACCCTCACAACGCTGATAAAAGTGCTTTGCTTCTGTGTTATAGACAAGTAAAATAAGTTTCATGTTTTTAGTGATTTGGTGATTACAGTACATACCCCTTCAACCCTGCATATATCATATTACTTCTCACTTTAATTATCATGCCTGAGGGTTTTTTTAAGGCACATCAGGTTGTGTAGCACATAAATCTGTCACGATATGCGGTCAGACTATGTCTCTTTACCTTTGCTGAGGAATAATTTGGCACCAGAATGAGAACAGTAACAGGACTGTCCTCACTTGCTCTCGTTCTTGTGCTTGTTCTTGAGTCCTGGATTTATTTTTTCAGTGTCGAAGCGCGACGAATCAAAAGCCAGCTTGTGATTTGTTCTTTACAGAGGTTCTAACTTTAAATCTTAGGTACAAACATTTATCATCATGACGCACATGGCTCATGCAAACAAGGTCCAAAATAAGAGTTTATAATTTCAGCTGAACAAAGAGTCTATTATGGCCGACTCAGGGGCAGAGAGAAGACGCTGACTGTTGATATTTCTGTTTGTTTAAACTTTTTACTCACAGTGAAACAACGTTAATTTTGGTTTGCGGGATGTTGGTGGTCGGGGATTGCAGAGCGGTGTGAAGAACAGATGGCCTGAGTAAAAACCTGTTCGAAAACACACGGCCAGTTGTGACAGTGCAGCTTCTTTTCTCCTCTTGATGGTGAAGGACACCATTGTTACGTCGTGGCAGATCACGGCCTTGGTGAGGCGGCAGATATTTGCTTTGAGCTTTTGTTTGATTTTCTGTGCATTCGGTGCAGTGTGATAATCACAGAAGAGAGCCGTGCTCGCTTAGCAATCAGTGAGCGCTAGAGAAAAAGCGAGAGCCCCATTCCCAGCCATAGCGCACACATGGGAGCCTGTTCCCACTAGTGTCTTAAAATAGTCACAGAGGGCTTTTCAATTATACAGGCCACGCTGTAAGAAGGGGCCCAATCATAAAACCAGAGTGTTTACCTCCTCTCTAAATCTTATTCTACTTTGATTAAGGGGGCAGAAGGCGGCTGGGAAGCTGGGATAGTAAGGACAAGGCCGGGGGGGGGGGGGGGGGGGGCGATACAGTACAGAAAGTGTAGGAAGCACAATGAGAGCTGTAATTGTCAGCCATCTGTGACCTGAGGCTGGCAGGGTATCCGCCATAATGTTAAATTAGTCCAGTAACACTAGAAGTGCAGAGAGAGAACACGAGTGGGGTCATTAGACAGGCGGGGTTGGGTCAAGGTGTGTGGACCTGAAGTTCAAGTTAGTCAAGGGGCACGTCTCCGTTTTACACATGAAAGCCACTTCATTCAGCAATAAGGTTGTAAAACTCACATCTTTTGTTTCATGTGTGGCAATTACTCGCATGATATCTCAGCCTGGAGACTTCGAAGCTTAAACTGAAATCCGGTGACTAAAACACTGTGCCAGCAGGTTGCATTGTGTTGCACAAGTTCAGTTCAGTTCATTTCAATCGAATATTAAAACACTATGCTGGAGCTATATAATGATTAATATAGCGCCAATAACAATAGAAATTCTCTCAAGACACTTTATAAAACTCGACCTGAGACCCTCAGAGCAAGCAAGAAGAAACCTTGAGCAGATCCCAGCTCATACGGGGGACCCATCTGCTTGAGGCCAGCCGGGAAGAGACATAACATTACGACCACCTTCCTAATATTGTGTAGGTCTGCCTTGTGCCTCCAAAACAGTTGTGATTTATCAGAGAATGGACATGGGCCTTTTGAGTGTGTCCTGTGATGTCTGGCAACAGGATGCTGTTTGTGGGGGCCTTTGGGTCCAATGGGTTGAGGGAAGGGGCCTCTGTGGATCAGCAAACAGACACTTGATCAGTTTGGGATCTAGTGAATTTGGAGGCCAGGTCAACACCTTGTGTCGTTTTTCATGTTTTTTGAGTTGTTCCTAAACCGTGTGTGTGTCTGTGTCATCCTGCTGGGGTTGGCTGCTGCCATCAAGGAGTGTCATTGCTATGGGGTGGGGGTGCCTGGTCTGGTCTAGGTACATGTCTAAGTTACATCCACATGAATGAATGCCAGGTCCAAAAGTTTCCCAGCAGAACATTGTATTGTCACAAGATGGTCACTGATGATCGGTGTACATCTGACTAAAGCATACATGTGGAATTTAATCCTGGTACAAATACAAGGTGCAGCTGTTGCACTTCACATGAGACTTTGATAGCTCTGTTACAGCTGAGTTAGCTGCTATAATGATTTATATAATGCAGGCTGGAGAATGACGTATTCAGGAAGTGTGGGATGCAGCATTTTTTGTTGTTTTTTTACTTGATCCAAAGTCAATTCCTCGTCTCAGTATCAGTCTTTTATTTTAAAGCAATTCCTTTGTAGCCAACTGTAAAACTAGTCCTACATAATCACCTCCTGCGCGTTTATGGCACTTTTGTCGTCACAGTTGCGCCACAGCGAACGCACGCCGCTGTCATCACGGAAAATAAATGTTGCACCACTCCTGCATCACACGCACGGAATCACGCATGCGTGCTGCATTTGTGCGCCTTTGTAGGAGCAGCAGCTGCAGAGGAGGGCGTGGATTCTCGCGTTGCCAGTTTTCATTGTCCGCCGCCGCTTTGATTAACCGGCTAGACCGGTTCCTGACGGGCTCCCTCTCAATTAACTGTAACGTAAAGGACATATTTGATAATGCATGTTGTCATTATCATATTGTAGTTCTGCCTCGGCTAAACAAGCAGGAAGAACAAACTTTTTTCTATTGTCAGTCATTTGCATGTTTCAGCGTGATATAAGTAATTGGGTTTACAATAAGGAAATGATTATGGAAAATTCTACAACTGTCGAATATCCTCAACTCTAAGAGATTATGGCATCCTTGGAAAAGGAAATATATTAAACAAATAGCTAATACTTAGCTATAAATCATTGATGCTCATTTAAGGGTAAATTTGATTTTTGTTGATCTTTAATTCAGCAGGTCAACCTCGGCATAAACAACCCTATCTGATCTTTTTCTGCTGGCTGGATGCTCAGGGGATTATGTTTTTAACGAGCTTCTCCTAGCAGGAGGTGGATCATGCCTATCAATATTTCAGCGCATATATTAACATTATCCAAATTGACTGAGTGCCTTGACATCCTTAAATGTTGTTTATCAAAGGAAAGGTCACTTGATGTATTTGGCTGTCCAACAGGGTATCTTCCTGAGGGCTCCATAGGAAGACATGGTGTAATATTGATCAATGGTTTAGCTTAGCTTAGGTTTATCATGGCTAATGATTCAGGCAAATGTTTACACATCCCTTCGGGGAAACGGTAAAGAAAACATCACGGTTCTGAGGAGTGATTGCGGACCCGCTGCAAAAGGCAAAAGAATGAATCAACGGCTGTCAGAACTGCTGCATGCAAATCAAAGTTCACATCAGCGAGAAACCAGAAAGTTTATGTTTGGAGCTCAAGTGAGTCATGCAAACGCTAAAAAAATGTCTCTCCCCTGCAGCTGGGTTAATCCACTGCTCCGTCTGGTTTGGGCTGACGTTCTGCTGGCTTTTCGGACCGAAGGCTGTAAACGGCATGTTGGGTACAGCTTCACAAAACATGAATAGCGAATTGTTATGGTGACACCACAGCAAACATGAGACAAGCCTTCTGTCAGATAAAACAGGCTAGTTTTTGTTTGTTTTGTAGTTATTTTTGTGATGCACATTGACAATGAAAATTGAACGCAGCAGTTGCAGTCAAAGAGAAAGCACGTTTCGGTCTCCGACTTCCGGCTGATGCGAGTTCATTTCCTGAATCTGGGTCCAGTGATATAACTTTTGATTCAATTTGAGAACAGGGCATTAAATCATTAATGCTGGCAGCTACAGCGATCTTTAATGAACACACAGAGGTTTATTATGGCAGTCTAATGCTCCACATGAGCTGAAGATGATGTTACAGAGTGAAACATGAGCATTACTTTTACTATTATAGGACAATGGAGAACAGATGAGACTTTTAAATGCTTATCAGTGCACTCCTCAGTCATTTTGCTTTTCCCCGTGCAAAGAGAGATTTCATTCAAGGCAGACATACAGTATGTATGTGTGTGTGTGAACCGTTTGGTTGCATATCTGACAGGTGACAGTGATCTTTTTATCCTCAGATCTAAACGGTGGCACTGGTGCACTCGAGTCTGGAAATTTCCACCCTGAGTGATAAGTGCAAGCGCACTTCTGAGGAACAGGAAAAGCAAAAAAAAAAAATGAACGAGCAGCTGAACAAGATCTTTCAGCTCGTCGAAGGAGTCAAAACCCTCCGACGTGTGATTAATGCGAGCAAAGATGTTCAAGTGAGGACGGAGATTCTTGTGATTTCATCTACTGACCATCCCACCACGGACACAATCTGAACCATCTGTGCAGGTTGACGTGTGAATAAAAACATTTCATGAATTTTGATATGAGGCCATGATGCTTCTCATTTGTGTCATCATCTCCTGCTCTTGGCAGTAATGTGGAATAGAAGAGATACGCAATGCATACTGCCCATAAAATTTAAATGTTGATGTTCATCTAACTCAAAACCAGTGTGTCATTTCCTGCGTCATAAAGGTTTTAAAAAGACTCCACAGCATCCTACACATTGTTAGCATTCTAAATTATGGGCTGGAATGCATTTCCTGAAAGCTGAAATTCACTTCTCTGCATAACACCACAGATCAACATTTTAAATCATGAGCCGTCTTAAGTAATCGTGATATCCACTCAGCCCCAAACAATCTTACAACACAAACACTGTGTTGTAATCGCATTCTGAGTGAGGTTTTAAAATCCAACCCTCCCTGCCTTTCACAAACATAAACAAGTCCATGGTTTTCAGCTCATTCATGATTCGACTTCTCTAGAGTTCCTGCTTGAAAGTGTAAGTCTACCAGCTCTGACTCAAAGCCAAGGGACGCCCTTGTTCTCTTTTCTCTGTCTCAGCTTTTCAACCATTCATGCCCTGTGGAGCGTACGCTCCACCCAAACAGAATCTCCATGGTGACACACATACTGTATATAGCCTAGCGTTTAAGGTGTGTGTGTCTTCTTTTTTTTTTTCTCCTTTTTTTCCATCTGTACCTAAGCGGCCTTTGAACTATGACAACGGCTGAACGTCAACGTCAGCAGATAAGGGATTTCCCTCTTCAGGCCTCTGTCTCCCAGGCAACATTCCTGAGTCTACAAACATTGAGCCTGAATACCAGAGGATCTCCCAGGAAGTCCAAAAGTCTTTCCTGCTGTATTGTTGTTGTTGTTGCTATAGTAGTGGCCGCCAGCCAGGGGAGTGTGTACAGGTGAAAGCATGTGCACCTCTAGCTACCCCTACCTGTTAACTTTCTATTTATACCAGAGATGGAAACGAAACCCGAAGCATGTCACAACTGATTTGCTGACGTGGGCTTTCCCAAGCCTTAAATTGTACATTTTGGCATGTTTGTAATACAAAGTACAAAGTGTCCATGTGTTATTTGCGTTGACTAATATAGTTATGAAATCAGAAACAGTGAAAAAAAAAATCATTGAACTAACATGTCTTGTGACTCAAATTATCCAGAAGATTACCGCAGGAATCGTTTTGAGCATCAGAACAGCACATAAATACTTTGGAAGATTTGGGAGAGTTTGCAGACCCGACCCTTGAAAAAGTAATTGTACATGGTCCCGTGTGTGTGTGTGTGTGTGTGTGTGTGTGTGTGTGTGTGTGTGTGTGTGTGTGCAAATGTGTGTGTGTACATGGTTCGTCATGGTCACTAGGGAGGCGAGAGGCTTGCAGCCGTTCAGTGCAAACACAAACCAGGGCCATCTGCAAGCCTGGATCCCCTCCAACAGCAACACTAACACACGGACACACACACACACAAGCATATCCACCTTCGCACACACTTTACATGATATCATGAACTGGGTGTCTGTGGCTGCAGCACCTCATCTTTTGAGGTGAATGTATACGATCTAGAGCCAAGGCAGATGTTCGGTCTGTGACGGCCCGAAAGAAAGTTTACGTCAACAATTCCTATATGATACCAACCAACAGTACAGTAAATTTGATCACAATTATGCCAGTTTCCTTCCAGCAGTGTTTGTGATGGATTTACTTTGCACAGATTGTGAATTGGATATCTCGCCTTAGGTCCTAGTTTCACTGTTGTTGAGTAATGTTGAGAAAACAAGTGAAGCATGTTGTTATGAAACAGTGACTGATGCTGTGTAGCAGCAGGCCAAAGTGAAAATGCCTCTTTCCCTGCCAGATATTTGTATTGGAAACCGCAGATCCATGGCACAGAACCACATGGGCCTTCCTCTAGCACTGCACGGGATAATGTATATGTGTGCGTCTCGTGCGCGTGCTGTTGCGGGCCCGACATGCCTTTGGGTCTAAAAAGGTTGCATTTGGTTTCAATTGCAGCCCTGACTGTAACCGTAACCGAGTGTCTTGTCAATTTCACAGCGAAAAAAAAGAAAAATGTGAAAGCTCAAATAAACGATCAGGTTGCCATAGCACCTAATAGACACCTGGTGAGTGCCATGTTAAAGTCTGAGCTTGAGCAACAACTCGAACTCAAACTTGAGATTTCCTTCGACTATCCTGCTCCTCTTTGTCTCCTCTCATCTCTAATGGAAATGTTTTGAAGAAGACATCCTTAACTAATTAGCTCTTTGAGGTTGTCTTCTTGATCCACGTTGCTTGGATACACCAAAAAAAAAAAAAAAAAAAAAAAAAAAAAACAGCAGTGGGTTTCCAGCTGTATATACTGTACAGACAAACATCCATCAAGCCGGTCCCCTTCCCCCTGAAACTCCACAATTTCCCTTTGAACTCATGATTATGGACTGAGAAAGAAAAACATATTTGATAGCCACACTGTGTGAGTAAATTCTCCCTGTGACTCAAGACCGTCTGCAGTGTCCTCTTATCGGCCATGCTGACAGCTAATACACATGGATTATTAGTCACTGCACGTCCAGATTGGGCTGGAGCCTCTTGAGCTGCAGCACAGACCGTCGTTTAGTGAAGGACTTTGTTTACCGAAGGCATATTTGAAGCAGGGCTGTGTTTTGTCCTCTTTCGATTTCAGTAAATTAAAGTCAAACACGCCGCAAAGAATGCTTTTATAACTTTAATGGGTTCATCTGAAACAAACTCGGCAGTCCTTAATTGACAAAGGACTCAGGCCACTTGGGGGCATCAGGACAAACTATAAGCTAGCATCTTATCTATTTACAGACCTACCTGGCAGACACGGAGTGCTATTCATTTTTATTTGAAGCTTCTCTACAAGTTCTATAACATATTGCTATTTAGCTGCTAACAGCTCCCCCGTCATCATTGACGTTTTGCTGACTTTTAGCTATGTTTTGGTCTCCACCAGCTCAGATAGAAATCAGGGGTGTCAAACTCATTTTAGTTCAGGGGCCACATACGGCCCACCATGATCTCAAGCGGGCTGGACAACTTTGAAATTCTTAAGAAAAATAAGCGCAATTTTGGCGCATTGCTGCCATCTGTTATTTAGTTCTGGGTCTCAGTGCTCTGGTATGTCCACAAGTGTGTCTAGATCACCACGACCCCTAGTGGAAAATTTTCAAATAGGTGCCACTTTTATTGAAAAAATTGCTCTTAAAGGGGAATTACTGTTTTTTACAACCTGGACCTTATTTCTAGCATAAAATATGGCCGTTTCACCCACCCATATAACTTTTGTGTCATATGCACTCGTTTAGGAAATAATTAGATCAACGTATATCCATATAGTGGGAGTGACAGGGCACCGAGACGCAGCCTCTAAATAACGACGGTTGGCTTGTTTACCTTTAATTTGCTATATGATGGTTTGTCCACAACCTCAGAATTGGAAAAATATTCAGCCATGTTGCAAAAAACTAGCAGCGGCAAATTACAGGTAAACAAGCCGACCATCGCGGGTGCGCACGCTGCTCAGAGATAACATCTCTCTGGACTCAACGGGGAATAGCACTAGCGTACGATAACAAAATATTGGTGAAATGAACGAGTTTTGCGGCAGATAATGCGTTATTTAGTGGCTGCGTCTCAGTGCCCTGTCACTCCCGCTATATGGATACACGTTGATCTAATTATTTCCTAAACAAGTGCAAATGACACAAAAGTTATATGGGTGAGTAAACGACCGTATTTTATGCTAGAAATAAGGTCCAGGTTGTAATAAACAGTAGTTCCCCTTTAATGTCTTTTCACACCCGATTGGAGCCTCTGGGCTGTATGTTTGACACCTCTGTGCTAACTGCTCCATGTCATTTTTTCAACAGCTAGCTGGTTGCTAACTGTGTCTGTTGTTTGGCGCTGGTTAGGCATCCTATTGCACTATTTTTCTTGTCCTCTTGGGGGCAGTGCAACATGTTTCAAACACAACCATAGAAATGTCCAGGATTCACTCTGTTTTGGTCTCCACCTTCCTTGAGGAAATATCTGACTCTTTTGCTGTTAAATGCTCCATATTATGCTCACCAGCTAGTCGCTGAACTCAACCGTAGAAATGTAAGTCCTGTACTTTTAGCTCTGGTATGGTCTCCACCAAGCCTGATGGAAATATCTGACTCTTTTGCTGCTGTAGATAATGTTTAGCAGCCAGCTGCTAACCTTGCCTATCATTTGGTTCCGGTGCAGCGCCTCAAATAGTGTGTCCTCATTTGACTCTTTATATTTAAAATGATAATCACATATCAGATCAGCAAGACTGATACTAAGCTGTGACTAACCACTGTAAAAAAAACTGAGATCACAGACTGGCATGTTCATGTTTTCAAAACAGATCGGATTAGATTCAGCTCGACCGTGAATTGAAGTTATCAGTCAATCTGACGTTTAGCCGTCACTGTTTTTCCAGGTGGGTTTTCGGATGAGTCACCCGGCAGCTCTGCAGGTTCTTCAAGTTTTCTGTTTGGATTTCGACAGATGCACCAAATTGCTACCAGCATGTGCCTGAAAGAGTCTCTCTGAGTAAGGACTAAACAATGTTTTGTGGCAAAGATTTATCATAAGTCCCAATCATACTCTCACTAGGCGTCTCGGAGTTCCCTGCACGACAAGATCTTTTCAGGATTTCACTAAATGCTATGTTATGTAACAGCTATCATGTTGAGACTTTAGGTTATTCCGTCCGTGGCAGAGATGCATATGGACGTTAATCACTGTCCGGTCAACAATCCTGCATGTTTGATACTTTTTGGGGTTTTTTTTTCTTGCAACATCCGACATTTGCTTGGTTGTGTTCGGCAACAAAAGTCAACATTTCTGCATGACTCCATTAACATGTCAGAGTGACACCAATTTGATTTAAGGTAAAAGAACTGAAATGCTTTTATTTACGCCAAGTCATCTGATGTTCTCTTATGAATCGGTTGATTTTACTAGGTTGTGGAGACACTGTAAGCTAGCCCAGAATGCTAACAACCTTCAGGTGGTAGTGTCTCATAGATGCACAGTTTGCGCATCTTCACCAAAGTCTTCTTAGTATCTTCAATATTTCCTACTGGATTTACAGTGTTTTTTAAAATGTGCCACTCTTATCCTCATCTTACGTTTGTCATGACTCTATAAAGATTTTTTTTGGAGTAGTAGTGTGAGTAGTTGTGTTAAAAATAGAGAATAAACTAAACTACAAGCTAGAGTTCAATTCAGTCAACATGTGGAGGAACTCTACATGTGGTAATTATTTTGGTATGATGTGGTGCCATCTAGTGACGTTTTTGTGTAGGCAGGTGTCACGTTGCAGGGAAAGCAACATGAATTGTATGAAATGTCAGCCTTGTCTGTGACCTCTAAAGAATAAGTGGGTCGGCGCCATAAAACCGGAGGAATCTCTCACCTACAGCCAGCAGAATCTGTGAGACTATGAGACTACGAGGCAGCAGGCGTGAAGCGCCGAGGCCTACTTGAGGCAATTGTAAGATCAAAACTGATCAAGCAAAGAAAAGAAAGAAAAACACGAACTGCAGAGAAGATCTGCATGAGATTTCCACCAGTGTAACCAGAATGACTGAAACCACAGTTTGGGTGAGTTTGCTGGGAGTGGAGAATTTTTTTAATAGGTATTGCGTAAGACGAGGGTTAATCTGTAAGGTATCACGCCACCGAAGTATCTACCTTAGTCATAGTCACCGTAGTCACTCCCTGAAACATATAGTGGGTGAAATTCATCCAACCACTTGTCGCATCCTGCGTGACTCATTAACCGTGGAAAATAACGCCATCAAGTCGAGGCAAATTCTTCTAGACGGCTAAAAAATAAATAAAAATAAATTAAAAATCCTTTACAATGTGCATGTACACACATTTTCATCTGATGTGAACAAACCTTAACACTATAACCTCATATATAATAACATCTAATATACAATAATACAATAATATAGAACTTCATAAGACTGTTGTGCAATAACCCCCACACTTATTCCCTAGTACGCCTCCACGCAACTGACACATTTGCACTACCATGGAGACATTTGCACTGTTGTTTAATGTTTACTGCTCTGAAAAGGCTGCTATTCCACACCGTGCTAATTACATTTATTTGTGCGCTACTGTGTGCTTTTATTTAACATTTCATTGTGTATAGCTGCTATAGTTTTTTATCTTTATCTTCGGAGTGCTTCAACCTTAGTTTAATGAACTGCACACTTACCCAGTTAGGGTTTTTAATTATTTGCGAATTTTCTCTGAAATGTGTCTCGTTGGTTTACTCAATTTTTTCAAATTAAAGGTACAAAAGTTCTGTTATGAATTATCCTTTTCATCTTCTGTAACCACTTGTTCTTGTGAAGGGGGGTTCGCAGGGGGTTCTTGAGTTTATCCCAGCTGTCATCGGGCGAGAGGAGGGGTACACCCTGGACAGGTCTTCAGTTTATCGCAGGGCTAAAACAGAGAGACAGACAACCATTTACACTCACATGCACACCTAGAGCCAATTTAAAATCACCATTGAACCTAACGAGCATGTCTTTGCACGGTGGGAGGAAGCCGGAGTACCCGAAGAGAACCCACGCAGACACAGGGAGAACATGCAAACTCTACACAGAAAGGCCCAGTTGGATTTAAACCCGGAACCTTCTTGCTGTGAGGCACTTGATACACAGATACATCTGCTTGATCCCATATTTAAAAAGGAACCATCATAAGTAATACTTAAATTGCTATTTTATGGTACCGGACTGATAGAACAAAAGTGCTCCAGCTTGCCTGTACTAGAATGCCGACCTGTCCAGGGTGTACCCCGCCTCTCTGACAGCTGGGATCGGCTCCAGCCCCCCAACGAACCTTCACAGGATAAGCGATTATAGAAAATAAATGAATGAATGAATGCTCCAGGTTGTATTGTAAAAAGTTACCTGAAGCTGTGAAACCACAAAATATACCTGCAAAATAGTAATGGTGGATTGGTAATATAGCAATATAGGAGCAATCCTGCTTCTGCCAGGGTAGTGGCAAACTACAAATAAAAAAATGTACCTATTGTCAGTTAGTTTAAAAAAAAACTGCCAGTTTGTTAAAAATAACTGTCAGTTAGGGCTTTGCAAAATTAAATGGAAATCAAAAGCAGGGACAAACAATCAGCAGTCATCCGATTCATGGTGATACGGATTAAGGCTCTCTGTGTCTCTATTATATGCCTTTGTCACGAACAAATAATACAACGGGCACGGATATAATCCAGATGATCATTCTTTCACCTTTTGTGGCTGCGCCCACGTTCAAATTAAAACTTCTAGCGACGCCCAGGGAGTGGCTAACTAACCAACAGTCATCGCTCCTCCACGGTCTGCCAAGTGTGTGATGACTCAAGGCATGGACAATGTCCAGGCGAAAGGCAGTGAGAGTGAGAGTCTGTGAGCCATTATGCGGATTGATGCGTCATCTGAGGAAAATAAAACATTATATGGGAGAAAAAAAAAAAATGTTGTTGAGCTCAAATTTAGAGAACAGGCCTATAATGTTTAATTTCATACTGAATGAAATAGCGTCCAACAGCAAAACATGTGGAATATTATAATATATAATTATTATTAATTTCAGTTGTAGAAGCTCAGTGACAACAGACAAAGCAATGAGACAGTTTATATTCATGATGAGTAAAAAAAAATTACTTCAGTTGTTGAAATTCAAATGATTATTTTACTAAAAGCATCTGAAAATTTGCATGATGGACATAAAACTTAAAAGCCACTTAAAATATAATTTTCCTTCTTGGCCGCGCAAACACCTTGAGATTTCAGCCAAATATTCGCAGATATCTGAAGGATATAACCCTGATGTTTGCGGTGCTGGTTCATCTACAGAGCATGCACTCCCAAAGCCAGATACAGTAATCACATTTCCACCAATTGAAGGCACGTGTCTTTGTGTCTTTGTGTCTTTGGTCTGCCAGCATGGCATAAATCAGCTGACAAGGTGACTTCTAAGATAAGTCACAGCTCTTGTTTTCATCTGAGTGCTCAGTGGGTTTTAATATGTCTGGTTCTTGTGCAGGTCAGTGGGTTCAAATGCTATAGTAGACATGCTACACTAGGTGGCACTGCAGAACAGGAAATAAACTCATGAACCCACCACTTCACATGCAATAAATAGTGATCTTATACTATTTATAGTTTGGCACAACATGTTTAAAATTGTCTGATTATTATAGTTATTATAATGAATATCAGCAGACAGCAGTGTAAATGTTCTTAAATGTTCCCTCTAATAAAACCGGGCGATATTGTTTTCAGATCTCAGTTCCTTGCTCTTTCTCTAACTTTAGATCTCAGTCAGTCCATCCTTAATGAGGCCAGAAAAGAAAAAAAAAAGAAAACTTTGAGTGTGAATATCGGGTTTGGATCTCCATGCACGCTCCCCACCATGCAAACCTGTGCGCACACACACACATAAATAAAGAAAACGGGTGAAAGAGATGGACAGATATACCAATTACTGTGTGACCGGCGGAGACAGCAGGGCATAGCTGCACAGTCATACTGAGGTTTTGATGTGTCTTCGTTCACTTTATGTCGTGCATCACCAGACTGTGTCTTCCTCCTCACGAACACGGTGCAAAGTCCTGATAAGACCGTGTTCACAAATGGAAGAAAAACCTGAATCAATACTGCAAAGTGTATTGTGAATGAATTAATAATATCTTGGCTTTCTTTACAGCAAAAACTGATTTTAAGATAAAATCTCAATGGTTCACATTGTCTTCCTTGCCAGTGGCTCATTGAGGATGGTCAGTTAGAAATGAATTAAATTAAGAGCAGCTGCATTTGTTTTAAAATGCCCTGCTCATCTTGACTAAAACTAGCATCACGTTGCTATTGATTGCTCAGTATTGATCGCCGTCACTGATGAAAGAAGCTGAATTTTCACGGTGTGCTTTGCTCTAGGCTGTTTATTTAATATGACAGGTAATATATTTACTTATTTATTTCTATCCTTGACCAGTGTTTACTGATGTGCAGTGACATGTGAAGGGAGCTTTGAAGAAAAACAGCTTACTCCAGTTGTAGTCCTGGCAACGCTGCTCTTCCTGAGGTGAATATCTAAAATATGTCTGTGAAAAATGTCACAGATTAAAGTAAAATGTTAAAACAATAATGCTTTATTAAATGGGGTAACATGGTGCAGGGCGTTGTATGTTCACCTGAAGAAACTCTTTATACAAGTTGGCTCAGTATCAGATCAGGGTATTTTTATTTATTTATTTATTTATTTATTTATTACACAAATTAAAGTTAAGGCTCACTTCTGGATCATTACCAAACTTAAATCCAACATTTGTGTTCAACATTAATAGTTGCATTGCATTAGATATGAATGAAGACAACATAGTCTTACAAGTAAAAGTGTAAAAAGCTAAAATAGACCACTTGTTTACTAAGAGTAATGGGTAAATGGGTACAATTGTTAGCTATAGGCTAGGTAACAGCTAACACTGAAAAAAGCTAAATTGCACAAGAACAGATGTTTAAATATAGCTAAATGCATAAATAATTGAATAATGCATAAACAGCTGTGACTGCTAAGCTAATGGACAATATATTTGAATTGAGAGGTCAAACTATACATCGATTAAACAGCTATTGTAGTACACAGTAATGATAAATTACTAAGTAGGTAGATATTTAAATAAATTACATGATAAATGTTGACTTAAAACAAAGCTAAATGCTAACTAGCGCCAAAAACAAACAAACAAAAAAAAAAAAAACGGGCTAATGGAACAATTCCTGAAAATTTTTACCATATGTACTGGATGATTATTGAAGCAGATCATTTCATAAGGAGACGCGATGTTTTCGTTGTTAGATAAAAAAAGAATTAGCTAAAAGTTGTTGTTTAAAAAAGACAGCTAAAGCTATATTACTTAAACTACAATTGTTTTTCACCATGCTACATTGCACTGTTACTGTTTCTTATAATATTTTTTTCATTTATACCATGATTACTATACTTTGCAATACTCTCCTATAACTTCCCCACATCAGGCTGCTTTTTATAACCAGTAGGCCTACTGTTTGTATATTTGTGTCTTATTCCTTTGTTGATTGTTGAATTTTTCCTTGTTATTGTGTTTCTGCCTTTCTATTTTTCAAATTCCGTGGTGTATATTACACTTTCTGCTGCTGTAACGGGTGAATTTCCCCGTTGTGGGATAAATAAAGTATAATCTAATCTAATCTAATCTAATCTAAGATAAAGGTAATGGTGGGCTGAGAGCTAGATGGTTAGCTAGCATTAGCTGATAGCGCAAAACATAGTTAGTTTAAATGGATAAATTGCTAATAGTAAATTATAAATGGTTGAAATAAATAGCTAGATCAGAACAGATTTTTAAATATAGTCATGAGTGATGGATTTAAATTATTCGTTGCTAAAAGTATATGATGAGCGGTTAAAACTTAAAACTAAAACTATGCTAAGGTGTAAATTCTTGAAATAGAGTGCCAAAGGTAATGGATGATTGCTTAAATATCATACGTACATATGTACATGTGGAATAAATGTGACATTTTAATTTGTAAGACAGTTATTTTATATCGGAAACAGATTTTTAAACACGCTACAAAAACTTCAGTTCTGTTGAGAGGTTTTGTCAGATTTTGAAGATATTTGACCTCATTATCAAGTACTATCTTTGTGGATTTGTCTCAAAGATAAGACTGAGAATAATGTCAGCAGTAACACTTTTGATATTGCCTGATCAAATCCCATGCTGTCTCACAAGATTTGATTAATGTTAGTAACAAAGATCAGCAGAGTGAACCCTGTTTCCCATCAATAACAATATAAATACTGATGCACAGAAACGTCCGATATACAATAAACTCATCCGCACAAAGATAGGATTATGGGATTTCTACAAACATTAGTCTGAAGAAAAGTCGATGCTGCTTTATTACCATTAGTGTGGAACCCATCAGGTCCCTTTAATTGAGCCTGTGGGCTGCTGTGATGCCGTAGCTGTGAGTCTAAAGCTCCCCAGCACAGACAGTAATGAGCCTGACTTGTCCCCTGTAGCTGGTGACAAATGACACGAGGCCATAACAGCTCTGCCCTCCAGCATCTGATTGACAGCTCAGCACAGTTAATTAGAAGTTGGTCCTGTACAGTATCTGAACACATAAGATTTATTGCACTCTCAACAGTGTTTGCAGTAAAAAAAAATGTAAACTTTTCTGGAATAACCCTCTGATAATTTCTTTGTGGTTTAGAGATTTGTCTGTTTAAGTGACTTTCTCTTTTCCCTGATAGTGATTCAAGCTATATGCTAAGACACAAATATCAGATCTTATATAGCCTTGCTTATTAAATGCATCAGAGTCCATGTGAAATATGCCTTACACCTACAACCTTACCTTCCTTCTTTTGTGTTCCTGACTAATCAATATAGCCATGACCAGTTATTAAACACTGTATAAATCCTGTTTGTGAGTGTGTTGTATTTACAAGAAAGTCAGTGCATGCAGTATGGTAAAGCTTATGTAGTACAGAATACAATATATATCAAACAAACACAATAAATCCAGTGTTCAAACTGAATGGTTTTGTTGAAACTGTGTGTTGTTGAGATGTCAGTGGCTACGTTTACATGGACAATGTTTCTTCAACCTGGATGCCAAACAAAATGATCTGACAAATCATCAGCTCCACATTTGAGACGTCTGTGAAGTCAGTTCGACTAAAGAGAGTTGTTAAAGAGCGACAAAGTCTGTGTACTTATGAGGGTTGGGTGAATGGATGGGTCAACAAAGCATCAAACTTTAACATATGGCACTGCTACAATTTTCCAGTTTCAAGCACACAGTCAAAGTGGTTCTTCACACGCAGTAAAACCGCAGTTGTTTGTCATCCTTAACCTTGTGCTATAAGTGACAACAAGCCTCTCTTCAAGTTGCAACAAAGAGCAAATTTCTCCAAACGTCCAGTCTTTTTGTTTAATCATTGACTCTATTCCAAGAGAAGATCAATAAAGTGAAACTCTGATTGAATCTACTTTAATGTCATATTGTGTAAAACAATGTAACATAAAAATGTCAAAGTGGGTGAATAGGAACTGTAAATGTCAGCTATTCATACAAGGGATTTTGTAATCTAATCAAAATTGCACAAAGTGAAATGTCCTTGAGGGGCTCTGAATACCTGCTGCTCTGTAGTCCAGTCAGTCTGAAGATGGACTGAGTGACAGTGAGAAACGTTATCCTGTAAAATAATTGTGTGTTTAACATGTTTAACCTGTTTTGTGGTTAATTACGGTAGATCAAAAACATTGCGGCTTGCAGACAGAAGCATACACTTGTCATGTCTGCTTGGGTGACAGATGGGGAGATGAATGAGGCGGGACTAAAGATACCGAGTGTTTCCATGGTGATGAACTAAAATTCTTGACCCCGCAGCTAATTTCAAAGCATGTTTTTGAACAGGTCTTAATGGTATTAATGCACTTTCAAATTTTCAATTTGCAGGACCTTCAAAAACACTATTCATGTTGAACCCTCAGCTGAGGATCCTCACACAGTAGATGGATAAAACCAACCTTTACCCATCTGGGAATCAAGCAACTTCAGGTTATGCATATTGATAGCTCAAACATGGCAGCAGAAGTCACTGTTGTCACTGAATGAATGAGCGGCCTTGGGCAGCAGCACATCTTGGCTCAGCAATGTTAAATGCAGAATAAAATACCACAAATGCCACCGCAACATTCATAATCGGATCATTAACAAGTTCGTGAATAGTGTTGTGGCCTTTCTGTGCCTTTCTGCTCCAGTTTCTTCTTTGGTATAGGCTCCAGTCACCCTTGTGACCTTCTACAGGGGTCAAACCCGTCCCGCCAGACGGTCCAATCTGCACCCCGGGATGAAATGTCCAAAATTTTTTAATGAAGGTACCTGCTATTCCTAATTGTTCCACTAGTGGTCGCACTTCTTTATTTTTTAGACCCAGAACTACGCAGCAGACGGCAGCAATGTGCCAAAATTGTACTTTTTTTTTTCTTAAGAAATTTTCAGGTTGTTGTACTTGCACTTCTTTGCACTAAAACACAGGGAAACAATTAAAGGTTATTATTACAGTCCAGCCCGCTTGAGACCAAATTGGGCTGGATGTGGCCCCTGAACTAAAATGATTTGGACACCCCTGCTCTACAGGATAGGCGATGATAGACATTGGATGGAACAGTGTTTGTGCGCAATACTTTTGTAGTGAGCTAAACACGACAGCTTGGTCTGGCAACAGAATGAACATACTGAACTGATAACGGTCTGAATCGAAGCCCAAATATTAGAACCACGCGGGCGGCGATGCGGCCTCTTGCGGATTTCACAAACTCAGCTCTCTGGAAAGGAGTCTGGATTCAGCTTATCTGAAATGTGGGGATAAACAGACAATGAACGGCTCATGAAAAATTAACAGGGAGAAAAACGCTGCTTGCGTCTGTGAGAGTGATAGTGGATGATGACTCACGTGAAAAGCATAGCGAGAGATGCTGGCACCGGACTCAGGAGTGGAGTAGAAACTTAGTAGTGAAGGGAAACTGCTGAGGCCATCTGGGTTCTCTAGGAGGAGGTGCCGACTTTAGCGCTGAGGGTCAGTGTTTGAGAAGACATTGTTTCATCATGACTTTATATTTGATTTTACTCATTTTGTGGTTTGTGCCACGAATCAGAAAACTGAAATCTACCTGGGCCGACCCCATTTGGAAACCCTCATCAGGCTTCAGAGGATTACTGTTTGTGACAATAGCGCAGACAAAACCGGCGCCATAGCAAGCGCTATCAGCCCACCACTTAGCAATAACCAGGCAAATGGCTGCAAACGTTTTACTGTCAAAATGGGCCGAGGAGAATGAAAAGGAACAGGAAGGGATCCGCTTCTCGGCTTTCACTGCAACCGCGCTGATGATCAAATGGAATTTTGAATTAATATTCTATTCTGCACAGACGGTGAGATACCCGGCAGCCACTTCAAGAGCTGAAGAGGCTACAACTGTAAAGACAGGGATAGAAAACTCAGGTGATCATTAAGGATTCTTCAGTGGACCATGAACATTTGTACAAAATGTGAAAGAGGTGATCCATTACATATTTGCTGTGGCTAAAGCAGAGGGTCAGCCAACACCTTCTGTGATGCCTTTCAGAGCCACGTGTCGATTTACGCACATACCGGCCGTCCACGATGATGGATCCTGCAACAACATCTGTAATGTGAAAGACATGACGGATCACCCCAAACAGCTCACAGTGTGAAGTGTCCACTCTATCAACACAGCATCCCAAGAGTTCCCATTTGTTGATTCCACGCCTCATAATTTATAACAAGTCCAAATGCAGGGAGCGGTGCACTTTATGTGTCATCCTTCTATATCCGTAACCATATCATGGAGTATTTGTATATTCATGTAGTGCCTGGACGGTATGTTTTGAGGTCGCAGCACAGAAGAGATAACAGCACACAAAATGTCAGGGCTAATTTTAATTGGAACTTAGTCTCAAAAAGGACAACTCTGTTTTTAGTATTTATTACTCAAGGAAATCCTTCCTGAAGTATTTAATTGTATTTCCCCATCACTTTGTAAATCTATAGTGGTTAATGTGTAACTTAACCCAGGAAGTGTGTTTTTCCTCTCTCATTTCCTGGTCATGTTCATCATTTCACTAACTTTTCTTATCAAAATCCCAACAAACTTCATGTCTTAAATTCTAAAATTCAGTAATCTTATTAAGTGACCAGTTCTTTCTGCAGCTTAAATCAATTAAGACCTGATATTTATTTTTTTCCTGGAGAATTAGCGGATGAGTTCACTGACAGCCGTGTCCGCTCTCTGTTATTGTTTTACACGTTTTAAGGGAAAGCGCTTTGAATGTCGATAAAATTTTCCATGCAAATACTTGCTTTGACTGTTATTTCAATTAAAGTTTAACTCGGCTGGCGGGCTGCGGTTTTCTGTTCACCGTAGAAGGCTCGAGCTGTGTTAGAAATGATGGAAAACCAAATTAGGGACAATCTGGGGGGAGAAACAGGAAGGCGGGGGAGGATGTTCAGTAGGTGAGCCAGATGAAGATTCTCCTGATTCATATGTGGTCCTTTCAAATGAATGTAATAAGCACAGTTTATATATCCCACAGTGCTCAGACTGTGAAGTAAATGGATGGCAAATTCTATCTCCATCCACCGCTCCTGTTTGTGTAAGCTGTTGTATTCAAAAGAGAGTCCTTTGTCCTTCGTGTCTCTTTTGTGTCTCAGTAAGGGGAGATGTCTTTTCACTCCACAACCAAAGGGATCTATCTGATAAATCTGATGATGATGTCCTTTGAGAAGATGAGCCTCAATTAAGTATCATACACCGATCAGCCACAACATTAAAACCACTGACAGGTGGCGTGAATAACGTCAACCATCTTCTGACAATACAATGTTCTGCTGGGAAACTTTTGGACCAGACATTCATGTGGATGCTACTTAGACATGTACCACCCACCTAGACCAGACCAGGCACCCCCACCCCATAGCAATGACACTCCTTGATGGCAGCAGACATCCCCATCAGGATGCAGCCTGACACAATAACACACACAAAAACAGTTTAGGAACAACTAAAAAAAAACATGAAGAACAGCAAAAGGTGTTGACCTGGCCTCCAAATTCACTAGATCACAGGTGTCAAACATACAGCCCACGGGCCAAAAGCAGCCCGTCAGAGGGTCTAATCTGGCCTGGCCACTACAACAAATGGAAATAATCTGGAGTTGTCGTTATTTATAGGTTATTATGCTGTTGTGTTACTGGTCCAACCCCCTTGAGATCAAAATGGGCTGTATGTGGCCCCTGAACTAAAATGATATCAAACTGATCAAGCATCTGTGGGACGATCCACAGAGGCCCCTCCCCTCAACCCACAGGACCCAAAGGCCCCCACTAACAACATTCTGTTGCCAGACACCGCAGGACATCCTCAGAAGGCCCATGTCCATTCTCTGATGATCACAACTGTTTTGGAGGTACAAGGGAGACCTGCACAATATGAGGAAGGTGGTCATAATGTTATGCCTGATTGGTGGATGTAACACTTTTGGTTCCTTGCAGGGTTGTAATTCCCCCGCCTTTTGTCTTGTTGCCTGTTAAAACAAAGTAATGTCAACAATGTAAACGTCATGTGTCTAAAGGATGTGACCAGATCACTAAGAGATATCTTATTTCTTCCTTGTTCTGTAAAGGTCTGAAACGCCCTAAATTGGCAGGACATTTCCCAATAATGCAGCTGTATATGTTACTAATCCATTTACATTACCACTATGTAACAATGCTTTAGTGTTGAGAAGCTAATAAGGTTGGCAGTTTCTAAACAGGGTGGCAAATAATATCTCCATCCGCCTCTCCTGGTTTGTGCAAGCTGCTGTGTCCAAACAAGTGTCCTTTGTCCTTCAGGTGTAGGAGGACTGCTGAATGCAACCTGTTGATCTGAAACTTTCAGATCAATCGGAAACCATGTAATGTAAGATTAAAAGTGATTTAATTTCAATATTCACAACTCGAGCCGTGGCCTTTTCATGCACAATACATTGACAACTTGATCACGGACCTCCCGTGTTAACATCTTCCTCACATGTGGGAGCAGTGAAGAGCCCAGCAGTGTCATCCTGCATAATTACACCGCCACTAATTGCTAGTTTGTCCGCAGATGCATTCAGCCGGCTGATGATTTTAAAGAGCCTCGCAGCACCTACACGCTGTGGGCGACCCACGTACGGAAAGAGCTACGTAATCTTTGTGTGTGTTGTGTGTGTGTGTGTGTGTTGTACACAGGCAGCGGAGCATCTCTTCTCTCGCATCAGCATCACTGGGTTGAATCGCTCTTTCTCCATCGCGGCGGCGTAGGAGGCGTCTGTCAAACCTGTGGAGCGTGTGTCCGTCCCTCTCCTCTCCTGCCTGTGTCCGCGCGTCTTGTTTGGAGCAGCACACGTCGTCCTCAGAGTGCAGCTGAAGTTTAGGGACTAGAAACCGGTTTCTCTGCCGCTGGTGCGAAGAGCCTCTGTCTGCCATCCCGGAAGACTCATCCACAGTCTCGCCTCAAAGGAAGTTGAAGCAAACAGGTGCGTAAAACCCAGCTGTATTTCGTATCTTTCGCCACTATAAATCGTTTTGTTTTTTTTTTTGCTTTTTTCTATCAGCAGCTATTTCATTTGTGTCTGTCATATTGGAAAACAATGCATCGATTCCGTTTCTCGTTTTTTTTTTTCTTTTTTTTTTTTTTTTTTTCCATTTTTTATTTTACTGAATAGTAAATCCATTCATGGTTTCGCAGCTGGGCTGAAACCAATTCCTACAGGTGGGATTTTCAGCAGCCTTAGAGCAGAGCTGCTGGGATCAGACGCACATATTATTTCAGCCAAACGAGTGTGGCTTGACAAACCTGTCAGAGAGAGAAAGACATAGTAAAAAAAAAGAAGGGCGGTGGCAATCTTTTTTTTTTTTTTTTGTGGAGCGTGTTTCATCTAACGAGTGCTTCCATTCCATCCTCTCTCACTGCGCCTGTTTTGCCCTCCTCGCAGCTGCTGTGTGCGTGTAATTTGGGAGTCAATCCAGCGGCCATGGACGCGTTAATGAAGGGTTTCTCTAAAGCCAAGGACGGGGTCGTGGCAGCAGCGGAGAAAACCAAACAGGGAGTGACTGGAGCGGCTGGGATGACGAAAGACGGGGTTATGTTTGTCGGTGGGTTCTGGGAATTTCATTTGACTGATGATCATGTGCTTCGAATCGTTGCTGATTCATTACTGCCGCTACTACTACTATTTCATTATTTTTACCAATACTGTTATCATTATGACCAATTGAGCGTCACCTGTGTTTTCATTCCAGGTACCAAAACAAAGGATGGAGTCACAACAGGTAACTTATAATTGCCTTAAAGGGGAACTACTGTTTTTTACAACCTGGACCTTATTTCTGGCATAAAATACGGTCGCTTACTCACCTATATAACTTTTGTGTAATTTGTATTCCTTCGGGAGATAATTAGATCAGCGTATATCCATATAGTCGGAGTGACTGGGGCACCGAAACGCGCGACGCTCAGAGATGACATCATCCAGGTCAGAAGACATCATCCTGGGTCTGTAGGTCAATCTACAGACCCCGGATGATGATAACAGCTAACTCCGGACTCAACAGGGAATAGCACTAGCGTATGATAACAAAATATTGGTGAAAAAAATGAGTTTTGCGGCAGATAATCCGTTATTTAGAGGCTGTGTTTCGGTGCCCCAGTCACTCCCACTACATGGATATACGCTGCTCTAATTATCTCCTGAAGGAATACAAATTACACAAAAGTTATATGGGTGAGTAAACGATCATATTTTATGCCAGAAATAAGGTCCAGGTTGTAAAAAACAGTAGTTCCCCTTTATGTCTTAATCTATCCCCTTACTGGTAATCTGTTGACACACACAATAGCTCTTTGACACTAAAGTAAATAAAATCTCAGAGAATTGTCAGGTGGTGGAAAGAGAGATGTAACTCTGCAGGTGAGTAAGTGTCATATTTCAACCGCCTAAACTCGATGCAACCTGCCAAACTCCCCATGGGACATGCCTTGCCATTTCTCATACATAACAAGCAGAGAGGCAGAGGGAGGCCGCCTTCTTATGGGCATCCGGGGAAAAGGCCGTCTGTATTGTTGTATCCTGTGCCGGGTGGGATTATAAGAGAAATGTGTGACTTCTTGGTTCACTCCACAACCAAAGGGATCTGTTTTTTTTTTTTAAATCTGCTTTAAGGAGGTCCACATATGACAAGATGGTATCCTGTAAAAAGATGAGCCTTAATCATGTATCGTATGTCACAATTCTGGATTCTTGCAGGGCGTAATTTCCACACCCTTTGGCATGTTGCCTGTTAAAACAAAAGTAATGCCAACCATGTCAACTTCATGCGTGTAAAGGATGTGGGCGGTTCACTAAAGGGTATCTTATTTCTTCCTTGTTCCATAAAGGTCTGAAATGCCCAAACTTATTTTGTAGGATTACAAATTCTGAGCAGGACATCGAACCGCACCGCAGAATCTTTTAGCACTAGGAACAGCGCTGTGTTATGATATATATATATATATATATTTTTTTTTTTTATTTTATTTATTTTTTTTTGCTTTAATTTAACATGGGAAGCTATATGATATGCAAAATTACACAACAAGGCCTTGCTCCATCAATGAAAGGCGGGGTGAAACTCAGTGAAGCCCGAGTTTTGAATGGAGAGGCCTTCAGGCTGCTCCTGTTTGCCAGTGAAAAGCTGATGGGCCAGTTTTAAATAACTCTTCAGGCAAAACAAGAACAAAAACTTTCCATCCTTATTTCTCTCAAGCCCCATTTATATAAGTATAGGTCAGTCTTACTTGTAGTGATTATGTTATAAATCGCTTGCTTTTGAAGATCCCTTTATGGCTATATTAATTTATTAAAGTAGTGTAGTTAATTGTTGGACTTGCATAAAACATGACGTGTGATTTCTCGCTTTAAACCTTTCTGACTTTGGATTGTTCCTTTAAAACCCCCGTCAGGTCAAAACTAAGCTACGCACACGGAAAAATTCTCCCATCGGTCCAGAATAACACTAAACAGCTCTTGGTGACGCTACTTTCTATTGCCTGCTGAAGCGTCATCCAATAACTGTGCAAGCTCTAAGGTCACATACTCTGGGATCTTTTGTCTTGTTTGCGTCTTTTTCTACGTGTTAATCCTCACAGGTATTGAGGTTCTATAGAGAAACACCCTCCTCAAATGTCCTCCCCTCCCCTCCCCTCCCTTCCTCTCCCCTCCTCCCTTCGTCCTTACAGTTGCGGGAAAAACTGTGTCTGGAGTGTCTCAGGTGGGTGGAGCGATGGTTACCGGGGTTACCACTGTGGCCCAGAAAACGGTGGAAGGTGCAGGCAACATTGCGGCTGCCACCGGATTGGTCAAAAAGGATCCAGCCAAACAAGTAAGAAAGAAATCATAGACTCTTGTCTATCGTCTTGCTATGAATCATGTAGGCCAGTGTCCCTATCTGTGAGCGTCTGTGGCCCTAGTTTTTGTGATGTTTTTTCTCGCTTGTTACAACGTGCCAGCTGATCACTGGATGCAGTCTTTACGGTGTGTTCAAGTGCAACTTAAGCTTCATTGCCAGTGGTTCTTTGATGTCAGCTTGGTGTGTCTGTACCTTAGGGTAATTCAATTACTCTGTGTCTTGAACTATGAGTCTGTTCATTTGAGCCCAGTAATAAAAGTCAGCTGCACACTAGCAACCCAACTCATTTCCAAAATGTGATACCAATATGTGTGCACTAGCCACCATTGACAGCGACTACTTACATAAAATAAAAATAAAAACATCCAGGAGGAATCATTGCTAAAAATTATCGTGGCTAACTAGCTTTGGAGTTCAATACAAACTTAAGCACACAACGTAGAGATGAAAGCCTGTTCCAGACACAAGAAAACCTGATTCAAAATCCCATTGACATTTACAACAATGGAAGTAAATGAAAAATACAGACATCCAGATGCTCAGCAGCCATACACAAAACATTTCTTATGAGGCCTGACTAGACATCACGGCTCTACAGAAGGGACGAGTGCAGGAGTGACTCAAGGAATAATACAAAAAGAGACTGATTTCTGCTAAAACTTTGGAAGTTTCAGGATATGTGGAGATTAGATAATATCAAATATTTGTCCATTAACACTCCTTTTGAAAGATTAAATAAACAAGCAGAATAGCAGAGTATCATTATTGTTATGTCTTTAGAGAAAGAGTGAGAAGAGTTCAAATTTCTGCTTAATGACTTACATTATCACATTATCGATGCTTGCACTTCTCCAGCCGTATCACGGCGAACACAAATGTACACAGCTGAAATCCCACTCTTTTAAAAATGGAAGCCCGCAGCACATCCCTCCATTTCATTGCGAGCTGCAACTCTTCACTACGTCAAAATGGCCTCCCGACCCTGAGTCATTTATCATCGCTTCTCGTATCTGCTCCGTGTCTTTCTCCTCTGAAATGAAAGCTGTTACATGTTGTTAGGTTCCCCGTATTGTTCATCAGTCAGTCTGGCCTTGGTTTTGTCAGGGTGGACGAGGAGCAGGCAAAGGCAGTTTACCGTAGCAAACAATCTACTGCAGAGACATGAGTCAAATGTGAAAGATGATTCTCCTTACGCCGTTTCAACGGGTTCTTTTATTCCACTCATGGCTGTATTTTGTCAGTCTGTACAATTAGATATTTCAACTGCTAGTAGTTGTGTACCATCAGGTTGAGTTGTGTTTTGGCCAACATATAATTTTAGTTACAGATCAATGTGGGTACATAATCTGTAGACTTGTAGAAACCAATCAGTAGCATTTCACAGGTGTGGTTTTTGGTGGTGAGTTCATAAATACACATGTGCATATGATTTGTAATATTTTCACACCAACAAATATAATTTAATTGGATTCTTTAAAATAAATATCTTCACATTTATTATTATCCGACGAGTGTAACCAAAATAATTTTTAAAGGAGGCCTGTGGAGTTTTTGACCACTAGGAGTGCTATTGAGCACGTATTATGGAGGCCATTTGCCTCACAATACACACTTCGAGCTACTGAAATAATAATAATTATAATTGTACTGCACAAAAAGCTCTCTCTCTCTCTCAAGCACAAAACATAAAATATAAAATTACCTTTACTGATACATGAGAAGAAAATACCATACATTTAACAACATTTATCGTTCTCAAGGATACGCATAATATATTCTGGTGAGAAACACTTTTACATACAACGACATTTCACTTTACACTAGCTCCATTAGTTCTGAAGATCTCAAGGCGCCAATCATAAGATATCTGACAGGAGCAGATGGCCTCATGATCTGCTACATGCAGAGAAACGCTGACATTGTTCATTGTTTTTCTTTTTGTTGTCAAACAGGTTCTGGAGGAAGAACTAAATTTGCCAGCAATTACCCTCCTCTCGCATAACACGTAACGCTCATAACACTGAGTAGCAGGAAATAATAGGCCGATCAAATATTTCCCAGGGCAACACAAACACTGTTTGCTGAGATGCGCCATCTCCTGTCCCTTAATTAGCGCCGAAGCGCGGGGGAATCCATAACAGCAATTTAACGATGGCATGCACACACATGCATTTCTTTAACTCGGCTTTAATTGTCTCTGATTTGTAAATAAGTGCCCTATAAAAAGATAAGAAATCATCAAGCTATTTCCCTGCCAGTGGCAACTCCTGACACTTCGTCAAAAATTATTTCGTCTTGCCTGGCGAAAGGATCAAAGGACGGAACTTGCGACAAACATCACAGCAGTTGGTTTTTTAGAGATAGGCAACGGTGGCATTCACGCCGAATGATAAAATGATGAGCCTCATTAAGAGGAATCCTGACACGCCAAACTGGCAGGCGGAACAGACAAACAGATGGACAACAGACACGAGCGGAGTGAGTGATGGAGAGCTGGTGGACTGATTTAAAAATATATATCCTGGTCTTCCCAGTGGGAGAGTGACACGCAGGGAGCAACAGATTGTCCTCATTTAACCATCGCTCCCAGCCAGCTGAGCCATTAGACATCATTAATATTGATTTTATTTAAAAATTGATGCCAGGTTGAGATAATCCACACACACACACACACACACATACACACACACACACGCCTAGAGAGAGGGTGAGAGAGAGATCAGCAAACAGAGGAAGGTGGGATGCTGAGTCTTGATTAATCTCCTCATCTGGTTGTTTCACCAATTCATCATCTGCCGGTGACTCATATCAGGACACGGAGAGGTAGAAGGAGAGGAAAATGACAATGAGACAGAGGAACAGGCGGCAGCGGGCGAGCAGAGGAGGATACGTGACAGAAAATAGGAAGCGGTCTCAAATCTTTTCAGGCGCATAAAAGACGCGGCTCTATTTCACTTCCCCAGGAAGCAATTTCTGCTTGACAATTGCTCTGAAACAAAGCGTTCTCTGTAGGTGAGGTTTCATTTTGATTTCATTTTGGGGGAATTATGTTTCCCACGCATATTTCAAGCTAGATTTGTCCTCTAGACGGAACAAATTTTAAACTTTTGCCCAGGTGTAACAAGGCAGAGTTTATTGCCAAGCATGTGTGTGTTTGCACAAGCACACATGTCTCTGGTGGAGGCATGATGGGTGGTGTTAAGTGCAACAGCAGGAGGAGAAGTTATGTCAGCCGTCTGATACACACACATACACAACCACACGAGCGCATGTCAACACACTCTGACCGCTCCCCATTGAGGAAGGTCAGTTCAATGGCACGTTGTAATCAAGGCGTCCTTTCAGCAAGACAGGAAAGACGTCACCTCCTCTCTTCATTAGCGCCCGATGCCTCGTCCTTTTTTTAGCAGCCCACTCACTCAAAGTGACCACCGATCACAGCGAGCGTCAGCGTATCCAGGGATACGAGAGAGGGTTGAATTCTTTGTGTTCTTTACGTATTACGAAAACTGTCATTCTGTGTGCCTTTGTGAAGTATAACCTGCCCCTCAGGACAGCTTGTAGGATGCACATGTAGCATGGAGTCATTATGCCGTCAATAAAATAAAATCATTTTCTAATCATTCACAGCTGCTGTTTAGTTTAAAGGTTCACTCACAAACAGTCATCGCTCAGGAAAAGATCATTTTAACCACGTGGTTAAATTTAGAAGAAAATGCTTTATTGACCCATCGAGCGAGCCTGACCTCCTCCCTAAGTAGACTTTGCAGCACAATAACAACATCAGATGTCCTCTTTTACTCTGGACTAAAAATAGCACACAAACTAAGGAAGTCTCTATTTTTTTCTCATGAGGACAGTCCTAGTTTTTATCATTTTTGACTTTATTTTCTCTAAGTGATCTTATCCAGCTTAAACATTGCTGGTAGATGTTTGAAGGACAACATCAAGCGATGTGGTTGATTTCATTACACAAGCGCTCAGTCCCAGACAAACAAAGCAGACTGAACACAAGCCCCAAGACGTCTGTCTACCCTTGAATAAAACAATCACACTTAGCGGTATTATAGTTCCAGATGTGGAAGAAGAATAATGAACATTTTGAAAACTATTTTTTTTCCTCCTAAATATAGTACCATCTTTAAGATCAAGTGTATATTATGAATCAGGGTGAATTTAAAGAAATGTTTATCTCTGTGTTCGTTCAGGGTGACGATGCCACAGCAGAAGAGAACGTTGCGGAGTCACCAATTGATGCCGACCCTGCTGAAGCTACAGAGGTAACCACTTTTACTAGCGTACATATTTAATAAGGGGGAGGGAGGCCTCTTCATTTGATAGCCAGAGTTAGCTAGTCACGCCAAATCACATTTGATTGGACTAGAATTAAATTAAAAACCTACTGGTCAAACTTTTGCAGTATTTAAATCTAAAACACAGCTGCAACCTCTGTTGTGGTTCTCTGGCATGCACGTAATCAACTGAAATATAGTGAAAACACAGGAAAAATCCATTTAAAGGAGAACTACCTGGACCTTATTTCTGGCATAAAATACGATCGTTTACTCAACCATATAACTTTGGTGTCATTTGGAGTCGTTCGGACGATATTTAGATCCGCGTATATCCATATGGTGGGAGTGATTGGGGCACCAAAACGCAGCCTCTAAATAACGCATTGTCTGCCCCGAAACTCGTTAATTTCACCAATATTTTGTTATGATATGCTAGTGTTATTCCCCATTGAGTACGGAGTTATCTGTTTACTATTATCGGACGTGCAGTGGTTTGTTGTTTTTTGGCCAGCTGTTCCTCTCTCTGCCTCCGCATCCTCCTTTCAACGAGCTCCTCGCACGTATACTCTGGCTCAAAACGGTAAGGACGTCCATCATAAACAAAGTTGTCGTCCACAATCTCAGAATCGGAAAAATATTCAGCCATGTTGCAAAAAACTAGCAGTAGCTAGTCGTGTGTGCGCGCGGCGCTCAAAGATGACATTATCCAGGTCTCCGGACTCAACGGGGAATAGCACTAGCGTATCATAACAAAATTTTGGTGAAATGAACGAGTTTCGCGGCAGATAATGTGTTATTTAGAGGCTGCGTTTCGGTGCCCCAGTCACTCCCACTACATGGATATACCCGGCGCTCTGCTGGATCTAAATATCATCCAAACGACACCAAAGTTATATGGGTGAGTAAAGATATAAGGTCCAGGTTGTAAAAAACGGTAATTTCCCTTTAAGGTTTTATACAGGATATGGCATTTTTGGGGTGGCTGTCATTATTAAATATGACTAAACTGATCATATTTTAGTTTGTATTTTCTACAAAATCTGTTTAAAGCTAAACAAAAATGATTTTCTAAGGTCAAATCTTGTAAAAGGCACAGACTCACTGTACTTGGCTCGTGAATAAACCACTTAAATAGGCGGTGTAATGTGTTTTTCCATTAAAGAATGAAATTATCACATCACAGGAAGTCATCAGCATACAGGACAGTAAACTCACGTCCCACCTCTTGCTCCTCTCTCTCTCTCTGTCTCTCTCTCTCTCTCAGGAGGAGACCTGTGGCTAAACTACTTGAGAGCTTCTCAATCAAATATCAACGACCGAAACATTCCATGTTGCTCTGCCAAGTCCCGTCGTGCCTCGTTCTCGTCCTTCATGGAGTCTGTGCTTGACGTCCGTGTGTGGTTTCTCCCGTTTGTGCTGCCGTGTGTGTGTGTGTTTGTACGTCCGTGCTAAGTGTAAATGTTGTTGAGTTTGAGAGGTGTCGTGTGAGCGTGCTTGTGTCCCTGTGTGTGCCTTTTGCACATCATTCCCTAAAAGGACCTCAGGTGTGTGTCGTCCGTGACCAGCTGCCGTTCGCAGTGACTCCCTCCCACTGAGAAGGCCACCTGATCACCGTGTGCGTCTACATGTTTTCTGTCCGTGGCTAAGTCAATAACCCAAACATGGAAATACACCACAATCCACAAACACCTAAGTGTCTCGATATAAATGAACAATTTACATGGAGCTGTTTGAAATAGAAGCATAATGATATTCTCTATTTTTGTCTGTATACTGTCGCTGTTTTTTGCGGTGGACTCCAGAGTGCTGAGCTATTCGTGCGTTCATACTGTATTTTTTAAGTTATCACTGCTGTGACTGATATATAGAAATATCATATTGAACTTTTGAAAACCAAGAGCATGTAAACTACTGTTCAGCTGCTGTGTCATGCATTTATTGGGATTTAAATGTTGAATAAAATATGTAAAACTGGGGTAAATTTTGTTTTTAGTACCTATGTCAAGTTACGGAGACTGTACAAATTCTACTTACAGTTATTCATCTTTAACACTGATAGGTTTTCTAACAGCAAGAACATACAGAAAGCTCCTTTCTACTCTAGTAAAACAGTATCAGCTGCTTTTACTGCATATTGTTGCTCTGAGGCAAACGAAACTCATATATTAATTTAATTTTTACATTTTTGGTGTAATATCTCTTGCCTGTCATGGCTCAAATAAGGACCTGATCGATGGCCCAGAGCCAAAAAAAGGGTTAACGTAAAACAAGTTTAACTATTTACATCTTTAGTCAAAATACAAGCATGTGCATAAATGTATAAAGAAGATGGTTGAAAGCATGGTGGGCCCTCAAGGCAACAGAAATATTAAGAGCAATGAAGAACTAAATACTAAAATACATTACAAAAAAACATGACCAAAAAAAAAAATAGGTTAAAAAAGCTACAACTTCACAAAGTGGATTATTCACAATATTAACCTTGATGTACTATAAACACACAAGTAATGTAGTACTATTGTTGTCATGAATGCGGAAAAAAGCTATAGACACCAATACCAGGCTGTATACGTGATGATTTCTGCTGCAAAATTGGCCTTTTTTAATATAGACGAGGATTGACTCACTTCATTTGGCAATGGAGGTTGCCACTTGCCACATATTTGATTTTACATATCTTCTTAATCTTGCCGATTTTGTAAAGTCAGGCTACGTGTTAGTGATGGAAATGTTAAATGATCTAAAATAATGGACCTGGGCAATATGGTGTGATGATGGGCAGAAAATGAGCTTAATTAAGTGGTCAGAGGTTAGAGAGCTTGAGAATAAAAGAGAGATAATGGATCCCACGGCCCAGCTTCAGGTCACTCTAATGTATTTCTTATGCAAGGTCAGAGTAGTTATGAAATAAGTACACATGCTGAGTTTCACATTTAATCAGATAATGATCAATTTATTTCTGTATTTTCCGTCTGCGGCAGACGCTAATGAATGTTTTCCTCATTAGAAGTCGTCAGTCCTGTTGTTTACTTGACCTCCTGTGAGTAGTTTATTATTAATTAATTTAAAATAAGTTCTCAATTTGCAAGCACATAGTTGTGCAGACACATCAGCAAATTCCAATAGACAATAATTTGCTATTTTTCAGTGCAATGTCTGACTCAACGTCTGACAACGTCTGAATCAGGGTAGATACTGGGTATGTGAGACATTACTGTCATCTTTTTAGAATTGGTTTGAGAAAATTTACTCTTAGTGGGGAAAGAAATACCCAGAGAAACATGCAAATCACTGGACTTTACAACCAGCTTTTTCAGTACTCTTGATGGATAATGTTCCACTGCGAGATTTTAAAAGAAAGAAGTAGTTGTGAATTAAGACAGAGTTAAAGGGGAATTACCATTTCTTTTACAACCTGGACCTTATTTCTGGCATAAAATACGATCATTTACTCACCCATATAACTTTGGTGTCATTTGGAGTCGTTCGGACAATATTTAGATCTGTGCATATCCATATAGTGGGAGTGACTGGGGCACCGAAACGCAGCCTCTAAATAACGCATAATCTGCCGCGAAACTTGTTAATTTCACCAATATTTTGTTCTGATACGCTAGTGCTATTCCCAGTTGAGTCCGGAGTTCAAAGCGGTAAGGATGTCCATCATAAACAAAGTCGTCGTCCACAACCTCAGAATCGGAAAAATATTCAGCCATGTTGCAAAAAACTAGCGGTAGCAAATTACAGGTAAACAAGCAGCATGGTCTGCGCGGCGCTCAGAGATGACATCATCCAGGTCAGAGGTTAGTAGGTCAATCTACAGACCCCGGATGATGATAACAAGAAACTCCGGACTCAACAGGGAATAGCACTAGCGTATCACAACAAAATATTGGTGAAATTAATGAGTTTCGCAGCAGATAATGCGTCATTTAGAGGCTGCGTTTCGGTGCCCCAGTCACTCCCACTATATGGATATACGCAGATCTAATTATCTGACAAATGACTCCAAATGACACCAAAGTTATATGGGTTAGTAAACGATGGTATTTTATGCCAGAAATAAGGTCCAGGTTGTAAAAAACGGTAATTCCTCTTTAACAGTGTTATGCCTGAGCTCAGCTGGATGTCAGGTCATCTTCATTATTCTCTCATGAGAGAGTGACAGCAGCTCTGTACAGTATGCGTAAGAGTGTGTTTGTGCGTGTGCATGTAGGTGTGAAAGCATGCATGTGTCAGCTGTTTGAGAAACACTCATCTGGTGGACGTCGACATGCTAATGAACCAAAGCCTCCTTGCATGTTTAGGAATTTCAGTTTCTGCCGAGGATTTCAGCAGTACAAGGTTTTATGATTAAATGTACTGACATTTTGTTACAATTTAATCTGAGAGGAAATATGTATTTTGTAATAATAACCCTGTCCGTAGCCACAGAACCAACCTCTTTCTGATTATAATAAAGCACAAAGTACTCAGGCATGTGCTGCTCGAGCCGCCCAGCTGAAGGCCACGCAGTGTGCGAAGGCAGAGGAAATATGTAAGCAACTTACAAAGGTCTGTCCTTGCAAGAAACTCCTCCAGCGTTTTCGTTTTTCTATAAGAGACAGCTCTGCTACATTTATAACACGAACCTGTTAGTCCCGCCGCACATCACCATCTGTAGCGTGGTATTTGTTGGTCACGACACATCCCCTCTCCAGCTGCAGTATTATAATATGTGTGCAAGTGTTTTTCTATGTAAACTAAAAATAATCAGCTAACCTTCATGTTGAGGGGTTGGGGAAATCTAATAACAGAAACAGGGCTTTGTTACTGACTTGTTGTTGTACATATGTGTCAGCTGCCGTTTCCTGGAACATCTTGTATCTGTAATGACTCCCTGCTGTTATTGTTCACCATGGCTCACAAAGAAGGGTCATGTGACTTGTAGAGCTCCCTGTAGCTTCAGTTTTCATGATGGTGCCCAGCAATATAAACTGCCTGGCCAAAAATATTACGTTGGACCGCCTTTAGCTTTGATTGCAGCATGCATTCGCTGTGGCGTTGTTTCGATAATCTTCTGCAGTGTCACCAGGTTTATTTCCATCCAGTGTTGCATTGATTTTTCACCAAGATCTTGTATTGATGATGGGAGAGTCTGACCACTGAGCAAAGCCTTCTCCAGCACATCCCAAAGATTCTCAATGGGGTTAAGGTCTGGACTCTGTGGTGGCCAATCCATGTGTGGAAATGATGTATCATGCTCCCTGAACCACTCTTTCACAATTTGAGCCCCATGAATCCTGACATTGTCATCTTGGAATATGCCTGTGAACATCAGGGAAGAAAAAATCCATTCATGGAATAACCTGGTCGTTCAGTATATTCAGGTAGTCAGCTGACCTCATTCTTCGGGCATATAATGTTGCTGAACCTAGACCTGACCAACTGCAGCAACCCCAGATCATAGCACTGCCCCCACAGACTTGTACAGTAGACACTAGGCATGATGGGTGCATCACTTCATCTGCCTCTCTTCTTACCCTGATGCCCCCATCACTCTGGAACAGGGTAAATCTGGACTCATCAGACCACATGACCTTCTTCCATTGCTCCAGAGTCCAATCTTTATGCTCCCTAGCAAATTGAAGCCTTTTTTTTTTCCAGTTAGCCTCACTGATTAGTGGTTTTCTTAAGGCTACACAGCTGTTCAGTCCCAGTCCCTTGAGTTCCCTTCACATTGTACATGTGGAAATGCTCTTACTTTCACTATTAAACATAGCCCTGAGTTCTACTGTTGGTTTTCTTTGATTTGACCAAAATCAGGATTTTTGGCCATCTAATAATAGACGATCTGATAATTAGAGAACAGTATTTAAGTCTTGACCAAAGTGTTTTTCAAAAGCAAAAGCAAGGCCCCTCCCCCCAACCCATAGTAACCAAAGGGCCCCCACTATGTCAGAACTGTTTTAGAGGCACACGGTAGGTCTACACAATATCAGGATGGTGGTCATAATGTTATGCCTGATCAGTGTATGCATTGTGGACAAAATATATGACATTAAAAAGGTTATTTATTTTACCACATCATCATGACGGTTACTGTGGGTGGTTACAGTGCCTTGTGGGTTGACACTTCCAACAACAGAATCCAACTGTGACGTCAGTATATTTGACAACTTTGTGCACAATCATGACAGCAAAATGTTAAACACTATAAAATGATAACCTCGTACAGGTTATCCACAGCTCAGCTGAAGAAGTCTTTATGAAAAGGAAGAGAGATACGGTAGAGACGAAGATTCTGCATTTCACTACTTCTTCTTCTTCCTCTTCAGGGCTTTCCACTCTCCTTCCTGATTGGCCAAGCTGCCAAAGAGCTCCCTCACCTTTCTCTTTCTCTCTGCATCCCTGAAACACAGAACACATGTTAGTGAAAAGGCTTGTGCTAAGTTTGTTCACTTATTATGTAGACACAGAGTTTATCCGTACCTGCTCATGACCTCGCTGAGTTTCTCTCTGGCCAGGAAGCGCGTGTCCTTCCTGATCTCTCTCAGAGCACCCTTAAACTCCTTCTTGTACTTGTGCTTCAGACGCTCCTTCTCTCTCTCCTCTCTGGTGCTGCCATGCTTCTTACCGTAGTCCAACCTAATAAGAAATACGTAAATTAGATATTTAAAACAAATACACACCATCAGCCTCTTGAATAAAATGAAGTTTGGTAGGACAGTTTCTATTTTTGTGCGCTTACACTTCAACTATTTTTGGTGTGAGAAGCTTCAGAGGAATTGGCTTCTTCTTCTCAAAAACTAGCCGAGTGAGAGTCGCAGGAGCGCCGCTGATGGTCTCCAGGATCTCACCGAGAAGCTCCTGCAACAAAAACACCACATGCTTGTAAATGAACAGAAAATACGGCGAGAGTAGCCAGAGACGAGCTTAGAATGAATCTGGCACCGACCTGCAGAGGCTCCGGTAATGTTTGGGTGGAAAGATGTTTGGAAAGAAGGGTTTTGACTGGCTGGAAGACGTGCGTAAAGGACGCGAGGTCTTTGTAGAGCAGGCAGCATCTCTTCAGCAGGTCTAGGCAAGTAGACAAACACATCAACCTGTGAGGAGACACAAACACAAAGAAGATTTCGTCTTTAGAACACAGTTTGTCTCATGGTTGCCTGCATAGTACTAGCAGTGGGAGAATAACTCTGGTGATGCCCTCATTCATCATTTCACACAGGTAACCTCTGTCTGTCCAGAGATACAGGACTGTAAAAACAGAGGGAAAAGAGTTCTGGCAAGTCTTTCACGGGAGCTCTAAATAACTGAACTACTAAGAGGACACATACACCAATCAGGCATAACATTATGACCACCTTTCTAATATTGTGAAGGTCTACCTTGTGCCTCCAAAACAGTTGTGACTCATGAATGGACATGGGCCTTTTGAGGGTGTCCTGTGGTGTTGGTGTTGTTCCTATGGGTTGAGGGGAAGGGCCTTTGTCAATCAGGCTTGATCAGTTTGGGATCTAGTGAATTTGGAGGTCAGGTCAACACCTTGTGCTGTTCTTCATGTTTTTTCTTCCTAAACCGTTTTTGTGTTCCTGTGTCCTGCTGGGGATGGCTGCTGCCATCAAGGAGTGTTATTGCTATGGGGTGGGGGTGCCTGGTCTGGTCTAGGTGGGTGCTACATGTCTAAGTGACATCCAAAAGTTCCAAAAGTTTCCCAGCAGAACATTGAATTGTCACAAGATGGCCAATGTTATTCACGTCTCCTGTCACTGGTCATAATGTTATGCCTGATCGGTGCAAATGCAAGTGTTTAAGAGAAATGTAGACGCTACTTCTACTCTATAATATTATAATATTTCTTCCTCGTTGTTCCGTGAGTGACTGCGTCTCTCCATCTTTACACGTTTGGTCATGCTTTAGCCTTCCTGCAGAGTACACTCACTCTATCGTCGCCTTCCCGAGGTCTGCTTTATCACCCTGGCAGTAATTACCAAAGCCACTAAACTCGTCACACACAGAGCTGCTGGTGTGCACGAGTCATTGTACGGCCTGAAGGAACATGGAAATTAGAATAACATTGGACACCCAGGTGTGAGGAGATCAGGCTGAAAGCGTTTAGGGATGATTAGTTGAACAACTCAAATCACTGCAAGGTTCAATCTGACTTACCACACGTTTCTGGTCATTATTTCACACAGATACTTACTGACTGATGATTAAATAAGGAAATAAGTTACTTTTTCCAACAAATATTATCATTTCTTTCTAAAATAGTCATTACTTAGTCGGTGCGTTTTAAGGCATGAGTATTAATTTTAGTCGAGCACAAATAAAAATGTACGTTCCCACAAACTGTGCACAATCATGGTCCCTCTCAAGCCTGTTTGCAAGCTTTGCTTTGTGCCCACACACCAGCTGCTGTGTGAAACCATGCTGGCGGCTCATCAGAATCACAAGAGTGGATGCATCATCTATGAGGCATACAGCGCGTACAGGTAAACACGTTGGTACGATGGCCTGTCTTAGCTTTTTATGCCCATACAGTGGTGGATGTAAAGATAACAAAAGACCCTCGTCACGCATTCTTTTTTTTTTTTTTTATGATCGGCACCCTGGAGCATGAAACTTTTTGTATGATGTTGCAAACCACCTCGATTCTGTGTAGGAGTGCATGTTTGTGTCCTTCAGTTTTGTCCTTGTTATTTTACTTCTACAAAAAGTAATTTATAAGTTTTACTTCTTATCGTCCTCTAGTCATTTCCACGTCCAAATCGAACATGACAATCTGTGTGAGGGAGAAGACAAAAGATTTTCTCACACGTTATCTCCCTCCTCCTGCTGTGCCTTTAATTGTCTCTGGGAAAGTGTTAATTTCAGTTGTTGGTACATATTCAATTCTGAGTAACCGCTTCATTTTTTCATCCTGGGCCACACACACACACACACAACGTGTCTGGGGACAAGTTTTTGGTTTAAATTTTTAAAATGATCCTTAAAGAATGAACCAGTAAAGCAAGTCTGAAGAACCGTAACTACTCTGACAGGCTTGCTGTGATCATTGCTACTCTCTCCATTCGGGGAGAGAAAGGGGGGCAACATGTGCAGCCGCTTATCCTTACACAAATTAGATGAAAATTTCAGCAGCCTCAGAGAAAGTGCAGTATTCATTAATTTCAACAAGCAGTTATCTGGTTCTGTCTTGATAAAAGACGAGTTAGCACTAGTTAATAATATCCATGACTTTATATACGCAGATGACGATTAGGCAACATATGACACTTGTGAGCTTGTGGTTAGGACATGGGATGTTAAACGCCCAGAGTTCAAGTGAGAGTTCAAGTGAGAGCACCGCTGCTAGGCAAATGTTGACGTCTACAAGACACAGAGTCTAACAATTAGCAAACTAATGAGCAGTTAATGTAGGATATGTAAAGGCCTAATGGGAGGATGAGGCCATTTGGAATAAATTTACAGAAAAGACAGTGAACGTGACCCAATGTGATGTCAGAGTAGTCTTTTCGGGTTGTTTTATGTTGGTCTGATACTGTTTGGATCAAAGAAATGACACAGCAGTATAATATGGGGTAATGGGGCGCGGTTTTGCTTGGCTGCAGGGGGAAAGGTTGGGCAGACGGTTTTGCATGGTCAGATTAGTTTCTCTGGACTCTCAATGGACGCTCTGTCAGACAGCTCAACACACCTGGAGGACAGAGGGACGCCAGCCTGTGATGCATTTTCAGAAATCATTTAATAACAATAATAATGTATTGATCCCACATTGGAAATTCGATCCTGCTATTTGACCCATTCACACAGTTGTGTGGATAGTGGGAGCAGCGGGCTGCAGCCTCTGGGGGAGCTGTGCCCGAGCAATTTGGTTTGGTGTGGCGGAGTCGGGGACCCTTTGGTCTGAAGCTGCATCTCTAACCACTACTCCACAGCTCCCCCCATTTGTGTGCTCTTTAGTTCCAGGCAAAATTAAGCTGTCTTCTGTCCTTAGTTTTAATTTGGACTGGTTAAAAAAAAAACTCATGTGGAGTGAAAACCTGATCTGACCTGTTACTTCCAACTTTTATGCTAAGCTAACTGTCTAACTGTTGTCGTTGTTTATTGTGGTACCTCATAGCCAAAGCTTTATGTTTGTGCCATTGCCGAATATATTGGTGACAACACAGAACAACTTACATAACTTGTATAAAAATCACATAAAGTCGCTGGAGTCCGACCAGCTTCTTTTCCTTCAGGTGTGCACCCCTCCCTTCCTACCTGTGTTCGTCTCTGTCCAGGTCACTGCTGAGTTCCAGGTGCTGGGTAGCAGACAGTGGCAAGCTTTTCTTGCTCCAGCTCTTGCAGCACTCCGAGGTCGACACCACCAGCAGATCACTGTACTTCCCTACTGACTTGAAGGGTGGCACCACCGCATAACCTGCATTGTAAGACCGAACGTCAATTCTGCTTCAACACCACACAGGCACAAAAAACGTGCATAGACAAGAAACACTTTGGGGGGGAAGTGGAAGAGCGTTAAGTCACCTAGAGAAGTTTTGTCCTGCACTGCCAGGTGTAACGTTCCAGTCAGGAAGTTGATGAGCTCCGGGAAGAAGCGTTTTGAAAACGAAACGTACTCCACAGCCAGACAGCACAGCATCAAACCTGACGTCAGGTCCTGTAGTGATCTCACTGGACACTAAAATGTCACAAAATACAGACATACTCAACATTACTAAAGCAGATGCAATAAAAGAAGAACACTACAGGACAAAACTGGAGCAAAAACATCTCTCTAACAACAAACAGAAGGCTGAAGGCTGCATGTACCTTGGTGAGAGCCTGGCTGATGTAAAGCAACGCTGGGGTTGTAACAGGGTGTCTGAAGTCTGAGGTAGGAAACAGCAGGGCTGTCACCTTCAGGTAGATCAGCTGAAAGAGCAAACAAAACAAAAAAAACATACTGTGACTCAGTCATGTACAGAGGAGCAAATGCGATATACCAAGAGCATGACGGGGACATTCTCCCTCACTTTTCTAAATGTATATCTTTCACAGTCAGAGTATTCATTTGATTAAAATCTTTAAGTATATTCTGACTGGCGGCCAGCTGCCAAAACCAGATGCAGTGCTGACTTTGATCCTGTACAACCCAAGAGCAACTGTGACTCAAATGAGTCGATGAGAGATGAGACGTGCGAACGAACACTGACGACATCAAGTAACATTTAAACCCCCTAACACTTTATTCGCGCTTGCATTGCCAGAAAATAACGCATACCATATCTAGTGTGGGGAAAGCAGCGTGACCTTTGACCTCCAGCTCTTCCTCCATGCTGTGGCCGGCGTCTCCGAGGACAGTCCGCATGGCCTGACAGGCTGCTTCGGGAAACACCTGGCACATAGCGTACAACTCACTGCAGAGAGAGAGAGAGAGAGAAGAAAAAAGAGAAAAGATGGTGCAAATGGTAAACAAACAGGTTTCCTTGGGTAGTACTTGAGAAAGAGAGACACTTTCTGAACTCACGGTATGAGTTTATCTACGGTGGCGAGTTCAGGTGGACTCTTGGTGGCCAGTTCTCCAATGTACTCCAACAGAAAGCCAAACAGTTTCTGAAACAGAGATTAAGTTCTTACAGCTCTGAAAGACACACAAGTACCACACTGACTGAAAAAAATAAAAAATGTGTAACCTCCTCTATTGTACCTGAAGTTTGAGCTTATTGCCAACAGCCAAGCTAGGGTGGTTGCATTTCTGAGTCCTGGCCACAATGAGGCGCTGGTTGTCAGGAGTGTGGCCATGGAGCAAATCTTTAAGATCACTGTAGCTTTCAGGGGCTATGGTGGAAAGAAACACGGAATATAACATAAACTAAACACAATAATGGAGGGGGAATGGTGATATACACTCATCTGAGCTTTATTCAACACACTAACAAGGTCTCTATTTAGAATGAAGATCAGAAGTATGCAGTATATACTGTAGTTACCAGGAAATGTGTACGGGAGCTCGGCTTTTGCTGCCTCCTGCTGGGCCTTAATCTCCTCTTTGGAGAGAACTTTCTTAGGTTTCGCAGTGATTTCTTCATCCTCCTGATTTTCCTCCTCATTCTCGCTTTCTTGCTCAGAGTCCAGGTCCGAGTGGCCATCTTCTTCTTCTTCTTCTTCACTGCCGCCATCCTCCCCGTCTTCCTCCTCTTCTTCTTCCTCGCTGCCACCCTCCTCCTCGTCTTCCTCCTCCTCTCCATCTTCTTCTTCTTCACCACTTTCTCCGCCTTCGTCATCATCATCATCACCCTCGTCTTCCTCTCCAATGTTCCATTTTCCATCCTACACACAGGAATAAAACATATCAGGTGTAAACATAAAAATAATCACAGTTTCAAATGATTAGAATAAGCGACTCTCCAGTTTATGTACCTGATAAGACAGGGTCTTCTTGTCGTGTGTATCCAGGATGAAACCGTCATTGATGTCGTCCGCAGACATGTGGTTTTGACTCCGTGCGCCGTCCTCGACATCCTCTCCCATCATCCTCCTCAGTCGGTCAGCCTGGAGAAAGCACACAGCAAAAAGTAAACGATCACAGGGAGCGCTAAGACGTTAAATGACTATTAATTTAACAAGTGCAGACAGCGTGAAGCAAGTTTCTATCACTGTCAATATACCTCTAGTTTCTGCAGCTTCTCCCTCTCCTCCCTGGCGATCTCCTCTGGGGTTTTCAACTTCTCCGAGGGCTGAGCCTTCATCTCAAAGCCGAGCTCCCTCACCATCATGTCATATTCATCCAGCTAGACGGCAGAGAAATCAATGAGAGATGATGGAAATATCACACACCACACAACAGAGAGGATACACAGCGTTTTTACGTTTTGATTTGTTTATCCCTACTTTGGGTTTCTCCTCCTGTGTGTCGGCGCTTTCTGCTGCTTTTGGTGTCTTTTTCACCATCAGAGCTTGAATGCTCTTCCACTCCTGGTCCAGCTTCTCAGTCAGCTCCTGAGCCTCCTCTTTTTGCACCTGTCGTTCCCTCTGAGAACAAACTCAAACATCAGTCATCTGAATCACATCTCCTCTAAAAATATCTCTGCAATCATCAGCCAAGGGCTGAAATTACCAGGATTTAGTAAACTTTTGATCTAGATCTATATGCAGCGATATCAATATGGCAAAAAAATAAAAAACTGCATCGACCAAAATCCAGACTACAAAGACCTTTCATGAACAGGAAGGTGTGATTTTATACCAACTCACCTTTTCCTGCTTGGACTTCTGGATGAGCTCTTCAATGAGCTCCTGTCTGGACTTGGCCCTCTGGTTTCCTTCCTGCTCCTCCCCTGATGTTTTCTTCCTGAGTAGGCCCCCTCCTCCTCCGAAGTGGGAGGCAGTCAGCTCAGCTGTGTGAGACAGAAAATAATTTCATATGTAAATGCAACACACCCAAACATCCACATCCAAAACTGCATTTCAAGGGGCTAAGATGAAACAGGCCCGGGGTACCACAGAAAAATCTTACAGCTAAATTTCCACTCATCCGTCGTTCAGACTCACCGGATAAAAGACCCTTCTCTTCTGATTCATCGTCGCTATTCGCAATGTCATTGAATTTCTCCATTTCGGCCAGGGACTGGCCATAATGAGTCAGCTCTTCCTCCTCGTTCAGGTTGTACACATCCTTCTTATCATGGCCACGCTAAGAGATAATGAAAGGTATTTAAAGTTGGAGGGTTAGTAACCCTTTTTTAAATGGGCACTGATGGTTATGGATGACAGGTCAAGCTGCAACAGGCCTCATGGCAAAACTGGTTAACTAAACTAACAATAAACATGTACTACATCCATGATACAAATATTACTTGAAGCTGGTGAAAAACTCTGTCTTAGGTAGAAGTCATTATATCTGCCTGCATGCTCTGCAAGATCTGCCATCCAGAGTGTCATTTTGGGCAATTGGAAATTATCATTATCACATCACTGACCTGTCTCTCCATCGCAAACCTCTGCAGGATTTTGTCCTCTGGTGCCATCTTGGTGTCATACTCTCCAATACGTCTGTCAATGAATTTGCTGGACTTGTTCTTCTGTTGGTATTCCTTCAGGAGGGTCTCTTTTCTCTACAGATCACACATTTCATATGATTTATGGGGGAGTCTGTCACAGGCAAACACAAAACCTTCAACATGCTGTGTCTTGTGAACGCTAACCAAACTAATGTTAAGAAGGAGATTTCACTGTGGTTCAAACTTTGATTTAGACGGGTTCACGGTTTCCTTGGTTCTTACAAACTTCTCAGTCTCTCCTGCAGAAAATCCCTCTCTCAGCATGATACTGTGAGCACCAGGCTTCGCAGCACAGATAGCGTTAAATGGATTGTGAGTTGTCACCAACGGCTGCCAGATATAGTGGTACACAATAAGACTGTATCTCCAGTATCTCTGTATCTTTTTTACTTAATCCGACTTATTTTTATTTATTCTGCAGATCTATCTCCAGATTTTTTCTGATCACTAACATTTTGCTCTTCTATGGCTTCTATTTGCAACCTGCAGTTCTCTAGGTGTTTTATGAGTTTGGTCCAAAATAGCATGGGGTTGAGCTTTAAATTAGGTTCTTTAGATATTTTTTAGTGGTGAAATTAACTCCTCGTTAGGCTGACAAGTGAAAATGAAGCAATGAAAGGTTAGTTTTGTGACTGTTTACATACGTTTATGTTGAAACAGCATAAGAGTGGTGGTATTTAACATGTGTGATAATTCTGGAGGATATAGTTTGTCAGTGCTGTCAAGATGGATTAAATTAAACACAGAGGTGTTTCCATTAAGTAGCCTAGTCCACTGAGTAAAATACATTGTCAAAATTGTCAGTGTAACATAATACAATTCAGAAGTACTCAGACCACAGCCTCCAAAACAAAAACGCAGTTGAATTGACAGCTCTCAGTTTTTTTAGACAAATGCTGAACATATCAGCTTCATCAAGCGAAGACTTAATGCAGGACTGTTATACAAGGATGGATTCGTTTTCACTAGTGCACCTAATGAACTGGCAAGGGAGTTTACATCTGTTAGAAGTAGGACGTAATACATAGGACATAAGATCAGTGCAGTTCCCATTTAAATAAGTGAAGAAAGTGTGGTAAAACATTATACTCTTGTCTCTTACCTTCTTGATAGCTTTGGATCGAGACACACCCGGGAGACCCACATCATGCTTAGATTTCCTCCCGAGAACCTCAAATTTCTTCCTGTTGATTTTCACCTCAAACGGGTTGTTCTTGATCTCAGTGGAGGTCTTCATCTTGCGGACCTTGTCGGCAAGGTTCCTCTTCTTCGGAACCTTCCCCATCTGTGACAGAGAACCTGGATCAATGAATAACCACTGCTGCTGCTTCTGCATCTTATATGGCTGTGTGGGTTTTGACTTTTTGTTGCCATAATGGTGAAAACAATATCCTTGGTGAGGCTCACAGCTACTAATACAGGCAGCGCGATACAAATACGTTAGCTAAACTAGCTAAAAGTTAGCCTTTAAGTAATTTTAAATTGACACTGGCGTAAATGTACGTGTCTAATATTAGGTTTTTACACGATTGTACCGCTTAACAATAAAGCTGGAGTCGCTTTACAGATAATTAGCGTCACTACAAATGGTCAACAGTTTGTAAACAAGCTAACATAATGACAAGCCGGAAGTGTTTACGCTTTAGCCGAGTAGAGGAGTCGAATTATTAAATGCAGGCGGAAGTAAACATAAGACACCAACCTTTTGCCAAACGTTCAATTTAATAAATAACAACTGAATCTTTACTATCCACGTTGTTTCACTGCGTTTCCATTTTCCAGCGTGCGCAGGCTGAGGTCAAAGGTTCATAACGAGAAAAGAAAAAAAAGAGCTGTTTCCGGTGTGGTGGTTTTCTACAGCGCCTCTAGCGGCGATGAATGAAACATCATCTTTAATTCTCCAAGTAAAAAAATATATTTATATGGAACAAAATGCATCAAATATGTAATTAAACTAAATATAGGAATAGATTATATACCTCTGACTTTTTTTTATTTGTTTCCACCACTGAGTTAACCATTGAGTTCTTTACTGAAATGGTTTACAGTGAGTGAAATTTGGTTCACGTAGCCATGGTTCCTCCAACGTGCTTTCTTAAAGTTTGTTCTGTAAAGCTGTATTTAACACCGTAAGGTCAAATGCATCCACTGACTTATAACCAATGACATCAAAGCCTTTAAGCTTAAACACTACGTGTAAAACAGTTCACTTGTGTCACACAGTTTGCATATTCAACAAAGAAAAGAGGAAGGCAGCTGCAGTTGAGTTCAGTGAGGCATAAAATAGTCAGTAGCGCTAGGAGCAGGATGATAGCAAACGCAGGTGTCGGCTGGGTCAATCTGGAGAGCGCTGTGGCACTGACAGTAGTACTGGACCGGCGTCACCATGCCAGTCCACTGAGACTTCATGTGAACAGTTTCAAAACAAGACACTGATTTTAAATCTTACACTCTTTAAAATGTGATATTCTGCTGACAACAAAATACGTTAGCGAGTTTCTGCTTTTGTGTCTTTAAATCTATAAAATCTGGTGGAATATGCAATTTGTACATTTGATATGATCCACAGAAATATTATCTGGACAACACAACTGGAGGGATTCATTCAACAATATGAATTTATAACCATTTATGTTCAACTTCATGGCACAAATAAATTTAATTAAAAGCACAAACACAACCACATATGAACACAGGTGTCTCCACTCTTACCTTTCACAAGATTTCAAGCTCAAGCAGCACAGTGCAAGCTAGTTTCCTTTTATTATTACTGTAGCGTCAGTTTGTTAATATTTTATACTGATACCTTTTTGCTGCTGTTTAGCTTTTATATTGACGTGTTGGATAAATATTCACTTGCTTTCTCAAGAAATCTAACATTAGAAAAAGTGGGGGTTGAAGACAAGTGTCTGTTGTCGTTCTGGTCAAGTGAATAGATCACCCTCAATAGGATTCTCATATGAAAAACCCCATTTTATACAGAATATTTCAATTATTTATATTTCCTCCTATCTCAGTAAAAGTAGTTTAGCATGAAACAGTGTTTTATGCTAAAATAATGAATTAAATTGTATGTTTTATTCTGTATTCATTGATGTGTCATTATAATGTGAGGTTATGCACAGACCCAATGTGTGTAACATGTTAAAAAACAACCCTGTGAGTGTACACATTAGCAAATAAATTATTTTTCTACTTGACTCTTCATCATCTACTGAAATGTTCCAGAGCAAGTTCTTTATTAACATTTTCATTTGACTTGAGAATTTTCCTTAAATAACTTCAACCACACAGTGATGATATTCAAGGTAGTGTTTTTATTCATGGTTGTAAAAGAGACAGAACCATTAGAACAGAGAGATGAAGTCTGAAGATGGTTATGGAAGGGTGTGTAATGATGAAACTGGAAGTAGTAGTTCAGACAGAGGATACAAATCGGCATAAGATGTGAGACTTTTTAAAAAAAAAAAAAAAAAAAAAAAAAGGACTACAAGATGTTTAGCATTGTCATCAGCACACTTAAGCTAAAATAGAACTCAAATATAACAGGGTGGTTACAGTCATTTATAGGCCAGTATACACTCTATGCACTAGTAACATGCAGTCCTTCAGGAGTTTTCAGCTTATATGTAGCGCTGTCGGTAAACCACGTGTAGTGACAGAAGGTTTACTCGGATAAGAAGACTGACCTTTTGTTAAAACAAGGATGCACACACGTCAAGCAAAGCGTGTTAATGTTCTCGTGGGTTAATGCCCTGCAATCTCGAGCACGATTTATCGATTACAGTGACATAAGTAAAACTGCTTCTCCAGTGTGCTGCAACTGGAAACACAGAAACAGAAAGTTGCTCAGTTGGGAGTTTTACACAGGAAGGTATAAGCTGAGCGTCCATGATTGAGCACACGGCTTCGTTAACAGTAACATTGTCGTTTGCGTGTTTGGTAACTAAACTCTACGGTTGCGATCTGCTTTCTAAATGCATCGCGTGGTATGACATCCCAAACAGTGGTTTATGAAAGAGGTTCACAGTGCTTTCTCACAGCCAAGTATTTCACGGCTCAGTCGGCTCTACAACTGTGAGAAATAGCACAGGAAGATTACAAAAAAAAAAAACATGTAATCTCACACGAGGTGTAGCGTTGCAGCCGGTTTCACAGAGATGAACGTAAACTAAAAAGGGGGTAAATACGAAACAATGCCAAGCTCAAATAATTACAATAAAATGAAAAACGGAGAATTTACACATTCCTTTTGCGCTAAAGACTTACAGCCGTTAGCGTTTACATTACATCAACCCTTGAAATAACAAGAACATTCCTGCTCACACTTCCATGGATGATTCACGCTCTGCTTGCAACATCAGACGTGCAGACGATTGCAGCACCTTTGATGGAGATTGCTAACGAATTAACTTCTATACAAAGACCTAGAGCTGTTTTACAACACATCTGACTGTGTGGAAAGAAAAATTTGGAGTTTAAAAAAATGCGAACAAACACTCAGATGTGAATATGATTGAATGTACTGACTGAGTTAATAATAATAAAAAAAAAATATTGCATTACTGACACGTCTTCCATGAGGAAATAATCCAATAAACATATCCCAGCTGTCACAGTCTGCCAACATGTAATTAAAAGGGTGCACAGCTTCAGAAAAACACAATTTGTAGTTCTCACTGTCAAGAGTTTATCATTTTATATGAGAGAGTGCAGTTTTTTTGTTTTTAAAAGACACTTTGACATATTTTGATACAATCCCAATACATTCTAGTGGTTACAATGGTTTAGTATTACTCTTAAAAAAAAAAAAAAAAGGGATAAAATCCTAAAACCTCACATCAGCTGTGTGGGCCTGTAGTCGTAGACATGCATCAAAGCCTAGGTGGAGTGGACAAGACAGAATGCATCATTCGCTCACAACTAAAAAGCCTTGAATAATTAAAAACGTTTATGCAATCATTTTTTTACATTGTATACAAAATTGGCACGCGCTAATGAGGAAAAATAGGTTAATAAGCCAGCGACAAATTATATCAAAAACGACAACAAAAAGCGTAACTGCGTGTGTAACTTGTGGCTTAGTCAACGGGCGCAATGGTAGCAGACGAGAAGCAGAAATGAAAAGAAGTAAGAAGCCAGCCTTGAGGACCGATCCAGCATTCACCAGACTAGGATTCTGTCTTTTTTTTGTTCTTCTTGAGGAAGGAAGGAGTGCGGAACTTCTTTTTCTTTTTGGAGGGTGATTTGCTGGGAGACTCGTCGCCCTCCTGGTCGCCGGCGTCAGCGGGTTCCTCCCCCTCGGCTGTGTCTGCAGCAGCAGCAGTGTCTGCAGCAGCAGCAGTGTCTGCAGCAGCAGCAGTGTCTGCAGCAGCAGCAGTGGCGGCGGCGGCAGCAGCAGCGGCGGCGGCGGCAGCAGCAGCGGCGGCGGCGGCAGCAGCAGCGGCGGCGGCGGCAGAGGTGGAGTCTTCGGCAGGAAGTGCTGGAGCGTCGGAGGGGTCGTCTGGTGTTAAATCTGGAAGGGTCTGTCTCAGGGTGGCTGCGTCGCTGTCATCCTTAAAGGTTTGTTCTGGTAAGGACTCTGGAGGAGGGAGGGGGGAGGATGGATAGAGTTAATGACCTCAGACTACACACAGGTGGATCTGGACTGCTAAGCTACTATGAGGCTACTACGATGCAGCCACTGGGTACGCTGTCAAATCCAGCATCATTTCCTTAAAAGAAGCATCCACACTTCTCTCAGCAAGTCCACACAGTGTCCGTTTATATATGAGCAGAAGAGCACACAATCCAGCAATTTTCTCACTAAAAGCCAAACGTTAAAAACACTCTAAAATAATACGCCTCTCACATAAACAGCCACCTCTCCTCAAGTCTGTTTTGACAGTTCCAAGCTGGTGCACGGCATTTTAGTTTTACCTTCATTTAAACAGGGAAATCTTAATGAGCGCAGTTCCCTTGCTCATTTTTACCCTGTGTACAAACAAGACAGAACGAAAGAGGAACAGAACAGAACACAAATCAAAGTCTACAACATGAAACAAGGTTGCGAGGTTTTGGAAGAGAAGCCAACAACAAAACCGCAAACGTGAGTTAATGTCATACGTCAGACGGGGCCATACAGGTCAGTTCATTCAAGACTGGAGCAGCCTGCAACAAGCAACAATACTGCCTTCAAATGGGGTCTAGCCGACTGCGTTCTTGACAAAACTTCCATATTAACGTCCCCCTCGAGTGTTTTCTGACCCCAAAGGAGGAAGTTTTCTGACAGCTCAGAGTTTACATGTTGTGACGTGTTTTATATTATTAATATTTATACTTTGATTAAGCTGTATAGTGTTTCCTTCATTAAATATGGCCCATCCTTTCAATACGCAGCTGCTAAACTCTTGCCTTAGTTTCAGCAGTGTTCTCATCACTTTCGGATGATTTGTACCACTTCCCACAACCTCACGAGTGCCATTTGAAGGTAGCATTCATCTTGTATTATTAACCGGGGCCACGGAGCTGTTAGTGAAGCAGCTTTGGGACCGAGGGTTCACGGGTTTGCATCCCGCCGCATCCATGACTCCTAAATACAGAAGATGTCCACGTACAAGCTATCGTTAACTTTTGCCACTTCCGTCTTTCTTCTTCTGTACCGGTTCCTTACACCGAATGGCAAATCAAGGTAATTTCTCTCACTGACTCATTTTGTTGCAGACTGAAGATGGTGAATCAGCTGAAAAGTCTGCGATAAGAGGTATAACTTGTGCCAACGGTGCTGGATACAGCAGAAAATGGCAGATCATCGGCTTTGGTTTTGCAGATTTAGCTCCCCATCTCATCTCGGATGATTAGACAATAAATCAGAATACTCCCAGCAAAGAGAGATTTGTGCAGAGTCCAACACACCGCTACAAGCTCACACTGAGCACTCAGCCGCAAAACAGCTACAGCTATTTTTATTATCGCTCACATGCGACAAGGACTGGTGTGATACAAGATCAGAAAAAGAAAAAACACCACGCATCAGTCTTCATTTTTACTCATTTCTGTGAGAACAGAGATGAGACCGAACGGCACAGACAAGATAAAATGGAGACTAAGCACCACACAGCGAAGCTTCAGGCCTCAACCACATGTCAAGCTAAACCAACAGCAGCAGGTTTGGTTGGAAAGCCACACTCAAATAAAGCACTGATGTACCTGGTAAAGGACTCGTCTGTAAGACAAACGACACATTTTTTCAAAAACATCACCCGCGACATTTCAATGAGACAGAAATACATCGTCGCAAAACATTTATAGGAAATGTGCTCATGTGCAAGAGGTTGGTTAATTAGACAGTGAGTAATCGGCAGGAAGGAAAGAGGTTATCTAATGTAAAACATTTATAGGTTGTGAGGTTTACTTCAGGAACATCCTCCACTTTCACGTATAGCGTCGTTACTCCGCTTCATTGCATGAAATTACAGATTCTAAGGGAATTAGGAAAATATATCAAACTATGTCTTGCTATTTTTGCCATAGCCATTTAAATACTGAAACTTAAAACAGTAATTTGAAGCAAGTAACGAGAGAGAGGAGCTCTGAAATAACCCCCAACAACCCAGAGAAAGAAAAGGAGTTTAGAGAACAGTCACAAATCCCAAACGGGTTAGATCAGACAACAGAACATCTCTGCTACGGAAGCCATGCAAAGAAAACGGGTAAATGATCAAACACGGGCGTGGAGGGTGACGGGTAATTAGGGAGGGTGGTGAGGAGGTGGAACTGTACATACTTACTATGGCAACAGGTACTCTTTTGTATTTCCATCTCCTGATTGTAATCGCAGCCACAAAGAAGAAAAAGCACAAGTAGAAACAAATGTCTATGCAGATCAAACCACAGGCACCGAGTGAAATTAAAAAAAGGAATAAAATAAATGTGAAAGAGGAAAAAAAAAATAAAACACTAGAGGATTTTTTTTTTTTTTTTTTTTTTTTTTAAGGAGAATGGTTGGGAACCATTCTTAGTAGACCCCACAAAGATGGAGAATGGAAGTGAAGGGGGAGAGGAGATACCGTCGTACTGAGAGACATGTTATATTACAACATTTTGGGTATTAGATTACACCTGTTATTTAATAAATTTAATAAAAAAAGATCAATTCTAATCATAACTTCCTGTTTTTTAAAGCATCATCATGAATGATACTGACATAGGTGTAATCCAATAGTAATAAAGACCAAGAGGGACCAAAAAAAAGTATAATATGTAATATTTCTGTATTAAAAGGTAAAAAAATTGTTAACTTTGCATTTAATTTTGTCACCTGTCAATGGAATAATATCCCCTTTAGTTTCTATAACCTATAAACAACTACGTAACGTTAGCTACAGTAGCTGTATGGGACTATGTCGAATAATTAATTGGCATTAAACATTACGTCACTAGCAGATATTTCACTAAAATGAAATGACTAAAATCTAACCTGAATAAAATATTACATTACCTCATGTGTAATAATTATTCTGCCTGAGCCGTGTCAGTATTTCATTTTTTTTCCCCAAACTGTTTAAATTGTTCGGATAGGGAGACAGACGGATAGTGGCAGAAACTGCGCATTGCGGATTTAAATGTCTGCACTGAGGTCCATTAACAGATGATTACTTTTTTCTGACAGTAAGCCTTCAATGTTTTTCAGATTATCACTGTCAGATTGCACTGTTCATAAAATAAATCTGATCAAATAACCAAAACCTCTTGGCCTGTTATTACAGAAAACACAGCACAACACTTGTAGTAGTATTATTAAAGAGCACAACAACAACCACAACCCCAAGACAGACAGGCAAGTGGATAGAGACAGGAGCCTCTGAATCCCTCTGTAAACCCTAGAAACCGTCCAGCCAGAGGACTGGAGAAACCCATGCTGGAACCAAGGCACGACAAGGCCATGTGAGTCAAGTTGGTGAAGCTAACGTACCTTCCTCTGCTCTGACCGGGGTGCTGGGTGGCGTGGAAGTGGGTTTCAGAGCTTTGGGCTCCTCCTCAGACTCTACTTGCTCTTCTGGATCTAAAAGAGAAATTAAAAAATAAGAAGCTTTTCGAAATAAAACAAATAATTAAATAAATCTGCACTGGAATTATTTACGGTTTCCACCTGACGTCAACACCACCAACACGGCAACACAAGGAAAAGGAAGGCAACACAAAGAACCAAACCAGGGAAGAAGGCTAAATCAGGAAAACACTGCAAACCTATGCACACAGATCCCACTAGATCAACCTTAAACCATCCCAAAGACTTGGATCTGATCATTAGGCTTGATTAAAATTAGTCAGAAACACACGGGGGACACAGCTGACACCAGTAGAGATATAACCAGGTTAGCAGGAAGAGAATTTTGAACTCGATACACTCTGATTGGATGACTGAGCTCAGATGCAGCTTCCTGAAAACTCATGACAGCTTCGCAGTAGAGTTCGTAAAGACAGGGGATGAGTTTAAATCTTAAAATGAGCTTTACTCCAAACATCCTCTCTGCTCAGCTCCTCGTCCAATCAAACTGCAAATATGTATCTGATCTGCCAGAACTCTGATGCCTTAGGACAAGACATCAGAGACAGGGGATAAAAAGGTAAAAAATAATAAAGCAAAAGCTTCAGAGATTTGACTGTGGGTAGGGAGGGCAGCAGACTCCAAACCCTCAGAAAAAGGAGAAGACACAGCAGGCGAGGAATCCCAGACTCCCACTGCAGTGGTATGTAGTAAGACGGGCCAGGGCGGAGCAGGGAAGGAGGGAAGTGGAAGGCCAGCGTTTAGGCAAGACTCTGCTTTATCTGCTGTACCTGGAGCCTGACCCCTCTTAGCTGGCTCTACCACTGACGACTCACTGGTGAGGGCCCGCACCACGGCACAGTGGAACTCCTTATGTGGAGAATCCGGAGCTGAAAAAACCTCGTCTGCAGTCGAAAAAACATCATCTGCTACTGTCCCTGCAGAGTCTGGGCCGCTCAGAGCTGGCTCAGTCCCACCAGATGGGCCGGGAGTAGAAGCAAGGCCCTGCTCAGAGGCTGGCGGGGTAGCTGTAGGGTGGGCTTTCTCTAAGCTCGGTGAGTCAGAAGTGGACGGTAGAGATGCGGACACAGAGACCTGATCCCGTGGCATCGTTTCAGCCTCTGGACTGGGAACACTGGAGGACGATCCCTCCCTACAATCGTCTCGTGCCTGCACTGTGAATCCATGCGTATGTGTGTGTGTGTGTGGAGAGATAACATCACAGTTTGACCAGTCTGGAGTAAATGTGGTTTGGCGTTATTTTGCTGGAATATTTGTGGTATATGTTTGCAATACATCAAATTTCATTGTTGAATAAATGCACATTACTTAACCTTAACATATAGATCATAAAATATTATTGCTTGAATCTTCGCTGTGTAGCAGTATAGTTCCTAAAATGTCTGTATTAAATATTATTACACGTTTCTTCATTAAGTAAGAATCATTACAGAAGACGAAGCAGTGAAACACACAACAAACTTCCTTGCCGTCTCTGTAACACCATTACAATTTTACCATGTGAAGGTCATTCAACACTTTCTGTCAAATCAGACGAGAAAATAAAAACAAGTAATTTCTATCTCTCTCTCAATGCTTAGGTAAAGTATTGCTGTGTTCGTGATATGAAATTTAATAGCCTAACACCAAACATTCAAGTATATGTACCTTCAGTTCCTTTCTGTTTCTGCTCCACCTCCTTGCGGTACTCCTCTAGCTCCTGGTCGGTCAGTTTGGTGAATGGGTTGGGGCCCTGCTTGCTGACAATAACCTTGGGCTGGTACTCCTTTTCGATGATGGCCTTGGACGCGGTCACCAGCTCGCCCTTTAGGACACACAGAGGGAAGATTTAACTTACTGTAAGCGGCCCAGAATATTTCACACATAGAAATCTGGCAGCAGTTGCAAAATAAGTGTAGTCTGAAATCAGATGAGCAGCAAGACGTTCACATGATTCTTAAGCAACACTAGCAGACATGTTAATAATAAAAGAGCTGCCGGCTGTCTTCTAATATAAACAGAATAAATACATTACATTCACGAGAATAGAAAAGCATTGGGGTCTTTTGAAATTTCATACTGTAGCTTTAATACAGCAAATCCCTGATGGGTCTGAGAAACAATCCAAGCCAACAGTGCAACACAGATTATAATCAGGGTGAAGCACTAACAGTGACTGCACATCTAAAGCCAAACACATTACTGTATGTTAGTTGTAATTGCCACACATAAACATGCAAGAAAGACCAAAATCACTGGATCTAAAGCCATTTTACTGCTAACCTCATATTGAGAAAAATTATTCTGCACAGCCATATAGCTAGCAAAAAAAAAATAGAAAAGGCTAGGTCACATGATGCTACAAACATAACATGGACTCACTGAAGCACTTTCCTCTAGAGCCAAATATCGTTTTGCCTATCTGCAGGCTCAGCGGAGTGACTGGAGGATGATGTGTAGTACGGGTGAAAAATATATTTGTGATTGGAGCTGTAAGTACCTTTCTAATTGATTTAGCAGGACTATAGGACCCCTCGGACACATCGAGGCCATCAATAGTGTCTGTACAGTCAGACAGAGGGGCATCCTGCAATAGCAAACCCGAGTGAGGTGGGTGGGGGCACAACCCAGCTCTTCAACACCAGCACATTCAAATTAGCAGTCTGTCAGGCAGCCGTGAATGTGTGCAAACATTCACAAACACACCACCTTTCACACACAAAGGGGGAAAGAGTAACAACATCTCACTCTAGCAGACGTACTACTATATCAGTAATTATCACACAGACGTGAGGCTACAACTTGTGTTGAGTTTTGTTTTGTATGATTCTGTCTTTTCGTAAGTAGTTGCTAGGGATGTCCCGATCGGTACCAGGGCCGATCTAGGTACTTTTTAAACGATCTGATCAACCAAGCCTTAGTTTTAATGGAAGTGAGCTAGCATCAAAGCTGCCAAAGCTGCCACAAGAGACATGAAGAAGACAACTTCTTCTTCTTCTGTTTTCGTGGCGGTTGGCTAGCATTAAAGCGGAAGAACTTTACAATTTGCTGTCTCACTGACTTCATTTTTCACTGTGGATGTTTGTGGATCATCGGTGTTGAATACTGCCACCAAAAAAAACCCCAATGTAATATGCAGGGTACACTCAGGCAAAGGCTACACCGAAAGAACAAACACTAAACATGTTTAAAAGATAAGAAAGGTTTCCTCAAGACAGTGTAACGGCGTGAAATGTATTACAGTGAGGGTTACTGAGTTTATTGCGTCGACCAGCCCATTTCTAGAATAGAGAGCATAGATTTTCACCATCTGTTGGAGCGTCTAGTATGAGCTATCCTCTCCTCGCTACATTAGCTTTGACATTTCTGTTTAATGGATTTAATGATGGGAATATAAGTAAGATAAGAAAAGCCTTTACGACTCTCCGGGGGAGGTAATCCTGTGTATTTAAGATCGGATCGAGACATCCCTAGCAGCTGCACTCAAACTCTTTCACAGCGCTCTTTGTGCTTACTTGCTTTCCACCTCTGCATCCATACATACCACACAAACATACACAAAGTGCATGCAAAGAGACGTGGAGTTATGAAAAGCGTAGCAGCGATGGAACAGCCAGGAGCATGCAGTGTAGAGGCAAACGATTCACACAGGAGAGTGAAATGTGGAATCTGATATCCAACAACAGCCCATCAGTGCCTCCTGTGGGCTTCCTATCGATGCACCGGGGATTTAGTAACCTCTAACATTTTTTACTTGTGATCTATGAGCTCTTTGGTGAAGGAAGGATGCGCCATGCAAACAAAAATCAAAGGAAACATCTCAAGGACGTTCTATGTTCTGCATTTGTTCTTCTCAACAGACGACATGCACAGAAGAACGCACACTGTAACAGGGGTTTTGTTTATCATTTTAAGGAACCAAAAGCTTGCGAACGCTCTTACAAGTAACAGCCGGGACTCTGGACTACCCAAAAGACAAGGCAAATCAAAAAATAAATAAATAAATAACTCAATTAAAAAGAAAGTACAATGTATGAATATGGACACAGCCTGATTTGGCAGTTTTTGGAGAGCAGAGTGAGTTTACCTCTCCAACATACTACTCACCTGCAAGATTGACAATCTCTGTAGCCAAAGAATAATGTCACAGTTACAAAGCCAACCCATGCTCTAATAAACAACATGGAGTATGGTGTATTTGTTTCAGTTTTTATCGGTTATTTTGTCAGAAACGGATGTCAGACCAGATTACAATGTACACATTTTTAACTGCGACTGGTTTCTTTCATTAAAGCTCAGTGTCCAGGACTATTTCATACAATATTCACACATTGCAGCATCTTTATGGGACGACTCCATACCTGGACAGAATATATGAGAGGAGGTATTGCGTTAATTGGGTCTTCTCAACTGAAGAGACGAAATAATATATTCGTGTCCAGGTCTGGATAGCTGTAGCGGCGAGGTATACAAGTGTCGAGTTCACAGACTGACCTGGTTGAAGCTGCGTTCACCCACGGCGCTGGCACACAGAACCTGAGACTGGGGCCCTGCTGTCTTTATGTCCTGCAGGTTCTGCTCTCGGATCTACAAAACAGGAACATTTATCACACTAGAAACACAGAGGAAACCATTCTTATGACCAGGAAACCAGCTGAAACCTTAAAAAGAAGAATGCTGCGATACCTTATTCCTCATTTCCAGGACTTCCTTTGGGTTGGTGTTCAGTGGGATGAACTGATTGGCTGCAGCAGCCTGTCGGAGCCCCTCTTCCTTTGCCCACTGCAAACACCAAATAAAACGTTAATAAAACAGCTAGAACCAGAGAGACATACATGATAACCCAAGCACAAAATTATATTTTGACATAATACTATGCAGGCTTCACAATACAGGAATCATGCTTAACTGAAATATACAAAGTAGGATGACTGTAAAAAATAAAATAAATAAAAAAGGTCAGAATGTAAAAATACGTGAACCAATGATGATGAGGCACATTTAGGAAAATACATCCAAGATTTGGTCTTGTTTTTATACATTTAATTTACAACGATGCTAATTTATCAACCTACGATCATGGATCTTATTTCTGTCGGCATGCAAGATTTTACTGTAAAGATTTTTGGCAAGAAACTGCTGGTGCTTAAATGACGACGTGTTATATCACTTGAATCAGTTTTAGAATTTATTTAACTCAAAACATCTATTGGGTGTATTCTGTGACAGATTATTTAGATTAATTTATGTCAGTTGCTAATCTATAGAAACTCTTACTTAACCCTGGTCCAGGCTGTGGGAAGTAAATCACAGATAAACCCACCCGTCGACATAAAAAAAACAATAGTAATGTTCTTCAGATGAGTGTAAACCTTCTTGCTTTTGAGGTCACCAGCATGTGGACCGGTTCAGACGACGTGACTAAAGCGTAACAGTGCCATTTACGCAACTAAAAATATTCTGTCATCATCATTGATATACTATTTCAATTAAAAAGCTTCAGGAGGAGCACACTGAAGATCAACTAATAAAAAAAACAAAAAAAAAAACATCACAGGATGAGAAAAAAAAGGTAAAGAGTTAAGGGAGGGGGAGAAGTGAGGAGTGGCGAGAGGTGGGGGAGAAGTGAGAGATGGCTGGGTGGGTGACTGAGACGATGAGACTGGCTTACGAAGCGAGAGTGGCAGTGAGGGGTGAGCTGGCATCACCAAAGTCACTTTCCAGGCTGATACACAACAACAAGGACGACAGAGATAAGAGAGAAACAACACCGAGGACACCCGTCCATGTTGGGACAAAAAAAAGCAATTGTCACAGGACTAGAAACTAAGAATCTCTCCTCTGCAGAGGAAGAAACCGTTCATTGTCTTGCTAATTAGCGTGTTCCTCTTAATGTGAAGACATACTCCCTGTACTTTACAAGAAAGTGTTTTTGTCAACCTGGTAATGCTCAGCATGACTGAAGGAGAAAGTCGGCGCTCGTTTCTTGCGCCAAACTTGATGAGCGGCAGGTGAATATAGAAATCAAATCTTCATGCAAAATGATTCAATCAACCGTTTTGAACTGAAGATGTAACTCGCAGTGGAAAGCGTAAGCTCATGACTTCATTCCTGTGTTTACTACAAGCTTGGCTGGTTAGCGGCCAAACCAGGGGCTAGATGAGGAAGGGATTCTGAATGGAAATAGCTGGGTTGGGTTGGTTGAGTATGAGATGGGAACATGTAAACACGATATACTCACTGAGAAAGAGTCTCACAACACAACATTTCCTACTTTCCCAACAGGAGATAATTGATTCACAAGTCAGGTCAAATTTCATGTTTTTTTTTTTGTTATGTTTTTTTTTTTTTTTCAAACAAATCCAATCATGCAAGCCTTGAGGTGTTCAAAACCACTCTCGGAATAAAACTGAAATTAAAAGCGGACATAAATAATAGCGGTAACACAAACGCACAACTGCGAGCAGTTGCAAAAGTTTGAGAGAAATCATAAAAGCAGGCTGCACAACTCTAATAATAATTTTTTTGTTTTGTTTCATAGCCTCACTATTTTTAATTCATCTAGCATTATTCTCAGAGACATGCCACCTTCCTCTTTTGTCTACTGACATGTCTAATCAATACAATGTGTGAGAAGTCCATAGTTTTGGTTAACATAGCCTCAGAGCTCTCCTAACGTTTATTTTTATTTTGCCTTGCTCATCTTTTAAGCAATAAAAGTAGCCAACATCAAGATGCAGAGAAACAGCTACGTGTGTGCTGAGTGGTGGTGAGCAATACAGTGGTTAGCAGGTAAGTCACCTTGTCTTGCCACATTCACCTGCCTACGTGAGGACTCATGCCACACCCCTGCTGCTCGCTCCTCTGGGAAAAACATCAACACCAACAATGCATTTCACTACTACACATGCAGTGGGGCATGCTCTGGGCAGCTGGCCCGGCATCGTGAAGCATTAGGGGACTAGAAGGATATAGAAGAAGGGAAAGTATTTACAGCTAAGACACAAGCAGGGTTGACTGCATTGGAAAGGTGCGTTAATAGGACATTAGCAATTACAGTGTGACTGAGCCAAAAAAAGAAGTGAAAAGCAGAGTTATACTGTATGTACAAGTAGTTCTGCAAAGGCTGAAGAAAAGATGATCAGAAAACTGCAGGTTCAGATTATATCCTAGTTTTTTTGTATTTTTTTTTCCCGCTTTGTCCCCCGGTCCTCAGGATGCCGACCAACTACCCGTTTCCACCAACAAGGTAGCTGTAAAATCTATACTATGAACAATAAGGTAGGCACAGACCAAGCAGTTGGTTATACAGCTTGGCACGCAGACACCGGACGAGAGAGACTGCAGCAAGGGTTTGACGTGATCGTGTGTTATGTTCGTCCACACCTTAGGCTTCGACTTGGGGCTGCTGCCGTCGGGCCCGTCCTCGTAGGGCTCGTCGGGGCGGCCGCCGGCATTGAGCCAACGGGTCTTGTCGCGCTGGCCGCGCTGGAAGCTGTGCTTCAGCGGGGAGCGAGCACCAGAGTCACTGTCCTCCCCGTATGAAAAACCACCGTGGGCGGAGGAAGCGATCTCCACGTCACTGTGCTTTTTACCTTTGTCTCGCAATGCCGGGCAGCGGTAAGGATAGCCCGTTCTGTAGCCCTAAGAAACGGGAAGACACAGAACAACAGCAGGAGTTAGAAAGTGGTTGATGCTGAAACTTTGTCAAAGTTATCCTCTTCCTTCATGCTTACCAAGTTGTCGAGCATTCTCATGAGAGCTTCAAACTCCTGCTCCCCGATAAGCCACTTGGGATGCATAGAGGACCCGTCACCAGCTGGCTCAGGGACCCGCGGGCGTGACTTGTATTTTGCGGGGTCCAGCATCACCAGATTGTCAGGCCCTCCAGCGCTGGCCAGCGTTCGCACCTGGAACACATTAAGAGGGTATACAAACAGACAAACCACAGACAGGTCCAGGACAGACAGAAAAAAGGTGTGGACATAAGCACAGAGACATAAACATCCAACATGAAGAAAGATGGACACATATAGAGATGTGAAAAAGACAAGGGACAAAGATAACTGTTATGAAAAATGAAGACAAATAGATGTATGTTTTATACATCATACCACAGAGATAGCAAATAGAGATGCTTAAAGTCCTGTTAAAATAGCTAGCAGAGTGCTTGATTTACATGTTTTCTACAAAAACAAAGCTAGGGATGCCCCCACCCTGAAAAACTCCAAATGCTTATATGCTGTCTATAAGTGTTCAAACGGAAAGCTGAAGCCAGGAAGGCTGCGGGTGAAGGACAGTGGCACATGGAGGGAGGGGCATGGGAATCTGATAAAGCAGTATACGCCCTTGAGTGTAGGATGACAAGCTCTGGTGTACATACATCAATGTAAACAGGACGACACGTAAGAACACTTAAAACACTGAATTTGATTTCATGGGGGCTTTAAGATGATTTGACAAACATCAGTGTTAAGCTCCAGAGAAATCCGAGTTTGTGTCCTACCTGGATCTCACAGGCAGTGACCAGATTGTGGATGTAATAGAAAGCCTCCTCCACGGTTTCACCTACTGACACCAAGCCATGGTTTCTCAGGATGAGCACCTGGAAAAGAGGAAAAACACACATTTCTTGACTCGGCTGCAGAAGCAATATTTCTTGTTTTTATTTTTATGCACATACACAGAGACAGACAGACAGACACGGCTGTTACCTTGCTGTTAGGCCCAAGGTTCTTCTGTATGAGAGTAGTTTCTTCCTCATCCACCAAAATGCCATGGTAGTCATGATAGGCGACTTCACCCAGGGACAGCGCCTCTGGTGAGATGGGTAACAGGCCACATTTCATGGCTGACACCTGAAACCAAACGAACAATGTCAACACATGAACAACAATGATGAATATGCATTAAATAAATAAAGGTACCACTGTCTCTTACCGCAGCGCCTGCAGGTGTGTGTATATGTACGATAGACCTGACATCGGGCCGCGCAGCGTAGATAGCAGAGTGGAGAGTGAAGCCGGCCTTGTTGACTCCGAGGTTAGTACTGCCCCGGTCCACAATCTCACCTTGAAGGTTTATCTTCACCTGGACGGAAGCGAAGACAACATAGCGTCAGTTAAAAAAACAAAATGCTAGTTCAGACACATAATCTCCAAAAACAGGATTTTTTCTCTTCTTAAAAACGGATTCTTACCAGGCTGGAGGCAGTGACTTCACTGTAAAGGAGGCCAAAGGGGACAATAAGGAAGCGCTCCTGGTCTGAATTCACCCTGACCTATGAAGACAAGAGACGGTGACGTTAGAAGACATTATTATATTATGATTTATAGATCAAAGCTGTAGGGCGACACAAATACACATTTCTCTAGAGCCCATAAAGCTTGAATCAGAAATGTATAAAATTAGTTGAATATTTGCCAGGATATGTAATAAATTAAAAGTACACTGATCAGACATAACATTATGACCACCTTCCTAATATCCAAAACAACATCAGAGAATGGACATGGGCCCTCTGAGGGTGTCCCGTGGTGTCTGGCAACAAAATGTTGTTAGTGGGGGGCCTTTGGGTCCTATGGGTTGTGGGGAGGGACCTCTGTGGATCAGGCTTGTTCCAGTGCATCCCACAGTTTTTTCTTTGAGTTGTTCCGAAACTGTTTTTGTGTGTGAGCCTGTGTCAGGCTGCATCCTGCTGGGGTTGGCTGCTGCCATCAAGGAGTGTCATTGCTATGAGATCTGGTCTAGGTGGGTGGTACATGTCTAAATAGCATCCACACAAATGCCAGGTCCAAAAGTTTTCCAGCAGAACACTGTATTGTCACAAGATGGTCATTGTTATTTAGTTCATAATGTTATGCCTGATCGGTGTATACAGGTATTCCAAAAGCCTCACTGTGAATTATATCATCCCTTAATGGCCAGATGATGGTTCATTACATTATAAATAATAAACGTACTGTGAGGTGGTTATAGATGAGCTCGGACCAGCCGAACAAGTCAGCAAGCCGATAAAAGGCAGCCAGCTTGCAGCGCAGCAGCTTCTCGCCCTTGTCGTAAGAAATAGAGTCAGAGCCACGCAGATCGTTGACTGGAGTCACCATCCCCAAGCCTGACAGGAAGAGACGGGGTCACACAGAAAGACAGTGTTCACGTTTAGTAAAGAAGATAAATGTTGCACTCTAAAGAAAAAAAAGAAGAAGCACTTTCCACCATGTTCTTTTCTAACAAGAAAGAAATCTTGTTACACGTTATTACAATTAGATGGGTTACGCCGGCTGAAATCCGACTCGACTCTTTGTCCTGAAATTATCTCTGACGTACGCTGCATTACTCATTGTGAGCGCAGACAAAGCAGGGCCGAGGTCAAAAAGTCGCACAGACTCATTCTCTTCTTTGCTTACTCATGTTGAGCGCCGCCATGCCTCCTTGTGGTGCGGCGGGATACATGGAAGGCATGCTGGTGGTCATGAAGTCTGCGATCTGCTGCAGAGCCAACAGGCTTGTCGGCGTCTTCCCCTTCTTCAGCTGATCCTGGATCATCGTCTCGAGCTCGTCGCAAAACGCCTGCCAGTCATCGACAAAGACATGGAAAAAAGAAAATATGTGTCAACAAATTGGAGCATGAGTGAAAGGGAGACATAACCAAGCATGTACATGTAACAAGCTTGTCTTTACACTGTCCTGACCTCAACACAGACGTAAAACCCATGCATTCAGGGCCTGCTCAGATACACTAGTGTTTTTCATGCATATATTTATTTATTTATTTTTAAACAGTGCCGTTCTCTGTCCTGGGCATTTAGTTGGTCACAATCACACTGTTGATGAGGAATAAACTGGAGCCATCATGTGATATTGAGAAGGCTGCTCACTTTAAGGCAGCATATTCACGTTAAGGCAAGCTGCATTGAAAAAAAAATCGTGACCACTTATAACGTACAACAACTTAATCCGACTACATGAATGCAGGATTACAGATCCACTGACCGGGCTCTGTAGTATCATGGAGACCCTCTTCCTCTGCTCCATCATGTTAAAGTCCTGTCGCAGGTCCGGCGCCATGTTTCTCTCCCTCTGGTACTCCGGACTGCTCTCATCAACACGGTCGAAGTACCGCTCCTTGTGGGGGGCTGTGGTGGGAGGCGGGGCCGTCACCACTCCGGCACCTGACTCGCCGTTCATCCTGGGCTGGCCTCCTGTGGGAGTGACATAAATGACAAATCATAATCACAGGGCGTTGTGGTTTTGGCCTAAAACTAAACATGAAGCATTTGGCACGTTCAGTTATTCAACCCAAATTTATACGGTGGCTTTGCATGTGTTTTAGGATTTAAATCTAGTGCATAAAAGCAGGGATATCTTATTTGCATGACCAGTCTAGAAGCCATTTGTTTCAAGGCAATATAGAAGAGAAATAAGCTTCAAATGAGTACACTGGAAAAGCTACAAAAATAAAATGACTAGCATTCTTTCGCTATTTAATTATTAACTAATAAAATGTATTCTCTGAAGTAAGGTGACACTGAGATGCTGACAGAAAGACATGAAGAAAGTTTCCTTCTGTAAAAGGGGAAATGAACATTGCCAATCATTAGACCGGAAAGTAAATCACGCACTCCCTACTTCCTGCTCAGTCACTCCCCAGCTCAGAGTGGTGTATTGATTTCCACAGTGCGTTTCCTGGAATCATAACACCACTGTCAGCTGTGAGCAGCTGTGGGAAAATAAAATAAAAACACAGGTCTTTTTGCCATTTAGCCTGGAGAAAAAAAAAAAGTGTTTGTAGTTGTGTCATGTTGCAATAACAAACTGACAGCAAGGGATTTGGAAAGCGACTAGAAGGCAGATTTCCAATAGACACATGTCCATCCAACAGGCTGTGACAGACAAGAGGAGACTGTTTATCCTTGCAGAGGCTACTCAAGCTCCGACTTTGAAGGCCACGGGGCAGACTTACGAACATAGGGAAATGTGTGTGCAAGTATGCATGGGTAATGGGTGGTGCTCCAGTAGAGACTGATGCGGCCCATTAGTCCGCATCAGTGCAACAGTTCAACCAAAACTACCATGACAACTGCAGACTGGACCCAAAAGCATCCAGCATCACACTGAGAGCTGACAGACCCTCTTCTCTGTTTCTGTCCGCTTTTATTGGACTTCTGAGATTTTCCACAACAACCAAACCAACGTGTTCACAAATCTCAGGCCACCTGCTTTCATTAGAGCTTTTGTGTTAGCGTGCTGTTTCGCTAATTCTGGGCCGTCAACACCTTATTCATTTTTACTTCACACATACATCTAATGGAGCAAAATGAGACTTTCACAACGTTAGTGCTGGCTGCTTCAAAAAGAGACTGGGAGCAACAAAAAAGCTAAATGTGAAAGTCTTCAGTCTTTAGCCAGGCCAAACTGTAGAAAGGATTTAATGCTTTAATTTGTCTTGCACTATAAAAAACCACAGACACTGCTAACCTAGGCCAGACTAACTTCCTTTTAAAAGGACTCCTTTATTCCTTTTCGGTATTCGATATAACTGAATTTAACAACTATCTTGTTTATTATATGGGACTACAAATAAACTCATTCCTAAAATAATCAAAGTCGTTTAAATACATTTAAAAGTTTACTGTAAAATAACACCAACTAGGAGCAAATACAGATTCTGATTAGCAGTCCTGCTATTTTTGACTCTTCCTTTTAGTAGCACTAGTTTGCCCGCTTTTACTTGTCATAATTAGATTTATCTACATTCTAATTTGTTACATGAGACACCAAACAATATTGCAAAGATTCTGACTGATCACAGCTGATATATTTTAATTACAGTAGAAATACTAAGTAAATTAGCTTTAACCTAAGCTAGCCAGGGCTCACTAGCTTGTTACCAAATCCAGCAATGGACTGGATTTGGTAACCCTCACTTTGACCGTGTAGTTTCTCCTTTCAGACGGTTATTCTGGATAAAATGTTCAACATCTACGTGAAACACTGAGACAAATTAAAATAAATGACTCTTAAAAAAAATCCTTACGCCTTCCGCGTGCGAAGAAACTCCGAACTCTGTCCAAAGACGAGGCAGCCGGTGCCGATGCATTCACACCCGATTTCCTAAAACCAAATTCCTTCATGATCTTCACTTTCCCATATCCTCTTTGCTGTGTTCCTTTCGTCATAAATAAAGGCTAGCTTAAATTCAAATTCAGAAATGGAAGAACATGAGAAAAGCGAGCTGCGAAGTCCCTCTGCGATCATTCAGGAAGGAATACTGTTGTTCTGTCCCACTCATGTGATTAGGACATTGGTTATTGACAGAGGAATAATGGGGAGATCAGCAATTAGATCCAATGCCAAACCCCGTCATTAGGGAGAGAGAGTCCCAGTTTCTGGATAGGCAACAACACAAGTCTAAAAACTGTGACACAAATATCCAAGCCTATCACAGGGAAATACAAAAAATGCCCCTTAAAGTCACACTGGAAACACATTTTACTTAATTTACGTGGAGAACTCTGGACTCACACCAAAGTTACTTAATAACACTGCAGCGTCTGGAGTTCTTCAAAGACTGAACCATGTCCGCCTGGCTTACTGGCAAGTCATAATGCTTCCAGACAGCTAGTCAGATCTTATTCAATTTAGTTTGACTTGCTGACAAGCCACAGGCTGCGTTCGCTGTCGGTTGCAGTTCTTCCTACAGATCTTTTTTTTGCGCGGAGAGGACAATGCACTTGTTCCGACATCCATCTGAGCAGTAAAGACAGAGTTGTCAGCACCTTCGCTCATGTATCCGATTGAGTTACAATGAACCACACAAGGACACAGTGTGCTTCTGTGGTGACATTTTACAGAAAGGCATTGACATAAACCTTTTGCATGGAGTCTGTAGCCTTTCCTTAGAAATGAACACACTCTTTGTGCGCGGCATTAATAAATAATGTCTAGAATCTTTTTATTACGCCACTTTATCCACTTGAGCTTGAGATTTCACCAAGAGCCCAGGAAATTATTTAATCCCTAAGGTATTTAGAATACTAATTTTGCCCCCAACTCTGCACCAAAGCACTGCAGGAATTGCGTAATAGGATCCAATGAGGTTTCCATCACTTCATAAAGTCAGAACACTGCAGTACATACTACAACAAGCTCTGCACACACCTACATATACAGGCTAAGTTAAGCATTGCAGACAAATTTATGTCAGTGTAAACAAAACTAGGAGAGCTCAAAGGGAATACGTATCATTTTGTGAATAAAAAAAAATAAAAAAAAACACTAATGGTATTAAACCGGGTCTCTTACACTGACATTTTGCTTGAGTAAACCAATCCCCCTGCTACACTCTGCCATGTCAAACTGAATCCATCCAGCTGGGAAATAATAAGACACTCTTCCAGCATGAACCTCTCCAGCTAAAACAAATGATCAGATCCTGACACTGTTTATTCCTTTTGGATAGTAAAGCAATAACATTTGCTGTAGGTAGAGGAAGTTCAACAGAATGTTCCCCCCCCCCCCCACTAGACACCCTATTCTCATCTCTCTTCAGAAATGTAGGTGCTAGGGGGGCTCGGCTAGCCTCCACTCCACTCCACTCCACTGTTGAGAGTGCGATCGCTATGGAAACCAAACGCATTGCTATGGAAACACGGGACAGCCTTTTAAAGATTACCGTTATGTAATAACCGCTGTAGGCCAACATCACACTGCAAGTCAGTCAGTGTCACGAGCGGAGGCGCACAGCTTCATGTGTTACCCATTATACACAAGTTCGAAACATGTCGCCGTGACTGAGGCTCATATTCAGCGGCCGTGGGTCACAAGTGTACGTGAATTAATGCAATATACACCGAATTGAAAGAGGCACACTCTTACTTCAGATTAAGATTACGAACTATGTCGCAAGTATTACATAGGAAAACACATTTCTTTCAAGGTGTTTAGCAAAAGCTCTATTACAAAGATGTTATTTTGCATCAGTGCAGACTTCTCTTCTAGATTTTAACTAGGACTGCAACAAACTATATATATATAAATATTTGAACACGATATCTATGAATGAAGAAGTCATTATAAACTTGACGTTTTACCAGATGTTTGTAATTGGAAATGCATCTGTAGTATCCTGTAGCAGAATGTCCCTATTCATACTCACATTAACCTAAAAACTCCACATAAAAACACCAGACGACCAGCAGTTTAGGACCCAGAACCTCCGTGCCGCGTTGATAACCTCTGCTAAAGGTTGCTTCCACCCACATAAGAGTGCAATGTTCAAATAAATTTACGTCATTTAGTTTTATGGGTCTATATGTGCAGAAACGATCTACTTAAAACTTGTGAATGCTCTGCAAAGCAGCACTGACATGCCTGAAATAAACATATAGACCATGAAAACCAGAAAATTATCACCTCTTCTACCAGATATCGGAATATAAAAACATGCAATTGTGGTATGAATGGAGCATCTTCTGATGGCCTGTCTCCCTAAAGACAGATTCACCTTGGCTTTCATAGCCACACTCTTTAGAAGGTCTGTATTGGAAAGTGCCAGTACTGACTAAACTGAAACTTGGGGTGTGTCCAAAGCTGCAACTCGTGTACCTTCCTGAAAATGTTGGGGATTTCACAGCTACCAGAACAGTAAGTATTTGGTCAGGAGGAGCACTGTATTGTGTGCCCTAATCAATGCCAAGGCTAGGGCTTTGGACAAGTGGTTTAACCTCTGCGAAGGCATCTGTGAGGTTGTCGTGTAAAGACACAGTTTCAGATCTTCTTACATTTTGAATAATCCATCTTTGTTCACTCTTACACGAGACACAATGATGGCATTAACCCCAGCCAGTGAGAAAGACGCCGTGTCGGCCTAATGTCTAATGCTATGGGCATTAGATTTGGCCGATGGCTGGGGCTCTTATCTCCGACTAGCTCAAAAGCCTAACCACTTTGTTTTAAATGTTAGGATGCTGCTCTAGAGGGTTTACTTAAACGTTGAGCAACTGCCTATTTCGTCCATCTTAGTAATGTTTTAATGTACTTTCTCATCTATTAAAACTTAGCAAATAATCAACTAATAAAAGATGATCTTAACATAATGAATATTGATGAAATCAAAGTTAAATATGTACTTTATTCTCAGACAAAACTCTCCTCCAAAGCTAGTTCCTACTGACACAATACACATTTGTAACCTCAAAATGAACAGGATGCTGTTGCACCAAACAAATGACACAGTTTCTCTAGATAACAGATATTCTGAACTTCCTTTGACACCACCCAAAACAGATGTTTCCATTATCTGCAGAGGCTCTGTTGAACCAGTGATGGATAAAAAAAAAAAACACACAGTAGAGAGACTTTATGAAGTCTAGCACCAGGCTCCTCATAAAACTCTAAATCACTTCTTGTGTTAGCAAATATTTCAGCATGATCATAATTTACATTGTAAGGGGCGGAAGCTTGCACTAAAAGCCCTATTCAGCGTGACTAAAACATCCGTTTTGTCCCGTCCAAAAATGTGCCAAGCAAGTGATCGCCACAGAAAAGATCATTATGTGCGTTAATAGGAAGCTTGCCTCAAACTGCTGCTGCTAGTCTTTCTTTAAGAGTTTTTAGTTTGTATGCGTCTGTGTACAGTGGGGGTTTCAAGCAATTGAAGCTCTCAAACAAGGCCTCTTTATATCTCCGAGTTGGAAGCCTGTCATTACTGGGGCTGAAGAATCCAATAGCAACTGCTGCGAGCAGTAGGGAAGCGTTAGGTGTCATTTTAGCGCTGCTCCCAGTTTGGTCTTGCCTTGTACACTAGGCCATATTTAGCATACATGGAGGAATGCTGCCAGTGCCTGTAGCCTCTTACGTGAAACACGGCAAGAAAATAAGGTTTTTTGTACACACAGATTTACAAATAAAATAAAGCCAAGTATGAGAATATCACACAATTTGGCACATATTTAATCCACCACAAGTGCCTGTTAAGCAATAAGATGCCAATCCCACCTTAAATTTAAGTGTTTGATATTGAACGATGCAGAGTACCAGGTGTTTCAATTCCTTTTCAGTGTCAAATGATCCAGCACTGACCTGTTATGGATTAACTCTCCACTCCCTTTTCAATATATATGCTGTATACGACACAGTGCAGTTGATGAAATGAAGATGGTACACATTTTGTGACAGCTCATTCTCATTCTTAGAAAAAATGTGCCGCCATAAAGTACCAGTTATTATCAGAATGAAGTTAGTCAAGAGATGGATAACTTTTATTTGACATAGAGGAAAAAACAACTCCATTTTTTCTTGGGATAGTCACGCTGGGAAACGTATTATCTGTTGTTAACTGTCTTACCCAGATAAGATGTTATGTTGCCTTACTGAGCGAGTACGGTTCAGTGTTTATCTGGTTGTCACATGGAATATGGGACAGACTGGTGGGAGACTGGTCGTCTGTAACAACACACCCCTCCCTGTACAGTTTCCTCTAGTCTCACACACTGCCCTGTGCCAACATATGCGCATCTGTGTGTAGCATTTTGCTCGAAAATGACGTGACCTGGACGTGGCTGCATATGTCGATCTGTAGCGACCTCCGTGGCGTGAGTGAAAGACAAATCTGACTCCGCAAGGCGATCACATACGCAGAGGAACGGAGGAAGGAAATAGTGAAATAGAGAGCGTGGAGCTGAAACGAGGAACACATTTTTTTTTCAGCTGCACTGCAGTCGAGGGCGTGGGGAGTGGGAGTTAAACAAACACGGAGCACTCTATCTACAGCGAGTGTGTAGCAGTGTGGTGTGTATCGAGGGTGTCGACTGGAGCCAGACTGACAGAGCTGAGCGCCGTCCTCTGGGAGATTCACTCATTCTAAGAGAATTACCGAATCCAGGGAGTTTACCATGCCTTAACACACTCACAGGCAATTTATCGTGGCAGTCTGGCTTTGCTAATCCGCATACAGTAAGAGGGGGGAAGGGGCTTCACTTTATAAAGAAGCTGGGGAACGTCAACGGCTTAGTGGTTATGGTAGAGTTTGGACTTTAAAATGAATATTGATGCGAGACAAAGACGCACTTTCAAACGCCAAAAGCATTACAATGCATCTGTGTCGTGACCGCCTCTCAATCATATTCCTAGCATTCTTGTTACAGCTGAACAATTAAGTCAGAAAACAATTATTTTACCGTATGGTCTGTTTTTTAAATGCATAAAATAGTAAAAATGACCATCACTTGTTTCAGGAGCACAGGACGACATTGTCAAATTGCTTGTTTTGATATAAAACTAATCAATTTACAGTAATATGAAACAAGAAACAGCAGCAAGTGACCACATCTGCTAATGTATGAAACTATTCGTAATTAAAAGTGTTGACAATGCAATTCAAATATCAACACAGGCTGTACATGCCTTACATATCAAAATATTTAATAATACAACAGTCTAGCACTGTGTATGTATATTCAGAGCTTAAATAGATTTTAATTTGACGTGGTGTTGACAGGGTTCATTGAGATTCTCCATCTGATCTCATGCAGTTTCCTGCTCTTCAATGGCAAAACCAGTTTACGAGGTAAAGATGAATGTGCACTGATATTATTGTGCAGGACATGGAGCAGCATGACCTCGGACAGGAAGCTGCTCCATCACCACACAGCTGAACGAAAACTCCCCCTTGCTTACTATACACACACCATTCCCCCTACACCCTAAGACTTAAAAAAAAAAGAGCACAAGAGTCCATATTAAAGCAGCTACGGGGTCTTTACGCATGTGAGATGCAAAAATACTGCCACCACGGGCCTGCTCAGGTAGCTAGCTAACCGTACACGGGGCAAGAAACACACTGGGTACAACATGGTGTCGCCCCCCCCGGCTGTGTTTATTGTCCGCTACAGAAAACTAAGGGAGCGGAGGTTTTAATTCATTAAACCGCAGTTAAATTGTAAATGCTAAAGTAGAGCTAAATGTCCACAGCAGCCTGTGAGCACACTCCCCCGCTCAGCTGCAACACATTAGCAAAACATAGCTCGACCAACTGAAACACACACGAGCCAAGCTAAACGTTAAAAACACACACACAAGGGCCGTGTTACAACCGGCCGCTAAAAACGCAAGCCGCGTCGATTATTTCACAACTTACCCTCTCTTTGATGAAGCACTTGAATATATAAACAATGCTGGGAGAAAGCGAAACGGCGGTTTTCGCTATTTTTCTATCCCCGACCCCGGTGGTTTCAGAGTGGGTTTATCTCTCTGCGCTTGTCGTCCCTACGTCGTCGCTCCGCCCATCCGCCATCATCCTACTTGGGTGCGGCAAACGGGCTAATCTGCGGCTTCCTATTGGTCGGCTGGAATCACGTGACAGCATTGGCGAAAGTGATTGGAGGATTCGCGTCCCACAGAAAAAGACGCGAGTTGGTGCTGAAAATTGAAAAATAGATAGATAGATAGATAGATAGATAGATAGATAGATAGATTTTAATTATTGTTCAATATCACATTAACTACTTAATTTGCACATCTGACAAAATATGACTCCACTTTGTTGTAGCTTGCTGCTACCTTGCAGAAGTGGAGATGTTGCACAGGTTAAAGGTTAAAGGTTAGCTTTATCTTGATGTTATGGTGTAGGCATGGTATAATATTCAGAGAAACCATCCTGGTGACCATTAAAGCTAATAGTAAATTGGAGCTACAGCAAATTCACAAACACTGGACATATTTTGCAGCCAGGGGGCGGGCTTCACCTCTTTTTGTTTTTTAGATCTGAGGCGGGACTTCCGGTGAAAACAACACTCATGCCACACATATTATAGATTTATATCTTTATTGGATGAAATTGCTTAAATGCATAGAGCATGTTTGGGTTCAACACAAACCAGAGGCAGAAAATACACAAATAGCCACAACTTTAGGATTTGTGCAGTAGTTCATAAACTATACTGAGATGCTCACTCATTGCCACTAGATGGTGCTGCTTTGACACATTTCTTGAAGGTAATATGATGATCAGCCTGAATAGAGTTATAGGCTTAGGTGCTAGTTTATTGCACTTAGCTAATGATAATATAACACACCTACAGTAACATTTATGAAAGTTATCATTTCCAGTTAAGCTACTTCAAAGAGAGGCTTTATATGGTTGCTTTGTAGTTTGTGGTGTTGTTGAATATTTTGCTGCATAAGAGGTGTGTCTATTATTTCAACACTTACCCTCGTTGAGTGTGCAATAAATATAATAAACACAACACAGGAGAATAAAAGTGTTTAACAGGAGAATAAAGTTCAGCCACACCGACTCACACAGTTGTATCAGGATGTATTTTGCAGTTTGGGCTAGGTGCAGCTAAATAACTGGGTACTCAATGTATACCAGGAAAACAGTTGAGCTTAAGTATAAACATATGACATGCATTTTAGCTTACTCAAGTAGGAAAGTTGGAGAAAACTTCACGGAGGAGAAGAGAGGCCAACTGGAGGCTGTAACTTGAACAACAAGCACACATAACTGTGGCGCTCTCCTCTCTCTGGTATGAATGCAGCAGAAAGTAGCACAAACTACTCCCAGGAGGATCTCTTTCGGTTGTCTGAAAAAAAAGTGCAAATAATAATTTTAAGTTCATTTTTATTTTGGAAACATACAGTGAGATAATTCCATGTTTAGTTATGGCTCATTTAATTGTGACAAAGCTCTTTTCTAACCTCTGTTTATAGTCGTTAGGCCTTAACTTCTTCAGAACTACTATCAGCTGTGAAAGTTGGTATGCGCACCGAAGCTAAACTGTACAACCTTTGTAGTATTAAATTTAAAGTTAAATAGTTTAACTCTTTCGACTCACTTGCAGAGTTTAGTGCATATACTTTCAATATGAGAGGTCCACAGGCCCTGACCTCTGACTCTTGTGGTGTTAATCCTGTCCCGTCCCAATCGGCACACATGCACTCTCCTCTTGACTGATCTCAGACCAGCACTGGCTCTTCCGGTGTTATGAATAATTGTGGTCTGCCTTGTGGCATGGATACACCAGCTAGGGACTCTAAATATATCCGAATGGTGTGTCTGAAGAGCTCAGGCATGAAGATCATATACTTACAGAGGAAATCTACACCTTACTCTATTTTTTTTCCCATCTATTGTGTGTGTGTGTATGTCTTTGTGACACTGTTTGATTGTGCATTCACAAATTCTACTCTTATCTCAATAAGCATTGAAATATAGTTCTCTTTTTTAACTTCTACAATTTAAGCAATACATGTTGTGCAGAATGACAGCAGCATAGAGAAGCAAAGGGTTTTGACCATGATAGAGAGACAAAATAAGAAAAGCGGGACGGACAAGATAAGAAAGACGTACAAGGACATTTATAGTACAGCAATCCTGTTAGTACATAAAATATGTCTTTAAAAATGCAGAGCAGTCTTAGTAGCAACAAATCATTTGAGCTCCAGTATTACATTTAGGTTTCAGCACACATTCTTGGGTCACCTGTTTTCTCTTAGCAGCACATGTCACAGAGTGAGTGAAGATAAACCCAGCTGCTTTTCGTATTCATTTCAGCAGCACTTGCTGTCCCCTTTTAACTGCAGCCAGCCTTTCGACTCTAAGCTTTCAAATCACCAGGGGCTGATATGAGAATAAACAATTTGTTGTATAGCTCATGATGCCTGGAAGCACTGGCATATTTCAGGACGCAGGCTAATTCTTCTTATCATTATAGACTTTTTGCAGCTCGGCCACACAGGTATATTGTGCTTAATTTGTTATTCAATGAGCCCGCAAAGCAGCCACAGAGGTAAAGTGTGATACTGTTCTATCTTCCACCAGCAGTAATCTGTCTTTGGCTCAAAGATGGTATTGTATTCGGCCTGCTGTGCCACGGAAAGCCCCACTCCCTCCTCCTCTGCCCTGCACGACGAGACAAGAGTCGGTCTGTCTTTCCTCCACTGTGGGTTTCAGTCACTTCTTCTTTGGGAAAATGTTGCCCAACCTTTGACCCAAAACAGTGACCCTTTAAACCCACTGGCCCCACCTACAGAGTCTCCTTTTAACCACAGTTAAAGGTAACTGCTTCTTCACTGTGGCCAACTACCACAGAGGAAGCTGAAGTCACGTCCTCTCCACACAAATGTACCTGCAAAGAAGACATGATAAGATATACTGATTACATAAAAACGCCTACTGAATAAAACAAAGGCTCCATTTTCGAATGTTTTTAAAATGCTGGGCTTGTCATTTATCTGTCATGCAAAGTACATAGAAAAGTCACTGAGAAAAGATATACAAACAAGGCTTTAGTGAGCATGTGCAGTGTGGTCACTCTGCAGCAGCTGTCAATTATGATTTAAGCAGTGGCTGAAAAACTATCGAGCTTCTATACTTAAGTGAAAGCAGCACAACCACAATGTAAAAGTACAGATGTGTATTATTTATTTAATTAACATATAGAGAGAGAATTTTAATGTAGTAGTAGCTGGAGGGATGACTAGAGAAGCAGAATAGGGACCGTAATATTGAAATGTACTCAGTTTGTTTGTTAACTTGTGAACTTCTCATGCATTTAGACTGGCAAGTTAAGTAGGTTTAATTCATCTGTTTCTTTGTAGATATCACTTTTTGTTTTCACTTTAGCCGTAAAGGTTTTTAATTATTATTATTTATTTATTTTGCTAATAAAAGAAAAATTACATGGACCATTATTCCATTTATGAAAGCAATAAAAAGGAAAAACATCCAAGGGGATGAATACTTTTTAACACAAATCAGGCATAAGTTTATGACCACTGACAGGAGAAGTTAATAACATTGACCATCTTGTGACAATTCAGTGTTCTGCTGGGAAACTTCTGGACCTGGCATTAATTCATGTGGATGTTACTTAGACATATAGCACCCACCTAAACCAGAGCAGGCACCCCCACCCCATAGCAATGACGCTCCTTGATCCCCAGCAGGACGCAGCCTGACACATGTACTCACACAAAAACACTTTAGGAACAACTAAAAAAAAACATGAAGAACAGCACAAGGTGTTGACCTGGCCTCCAAATTCACTAGATCCCAAACTGATCAAGTATCTGTGGGATGATCCACAGAGGCCCCTCCCCTCAACCCACAGGACCCAGCGGTCCCCACTAACAACATTCTGTTGCCAGACACCACAGGACACCCTCAGAAGACACATGTCCCTTCTCAGATGAGTCCCAACTGTTTTGGAGGCACAAGGGAATCACAAGGGAGAGTGCAATAACATATAACATTCCCCTGTCTGCACTTTATCCACTTTGTTCATACAGTCATGTTTACATCCTCCATAGACGGTTTGGAAAGTTTTAAACATTTATGGCATAGTTTTTGTATATATTGTCTATGGTTCTATTTTTACTTTCTTTAAAAGTGTTTTGGTTTTCCACTTATGCTTCTCATATGTGTCTTAAATTGTCCCCCGGGGACAAATAAAGTTTTCTGAATTTGAATCTGAATCTGAATCTACACAGTATTATGAGGGTGGTCATAATGTTTTGACTGCATATGGATCTGTATTAAATCATGTTTAAGCTGATAAGATTGTACTTTCTTTATACTAATATAGTAGTATGCAGCTTTTAAAACATCAAAACATCAAATTTGTATACTACTTTTACTCTTACAGTCATGTTTACATCCTCCATGGACAATTTGGAAAGTTAAAACATTTACGGCATAGTTTTTGTTTTGTATTATACTTTGTATTGTTCCTTTTTTTGTTGTTTTTTAGTTTATTTAAAGTGTCTTGTACTTGCACGTCATGCTGCTCACATGTGACTTAAATTGTCCCCTGGGGATAAATAAACTTTTCTGAATCTGATTCTACACAATAACATAACATAATGTTTTGACTGATCAGTGTATATGGATCTGTACGAAACAATGTTTAAGCTGATGAAATTGTACTTTCTTTGTGCGATTGAAGCAGCTTTTAAAACGTCAAATTTGTTCAGTAAAGTTAGTATACTACTCTTGCTCTCACAAGTCATGTTTACATCCTCCATGGACAATTTGGAAAGTTAAAACATTTGTGGCATAGTGTGGGGGTTTTTTTGTATTGGGTTGTTCCTTTTTTTGTTGTTTTTTGTTGATTAAAAGTGTGGTTTAAATCTTCTCCCTGTGACAAATAAAGTTTTCTGAATCTGAATCTACACAATATTACGAATGTGGTCATAATGTTTTGACTGATCGGTGTATATGTGCGTGTATGGATCTGTGTTAAATAGTGTTTAAGCTGATAAGATTGCACTCTCTTTGTGCTATTAAAGTAGTATGCAGCTTTTTAAAACCTCAAATTTGTTTGGTTAAGTTATAAGTCTGCAAACTGGAAGAAGAAAAGAAAGAAAAGAAAAGAAAAGTCCTCTTTGGAGGATACCTTGGATTCCCCCCACCACCTCCTCCTCCTCCACCAGCTGCTCCCTCCCCCTGTCTGTTGATATCACAGCCCGGAGAGGTTTGAATTCAGTCTGTGGCTCCAGTCGCCGCCATGCTGAGCTGAGAGAGACCGACAAACCAAACTTTGTCACGCTGCTTCTGCTGCTGCTGTTTTAACACTCACCTCTTTACGCACCGGAACAGAGAAAAAAACCTTCCTCACCGTGAGTACTACTCGCTTTTAGTTACCGTGAGGACTTTGTTTATTCGCTTTAAGTAGTATTATCTTTCTAAAAAGTTATTTCAGGCTGTGCCCCGGTGCTCGTGCGTGCTGTCGCGGACTCCAGCTGCACTTGTTGCACTTGTAGCCGAAATAAAAAATAAATAATAAAAGAAAACTCCACTAAATCTCTAAAGAGTAAAAGCACAAAGCTGTAATTTTCTTTTTAGGAACTTTTTCACATATTTACACCGTTTTCCTTCGACGTTTTGTCGAAATTTAAGATTTTTTACATCGCAAATAACTGCTCAATATTATTATTTCTGCGTATCCGCCATCTTCTTTTTTTTCTTTTTATAAACATTAAACCACACTTTCACCTTTTTTTTTTTTTTTTTTTTTTAAATGCCAGCCTGAGGTCATTCAGGGGTTTTTGTAGCCTTGGCATGCATAAATCAAGGGTTGCTCTTTCACTTGCAATAACAAAAGAGCTTTATTGACAGCGGCGAGGCGCACAGCCACGTAACCACAGCTCGCACTGGAGGAGCATGAGAGAAGTAAAATACCTGCAAAATACCTATTTTTTTTTTTTTCCTCCAGCCTTGGAGGCATCTTATGCCAAGACGAGCAGGGCAGTTTTGTGCAGCTGGGGCCCATCACTGGATGCTCATAAACCTTTCACCTGCATGCATGTCTGGTCCTGGCTGCCAGTGGAGCTGTGCAGACGGCAGGGAGTCATGAGGAGTTATGGGGCTGCTTTGTGTCTCACCATTTGCCCTCTGGCCTGGCTAATTGAAGTCCTGCATCTCTGTGTGACTTTCTTGGCTCTTTGCAGTATAATTCAGAGTGCACCATCATAATCCTAAACCGGGACCTTCTCTTGACCTTTTTCTTTTAATCCCTGGGTGAAGTTTTTGGAGACAGATGTGCCGTGAAGTTCTTCGGATTCTTCCTGATTAGAGCCAGAAGCCAGTCTTTTCATTATCGATTCAACTGTATCTTACTTTACTCTATAAAGTAAGTCTGCAAGATGGAGTAAAGAAAGAGAAGAAGTCTCTCTGAAGGATACCTTGGATTTTCACGTTCTTTTTCTGTCTCTTCCTGATTAGATCCAAAAGTATTAATCCATTAGTTTGATGACTAAGTCCTTTCATTATGAAGGCACCTGGCATTTATTTAAAAACAAATCACAATATATTACTTTGTTTTGCTTCCTGTGCTCAGAGATGTACAATTTGTCCTAGAAGACAAAGAAAATGGGAACATTTCCATCATTTCTGCTCATAAAATAATAATAACTTATAGCATTTGGCATCACTTTGAAAATTGTAAATGGAATTTTTGGATATATGTATATTTTAAAGGTCAGATGATTAGCTGACTTATTGAGCAAACAATCTACTCTGATTTATTGGTATGGATTAGCTCTGACTTGCAACCCAATTCCTTGCAGCCCATGCTCTTTACCTTTCCAGGCTCATGATAAATGCATTAATGACTGAAAGCATTTTACTTGGACTAAATGGGAGCTTAGTTTGCATTGCATAAGCACTGAGGAATTTTGCAACATGCCAGCTATGCCATTTTTCCCTTTAAACACAACTGTTGTGTTTGCTAAATCTGTTTTCCACTGCTTAGTTTTTGCCGTTAACCCCCTCTCCTCCCGCCTCCCCGCTCAGCATTTCACCCCAAAAACAATGCACGGGCCGTGGCATCTCTTCCCTCGCGGCCTCAATAGGTAATTCTTCTGCCTCGTCGATTTTTGATGCCACAGGTCCTTGGCTGGGTCATACCAGGCATCGGGGCAGCCACCCGGATCTTGTCAACGTGACGGGCTGGCTGGCACCCGGGCGAGCCAGAATCATGTCAGCCAAACCCTCGGGGGGGGGGAGAGGCAAAGAACTAGCGAGAACAGGATATTGCTGTGTGATCATTCACCAGCAGTAGAGAAATCATTAAACCACTGGCTGCATGCCGCCGAGCGGTTCAGGCTTTTCTGTCTGTCACTCTGACTTTCCCTCAGGCTAGAGGTTGTGTTCTAAGTTTGTCATAGCAGGTTTTGTCATTTCCTTCATGAGACATGCATGCTGTGACTTAATTATTTATTATACAGCATAATGACTTTGAGATGTAGCCTTGTTTTCTGTGCCCTTACCTGCTTTTTTTTTTTTTTATGACTGGCAACCTTTGCCTTCACAAATCACTCCCAAAAGCTGCGTAGTTTATTTTTACTTGTCTGTATTGGATTTGTTTGAATTCTATTAGTGGAGAAATGGATCTGTCTTAAAGTAGCTTTTTTCCACTTTCATTGGAAGCACAGGATTCACATGTGCTAAATGAAATTACACAGAACGCTCTTGCTCATTAATGATACACACAGGCACGCAAACCCCTCTTCAGACCGCTTTTTTGCCTTCTTTTTTTTTTTTTTTTTTAAATCAATAATCAATTTAAAATGGGTGGGAAATGGGAATCCGGTCAGGAACTGTGTAGCTGAAAGAGAGCTTTGTGTTATACTCGAACGTTGTGTAGACATGGCATTTATTTTGGATGCCCGGGGTCATTTAACCCAATGCCTCGTTTGGGTTCCAGACCAAGATCTGGCTGTTTGTCAAATCTCTATCTTCCAAGAAGCGTTGATATTGGGTCTGACTGGCGCGTGTCCAGGGTCGCATATGGAGCGCGGATACTGCATTCCTGCTCTGATCTAAATGCATTAATTCAACAACCTCTTAAGGCCTCGCTTTTAGAGATGCCACGTTTCTTCACATGCTTGTGACTGTCACCTAATTGAATAGAGTCCTAATGGATTTGATGGTGGCCATTCAAGGGGGGTCGGAGGCTTTCTTCTCTTGGTCGTCAGCCAGCTCCTTTGCTGGAAAAGCCTGGAATACCTGCAAATGATCTGGGAGGCAGTGCTTCACCTCCTGCTGTGGAGGTCACTGTAAAAGGTGTTGTTTTTGACACCAACACACACACACACACACAACCTTTTTATTGTTCTCTCCTGCTCATTAGCAATCTAATTCACTCCTGGCAGACGAGTCTGTAAACAAGATTTGCCTCCGGTAAATCAAATGCAGGCACACTGCATGCCGAAGATGCAACGTGTGACACACACGCCTAGGCTAGTCACCTTTTTTTTTTTATTGTGGCCGTTTTAGGAAATGCGGAAGGCGAGCTTGATGTATGACTTGCCTCAGCCTTGTTGTTTTGGTCCTGCAGGAATTGGAGGGTAGAGGTCAGCGGCTAGGTGTGCTGTGCTGGCTCTATTAAAACAGACATCTGGGACAACCCCCAGCTCCTTTTGGAACGCACAGACCTCCCCAGCCACACCCTAGTTCCCCATCACCCTCAGGCTGGAATAATTTCCTATTGGCAAAAAGAGAGCAGCATCTGGCTCCGTATCGGCAGCATACAGTTTCACGTGTATGCACTTTATGCGTGAACCCGGCCGTGCAGAATGCATTTCTGCATTTCTAGTGATGTCTCGGTAAAATTGTCTTGTGATTGAATGGTGGTTTGTTTATTAAGCTAGGTTACATGTGTTTTGGAAAACAAAAGTATTGAACACCACACCCTGCAAGGCTTGGCTGCTGTGATTAGTTTTCATTGACTGAAAGCAGTCATTGAATTTGAAACCACGACACATGCACGCAGTGACGTTTTAGAAAACGTCAACAATGATCGCATTAATCAGAACTTTGAAGATTCCCAAGATGCTGCGCGTATGCATGGCTGTGAGCGATATCGCTGAGGGTGCAGGAAGCGCGCTGATCCGCTGCTGCAGCTCTATTGACGGCTTGCGCGATGTTTTGAAAAGGTTCCCAGCGTTGTGCTGCCGAGAGCAGGGAGCTGGAAGGGAATGGAGCGTGGACAGCGAGCCGACATACAGTACATTCTGTCGCTGTGGAGGATATCGCTGTCTGACACAGCTGACTGGAGAAGGTGTTTTCTGTCTTTGTCCGTCTTCCATCTGCAGTAAAGCAGCGAGCAAGTGTTGTTTACAGGTGGTAGTTCTGCAATGAGAGAGACTGTGTAGCTGGACCTTTCACGTCAGCAGATTTTAATCAGTTTATCAACTTGTTGTCACTGACTGTTGTATTTGTTTAGTGTTTGCATAGAGAGAACGACGTCCCCGCATCATTGATTCATTGCCTGAGGATGCAAACTGTATTTACAGTTAACCTGTTTGAGTAGTTCATGCCACCTCGGGGCAGCAGCTGAACCTGAAGTCCACATCCACCCCCCCCCCCCCCGAAACGTCCCCACAACAATAGACACACTCCCACAGATGCACATGCACACTGCTCTAACCTCAGCCCCCTCCCCCTTTCTTCTCTCCTATCACCCCGCCACCCCAAATTCCCCCTCCCCCTCCTCAGCAATTGTGTGCGTTGACGCTTTCCAGAGGCGCGATCTCGGCGCTGTCGCTCCCCTCTGGCTGCAGCGTTTCACTGCCCTGACAGCGGGGGGAAACGTAATCCTGCCCGTTCGGTCATACGCTCAGATGGAGACAGTCTGCCACTGGCATGCGCTAAAGTGAAACGGGACTTGAATGGAAGCACGATCCCTCCACCCTTTGCAGCATCTTGTTCCTGTCGTCAGTGTTTATCGTGCTAGATGGTGAGAGGAGGGCTCAGGGAGAGCGAAGGAGGGAGCGTGAGAGAGCAGGAGATCGACCGGGGAGTAGAGAGGAAGGAGGTGACGGACAAGTCGCGGTGGATGATCTGTTTTTTTTTTTTCCCCCTCTGTCATGCAAACCATTGGTGACTTTCCCAGTAATGACAGTGTGACTGAGCCAGACTGGAAGAGCTTCTCCTACTGCGTTCTTACCTCTTGAACCTGCAGGATCTTCCCACTCAGATTTTGGTAAGATTCATTGTCACACACAGCATGTGTTGACAGAAATGAATGTGTCGACTGCTAGTATTTAACACCTATTTTCTTCTGCAGTGGCACAAGATCTGCTGTGTTTTTTTTGTTTTTTTTTTTAAAGCTCACTCTGTGCTGCAAGGAGTGTCTCCAGCATGGTGCATGCTATTTTTACCCAAATCTCATCTGAGGTAAATAATTCAGTGTTGTGGTCCGTAGCAGGTTCTCATGATGCAGTGAGTGGGACTCTGTTGTGTCTCATTTGAGGAATCAACCAACATGCTGATTTTGAGTGTGTGACAGAACATTTCGAGCGTCTCTAATAAGCGACAGCATAATATTTTCTTCATAGAAACATGTGGAAAGAGTTTGTCTTCTCCTGGCACGCTGTTCATAAATCTCCCTTGAGACAGGAAGGAGTGGCGGTATCCTCCCAGTTTGGACAGTTCAGATTTTCCTGCCCTCGAGTCAGTCTCCTTAACTGGGCGCTGAAACACTTGAGAGAATTATGCTCGGTGTATTTATTTGTGAGCTAGATCAAAGCTCGCCAACGTGTTTTTTTTTTTGTTTTTTTCCCCAAGTGTTATCACTTCAAAGAGCTCTACTACTTCTCTGCACGCCTCTATCTCTGCAGCGCACATGTGGGAACCTCTCTATCTTTTCGGCATTCACGCGATCTCTCTTCTTTTTTTTGTTTTGAACCCACTAGCTGCAAATGTTTTGCAGCTCAGTCGCTGTTCTTTGGTGTGCACCGCATTCATTGTGGAAAGTTGAGCCAGCATGCGGTGCATCATGGTTTGCGTGGGTAGATTTAAGGTTTGGGTAAGGCGCTCTTGCTTTGCAGGAAAACACCGTGCAGATCATCACCACCACTCAGAGAAATGGGACAGTTTGTGTGTGAAAAAGCATTTGCTGTGACGAAGAAAGAAAAGCTGACGTTTAATTTCTTGTGGTTGTTTTTTGAAGAAAATGAAGAATGATTATCGCCCTCAAATCAAATGTCAGCCCTGTTTGTTCAAGCTGATTTTAGATGTTTGTGTGTCTTTCTCTTTTGACTACGTTTCCGATAAACAAAGCCGAGACTGAGAGACCAGAGGAAATGGAACTAAATTGATTATCGACATGACTTGGGTGTATACAGCTAATGCCTGTTTCTGTCCTGAAGACGGATGCATGGGGAAAGGTTCAGCGAAGTGCCATTAGACAGGACAATGAAAGAGATGGACTGACAGGTTAGCAAGGGGCCGAGACCTTGCCTCCGCTCGTCTGCTCATCTCTTATGTAAACTTGACTGTCTGCGAATTGGTTTTTAATGCTCGCCTCCTCGCGGGAGCCAAATCCCACTGTTGCAGGTCACAATCTGTGTTATGCCAGCCTGTTAGCACATCACCGGGCATAATCTATGAATCCAATGCGCCGCTATCATAATCTTTTAAGGGCTGATAAGCTGAAGAGCTAATGCCAGGTTGGCTCATCAGCCAGCAGGACACAGGATGCGACTCGTCTAATCGCCTTATTAAAATTTCAAAATAGGGACGCTGGCAAGGAAGTGATTCTGCTGATTTATGTGCGCTTCTCGTTATAATTTATTAGAGGTGTATTTCTGCAGTTTATTGATCAGTTTTTAATGAGCTTTTTATTGGTGTTTTGGTGTATTGGTTTTTATGAATTATTCATCCTTTGATGCCGGGAAATAATCAGCTCCACCGATCCTGGCAATGGGTTTGTCATCTGCGTCTGGATTCCTACTGTCTGTGCTCTCTACCCGGCAGACTACTGCTTGGTGCTCTCTATTTGTGGTAGCTGGCTGGTTGGCTGCCTTGGTAACCATGGTAACAGTGTCCCCCAGAAAGCCGAAGAGACCTTGCCTTGCTAGGCTAATTGTGAGCGAGTGAAGCATGTCTGCAAAGTTTAGACGTGGACCCGGGCTGGACGACGGCCTATTCAGTGTTTCTCAGGTTTTTGTCTTTTCACTGACTTGCAGCGGATGTCACAAAAGACTCTTGTCTGTTCAGACCTTTGTCTGATGATCATTTGGTTCTCGACTTGACCTACATACATGTAGAGCAAAATAATGCATGTAGTTCATGATTAAAAAAAAAAAAAAAAAGACTTTGAACTTAGTCACAATGATGGAATCTTAGTGATAACTTAATCTTTAAACAGTTGAGTTACTGTTTTAATTTTCTTAATACTGTGCTGTGATAAGGAGAATAATCGATTTAATGGTTTGAAAGAAGGTCAATCTGGAGTCATTCTCAAAGGACAAATGGATCTTCATATAGAAGGATCTTCAGCCTGTCTTTCTCATACAGAATAGCAAATTAAATACGTTTTGAGTTACTCTATCTTTGTGAATTTACAAATTTGAGCTCTTGAAAATAGCTTTTTACCGTTTCAGGTCCGTTTACTTAATTAATGGGATACAAATCAGCAGATTTAGTAACTGAATTCTTGAAATATATCCTGTTCAGCTACTTAAATGCAATCTAATGTTTTTTTTAGTGATTTAAAATATTGAATCTTTATTATCTTACTGTTAAGCATAAAGCAAGAGATTTGAACACATCAGCTTGGTTGTAGCGTACCTATTTCACTATTGTCTGACATTGTATATACAAAAAAGCAGTTGTTTGTTGAAGTTATTTTCCCTTGAATGTTTAATACGCCTACTGTAAGTGCGAAATGAATGATTTACCGTAAACCTTTTTGATTTTTACCTCTCTTCCAGACCTGTGTTTGTGACCTGAGCCGAAGGTTCTCCAGCTCAACCGTTTCCATCCGTGTGTAGAAAAGCGAAAAAGAAGATTTAATGAATCAGTATTCGCTAGCCGACGCCATGACGGACAAGTAAGTGATTTATCCCCTTCGCGTCTGTGTGAAGAGCCACTTGTACCGTGGCCCTTTTGTTTTCGAGTGTGAAGTAAGAAGATGATGCAGTCCCTTGTAGTTACACTCCTCTGCCTCTGCAATGAGACCCGTCTCCTGGGAAGTGTTTACACGAGTGTGCCTCGGTGCGGAGTTGGAGGAGAAACAGGGGTTCAGATAGCACAGAGAGAAGTGTGTTGTGGTGGGGGGTTGGTATAAAGACAGCCTGTATTGCCCTGTGAAGACGTATGACATTTGCATCAGGGCTGATTTGCATGCTCGTTCACTGCGCTGGTATGTTGCCGCTGCTGTTGTCTGCTCTTTATGTCCCTGACAAAACAGTCATTTAAAGTTTTTTCTTTTTAGGTTTCAGCATATTACTACCTCTTCTTTGTATTCTCCCCGTTTTTCTTTTTTGGTGGTCTCTCCTTCATCCCATCTTTCCCTTCCCCCCCCCTTTTCATTTTGCACCGGTGCTCTATCTATGCCCCCCTATCTCTTTTCTCTTTTTGTCTCTTTTGTCAACTTTGTCTCCCGGTCCAGTGTTGGTCGGATTTAATCTATAGAGGACGGAGAACTTTTGGGTGCAGTAAGACAAAATAATCTGCCGTCAGCGTTCATAATAAGCGGAATAAGTGGTGCGGGCCAGTCAGCTGAAAGGGATAGGCACGCACAAGGCTGGGGCTATTATTTGCCTGAGTTACAAAAGTTTGGCCTGTAACAAAACTAAAGAAACACGTTGTTCTACGGATACTTTGATAAACCGTAGCGATAATGAATGTAGACTGAGAAGGTACATGGAGTGAACTTGTGAAAAGTAATAGTTTGTGTGCACTTAGTCAACCTCCTGCAACTCTCAACTTGTTATTAATCCACCTTTTTGAGAAAGGAGTGAATCACTGTCTTTCTATGAAGCAGGCCCTAGGGTGCCGTCCCTGGCAAACACCATGCACGCCATTATGTCAACATAAAATATCGAGTTGTTTAGTAGCGTTGGATAATGCTATATTTGCCCAGAGGGGAATTTCTCTTGCAAATTAGACGGTTGTAGCACTTCCCTTGTAATTTTTCAGGGTTGGAAGTTTTTTTTTTTTTTTTAAAGTATCTTGGATGCAGCACGAAGAAAAATATGTTCTTGGAAACTTTAATTTGAAAACAAGACACGGCAGGATTTTTCATTAAGGCTCCGCTGAAAACGGAGTGAAGAGAAGGTTTTTTTTTAAGTAAGTGATGATGATGTTGACAAGCTGCCCCGCTGGATGAAAGGTATCCAAGCAACCCGGGAGGCGGTGATGGTGGCGGGGAGGTGGGGTCAGTCCCATTGTGTGCTAGATGCTCGTCCATGTTGTAGGATGATTGTTTCACTGGGAAGAATGATAAATGTTATGCTAAAAGGAAGTGAGGGGAAAAGTTGGAGGACGTGCCCCCCGACGGTGACGGCGAACAAAGCCTCCCTCAACATGGGACTACTTAAGATTCATACAAAGGCAGAAGAAGACGGCTACTTGCTTTCTTTCCAACACACATGCTTAAAAATGTCCCCGCCCCCCTTTTTTTTTTTTTCTTTTCCCTAAGGGTAAACATTTACACATGCCAGGATATCAGAGGACATTCCTGCAGATATGTGCATTCCAGTTGGTATTCCCAGATAATTCACTCTGAACTTTGTGATTTCCATGTGTTCCTGTCGATTCACGGGTCAACTATGCACCTGCGAGCGTCCGTCCTCTTGCATCCTCAAAAATTAACATGTTTCATTTGCTGAAATTCGACCTGCTGTTGTTCCAGGATGCTCTGCGATGAGGAAACTTTTCTAAAGCCAGATTTGCTCTGTGGAGCCTGTGGACGGGGATTCTTTCTGTTTAAATTCAAGCCGGCATAATCCTCTTCAGCGCACGGCTTTGTGTGTGTGAGTGTGTGCGTGTGTGTTTGTGCGCTAAAGTACAGAGTCCACGCACTCTCCATGCAGGATTTGAATGAACAGGAATTTCACCTTTCTTTCTGAGAGACTTACACAAGGATTCACTGTATTGCATCACATGGGAAAAGTAGGACAAAAATGCCACACCCCGAATGCACAGAGAAAATGTAAACTCAGTAGAAAATAGCACTTCACAATTAATGTGTAAGTGTAAAACTCTTAAAATTGCATCTACAGCCTCTTGTTGTTTGGGGCAAAACAGAAAATCAAGATGGAAAAATTCATTGTTCCTTAAAGCCCTCAAACCATACGATCACGTTTCTTTGTGCAACCGTTCCCTTCTCGTTTTCCATAAGGAGAATCCTCCTCCTACTCATTTCTCCTCGTTCTCCGTCTTTGTCTTCTCTCTTCAACCACCAGAAACCTGCACGCTACAGTATCCTCTCTCATATCAGCCACTCTCCTTCCTTCCTTCCCTCCCCCAACTGCGTGGGGGTGTTCGCTGACAGCCTTGTCAGAGACTTGGGATGCTCGTAGATGGACAGTAAGGTCGGCTGCACAGATGTGTGTGTGTGTGTGTGTGCGAGAGAGTGGTGGGGAAGGGCTTACTGGAATGACCGCGCTGTCACAGAGATGAGTGGCCTTTCCCAACCTGCTGTATGTACATGTGCTTTGGCTATCTGTAACAGTCAAGGTCCCGTGTGGGAGTGCATGTCGGTCTCAGGGGAGTGAGGGTAGAAGTCGGTTAAGAGCTATCTGTTACGCAGAACCATAATACTTATGCATGTTAGAAACCTGCTAAACGCAGAAATGTGTGGTTTGGAGGTGCACTCTCCAGAGTAAGTGTTTGAAGACTGACAAGAAGTCCATCGGTCAGCGCCAATCTGTGCAGGCTAGAGGTTAATTATTGCATAATTCACATTTTTCTCCAACCGCCTGAATGAAACAAGGAATAAAAGTATTTGCACTTAATTACACTATCATTTTTCATATAATTTGTAGAAGAATTGACTGTGGCCAGAAGATTGATGGCTTTGATAAGCCCCTAACTTTGTGATTTTTAAAATGTCATGAAATTTGGTACATCCAATAATTTCCATTTCTGGGTGAATTGTATTCGCTGTGGTGTTCCTTTCACTTTCCCCCGTGGCACCAATATGAGGTCAAACTTCTTTTGCTTTATTGTCACGTAACATAACGCCACTCCCATCAGCCTGTACTTCACTTTAATTATAATTAGATAGCATGCCAAGACTGTGACTATAGTAAACAAAATGCCAGCTGTATACCAGCCCATTAGCCTCATCACTGTTAACATGTTGGCATGCGGGCGGCCGCTATTTAACCCGAAGTGCTGCTGTGCCCAAGTGTCGCCTCAGGAAGCTCCTAGCATGGCTGGGGACTTGTAATCTTGTAATTTTGCGCTTTGATGAATGGAAACCTTTAGCCTGTTACTGGGGCAAAACTGAACTTTGTTTTTGGCTGGGACGCCTTGTGCTGGGAGGAGTTTGTCCCATCTGTTTTTCTTATCAAGTTCAAACTGTTGAGTGTGGTTAGAAGTAAAATATATGGCAGGTTGTTCAAATTACCTCAATTAAATCCATCGCTGTTGCCGTCGGGCAGGGAGGTGGAGTTGTGAAGGTCATACGATATTGACAAAAGCTCAAGCGGAGACCTTTATATCAGCTTGGGGGTAAAATCAGGTGTCACAGTGGATTGAGTTGAATAGCGCTTCCTGTCAGTGTGTTTACCATAGGCTGAGTTTCTGAAGTAGGGCTATTAATACATTTGTTCTGGCTTGAAGAGTCCTCAAAAGGCCAGCTTTGCCCGCTCCTCATTCAAGTCCACTCATCAATTAAAAACCCCGAGACCCGTGACATCTCCGTTTCCTCTCCGTGACTTCTCCAGACCACTGTGTCACCCAGGGCGTGGTTTGTTGGGGCGGGGGGCACTGCTGGGCTCGCACCCGGGCTCGACACCCACTCAGGACATCCTGAATTGAGACATGTGAAGGCGTGGTGTCACTGGTGTCACTGGGATTTGCGGGAGCGTAGTTAAAAACTCTGTATCAGCTGTCACTGGGTTTTGTGGGAGCCAAGGGAAGCCAAGTCAAAGTGCTTCCTGAAGATGTCGAGGGGGCTGCACCCTTTGGCCTATGGCTCATCAATCTTGAACCGTCATCTACTCCCAGTGCTCCATTGATGCTGTCACAGGACGGAGACGGGCACGGATCTGATGCATCGTGTGTTTTTTTTTTTTTTTTTTTTTCTTGACCTTGATTCCTGTGAACAGTTGTTTTCTGTCGCCACAGGAATCACGTCACTCCTCTCCTTCTATAATTTCTAGTCGTTTATAATCCACACGTGATGAAAGAAAGGGCGGCTTATTCATTACACGATAACGGTTGTCACCACAGATGAATGTGAAACCTGAGAAAAGCGTGCAGTTAATGCTCGGGCACGTACAAAGCTCCTCGGCCTATAAAGCGATCAGTAAACTCCTCGTGTTTGTAGTCTGGTGTGTATCATCACTGCTTAACATAATCTGATTATTCTTTTATACACCAGAGCAGGGGGTCTGCATTACAGTAGCTTACCCCACACAGCAAATGCTAATGAATCTGCATATTTGGGTTGATTTGGTTGACCTGAATTCAGTTGTCTGGAAGATTTATCTGGGACTGTATTATTTGTTTCCAAATCCATCCATCAGTCTCCAACTTTTAACTTATTTAAAGATTTTTATATATTTTTTTTTAAAGGTGTTAGGACAATTAGGCATTTATTCTCTATTTGAAAACTGGAAACAGACCACGACTCACAAGCTGAACCACAGTCAAGGCAAAGTAAATATGTAACCCCGTGTTTTCCACTCAAACAGAGCTGGATTGTAGAGGACTGTGGGAATAAAGCCGGTGTACTTGTGCAGGGAGAATGTATTCAGCCTTGTTGGGAGGGTTTTAATTTTGCTCAGGGAAGCAGTGTAAAGGAACAGACTGGAAAGTGTTGTGAATGGAGGCCCAGCCATCTGTCACAAGACAATAAGAAGATTTCTACTTTTTCCACTGGTCGACTTATAAACTCTTTTTTTTTTTTCCTTCACTGAAAATGAAAGTAGTAGAATTTTCCAGCTGACTGCAGATTATTCTTTTAAACCTTTTAGTTTCATTAGTGATGCACCACCAGTGCTGCTGACACTGCAAAAATAGACTTTTTTTTTAAGAGGCTTAAGGCTTTTCTCGATGGTTTCTACCTGAAAACCAAATTTGAATTGCAAAATTACTGCTGCCTCCTGTGTTTCTTTTTCATTTCTGTGCCATTTCAGTCAAACGTAATCAAGCCACGTTTACATAGTCCTGATCAAAGTTGAGAATTTTTAATCAATAAACCATATAAGGCTGTCATCTCACGCTAATAACAGATTGTTTTTACCTATCCAGTGAATTATCTCGGCATATAACATTTGGATCGGCACCATTATATAGTTATGGTCTTTTACTTTTCTGTTTTAAATAAAAAGTCAACAACTGATGGCATTTGGTTTATGGTTAATGCCAATAAACAAATCATGGCACACTTTAATTTAGCTGCAGCTGCATGGTTGCACTGTGGCTTTCTATCTTTAAACTTTGAGCGTTGAAAACATGTACACGAACGTACAGTAGTAAAACTGTTTAATTCCTCTGTTGAATTGATAACGGTTTGCACAATCTATAATTTACTCGGAATAGAAACCGTGCAACTTCCAAGGGGCCTGACTGTGGCTCACCTCATGGGATTATCGCAAACACGGAGAGGAAATAAATCCCGAGCGTTGACGGGTGAATACGTTTATTTACATCTGGTCGTTCGTAGACATGTCTGACCGCAGCCATATATCTGTTCTCGTGCAAACAGCCAGTCCTCTGTGGCAGAAGAGGAAGTAGAGGAGGAAATTAGTGTAGCTGCTGCAGACCTGAGGTTCCAATGACGGTATTCACACAAGATAATGTTTGGCTGCTCACCATTTGTTTGTCCTTGGTTATAAAAAGTCAACACTGTATCCTGATATACATCATATGATATCACCGGCTTAGTAGTTAAGGATATTTAAGTCGCTGTGTAATTGTTTTGTCCTTCCTAGAATGATTGTCTACTTTCTGTGTTGGGTTTGTTTTATGATGTCAGATTTAATGTGCCACATGTGTTTTCATTGATTCATCATATCTGTCTCACTACGGTAAATCTGTAGACAACTAACCATACACTCAGCCTTCTTCTTTCTAGATGCATGTAACACACACATTACATAAGTGTCTTGTCTGATCTTTCTGTCTTCTCCCCCTCCCCTAGCTTGAGGATTTTATAATTCTCCGGAGGAAGAGCGTCGCAACTTTTAAGGAGCCACAGGTCAGAAACTCTACTCCTCTCCATTCCTTCCCTCCCTGTTTGCTGTGCAGACAGACTGTGAGCCGCTTCACTGGCCTGCATGCTTCGACACGAATGCCGCATGCTTCTCCAACCCCCCCCTGTAATCACCTTGGGGCTTTGTTTTTTGTTTTCCCCCTGCATGACCGCTCCTGGACCACGCAACTCTTGATTTGATCCCTCTTGGCTTTGTTGCTTCTGGAAGAAAACCGCCACATTTTTATACTTCTCGTTTTAAAATGCTGCTTTCCCTTTTCTCCAATTATTCCTTATGTCATTCCCTATTTGGTTTTCCTTTCCTCTTTAAGTTGTGATTCTCTTATTTTGTGTGTGCTTGGAAGCAAACGTCTGTGTTGTCTTATATCTAATGTGCGTCTATAGTGACGAGCATTGTGCCTGCTTGCAGTGGCCTTTTGGACAACTAGCATTACTCTTTGGCTTTGCCCTGACACGGCTAAGTCCCTCCTTCAGACAATGATTGTCCAGTCATAGCTTAGCAACCGTAACTTGGCATGGCAAGTCTGTCAAGCTTAGAATTTCTCCAAATGCCAAACTGGTGTGAATGTGTCTGCAGAAAGAGCTAAAGAGTTTGGTGTCTTTTTTAGCGCCTTTCTGAAAGTAGAAGCGAATAGAGAAAACTCTGCTCTAATGTGAGCTGCAAATGTTAGCATGCACAGCAAAGATTGTGCCTTTTCAACACGTCAAAACATGAACTAACTTACAAATAGCCTTGTTCTGGAGAAGCACATAAACATTATGGAAGCAAAATGCCTCCATATCTAAATTAGTTGCCTTGGCAGCTTTTTATTTGATTTTAGCAACTTTATACTCAAGCAACCACATAACCCCAGTTACCAAAATAGACTTATATTTCCTGAAAGCATCTTAAATGAGTTAATCCTCACTATCAAAGCCGTTTCTCTTGTAAAAGTGGAAAAAAAGTAGTAAAAAAATACGAACAATAAGAAACTAAACTAAAATCTCTGTACACAAAATTTCTGTAAGGCATCATTACGTTTGAAATGTTTAAACACACAAGTGTGAAATGAAGTCAACATGCCCGAAGCCTCACTCGTGAGAAGCTTAATCGATACAGGATGTCGGTAAGCTTTTTCCCCTTCTGAACAATTGGGAACTAAACATCAGATTGTCTATCCAGTTCTGTCAGTCTGCACTTCAATCAGCTGCCGTGACACTCACAATGAAACTACTCAATTTAATTTGTAAGTGTTGATGACAGGGCTCAACAAAGGTTTGCGGTCTCGTGACAATGGGTCTAATTGCATGCAGCACCTCCGGTCGGAAGTTACCCAGCGGCCCCGCCCTAGCTATTTGTTTTCTATCACTTACTGTGCAATCACCTCACTTATGACCTGGCTTGAAAACGTGTTATTATTAAGCTTAACTAGCTCTGACATTATCAACTGGTGAGGATGTTGACTCTTATATGCGGTTCAGACTTCTGCATCAATTATACATAAACCCTACGCAGGCCCTAGCGCCGTAGCTGACGTGCACCTCCCCAGAAATGTGATTGGTCCGCTAGGTAGTAGCGTGTTTCCGCTTTAGTATTTTGGTCTGCTTCTCCATCTCCACAATTTTCAAATTGATTGCTTTGGATGAATGAAGATGGAACACATCGAGGAAAGGTTAAAACTGAGCAGGTTCAGAGGATTGTCTTCGGCGAAATTTCTGCAAATGTTTCAGTTGCGGTTGTTGAAAGTGAAGCAGGAAGTGGAAACAAAAATTAACCTGTTTGCCAAAAAAAGACACAGCGGCAACCAGACTGATGAGCACACAAGTATAAATGTCCTGCACCTGCGTTGGCCTCAAAAGAGCCTTCAGTCTTTGCTGCAACGTGTAGCTTTGGCCTGAGGTGTTTAGTAAAGCCATGTATGTTGCCATCATTCGCGTATTAATAACCTTCACGTAGCTCTAAACGAGTCAACTGGAGACAATTGTTAACCAATTCAGCGTTTTGTTCGCTAAAAGAAGTGGTGCAACCATTTGTTTGAGGACTACCGTTTGACACCTCGGGTTTAACACTCTGGTCATCGGCATCTTCATTATTTTGAGCCTATATTTGGAGAAGAGGGTGGAGCTGGAGAGAATAAAGTTGATGCTACGCACAGCAGTACGGTAGAAACTTGTCAATCACAATGTAACCATTGTATTTAGCTAAATGTTGTATTAAACAAGACTTGAAGCTAGTGACTAAAGTTCATAAACTTACAAGGAAAATGGAAGTATTCGTGGAAGTATTGTTTGCTTTTGTAAGGCCTCTGATGATAGTTAATTAGGGAAACCAAATTTAGTTATTTTTTTTTTTTTTAGTGAATGTCCCACTGTTTTAGTAAACTGCATGCGCTTCGCGAGATCCGAATGCTTGACCTAAATCTGCCGGCCAGATCACGGGATCAGCGCGATAGGTGTAGAAAGTTTCACGACTTGGCTTTGTGTTGTTTATCCCCCTGTGCTGTGAGGAAAACGGTGAAATTTGTGTTTTATGTGCTGGTATGCCAAGTTCAGGAGGACACACTGTTGGTGTTGTGGCAGGCTGTGTGGGTGATGGTGGGGAGGGAGAGTTTTCACACAGCACTCCAAAGGAGGTTTTTGTCTCTGCCGGCCAAAATTACCAGCATGAAATCGGTGCCTGCTGAAGACTGCACTGAGAGAAAAACAGAGGAGAAAGGAGTCCCCTTTAAAGGCGGTTAGGGTAGGAGGAAATATAGCAGGGTTTCAATCGTGTTTACTGCTTCTTCAAATGTTTCCCGACTGGTAGTCAAATGTTTCCAGTCTAGTAGCTGCAGTTTGTTTGGTTTCTTTGTTTATCTCGTCGTATTCGTTCCCCAGTGCACAAAAAAAATCTGTAAAATGTGCAATCATATAGACATGCGTTCTGCATTAGCTAATTTAAAACCTAGTCACCTGCCCTTGGCTTTAAGAGAAAAAAAAAAACTACAACCAATGTGACTACCATTCAACAACGTGGGACCGCAAGGCCTTCAGCTGGGGACCACAAGGCCTTAAGTTGGGCTTTCACAGATTCCCAAAATAGTCCCACATTATACGCCCCAAGGCCTAGCCGGCATCACAGTAGCCTCAAGGAAATTACATCAAGTGAAAGGTTTATGACTTGACTGTGAGTGGTGGCTGCCATGTGACCCCAGGCTATATAACGGATTATTCACCTCGAGTAAAGCGACAAAACTTGCATGCTTCACTGGATTTCTTTTAAATGCAGCGGCAACCGTTTAAGAAGTTTAAATTCTTTTACTCAACACTTACTCCATTTGGCATCGTTTGTATGTTGTTTCTAGCAACAGCTTGGATATTATTCTTATAATTGTACGGGACTTATGCTTCAGGGAGAAGCTTACATTTCTGAATGATGACAAAGTGTCTGGTGATACCCAGACGTTCCTATAATTTTTCTTTTTGCTGTTGCAGATGTCAATAGTAAAACGCTTAAACGTTTTCCTCCTTTAATTAAAAGAAAAAGAGCCCGGTGATTATGTTTTCATGTTGGACTACTGAGGCACATTCAGCACTTGGATGGGGAACACCACACAGTAATCCCTGTTCCTCTAGTTAGCTTACTTCACTTGCCTGGATGTTTATAGGGAAGTTTTTCAGATCTTCCAGAGCCACGTGACCCAGGGAAAGGGCGTGTTGTTTTTAAAAAGCTTGCCATCGGCAGACTAAATATACCCTTTACTGGACCTGACCCCTCATTTGCCTTTGCTGTGGCCACTTTAGGTCGACATGCTAGCTCAGCAGGGACCCTACAACTAGTAATTATATAGGAGGGTTTCCATTTTACATCCCCTGTATAGTGTTGCCTTTACACAAGCTCCTTTCCTCAATTTAGACATCTGAGTTGTCATTGATGGTTTACCTACATTTGAAGTCGTACTTCTTAGTGTAAGAAGAAACCGTCTGTTTTCAGCCCATTGGGACGTCAGCGATGAGTGTCATGTGCGCATTGTCATCATGAATTAATGTTGTGGATCAGGCTGTAAATCCATGATCTGGCTTTTTATAAATGGAACTTTTCCTCCCATCTGTCATCCCGTGGGCTCACCACGGTTAATGCACAGTGACTGCTGCATCATCTGTTGCAGTTTTAGTTGATGTTCTCCGTATGACCACCAGTCAGCTGTGCGGCGGAGGTCGTACAGCTGTTCCCTGGCTTTCAAATGACTCAATGTTAACATGATGGGGCTTTGACTCGGCGGCTTTGCACGTCTCAACTTAAGGCCGGAGTCTGTCCTCCGTGACTTCCAGATGGTTTGGACCAAAGCTGCAGTTTTGGCTGTTGTGATGATTTATCCCGACAACTTGACACGTTGAGAAAATCGGACCGTTCTTGAAAGTGAGGGGAATTTACCAGATTTACACATCAAAGACGGTTTGCGGGTCTTGGAAGAGTGCTACTGCATATGTGCGAAAAAGACTGGGTAAAGTGGCTCCAGATGGGGGTAAATGGTCTCCAGTGATATTGCTTTAGTTCTGCTTGAGGCTAGCAGGCAGCAGAACCAGCTTCAGCTCCAACTCCAACAAGAGCCGCTCATCTCCCGTCACCATTGTTTGAAGTACAGAAACTTGACAAGCCGCAAACTAGTGTCTTAGCGACGTGGACGGTGGCAGAAAATTTGGACATAGTGTGCATCCTTGTTCATTAGATTAAAGAATATCAGGCAGCTGCAGCTATAATACCAGTAGCTTAGCCAATACTGAGTGACTATAAAACCTTGGCTGTCTATGTTCAGAATGTCAAAAAGGGTTCGTCAGCCTGCAGGCAAACGCAACCCAAAACTCTGGTCAGCTGGCAGTATTTTAAGATGGGCTCTCGGTCCCTGTCAGGTCTCATAAGGGGGATTTGATGCCCGCAGTTGGCGTTATCGTGTCCACATGTGTGCAAGCTCGAGTCTCTGCCACATCTATAGCCAAACGCCATTAATCTGTAAATGACATCGGAGCAGACATCTGTCCCCATCTGAGTGTCATCCTCTGTGGTCTCTGTATTTTGTTTCAAGCGAAGGATCTCTTGCTCCCTCGCTTTTTTTAATACATGCCTGCTTCCAAATAACTCACTAGAACATTGCAGCGACGCAAAAACATACGACCAGAGTCATTAAAAAAAGGTCTTGCAACAGATGGTTCGGGCGTTCAGTCTATAATGCAAAGGGTACAGAAATTAAATTCACCTATTCCCCATGGGTGAGGTTTTAAAACCAACAATGCAGAACCCAAAGATTTTCAATTTAAATCTCTAACAGATGAAGAAAAGCAGAATATATTTATGTTTGAGATGCCTGAACCACTGGATTTCTGTTGTTTTTTGTTACTATATTAATCAATTTCTAACCCTTTTCATTAATTTATGTAGGAATATCCAGTGGCAGCCACATGGCCATTAGGTTATTACCACATGAAGTAACGGTGCATGTCTTTTAGAAAACATTCCGTAAAGCAGGCTGATAATCACAAACTGTTGGTGTTGTGTTATCACCAGTCCCACAGCTTGGTATTTTACAGTCCGCCCTGCTGATTAAGTCAGTCACCAAAAGAAAATGTGGTATATCGTTGGTATTGGCGAGTGTGGAGAGACTATAGGTGCATTCGGGCAGTAGGAACTTTACTTCCTCCAACAATTATAGGAACTGTCACTTTCTTTATGCGATCGCACTACGGGAACTGAGAACACAGGTGGTTTATTTTAAGTTCCTTTAGCGAACCGAGTGTACAGTAGTCTAAACAAAGGAATGCAACACTGACAACCGCCTTTTAAACAGACCTGTCTAAACTTTGGTAAAAACGTAAATCTACCAAAAACACCTTGTGTTATCCTTAAAAATGGAACAGAATATGGAGATACGGAAAGTAGAGTCCAGGCTTTATCGAGCTTGGAGTTCATTACCTTTCCTCTACCATACCATTGCTGTATAATACTGGTTATGCTATACCAGCTACACCATTCACAGCTTTCCTACTGGTGGTGCAGATTGAAGGTATGTACTTCTTGGGGGAACTCCCCGGTGGATAGTTACCCTCCGAGTCCCCAGAACAATTTGATCTGAGCGTTCCTTATAAGTGCCTGTCCAAGTAAGGCCCCAGGTACATAATTGCCAAATAGTACGTTTATGGCGGTGGTGACGCAGGTTGTAAAGTAGTTGTCCTCTAATCCCGGGGGTGGCAGTTCGACCTTTTACCCTCCCACGTGCCAGTGTGTCCTTGGGCAACACAGTAAACCCAAAGTTGCAAGGACATTTACCATTAACTGGAAGTGGACAACATACTGAATTGTTATTTTTCATGAAGAGTAAAGTCAACAAGTAGGAGCAAAGTTAATATGCAGCACAGTTGAACTTCCGAAACTGAATGGCTTTTCCACAAAATGAACTACTTATAGGGCATTTCCTGTTGCACAGTGTTTAGGAACCTTGGTATTATAGCAACAGATGGAGCTGAAAGAAAATGAGACGCATCCTCTTGGCGCGCTGCAGCAGAAGGAAGAAGAGCATCTCTGTGCATTGATGCAGTTGACGAGGAATGCACGGAAAAGAGAGCCAGTGAAGGAAAATAAGTTGGGAGTTGTTGGCAGGCGCTGAATGTCCAACTCCTTCACATTAGCCTCCATCACGCTCTGTGTCCTCACCGCACTCTCTCTGAGCTTCCTGTCTGCACTGGAAATGAGGCGGTGAATCCTCGATGTGGCTCTACGTGAGAAGTCGGACAGGCGTTTCACCGAGGAATTAGATTGGAGTCAGTTGATCTAAATTGATCGTGAGGCAGAATGAATCCATATCGGACTCGGCTCAGGAGAGGACACTGATGAGGCGTTCAGATCACATGTTGGCTTCACAGTAATAAATCAAAGTATAACGTTGGATGGAAAACTGCTTATAAAGATTTTATAAGATGGAAGAATTAAACTGGCTTGTTTATATGTGAGAAATAAATTGACAAAAAAAGCAGAAAGGACGTAGCTCTACAAATTTGCCTTCACTGCAGTTTTTGGTTGCTATCAGAGGTCTCTTCTAGTGTTGCAGTCTGCTTTCTAAGCTTTTTAACCCCAACTGTCAGAGTTGATTTGTTAGGGTTTGCCCCATTGGTTATAGTCCTGCATATACACTGATCAGCCACAACATTAAAACCACTGACAGGAGAAGTAAGTAACATTGACCATCTTGTGACAATACAGTGTTCTGCTTGGAAACCACCCACCTGACCAGACCAGGCACCCCCACCCCATAGGAATGACACTCCTTGATGGCAGCAGCCATCCCCAGGAGGATGCAGCCTGACCACACAAAAACAGTTTAGGAACAACTCAAAAAAACATGAAGAACAGCACAAGGTGTTGACCTGGCCTCCAAATTCACTAGATCCCAAACTGATCAAGTATTTGTGGGATGATCCACAGAGGCCCCTCCCCTCAACCCATAGGATCCAAAGCCCCCCACTAACAACATTGTGTTGCCAGACATCACAGGACACCCTCAGAAGGCCCATGTCCATGCTGTGATGAGTCCCAACTGTTTTGAAGGCGCAAGGGAGACCTACACAGTATTAGGAATGTGGTCATAATGTTATGCCTGATTGGTGTATATTACACGCACATACACTTACACTATGTTCCTACAGTCCTATCTAAAAATGTTTTGCTTTAAGGGCTCGACTATCAATCTTATATTGTCCTTCATTAAGAAGTGCCCACAAACTTTAATTAAAACTGGTTACATATGTTTGCTAATGAACTGATTAGTTGTTGGAGACTGCCCCGTCGTTGTGGTTGTGTCGAATTAGCAAACCAAAGGGAAAAATTAATTATCAGGAAGTGGAAAGCTTCGAACTCCTCACCCAGTGGTCAAATATGTGTAATCAGTGATTTATTATCACGACCGGCTTCAATTAAAATCAAATGATTGGCTCAGGCAGAATCATTCGTTGCTTAAAGACGTTAAAGTGCTTTCCAGATGAAGCTCATTCATTTCCTTTCTTTCAAAGCTCTCATGCACAGATAGGCTGAGCTCCAGTTTCCCCCTCTCTGTCCCCTGTGCTCAATGGGCAGCCTGCCAGTATCCATGCCCAGTTAACAGCACAGTGCTGGGAACCCCAAGGCCCCAAGCAGGTGTCAACCTCCCGGCCCAACCAAAGGAGCTGAGAGGGGAACACAAAGGCCTCAAAGAGACCTGCCAGCATGGTTACCGTCTTAAATGTCCCAGACCAGTATGGCCACTCCTCTAAATCTCTCAGCAGCATAGGGTAGCTGCCAGTATGCTCTCTCTGCTACTGTAACACTCAAAGGGGTTTGAAGCTTAAGCTTTGACCTAAATGGGGCTCAGAGTGGTAACATTGATAAAAGGTCTCAGGAGTGTGCAGATAGAGGACAGGGTCTAGTTGGAAGTTTTGGATTTTATTTTTTTTTTGTGTTGCCTATAGGGTCTTCATCCTAAATTCAGTAATGTTATCTCATCCATTCACATTTGTTGCTGTGTCAGTCCTTTTTTTGTCTCTTTTTAACAGTTTTGCTGCGTTCGACGTCTCTTGTGGGGGGTTTGCGTGATCTTTTAAAACGCTAGCTCGCCTCATGGCTTCCTTCATGGCTAAGCTGTCCTGGCATTTAGATTGGCAAGACTGTAGAGAGAGAGGGGGGCGGGGGGTGATGCCTTTCTCTCCTCTCTTTCTTTCTCTCTCTCTCTCTCTCTCTCTGTTCATTGTTGACTGCTCTGCAGTGATGATGTGGATGCGATGGGGGTGGAGTGGAGTGGAGGCTACCCTCATCTTCAGTAAACAATAGGTCCTTGTGTATTTGACCCCTTCTTTAGCAGATCGGAGTAGGGATGGAATTCCATCTTTGCCAGATTTCGCCAGAGGGTCCTGGCCTCTGGGGCTATTAATTCCAAACTACACCCCAATCGATAATCAATTATCATTCCTCCTCCTTTTCTCTGGCTGTGGTGGGCCTCATTGATTTCCTACATGTGCTGTGGCATATAATGCACCCCCCTCTGCTGGGTGACTGATTACTAACCTATATTCGAGTGGAATTTGCCAAAATGGTGTTACTAGGTCATTACAGAGTAGCTGACAATGATTTATCTAGTCTATGAGGTTTAAATGTGTTCTGTAATGCTGGTTAAAAAGTCTAAAATGAGGAGAAATGACCCAGTAAAGCAGCAAATTTTCAGTGTAACATACTTTCTTTCTCGAGCGCCGAGTTCTTTCATTTGGTTTTACCTTAAGTGACTAACATCAATCTACATCCCACACGACATCCGATAACCCTTAATCACATTCTTCGCGTGACTGCCCCACCCATTTTGTCGAGGTGTTGTGTTGTGCGGGTTCGTCTTTTGAGCAGGTTGTGGTAAAAACCAGAATTACTTGCTTTGTGTCAGATCGGTTTTCATTCTCAGAAGAGAAGAAGAAAAAACAAAAAACATCCGGACCCGCCTGCCTTGGGTGAGCGCTACGTGCAGGCGGCTCGCGGCTCCGTCAGCAATCCTCTGCAATAATGTAAAAGCCAACTTCATCCGTGAGAGAAACCAGGGGCTGTGCGGCCGCCCCCTCGGCATTTCTCCTTTCACATGATTGGATCAAAAGAAAGGAAGCGGTTGAGCTTTACAATTGAATTATGCGACTTAATCACTTTCCAGGCTAATTCCTTTTCAGTGTTAATAATAATAATTATAGAGGAAAAAGAAGGTAATCTTCACTACACGCCAGAGTGAATTTACTTTGACAAGTTGTGACATTTATTTAATTTTTTATTTCTTTTGCACAGCAGCAAATTTGGCCAACACAGCCAGGATTGAGAACAGATTTAGAGATTTATTTTAATATCTTACTTAAGCTTTAAAGCCTATGCTTTTTGCCTCAGATTTTCTGCTGACCTCAAACGGCCAACTTTGACTGTGGTTGGTTCAACTGTAAGATATTATCCCTTTTTAGATAAACCCTCAATAAAGGTATTATTATTATGTTAAGTGAATCTTTTCAAAGAAAACTACAATTCATTAACAAAACATAAAACCGTAAAATAAACTTGCCTCTAAATAGAATACATTAGATTTATTTTGTGACGTGAATGGACCAGGCGAGAGCTGGTGGAAGGCTGCGGTCTACAAATTGACAAATGGAAAAAGACGGCCGCGTCCGATAGGAGCTGATAGCTACCAGGAACCTCGTGATTATCGCGCCTGTTGTCTTCATCACCCGAGGCGAACAGATACACCTGTCTGAACAGTAATGCAGTGCAGGACGTAATAAACCCTGAGGCGTGCGCACACAGACACAAAGTGGAAATGTTGTTGGATAATTACAAACACAACATGATCCATTAAAAGGAAGTATTAACCTGCATGTCATGGTGCCCTGCTGCCTGGGTGTGTCCGTTTTCCTGCTTATTAATGTTTTAATGTGGTGTATCCCTCCTCCTTTCTCCTCCTTACTGCACATCTGATACCTTATTTATCCCTTCAAGCTTTCACACATAACTCCGAGTCCCAACCAGTCATTTACAAGATAATCTTTTAGTTATGCGCTGGAAATGTGGGGATTGAAAACTCCTGATCATTGCAGCTCTAGAGTAATGCATGAGCTCAAACCTTTGGCTCTTGCATGTTTTTATTGTTGGAAAATAGTTTTTTACTGTTTTTCTTCCTCTGGTTTCATTCAAATATATGATGTGCTGTACTAACACGTACAAAAGCAAAGGAATCACTAATGTCAGCCTTCAGTATAAAGGGAAGTAGTCAGTGTCTATGCTGCTGTGATAAGATCAGCCCTGTGAAACTACACATCACCATGAAATGCCCCGTCAGCGCAGGTTTTAGCGCGTCGCTTTAGTCTTGCCTTTGTGTCCTCGCAGAGGAAACTTCACGGTTCCGAGGTTATCAGAGTCCAACATGGGGTTTGGCGTACTGGGAGTGTTTCTGGGGCTGCTCTTGGAGGTTTCCACCCATGGACCCCACGCTGTGCCCCGGACGTCCTGGAGGCATCAAGGTAAGTTATATTCTGTTCAGTTTTATCTCTATTCCTTCTGCTTATGTCTAATTTTTGCAGTAACCCTAATCTTTATTTCTGATTAATGTTCTTTAGAGAACCCTGTTCTAATTTAAGGTGAAACTGTGGGAAGTCATGCTTGTTAGTCTCAGCTGGTATTTATGAGGTGACACAATCTCGAAACCAGAAACATGAGACGCTTACTTAAAGTTAAGTCACTCCTCTGGCAACATAGGTGTGTATAGATATGTACTGTATAATCTATCTTACCTCGGGCTCACAATAGACGGCCTGGTTACACCTGTTTCCTTATTTTATCACCCGAGATGGCTGTCAGTCTCGCCACAAGGTCTCAAGTTAGAACACAGGCCGAAGTTGTATTTGCATAACGCCGTTTACAGAAATAGCTCAAGTAACTCGGTCTCAGTGTGAGAACAGTTCACCCTTTAACAAAGTTTCTCCAGCCGACTGTGACACAGTCACTGTTTGGGCAGGTCAGTCAGTGAAGGTATTTGCTTTCATCACTGAGGCGTTTATGACCCGGCACCTGCAACCCGAACCCACTTGCACCTGGCACAACCAGTACCATCCAAACACTAACTCTGGACTAGGTCCGCCACCAATCACAACACAAAGTCTAACAAGATACGCAGTTATCCAAGGTTGAGCTTGTTGCATACTCCACAAGAACAGAAAAATTTGTTCTCTCTTGTTTGGGAGTTTTGTTCTAGACACTTTTTTTTTTTTCATGTGCCGCCCGACAACTATTCTCTGATTGGTCAGAAATTGGAAGTGGCCGTGGTCAATGTGGGGAAAAAAAGGGGAAATGTAGCCCGAACGTTGTGCACAGAGAAGCACGTCTCTCACGAAAGATGTAAATGACCCAGCCTGAATGAACTATGTTCCTTCTTGCAGAGTATGTAACAAGCTTTAATGTTAATGTGTGGTACTCAAAGAGACAGAAACGTCACTGCATACACAACACTGACATAGGTTTATCTTATAAAGCTGGCCTCAAACAGAAGGATCCCCATTATTTGAGCCAGGTCCTGCTCAAAGGGAGCTTTTCCTTGCTACCGTCCTCTCAATGCTTCCTCTGGGGTTTCAGGCGTTCAGGAGTTCTGTAAAGCGTCTTGGGACAATTTATATATTTAAATAACTAAATAATAACTTAAATTTGTAAGAACTTCTATACCTCCAGCAGACACAGGGTAATGTTCAATACGAATTGTGTTTCTGGATCAATTTAAGTCTATTTAGTCTCATTTTTAGCTCAGCTTTGGTCACCACCATCTCCTTAAGGAACAATCTGGTTAAATGCTCAACAGCGAAAATGCAGACTTGGCTGAAATTTGAATTTTTTTAATATCGATTCAATCTTTTAAATTATTCAGACTTGGACCTGATGGAGTTTTCTGAGCCTGGCATCTACAACTACTCCACTTTGCTGCTGAGTGAGAAAAAAGACGCGCTGTACGTGGGAGCGAGGGAAGCCATCTTCGAGCTCAGCAAGAAGAATGTGACCGTCAGCAACAACAAGGTAACGAAATATTCATCAGATCCGTGAGAGAGAATCTGCAGAAAGTTATTTTGATTATGATGTTTTTTTTTTATTATTATTTTAAAGGTTCTGTGGAGAGTTGCGGAAAACTCCATGACAATGTGCACGCTAAAAGGAAAATCAAAAGAGGTGAGTTAAAGAAATGTTGCTTCATCTGCATCATCACTCTTACAAGTCTATAATAATATATATTTCTTACATAACGTCTCTTTCCAGAGGGATTGTCTAAACTACATTCGAGTGCTCCAAGTTGTAGATGACGACCGGCTGTACGTCTGTGGCACTCACGCCTTCCAGCCTCTGTGTGATTACTTGGTAGGTTAACGCTCGACCCCTCTTTTAACTGGAACGCAACCCTGAACAAACATACATGTGTTCGGACTCGCCAATCAACACCGCGACCTTCAACTGAAACCTAATCTACCCTTTCAGAACCTTGGCGACTTTTCATTGAACAGTCAACATGAAGATGGCAGAGGGAAGTGCTCGTTTGACCCCTCGCAAAGCTTTACCACGGTCATGGTTGGTGAGTTGAGGCCAGTTTCATCTCATTTTACAAAGAGCTCTTTTGGTTGTCAGCCCTGCAGTAAAATGCACAATAATCCCCAGTAATCTGTTTTTTGTTTTTTTTTGTTTTTTGAGGAGCATGCAAAATGGACGATAATTTTTTTTTGTTTTATTCTCCCCCTTTCTGTCAGATGGAGAGCTGTACTCGGGGACAGCTTATAACTTCTTAGGCAGCGAACCGATTATTTCCAGATACTCCCCATCCCAGTCCCTCCTGAGGACGGAGTACTCCACATCGTGGCTCAATGGTGAGTTGGTGTACAGCTAAGAACGAGGAATAGTTTGTTTGAATTAAATGATTTGTAGATCTCTACAAGAGAGACCTAATCTTATCTTTTCTTAAAGGAACAGTATGTAAGATTGTGGCCAAAACTGGTACTGCAATCACTTTCAAAATACTGTAGAACGGTGTATCCCCTCCAACCTCCCCCCTGACTCGAGGTTGCCAGGTTACCGAGGTAACGTTAGGCTACTCAATACGTCTCAATTACGTTTCACATTGCCATAATCGACGTGCTAATGTTGTTTTCCTCGGCGTTTCAGCATAGTGACAGAGAAACAGGCTCATAATGCATTGCTAATGTTAGCAATGACGACTCGCAGTTTTTATTTCCCAAACAATTCCTTACCTTTTCAATTCGATGACCCACCTCCTCTGTATGCGCTAACGTAACTTTGCACGAACATGCATAACTTTGTTCGACTGTCGTGAATATTTGAAATGTCCATTTACATTATGTACAAGTAAGTTAGCCAGATGAATCTTACCTGTCCAGGAGAAAATTAGCAACGTTGGCGTCTGTCTTCAAATTCTTCTCCGTTTTCAGCCGTCTCCATCTTTCAAAGGCATCTCCTGTACAAATCCTTGTTTTATTTCGGACTTTGTCACGACGTATTTCGGATTCATAACGAGGTCTTAGGTTTCGTAACGTTATACATGTTTTATCCGACACGTTTGTAGCTGCAGCTGCGGTAACTAGAGCAGAGCTGGCAACCCGGAAGACGAAACTCTACTGACTTCGTGATTGGTAGATAGGTGGAGGGTGGCGCCTCAGGCCAAAACACAACATGACAACAATAACATCAGTTGAGGGCTGCAACTCTCACTTTTAAATGACAATATCCTGGCCGGACCACTGTTGTCAGTGATATAAGTATTTGAAATGAACATGATTTCTTCATGTCTAGTGACATATCAGGGCCATTTTATGATTAACTGAAATACATTTCTTACATACTGTTCTTTTAACTGTGCAGTGTTTGCGGTTGGCAATATCTAAATGTTTCAGACACTATAGAAATCTATTCTTCCTCTTTCTTGTTAGTAGAGGGCAAAATACCAAACTCTGAACTAACCACTTCTCATTTTTTACCCAGCTATGACCTCATTAAAAGTAAAAAAAATTATGCAGACAGCGGAAGTATCGACTCTCACCTATTAACACACTGACACATATATGTTGTAGACATGCCTGTTCATGCAGCAGACGCAGAGCTTCGTTATCACCAACCTGCCTGATTAACGCAAGTTCATTCCTTTTAGCTTTAGTTTTGGTCTCCACCAGAGCCCTGTCCTGTCCTTCAGCTGCTGATTAGTAGTTAATCTTTAGTTTAATTTGGCCTTGACACCACTCATAGAATAAAAGTGATGTGACACGGTCTTGCAGATGACTACGGCTGAAAAATAAAGTGTCACAGATTTAATAATAACACAGCTGTACAAATGTTGCGTCTACATATATACGTGGCAAATAAAGCTATTTGATTTGAGGCATCTAATATTAAAGGAGCATGTTCTGTCCCTTCTCCCGTCCACCCTGCTCTTCAAAGGTTGACTGTCGAGCGCTCCACTGCTGTTAAATTTATTGTTTTATTCATTAACAACTTGTTATGATTGACGGTATAAAAGAAAAACACATCCTGCAGAGTTGGACTAGACGCTCCAGTGAATTACTAACCCATCTTGTGGTGTAAAGTGGGATTGAGACACGGTACTGGACAGAGCTAGCTAGTTAGCATGCCAACCACAGTAGAAGTCTATGCAGTTCAGTACACAGATGTCTTTGTTAGCATCATAGCTAATATTTCTTCCCATTCAGCCCAAGTCAAATGTCTCAATACCTTTCTCTGTCTCTTCCGTTTTCCTTTCAGAGCCCAGTTTTGTTTTCGCCGACGTGATCAGAGAAGGGGAGAACGGAGAAAACGGCGAGGACGACAAAATCTACTACTTCTTCACCGAGGTGTCGGTGGAGTACGAGTTCTTTGGCAAGCTGCTCATCCCCAGGGTGGCGCGCGTCTGTAAGGTGGGTACATGCCATGCGCCATCTGGCCTTTTGAGCTCCGTCCCTCTTTAGCCTGTGACCCCCCTGTTGTTTGTGTGTCTTTCTCTTTTTCACCTTCCTGCCTCAGTTTCCTTCCTCTTTTGTTTAAATCTAATCTGAGCTCACAATCGAGTTACTGACCTATAAGTCTCAACCATGACAAACGAAATCTGGTTAAAAACAAATTGAAATTAAGATGAGGCTTTCTTTTTATGCACTAAACTTACTTAAAATCCTAATTTTTTAACATTTTTTAATAAAGTAGTATTGGGCCGGCTGGCCTTTCTGTGTGGAGTTTGCATGTTCTCCCTGTGTCTGCGTGGGTTCTCTCCGGGTACTCCGGCTTCCTCCCACCATCCAAAGACATGCTTGTTAGGTTAATTGGTGATTCTAAATTGGCCGTAGGTGTGCATGTGAGTGTGAATGGTTGTCTGTCTCTCTGTGTTGGCCCTGCGATGGACTGGCGACCTGTCCAGGGTGTACCCCTGCCTCTCGCCCAATGACAGCTGGGATAGGCTCCAGCAGACCCCCGTGACCCTTAACAGGACTAAACGGGTATAGAAGATGAATGAATGAATAAAGTAGTATGTGCAGGTATTCTTTTGCAAATAAGGTAAAGTAGTCTGTATGTTAGAGGCAGACCTTGGTGCATAAAAGTCCAAAACAAGGTCTGTTTTCCTCTCTAGCTAGATTATAACAGGTGAAAAGTAAGATAATTAACCCAAAGAAATAGAAGTGAGGACTTCCAAAAGCAGGATTTAGGACAGCAAGGTTATATTTCCCCTCTTTAGAAATCCTGCCTTTGCACAATTTCTAATTTCTTTAGCCTCTTTTCTCTGCTTCACTGTCTAATGTCTTCAACGTCCCACCACAGGGTGACCTCGGGGGCCAGCGCACTCTGCAGAAGAAATGGACGACCTTTCTGAAAGCCAAGCTGGTGTGCTCCATGCCCGAGCTCAACTTTGTTTTCAACGTAGTGCACGATGTCTTCATCCTGAAGGCGGACGACCGGAAAGACACGGTCATCTACGCCGTCTTCACCTCTCAGTGGTCAGTGATTTATTTTTTTATTTTTTATTTTTTTAAAGAAAAATCAGAAAAGTAAAACAAGCCAGTAAAACGCCTTACATTCACTTCCCACCCTAATTTTTCTGACGTTTTCCCTCACTCTCCCAACTACTCATGTCCCAGGGGGAATGTGGGTTTGTCAGCTGTGTGCGCCTACAGCATCACAGCAGTGGAGGAGGTCTTCTCCAAGGGAAAGTACATGCAGAAGGTGACGGTGGAGCAGTCGCATACAAAATGGGTGCGGTTCAACGGCCCCCCTCCGTCTCCTCGCGCTGGAGCCGTAAGTGTCTTCAAATTACAAACTGAGCTCAGCTTTCTGTGAGTGTTAGTCTAAAACACAGCACAGATACAAGGCATCTCTTCTTCTGTCTTCTTCACCAGTGTATCAACAACCAGTTGAGACGGCAGAACATCAGCAGCTCGCTCCAAATGCCCGACAAACCCCTACAGTTTGTGAAGGACCACCCCCTGCTGGAGGATCCCGTCCTGCCCATCGGCAACGGGCCCCGCCTCATCACCAAAGACGTCAACTACACGCAGATTGTGGTGGAAAGGGTCCGAGCACTCGACGGGAACATTTACGACGTCATCTTCACGGGGACAGGTAACGACTCATCAGCTACGGTGCATGGGGACGATCCGAGTCACTAAATATTAAAATCTGTCGTCAAGTGGGTGGTATTCAATTTTCATAGTCTATCTTATAAAGAAAATAAAGGGTCACATCTCTGGTGTTTATTTGGACTATTGACCGTTCCTTCTCTATCTTTAGATAAGGGAGTCCTGCACAAGTCGGTGGTGTTTGAAGGAGATGTTCATATGGTGGAGGAGATCCAGCTGCTGAAGAACTCAGAGCCCATCAAGAACTTACTGCTGTCCTCAGAGGTCAGTGGCTTTGTTTTCAAGAATTTAAAAAATGTGTTTTCAGCACGTAGCCCTTCGATGTGCTTACTCTGTTGTGAAATATTTCAAGATAAGGAGTGACAAAGAAGATTAGTCACTTACGCATTAGTGTTAAAAGCAAATTCGCCAGTTCCTCTAAAATGAAAGAGGCTGTATTGTGTTTTAAAGTGCTTTTAAATTCCAGATTACTCATTGAAATGTAAATGTTGCGCTCTCTTGCCACGTATTTATGTGAATAATCCTCCACAGACACGGTCTCTGTACGCTGGTTCCGACTCTGGTGTAGTCCAGTCACCTACAGCTTTCTGTGGGAGGTACTCCACCTGCTTTGACTGTGTCCTGGCACGGGACCCTTACTGCGCCTGGGACCGTCGCACCTCTACCTGCGTCAGTATCCTGGATGCTCCCAGCCAGCAGCTTAGGTAACTCATCACGAATCTAGATTGGCAACGTTCAACCTCTAGCAGACTGTCTGCATACCAACTCATTGTTCACCAGAACATGAAACTAAAACCACAATTGAGGCATTAGTAATCCATCTAGTTGGACCTGCTTTACCGTCTCAGATTGTTATTTTGTCATCTCACACTTGGTGCATATTTTTGGCTTATGAAAATAATGCTTGTTTTTCAGGAACCTAATCCAGAATCTGAATGGTGACGCAGACACCTGTCCTTCAGGTAGGGTGCAACACGCTCATATACAGCCTCATAACAAATCTGATAACATCTACAGTGAGATTCTCAAGAGTTTTCTGACCCATAAAACATCCCGCCGTATATTTAAGAGTACCTCAAACTGGGTGATATATACACTGATCAGCCACAACATTAAAACCACAGACAGGAGAAGTAAATAACATTGACCATCTTGTGACAATACAATGTTCTGCTAGGACATTTTTGGACCTGGCATTCATGTGGATGTTACTTAGATATGTACCACCCACCTAGACCAGACCAGGTACGGTATGGGGTGGGGCCACAGCAATGACACTCCTTGATGGCAGCAGCCATCCCCAGCAGGATGCAGCCTGACACAGGCACATACACAAAAACGGTTTAGAAACAACTTAAAGAACAGCACAAGGTGTTGACCTGGCCTCCAAATTCACTAGATCCCAAACTGATCAAGTATCTGTGGGATGATCCACAGAGGCCCCTCCCCTTAACCCATAGGACCCAAAGGCCCCCACTAACAACACCACAGGACACTCTCATAAGGCCCATGTCCATTCTCTTATGAGACACAACTGTTTTGGAGGCACAAGGGAGACCTACACAATATTAGGAAGGTGGTCATAATGTTATGCCTGCCTATACAGTACCACAATACAGGTTTTGGGCCCGTTTTGTCTTAAGAACTTTTAACAATCTTTGGAAAACAAACCAGGAAGTTTGTTTTATTCAGACGCTGGAGATTGTTGTGCATGAATCAGCAGTTTTTGAAATGAGCTTAAGCAGATCATCTTGACCATGTCTACGTGCCTAAATGCACAGAGTTGCTTCCATGTAATTGGTTGATTATTGAAAAGTCATTGTTTTTTCATATTTACTATTTTTTAGTGTCAGCTCGGTCTCTGAAGGACTACCAGCGTGTCACGGTAAAACCAGGGAGCTCCGCTGAGCTGCCGTGCCTGGTTCACTCCAACCTAGCCCAGGTGATGTGGAAGTCTAACGGCTCGCTCCTCACTGAAGCCTCTCGCTTCCACTTCATGGCCGAAACCGGGCTGCTCATTTACAGCGTGGCTCCGGAGGATCAGGGTTACTACGAGTGCTGGTCTGTGGAGTGGGCTCCAGGTGCCAAGAAGAACTTCAGCCGCCTCCTGGCTGGATACATGCTGGCTTTGGATGTTCCGCCGACGCCCCCGCACCAGGCGGGCCACGTGGCCACAACGCTCAGCAAGCAGGAGACGCTGAGCACTGAGGGTCTAGAAGCTGAAGGTAATGGTAAGACAGACAGAGCCCCACTAACTTCGGCCCTTGCCCCTCCCAGCTTCACAGCCACAGTCCTGCTCACCTCCCCGCCCCAAACTGACTCATCACTAACCCCGTCCTCCAGCAGCACAGTCAAGTTGCAGCCAAAGCAGCTTCATCCCCAGAACACCATTGTCACAGAGAAGAGCGGCGACCCATCAGCCGAGTATCTGCAGCACAACAACAGCATGGCCCTCCTCTTCCTCTTCCTCCTGTTTTTCCTCCTTTTCTTAGCAGCACTCGTGTACAACTGCTACATGCAGTATCTCCCAGCTCCCTGCCTGAGGCTGCGAGCCGCTCTGCTGGGGAGTCACAAGAGCACCAATCAGCCCGAGTACAGGGCCTGCGAGGCGGGTTTAATGGAAACATCTGCCGCCGATAAAATTAACATGACAGAGCAGCCGACCCAGAATGGCAGCCAGGCCACTCAAAACCTCCGGGCGCTCCGCGACACCGGGTACGAGACTGAACCGGAGTGCGGCAACGGTCAGATCCCTGCTCAAGGTTTCAGAGACGACAGCCCCTCCCAGGAGAAACCGTTCGATGTGGACTGTGACTCTCAGTCCATACAGTTCGCGGACGCAGACGAACCTTACTGATAGCCTCAGAGCAAAAATAAAAAAAAAACTGTATTCAAGTAAGCTGCAGCCTTTCAGCTTAGTCCAGCAAGAAAAGCTAATTTCTTACATTCCAAATTGGAAACATTATTTACCAAATTGGTACGTTACCGTGATGTTTTCCAGATTGGAATTTCTGTACAGCCCTTTTTTTTATTTGCAGCAGTGTGTCGTCGCTCCGACGTTAACAGTCATTTCTCAGGGAAGATTCGATCAGCCTGGCTTTGTCGCACACACACAGCGTCGGCATCCGCAGCAACAACCTGGCATGTGGGCCTTATAATCTCAGCCAGCGAGGGGGCTACGCAGCGTCTTGAAGGTCAAACGAGCGGACACGTGACGACTTGCAAGACGGCGAAATGCTGGAATAAATCAAACCACTGTGTAGAGTTTGACATTGCTGAGTTTTTTTTTTTCCATCCCTGTGTGAAGTCCCTTTCGTGGATACGGCTCCTGTGTATTAACCTTCATTAGTGTTCTGTAAAAATGTACAGCATGCTTGATAACAAAACCCTGGAACCAATCTGAATTTTTTTTTTGAGATTTTTAGATGATTATTATTTAAGTCACACCTGTGGTAACATTGTGTCTATTAATGGTTGTGAGCATCCTTTGTTTTTCATTTTATTTATTGCAACAGGTTTTTAGATCGTTCATTAGTCTCCTCCTTGTGTCTGGTGAGCATGTCATCCCTTGTTTCCCGTTTCCCTCAATTCTCTGTTCTCTTCCGCCACTCCCTCTCACAGCCTCCTCTCCTGTCGACACTTCATCCTCCCTCTTCTCCTCTGGAAGTAGCACTCGCTCTGCCCTTCCTTCCTCCTCTTCCTCTTCTTCCACCTCCTCTTCCTCCTCCTCCTCCGCCACCAAGCACCACAGTGTGGAGGCTCGGGAGGCGGAGGTGAGACTGTTGCCTCCCCTGCTGAAGGACCAGGCCTGGGGGGTTCATGCTCAGGAGGCTTTCCTGCTCTTCTGCCTCGCCCTGGGTGAGTGGTGCCCGTCGCTTTGACTCCCAACCCCCTCCCCCCTCGTTCTCACCCATTCCCTCTCCTTTCTCCACCGTGCATGTTGGCATTTACCCAAAACGAGAACTAATCGTATTCATTCCTAACAAGCCTGCCGTTTGCTTTAACACGTCTTGTGACTTGTGGAGAACTCAAAATACCTACGTAATCGATGAATGTTTGAAAAGACGAGGCAAAAGTTTAAAGGTACAGTTTATGTGTATTGTTGTGTAACCACAGACTGATGAGAAACGTGTAAAATGTGTCCAGAGTGTTGAGAATTTTTTTTATTTTTATTTTTTCCTCAGAACAAATTATAGACAGCTCGACCGTCTCCGTACTGTCTCTGGATAATTTCTGTGCCTGTAAACAAATGTAAATATATTTGTGTATATATGGGAAAAAAAAAAAAACCTTTTGAAGATGTACATGAATCTAGGGAACATTTTGGGGCTACGGCTCTTGATAGGGAGGAGAAATAAACATTGTTTTCAACACTGTTTTTAACTTTTCTTTACTTAAACTGGCAAAAAAAAAAATACGGTGTTGCTTGAAACTATAATTGATGTTGAGGCTGGCCTTCTGATTGGTCTGTCAACCAGAGTGCTCCTACCTTTTGTCAAGTCTGGAGTTTCTGTGTTTACTATGTGAGTGGACCCCTGCATTGCTTTTGTGTGTCTAACCTAACAATTGTAACGTAGGAAGCTTCCACTTGACAAAAGTTCAAGCCCTTTGGACAAAACGGAACATGGTGTCAATTAGGAAAAACGTCTACGAGGCATGACGCAGACTCACCATCTACTCTGCACGTTCACTTTAACTGATCTCACACACAAACGGACCCACCAAAAGGCAAGTATCCCCACACGTCATGTGCGTGGTGTCGGGAGGGCGTCAACACGTAGTCCAAATATCTTGTCGCCGCAGGTCCCAGCGACGTCCACATTCACTGGCTAATAAACGGGCACACCCTGGACACCCCCATAATGGAGTACCGCCGGCCGCTGGGTCAGAAGGAGGTGCTCGTGAGCAGCTGGCTCCGAGAGGGCCCGCTGATCAAGGACGCCCGTTACAACTGCGTCGCCGAGGCCAGCACGGGAAATGACATGTCAGAGGTCGACCTCCGCCTCACTATTGGAGGTATCTGGACCTGGTTTGGGCGTGGCTGTGGAAAAAAACATTGTTGGAATAGTATTGTTTTGAGATTAATGATCACAGAGCTGCATGGGGAGTGCCAGGGACTTGTTGTCAGTTGATTTGTTTTTAAGCGTCCAGAAACGATAAATATGTGTAAAAGATGCTGTTATTTGACAGATGAGGAGAACATTCCATCCAGGGATTTGAACCAGTGGAGAGGTGCTCTCACAGAGCATGAGCAGCTGCTAAAAAGATGGGAAAAGGCCTGGGTATGTGTACGTCCTGAGTTCTTGGAGTGGATTTCTTAAAGTATTATTGTGCAGCTGCCTTGGATTGACTCACTGTGTGTGTCATGTGCACCGGTTTTTAACCTGCTCCGCATGTTTGGCTTCAGGTTTCCAGTTTTGTTTGGGAGCACGAGAGAAGTCCAAAGTCCCTGTTTGTTGGGCATAAAGTTATGACGGGTTGATTTATTATTCCATAAAATAAACAGCTCTATAAATGCCTCTTTTTTTTTTTTTCTACAGTTTTCCACAAGGGTTCTGCAAACAGCAATCTGGAAACTTAATCAAAACCAGTTTTTCCTGCAGCTTATTTGTTAAGCACTCTTAACTTCACTAAATCTAACAACATTTTTTCAACCACATGAGGGATTAACTATATTCGGCTAATTGTGTTGGAGATAACTAAACGCTAAAAGCATGTTCCTGTGAACTATTACTAATTAAATTTACCCAAAGAACCGAAGTGCTCGAGTCTCGTGATGTTCACTACACCAGTCTTAGTTTGAAATCAGATCTTCCACTTGTATAAATCAAGTTAACTGGAAAAATAGTTTCTCTTATTGCAAAGCCTTTTATTACTGATAAAATTAAAGGAGAAAAAAAGGTTGTATTACTAAAATTTAGTTGAATTTGCCTTTTTAGTCGTATAAAATGGCTACGCTCGCACAGTACAGTTCTATTTTTCCCCTCTACAGGAAAGCTGTGACGACCACAGAGCCGTGTGAAGGCGTCTATTTAATCCGGTTGTGAACGCGGTCCTCAGTTCGGACGGACCACACCTCTTGACACTGAAACTATCACAAACAGATGGAATATAATGTCCCAGTGTCACCTCTTAATGGGAGTTTGATGGACCATGAAGCAGAGAATTGCCTCCTGCAGGGGCCTCACCTGGTTGTGATGATGATGATGATGATGATAGTGGTGGGACTCCTACCCAAACCCTGCACGGAGATGAAGCCTCATCGGTTTACCTCGGCGTGAGGACGTGCGGGCTGCCTTTCTGTCAGAAATGCATTTATTTTTATTTCACAAAGGTCCTGAAAGCAGTGTTTGTATGGAACAATAAATCTGTCGGTGTATGAGGGATGTTGATCAGTTCCTGTAAGTGACGCAGCACATGTCGCAGTCCAGTCTGTTTATAGAGTGATTTATCTTTTGCACCTTCAAAATCATCAGTTTGGTCCTTCACAGCTACCTTGCAGTTTGACATTTTCACTTGAGATTATCTTTAGCGGACACCTTTTCCTCCAAGTGCATCAAAGCTTATCTAGGTCCGATAACAGGAATGGAGCTACTATTTATTTGACATTTAGCAATATTTTAGAAGCACAAATAAAGATCAGATAGAAAATACATCATCCGCACGGACTTGAATCAAAGTATGGCACAAATTGAACTGTTACAGGCTTAATCCTTTCTGTCTGTCATTATTTTTCTTCGCATTAAAACCACTTGACTTTAAAATAGCCATCTTGAAGCGTCTTAAAACTTGTTCTTGTGAAGTTATTGCTGCATCACATGGTTGATTAAATATTCACAAGGTATGGCTCTTGCTGGATCAAACTAGAGTGACACGTCAGCTTTTTCTTTTTTCCTTTTTTTATGCTGTCTGAATTATTTACTAACCTCCACTCAGCATTTCTCCTTTGACGTCAGCTTGTAGAGTTTACAACAGTGTCCTTGACTGGATTCAGACTCTTGAGAGTTAAAGACTTCTGGGCATTTATTAACAATATTACAATAGATACTTATTACCTTAGAATAACTCCAATATTTGTTTATTATGTGACATTTAATGTAAGAAGAAAAAAAGTACCAGACAAACAATATAGTTTGCTGTGTGTCATGATTAATATATTTATTTGTTGCTATGCTGCCATCTACAACAACTTGAGCAACAGCGCCCTCTTGTGACAATGTAAGATGAAGAGAAAAATTCTTTCTGGCTTTTATTGTGGATCCCATATGCAGCAAGTAATCAAATCTTTACACCAAACACAGCTAATACACAGTGCACAATCACCAGCAGCAATAAAGTATTCCATGGAAATAATAATGATAAAAAATATTACAGCAGGAGCAATCATCAATGTGTCAATGCTTAGGTAGAGGTCTTCTGAACAGAAGGATGTGCGGCTCTGAAAGGACAACGAAAGACAAATGAAAGTCACCAAACCAAGGCTGACACTGTTTTCTCTTGATAGGTCTTTAAATACACCTATCAGCCACAACATTAAAACCACCATCCGGGTCCTGCCATTTATGTGGATGTTACGTTGACAGGGACTGCCACCTGAACACTGCTGGTCCGGTTCTGATGCTCACGTGCCCATTGTTGACGCTTTCAGCAGTGGACAGGGGTCAGCATGTGCAGCCCTGATTGGTCTGCGGCTGTGCCCTTTCTGTCAGAACTAGCATTAACTGAGCTACAGTAGATCCCACGTGCGTCAATGAGCCTACCACCAATTCACAGATTTTCCACTTTTGACACTGACCACTGCAGACTGTGAACACCCAACAAGAGCTGCAGTTTTGGAGATGATCTGACACAGCCGTCTAGCCATCAAAATGTTGCCCTTGTCAAAGTTGCACAAATATATCCCACCCACAAACAGGTGCCACGATAACAACATAAACAGCCTTATTCACTTCATGTGTCGGTCGCAATGTTATGGCTGAAAAAATTTGATACGTAAACAGTATGTATTTTTAAGCTCATCATCGGGACAGAGGTCTGGGTCGAGGTTTTGACCTCTGACACACGCAGTACCTGGTTCATGTATCATGTAGTGGATCCATCCTTGACTCTGCTGCACTCCCAGTTGTCTCCACTCGTGTTCAGACATGAGGTGGGACTTTGGGACGTACTTCACCATTTCCCGAGGCAGAACGACGTGTCTAGTGAGGAGAAACAGATTATAGTCAGCGACTGTTGGTGACAGTTTCAGGATACAGTGGGGTTTACAGTGGGGTAATATTAAAAAATACATTCTCATCAACTGTAGCCATATGATAATGTACATCAATCAGCGTTTTTTGTATGAACTTGGCAATCTAGCCAGTTAATTAGATGCAGCTGTTAAAGCTGCAGGTATTAAAGATAACTAAACTAAACTAAAGTCTGAAAAAACATTTTAATTAACTGAAATAAAAAAAAACTAGACATTGGAAAAAAAAATTAACTGAAACATTACTGTTTTTCAACTAAAATAAAATTAAACTATACATCTTTAGTTTTAGTCTTTGTCAAGTCTGCACTGCTTAAAAAAAATAAATAAAATAAAATAAATCCATGACACTAACACTAAAGTCTTATAGACAATAAGGATTATAATAAAATTAATCTAAAACCATTTCGAAAATTACATTAAACAAACTAAAAATAATAAATAAGAATAATTAAATAATATCAGGAAGTTGTCAATTAGATTTTTATTTTTTTCAAAGAAGAGTGTTATGGAAAATGTAGTTTTTATTAGCAAACGTTACAAAAAACTAAATAGTTGTGACAGTTGGCTAACAGGTTAACACAGTTTGCTCACCTGTACTCATATTGGTCGTCTCTATACCTGTCCGAATAGTATATGTTGTTGCGAGACATAATTTTGGGGATGAAGTGTGGCGGTTGTTGAGAAAAGTTTGACAGCAGAGAGCTAACACATTACAGAATGACAGCACAACTCACGTTTAGCTTGTTGCTTGAAAATAGCACAAAGGCTCTGATTGGACGATTTCGGTCATGTGACTAGAATCTCATTCACTGTACTTCCGCATATAGTTTTCGTCCATCGTCAAAAGGCACAGGTGAGTGATGTTTCAAATTATTGTTTGTTCTCAAAGCTGTTCCTATGAAGCGAGTAGTTGTCTGTTGTTGTTGTTTTTTTAATAAATCTTTATTTAAACAATATACATGAACAAAAATATGTAGCCTTGGCTCAATATATTTTCTAAGGGACCAAACAATATATTCTTCCAGAGCAAAACAACATTTTCAGTAATAATCTCGGTAACAAAGTCGTATACTTTCTGCAAGAACGAATACACACTCGTTTCTGGACTCATATTGTTTTTTTGGCATGACAAAATTTATGAAATTTCTTTAACCTTACTGGAAATCAAGTATTAACTGGGTTAAAGTCGGATATTTTAAGGGAATTCTTGTCTTATCTTTTTGTCATACCACATTTTTTGTCTTACCACATTCATGGTTATCTTGTAGCTTAACAAGTTTGGGAAATGTTGCTACACAAAAGCACCTACACCACCTTTACAATATACATTGCCCTGATTGTATAACGTATTACTAGTTTTCATTTCATTAGTTATTTATGGTCCATATTAAAATACTCTATGTATATGCCAAGTATTTTTACATATGCAGGACTAAAGCTGTCGTAATCGATCAATAAATAAATAAATAAGTACCACAATAAGTAAATGTACATGTCATTAACATAAACTAAAAATAATATTAAACTAAATGTTGATATGAATTAACTTATAAAATGTGACATACATTGCTTTTGTAATTCCCCTATTTGTAAACATAGCATTCAAATGTGGTCCCTCTTCCCCAGCATGGAGTGCATGAAGAGAGGGAGCGGCGTTAGCAAAAATTCATTAGAGAAATAAAATGTTTTTTTTTTTTTTATCGTCATTGTGTGTGGAGTGGATTATTCACTCCTGATGTTCTAGAGAGTTTAAATTAGTTCAGGCAATTACTGATTTGTTGAATGAATTATTTTCTATTAACAGCATTTGATAAGTTCATTCATAGAAGTGGCTTGAATGGCACATACAGTATGAGGTCAGTGGGTCTATAGGGTTACGTAAACTCATGCATATGCAATTCTTTTGAGCTTTTTTTGTGAACCATTCACAGAAAACTCAAACGATGGCCCAGTCGTGATTATGAAAATCAGCCCTCAAGGTTGCGGATGTTATTATCCGCACAGGAAATACTTACATCACTCCGCTCTCTTCAAGCAAGCTATCAATATTGTCTCCCTCTGCTATTCATTTTATTGTGTTTCACCGAGATTTTAAGAAACATGACACACCATTGTATAATCACAGGCAACAATGTTATTGGAACATGGTCACAAAGGGGCCCAATATTAGGACATGGATGTAGGACAAGAAAATGACACTCTAGACAATTTCAATCATCCCTGTGAACATGGTGACAACCCGATGTTGTATAACCTTTATTTATATTTTCATCAGAGCCAGAGGGATCCCTGTAATTTAGACTGAATACAGATGTATTGATCCATACACTTTCATAAGAATTAAATAAAATAGCAACTAATTACAAATTATTTTAAACGCCCTAATTATGGATCAGTTGTGAAACAAAACTGAAATACTGGTTAGCTATCTCTGAACTGTAAAAAATTAAGTATTTTTCCAGTTTGTACGACTGGAGTCACATCATTCATTTTACTCATTCCATTCATAAATTTGTGATGCCAGTGGCGTGTCTAATAATGTTGTGTCTAATGTTGTGCCTGAGGATGAATCCTAAAGGCTAACCATCTTAGTTGTCTTAGTACCATCATGAGGTTCATATCTGTAGTTTTAAATTCAAAACCTGACATCACCCACTTAATTTTCCAAGAGCGGTTTTGAAGCTAAATGTTGTTGCTCAAGTTGTTGTCATCTTGGCAATGCCTCGCTCTGCCCAAATCCTAGCAAAGTTTTTCAGTCTTGCGTCTTTCTTTGTCCCTTATTTATACATAACTTTGACTATAACTTTACCGGGCTGTAAACATTTTATTTCTGCCGTAAAGTTAGACATTTTAGCATGGAGGTCTATGGGGATTGACCAAGTGGCCATTTGAGGAACTGCAGTTTCTGGGGCTTCACCTTTGGCTTCAATTTTCAGCCCCAGAGGTTACCATTTATCAGTTTGATAATATCCTGCCTTTCAAACTGCCTCCAAGTCAAAATTTAGATTTAAAAATAGCTTCAAAAGTAATCATACAACCATCAGCCCTAGACTTTTAAGTAAGTAGCAAGTGGTTAGCATGCCAACACAGGGCCATTAGATAAATAGATCAATAAATACTTTATTTATCCTGTGGGATGGCTTAACATTTCACATACAATAATTTAATAATTTAATCGTTTCATCTTTGACGTTATTTGTGCTACAGTCTGTATGTAATTGACTCACATGGTAGATTGGTTTGGAGACACGTTTTATTGTAACCCCATGCATCTGCTTTGTTGGATGTTTGTCTTGTGATATATATGTCAGTGTGAGAGAATATCCTCTGCTAGTGTATTTAGAAGGATGCATTTCAACTTTTGGTAAAATAAAATCTTGTAATTGTTACAAAACCTGGTAGTAGCAGCTATTAACCATAGGAAACTAAAAGTCCTGCTAAAGTTTGCCAACTGTTTCAAAGGGGAAAACTGCTGCAGTTATAGAAGAGGAAGTAGCTTATTTAGTACACATTTGACAAGACAAATAAATTAGATGCTGCACTAATATAATTTGCCTTTCCCTTAACAATACACGTTCTGTTGTGCAACTTCATGTTTTATTATGTCTGTCTCCTCAAATGTTACAAACAGCATGATGCTTTTCATTGCTGTTGGTGTATTTCTTTCTTTTTTTTTTATAATTGCACACACACACACACACACACACACACACAAAAAAAAAAGGGTCACATTTTACCAGTTGCATGTGTCTTCCCTTTTCTGTACCGTCGGCTATTTTGCTCCTAGCTAGTCTGAAAATAACTCTTGCTTTTTTGAATGTTTTTGGTAACCTGGCAACAGTAGTCAAGTGGAGAATTGTCTGTTGCTTTGCTTGCCAATGGATGCTCTTTTCCTCTGTCTCTCCTTTCCCATTCGCTCTTAATGTACGCCTGAAAAAACGAGATCAAAAACTCATATTGGTTCACATGTTTAAATTCAAAGAAACACGTGTTTTTTTCCCCCACTTGTCACAATTGATTGTTGCTATATCCATTTAATGCAACAAACTTTATCTTATAAGTGCACGTGATTCATGAATGAAAGTGTCATCTGTAAGTCACCTACAAGTATCTTAGTAAGTTTGGAAATTAACCCTTTAAATCTTTTTTAATCTGGCAGGTTAGATTTATTATTTATCAGATGGTCTGTGACCTGTTCATATATCCACTTGTTATCACGTACAGGAAGCTTCACTGTGGCCTGTGCTCCATGCTGCACCACCAACTAAGACTGAATGCCAGTCAGTAGGGAGGAAATACTCAGAGTGACCTGCCATAATGATTAAATTTCATTTTGTGCTGTTTATAACTTATTTAAAGGTATGCTGTGACGCATTTGAGGTCTGCTGTTTGTAATCGGAGCACTCAAACAGGAGTTGAACCGTTGGATGTGGTTCAGCGGCGGGTTAGGGTGAGCGGAGGGGTTAGCCAACCACATCTAATGATGGTTTAATGGCCACAATTGAGGAATGCCCACTCATGTTCTGCAGAGGCTCCTTACACAATCGGGAGTTGCGACCGCAGATTGCCAAACCGGAGAACTTTTCACTTAGCTGCTCTGGAATCAGCTGTACTGAACAGTTTTTGTCCCTGTTATTTTCGTATCTATATTCATAGCCTGACCAATACTGATCTTTTGGAATGATGCCAGTTTTTAGGAAGTAAAATAATATATAAATACTTTTTATATAAAAAATAAGAAAATAATTTTTGACAAATCCTGACGTTGTAACTTGTTCAAACTCTGCTGTGGATGTTCCCTTTCCAGTTGGGGGTGACGTGTTGTTGTTTATGCATAATCCTTGATTCTGCATAGACGGAAAGCACCAAAGCGGAAATAAATGGCACCAAATTATAGGTCAGTTCAGTTCAATCATTTCATTTTTGGCATCCCTAGACTTCCACACGGTACCGATTCCTTGAGCTTACACGCATCACACCTTATCCGACCATAGACTGTATAAAGATAGGCAGAGCTGCTCCTCTAAAGTGAAGCCAAAGCAAGTAGAGCTCCCCCTGGTGGCTGACTGCAGTATAGGTCATAAGCTTCACCCCCTCCATGTTAGTGGATGGGACTTGCGCCAAACTAAAACACTAAAATACACGTTAAAATATTTTTTTTTCAAGGATGGTTTCTGTCATTTAAGGTAGCTAATATAATGTTGATGCATGTTCAAGTGTCAATTTCTTGGATAAGTTATTTGACGCTATAGAAACAGGATGTGACATAATGGCGACCACCAGCTGCCATGGCAACTGCTCCGTGAAGCGTAGTCCCGTGGGGCTGTGAGAGTTGTAAAAAAAATAAAAAAAATAAGTACAGTGTATAATCCAACATTTCCTTGTAACTGATGAAGGTAGAGCGGAGCGCAGTATTAATTAAACAAAAAAAGCAAGTAAGTCTGGAGGAAGTGTGGGCGGGGCATCAATATCGTGGCTCTGCGTGGCTCCACTCTCGGACCGTACTGCGCAGACTCTGGCTCCAAAGTCGCAAGATGGCGCTGCCTGTATCCCCAGGAAAATAGCATCAGTTTGGCCAATGCAAGAAAGTGTGGAAGCGTTGTCCATATTTATATACAGTCTATGTATCAGACAGTCATGCATTATTTTTGGATTTGCAGTTGTTGAAAAGCAAATTGACAAATTCTAAAATTAATTAAACAAAAGCAGATTGTTACAGACTTGAAATTGGAAGATTTATTTCTCCATACATGCTTGACCAGTGATTTTTCCTCACAATTTAACCAACGTATCAGCTAAAAGGCAGTTTTCATAGTTGCGATTAAATGGATAAAATAATGGGACAATATACAATATAACATATATGCTGATATAGCGTCATTCTAATAATAAAATCAAAGCCCAACATGATGTATTTTCAGATGTCCAAATATATCTGTATGCCAAAAATATAATTTGTTGTTCTAGTGCATTTGTACTATCTGCCCTCATACATATAACCAGTAAATCAGTAATTAAATGTGTGTAGGTGTTCACATGAATGTGGAGGGGGGAAAAAAAAAAAAAGGTGATAATGGTGACAATCAAAATGATGGGGGTGGCTTTTTTCCGTCTGTTTCACGTCCTGCACGGTCTTCCTGTTTCTTATTCCGTGAACTGAACATCTTCTAGTTAAACTGCGCAAACGTCTCACATCTGAGGATGTACGGGGCTTTTTTGAACGGCAGTTAAGGGAAAACAAAATGTACACCTGTGTCCGGAATGGTCTCTTCCACTATTCTGCAAGCCTCCCCTGAATGAGTCATCCAGCTGGCTCCTCATTGGATAAGACCATGCCATCCCTAGGGATTGCCTTGCAGAGGCAGAAAGGCCTTGCTTCCATTCACAGAAACACTGGTATGCCAGCCTGCTATTTCATTCACATAAAAGACTAAATATTGCATGCTTTTTTTTCTCCTCCTCTGCTCTTTTTCTCCTTTGTCTTTTTGCCTCTTCGTTTGATTTGCGAGGGCCTGGCTTTTCTTCCCCTTGCTTTTGTGTTTGCCTTTGTTTCTGAGGAGAGGAGGCAGACGTGCTGTCTTTTTTTTTTTTTTTTTTTTTTTTTCTCTCCCCGTTTGCCAGGCAGGAAAGAGAGATATTGGGAGGGACTGCAGTGCGAAATCTGCAGCACAGTGAGAGCGGAAGCTGCTTATGAATGAGTGTCAGTCTTTCGCCTTTTCTAGATGCTCCTGAGGACATTTTATATGAATGTGCGCTTGCCGCTACCGGGGAGACAAAGATGCTTCATTGCTGCTGGTTTTAAAGAGACTCTTGGGCTTTTTATTTCCGTTATCCATTTTGGTTGTTTTCATTGACTTATCTGCCTGAGAGACGTGTTGTTCCTTCTGTGTTTTGTTGAGTTGTATCATTCATGTTTAGACTGGCTGTGAATCTGCTTCCTAGATGTGGATTTTTTTTTGTTGAAGACATAGAATTAGTGCTACGCAGTAGACTATTAATCCCAAAATAATTGAAAAATTGCTTTATTCTCATTTGAATTAATGCTTGATTATATTTTTGCGGCGAGACAACAAGTGCATTTAGTAGTCGTAGATTTTGGATAGTGCAAACCTGCGTGATTATAAATTAACATGGGCAATATATTAATGATGCTACGTATTTCCAGCCAAGCTAAAATTTTACTTTATTGTTTCCTTTGACGATTTATTGGGATTTCTTTCACGGTAAAATTTTATTATCCGTTCGAATAGAGGTTTTTATTCCTGAATCAAAAAAAATAAGGTTGTGCGTTTTTTTTCCAGAAGAGATTTTAGCAAGCTTCCTGTCGATGAAATGACAATGAATGTTAGTTTTCGTGACTTATTTCACCTCGTCTATCGCGATTAGTTTGTGGCGTGTCATCCTTTTCTCGCAGCTTGTGTCTGATCGTCGGCTTTAATGGCATTAAGTGTTCAAAACGCGAATTCAAGCAAACGATTATGTGTAATTGTTTTACTAAGTTAGATCATCAGGCTACCTCTCGTTCTTCATTTCCCTTTCTCAGAAAAACAAATAAGGGGGAAAGAGTTATGGAGAATAAATATGAGACTGGGGAATTTAAAAATTGATTGGTTCTAGTGTGCTGTAAGTGGGAGGCTTTTTTTTTCTCTCCCTCCAACAGGAAGTGATTTGCAGTGTTCAGCAAGCCTTTTGTTGAGAAGGTTTTCTCAGATCAGTGAGTCATGCTTTAGCTCTGAGCCGGCAGGCAGGCAGGCAGGCAGGCAGGCAGGCAAGCAGGCAGGCAGGCAGGCAGCAGTCAGTAGAGAGTATTTGCTCTTCCCTTGCAGTGTCCGTGATCATCAACAACATAGACCGTTTTTTGTTTTTTTTTCTCTTCTCTTACTTTTTTGGATTTTGAGGCTAGAAACCAGCATCACCGCTGGAAACCAAATAAGCTGCACCACAACCCTGGCAACCTTTTATCCTCTTCTTCCTCTGCCTCAGTGTTGTGTTCCCATGGATTGTGTCTGTGTGCTTCTCTCTGACGGATTGGATTGCAGCTCTGGATTTTACTGAGAGCAGATTGGACTTTGGCGACAGCAGCAGCAGCAGCAGCAGCAGAAAACACAACCACCACTGTAACCTCAATAGAGAAAATTACAGTCAGGTGGCCTGTGATTGCTAAAAGGCGTTTGCTGCCTGTACCATTGCTGCTATGTTACAGGAGAGGGTAATCAGCACGGCTCAGCCACGTCTGCCAGCACACTTGTGAACGAGGCAGGCTGTGCGCGTTGGTTGGTGGAGAGAGGGGAGAGAGCAAGAGAGAGAAGGGTATGCTTCACCGTACCAAATACAACCGCTTCAGGAATGAGTCAGTAACATCCGTCGATGAGCTTCTCCACGGCCTGTCCATGAACCCCAAGGTCTCGGCCACCCCCCAGTCTGCAGCCGAGACATCATACACACCCCCGACTGAGGTTCAGCCCTCATCCACCACCGCTCCTTCCAGCACCCCCACCGGCCACAGCTCTGACCACCTGGAAGATGGAGGCACCACCCTCTGTACCCTCATCAACAAGGTGTCCAACCTGAAATTCAGCAACTCAGGCAGCTTGCTTGGCATCAAGGGTCTGCCCTCGGCTGTCAAGGACCTGGCTGTGTCTAAGCTGCAGGGGGGTGGGGGATCGGGCTCAGGCAGCTCCAGTGGCCCGAGCCCCAGTGCGGCGACAGCAGCAGCCTCTGGTGTGGGCGGCTCTCTGTGCAGCTCGGCCTCTCACTCAAGCCCCTGCTCACAGCTGGAGCCAGCTGTTAGCATGAGCAAGAAGAGCAGGCTGGACGAGCTCCAGCCCAGCGGAGAGGACTGGAATCCAGGTGGAGGCGGTGGACTGGTGAGCAAACCCTCCAGAGGATGGCTACACTCGAACGAGAAGATCTCTGGTCCAGGAGTGACATACATTGTGAAGGTTGGTGGCCGCATTTTGGTCTTTGTCCTACCCTTCTTTTCCAGTCATTCTCTTTTTTCTTTCAATGACTCCAGTTTATCTACCTGCATAACGGGGGTGAGATAAAAGAGAGATAACTTGCACATCACAACATGCCCTTGAGTGGGTGTATGTAGGTAGGCTAGAGCAGAAAGCTGAGCGAAGGAGCAGCAACCAGAAAATAGACATTGAATAATTCAGGAGATGGAGAAGGTCAACACTCAGGAAAAGTAGATGAAAACCCCATGAATGCAAAATAAAAACAGCAATTACCAGCGTCATCTTAAAAATGGCGCAAACCATTTAATTGATGCCGTGTTTCTGTCCGCCTTGTGTGTACGGAGCCACGGCGTTATGCTTTTGTAACCATGGTGATGTGTTATTTCTGTACATTGTGCACCTCCATGGGCTCCGTGGCTGTTTTAGCTGGCCGATAGTGAAACGGTCGAACGGAGAAAAGACACAACAGCAGCGCATGTGAGTCTCATTACACCCGTACCTCTTGTTAATGTAGCTCAGCCATCATACATCATTTAAGGGAGCACAAGTTGGCGCACAACTACAAGAGCTGTGAATGTCATCATGCCGGCAATGAGTCACTAGCATAAGGAGTGATGATGCTGAGCCCTGGCTCTTCAAGGTGTGAAATGAATGGGAGAAAAAAAAGAAGAAATGGACTGAAGCATTTTTCAATGAAACCATAAAGAAACCTCAAATTCTATTCATGCAAAGTCAAATGTAGGTTTAGGATAAAAATATACATGAAGAGCAGCATTGTCGGGTGAAATGTGTTATCTCCCAAATCAAGTTACACGCAGTGATTGCCATCATATGACACCTTCTACAACTTGCCCGGACAAAGCCTGCAGTATCTGTGACCAGCATGGCATTCCATTAACTGCATTAAGGCAGAAAGCGCTTATTTGTCCAGTCAATGCCGCTGAAAGCATCCACACTGCGAGGGGGGAAATGGGTCCGCTCCGTGCACCCCCACCCCCGGCTCTTTCCTGTGGTTTGAGTCCTGCGAGTATTGAGTTCAACGCGGTGTTGTGCTCACAGCACTTTTAATTAGCGTCATGTGGTCCGTCCTCGCACATCATGCACCATTACTCTGAGGGGACATTGACTGACGGCGACACTGTTTACGCTCGCACTTTTAACGCATGCATTTATGCGAAAATAGACGGATTCGGTTGCACTTTTGTCGTAGCAATCCTTAATGTTATCGCTTTTGTAGCTTCAAGATTGAGTAGGAACTTTTGTTGCTGTTTTATTGTTGTTGTTTTTTTTGTTTTCTTTTGAATGTCGAGCCATTTTGTTTCCAGGCAATTCAGATGTGCTTGGGATGGCAAAAAAACAAATAAGTCAGATGTAAAAAAAAACTGGCTTGGGGTCACACCAATTCGACATCAAAGAACTACTGCCAACGGTGGCCAAAAAGTTGCACTTAAAAAAACGTAAAAAAAAACAAACTTCAACCAACATCCAGCGGGAACATACGTTTTGCAGGAAATAACACCCGTATTGGTCTGTGTTACTAATAACTGGGATCATGTTGGTTTGTGGTTTTGTATTTTCGTGACTTCTGCTTTTCTTCTCACGCACCGGTTCGCTGAACTGAACAGCCAATCAGAGAGGCCTCACTCACCGACTTGTTCTGCGGCCAGGTCAACGCGCCGAATCAGCTAAAACGTCGTCGACAGGGGTCCACGTATTGCCAACGGTGCAGGATACACCACGAAAAATAGAGCCACAGATACGGACATGGCGTAACTAAAATTCATAAGACAAGCGTTTTAGCAGACAGTTGGTACTTTACACATACTGCAATCATGGAGGAAGATTAGCGTAAAAAAAAAACTTCACTCTGCACAAGCTGGATGATTTAATTTGCTGTTCTTCCACTAATCTTTGCGTGTTAATTGATAAAGCTTGACCTGACTTACACTGACTGTACAGAAGTGGACTGTTTATATCATAATGGCTGCACACCAAAGCAGTCCAGCTACAGAAGTACTCTAATGGTAGTGCTGTAGTGGAGGCCGTGACAAGTAAATAAAAATCTTATTCACGTGCGTAATATCTAGACTCCAGTAAATATGACTGTATCCTGTGAGATAAGGTCTATGTATTGTTGTGACTTCTTGTCTACTGGAATCATTAATGGCCTCTTACGATTTGGCCTCTTGTCAATTTTCAGAATTAGTCTGAAGTTGAGTTTTACGTTATGATTGAGGTGCGTGCAGTGAGAGTAAAGAAAAGCCTCCGTGTTGTGCTCAGAATCGGCCTCTACCGGTTTTATAACAGTTTGATATGTGTCTGACCGTTTTGGGTTGAACACTTCAAACGCTTCATTGTTCTAAAAATAGCATAACGTTAAAAATTTGCAAACGTCACGTTGACAGGAATTGTATCTGTTTGCCTGAACTTCGCAAAATGCTCGCTGGAGAGGCCGCGAGTCATAATGTGAAATTTATGATTCTAATAAGTTTTTCCTTTTTTTTATGAAAAGGAGTTGGCGTGTCTGGATGCCTGTTTTGTTTACAGCCAGATTATGAATGTGATTCTGATAAAGATAGGAGCTCGTCAGCACAAAATGTTCCTGGTCTGTTCAGTATTAATCAGGGGAGGTGTTGTAATGTGAGAAGCCGGCTGATACAGAAGATGAGTTTATGACAAAGCAGGACGTAATAACACACTTAGAATTTTATATGGAATGAGCATTTATTTAATTTTTTTTACATCAGCTCTGCGTCTGATTGTGGCTCTGTGAACTCTTTGTCGAGTTTCTAAGAACCTTGATATCAGCAAATTTGTAATGGTGGTTTAATATGGGTTTATTTTTACATGTGCGTGAACAGATGTAGGTGGCATTAAATGGTAATAATTAAAGTGAAGATCTTCTAATAATGCTCATTTTTTGACGGTGCTGACATGAAACGCCTTTATCCTTAGACACATTTCCTGGGACACCAGCAAATACATGTGATGATAAATTAACTTAAAGGGGAAATAACATTTTTTCCTTATTTCTGGCATAAAATACGATCGTTTACTCACCCATATAACTTTAGTGTCATTTGAATTTGTTCGGACGATATTTAGATATGCTTATATCCATATAGTGGGAGTGACTGGGGCACCGAAACGCGGCCTCTAAATAACACATTATCTGCCGTGAAACTCGTTAATTTCACCAATATTTTGTTATGATACGCTAGTGCTATTCCCCGCTGAGTCCGGAGTTAAGTAGACAACAAATCTTATATCAAGGCCTTATATTAATGTCAGTGTTGTAAGGTACAGAAGTTATTTTCACTTAAGTTCAGATCGCTAATCAGATTGCTCTTGTGCACATAATGCCGTGCTAGTCTCTGTTTTGTTTATTCTCACAGGTTTTTTATTCTTTCTTTGCAGTATCTGGGCTGTATAGAAGTCCTCCGGTCAATGAGATCCCTGGATTTCACCACAAGGTCACAAATAACAAGGTATGTACAAACACAGTGTAGCTTTATATCCAGAAGTTAATAGATTTTACAACAAACCCCAAAACAACATGCACCTCGGACTGGTTAATGGGTAGTTTTATTCATAAGAAAGACTCAGAACAGACACTCATACTCATACTATATTGTTAATTCATTCATTTTTGTATGCATCTCTTACAGTCCCACGTGACTGCTTTAGAAGCGGTTGGCATGGCAACTGGTAGTCACCGTTATGTCACATCCTGTTTCTATAGCATCAAATAACTAAAACGAAACTCATCCAAAAAATTTACACTTGCATCAACATTATATTAACTACCGAAAATGACAGGAACCACCCTTGAAATTTATTTGACATGTATTTTAGTGTTTTAGCCCAAGTCCCATCCACTAACATGGAGGGGGTGGAGCTTATGACCTATAGTGCAGCCGGTCACCAGGGGGCGCTCTATTTGCTTTGGCTTCACTTTAGAGGAGCTGTTCCGCCGCCCGTCTTTATACCGTCTATGATTATAATACAGTTTCAAGATGCTGTAGTCACATTACACCTGTTCATCAACTGTATCTGTATTGCCATAGTTGTGTTTGTGAAGGTTCTCAGTCATCCAGGTCGTGGAATATTCAAAAAGTGTTTGAAAAAAGGCAACTGGACTTGCAGAATTTTTTTTGAGAAGACATTTCACCACTCATCCGAGTAGCTTCTTCAATTTGAAGGGACGTGTCGTTGAGGGGGGACTGTTTGTCCCTGTCCTCTTGCCCTATGAAAGGTGCTCAAACAACCCTTTGTCAGACTGGAGCCTCTGACTGACAAAGGGTCGTTAGAGCACCATTCATAGGGCAAGAGGACAGGGACAAACAGTCCCCCCTCAACCACAGGTAACTATCTAGCCGTTAATGGAAATTAGCTGCCCCAGTTCCTGATTGTCAACAGAAACAAGTCAAGCAAGTTTCTGATGGGTTACCAACAGAGTTTCCTATTTAAACCTCAACTTCCCACCTGTCCCTTAGAGCTAAAGAAGCTACTCTGATGAGTGGTGTCTTCTCAAAAACCTCTACAAGTCCAGTTGCCTTTTTCAAATGCTTTTTGGATATTGCCATAGTTTTGTTGTTATGAATTAACCTTTTTCTTGTACTTGCTCACAGACATATGACAGTTCAATCCAGTAAAGTGTCATCTACTCTGCAACAGATTTTAAAACATCGGCTCATTTTTAGCATTAGCCACCATGCTAGACAGCAAGCTAGCTTGCTTTCTGAGATTAATGATGCAGCTCATGCTAACATCTGTAAGTAAGAATTACTGTTAATGACTATTAACAATAATTACAAATCTGATATGCAATTTAAAGCTTGGGTTACTAGTTTGCAAATTATTGAGCATTTTGATGATGTGATGCTAAGCTTTGCCGTGCTAACTGGAACATTGTCTATAGGCTATGTACCGCTGCCCTCAAATGGGGTCCCGTTTACTAGAAAAGTCCGTATTGCCTCCTCTTGTGGTATTAACAACCTCATTAGTGAATTTTTTTGTTAAAGTCTGAGTTTACAAGCTGTGACGTACAGTATATGTTAATGTTTTCAGAAATTGCAGAGGTTGATAGTAAGTTTAACATGTTGTAATTTAGTCGTATAGAGTTTTCTTTGTAAATTAATACAAGGTTTGAGCAAAAACGTGATTCGTAATGGGCTCATCTTTTCATTTCCTACATTAATTCAGTCTACATTACGCCAGCTTGATAAACTATTAGCCTGGGTGGCTTCAAGACACTAACAGTTGCCTAGCTGCAGCGTCACTTCATTTAAATGTTGTCAACACAAGCTCTTGAGCTCTATATGAAGGCAGCATATGTCTACTTGTGTATTTCTAGTTGGGTATTGAAACAGACATACAATGACAGAGACAATTATTCCATAATTAGTTGGGACTTAAAAGAACGCCCAAAAAATAGCAGACAGTGTATCAAACAGAGAATATATTGTTTGTAAAACGACATTTTGTGTCATTGGTTTTAATCCATCAAATGTTTAACTATCTACAAAATGCTGCTGAATGGTTGAATATATGCTTTCAGCTATGATTTATTGAGACCAAGCATTTAAAAAATATCATCTTGCATATGAATTTTGAGTGCATTTATTCGTTTGCATGGAATTTTCTTTGTCTCCACTCTGAAATCATTGACCAATGTGCACTGAGGCAAAGGCCAGCAGTGAATCGGTTTCTGTCATGTTCACTTTTCTGCTTGACTTCCTGAGGCCGGTAACGTTAGCTAGCAGTAGGCTCTCTCTCGCTCTCTGTCACTGTGTGTATGTGTTGTTTTTTCCTGATAAAGGGACAGATAGAGGAAGAGATATAGAGACAATCAGAGAAAGTATGCCTCTATTATTAGACCTTTCATTTTTTAAAATAACCTACTGCTGTGCGTGATTTGGAAAGGATACAGAACGTAATATTTCTGGGTGTGTTGTGACACCAATATTCACTCTCATCTCAATTTCCTTTTATTTCCATCAAAGCAGCTCTATGTTTAGCCATTGTTTAATCCGTGTATTTTTAACTTTTACATAACAATCATTTTAGGATTGTTTTAGATTTCCCTCTGAAATGTATGGCACTGGATATGGGATGCAGATACCGCAGGCATTTTGAGGGCATGGCAGTACCATAAAAGTCATCCTTCATGTGTTAATAGACAAAAAAATCAACAGACAGTGCAATAAGTAAATAAATCCCTCAACATTTCATTTAGCACCGCCCACAGGTCGAAATCTTCACTGAACAAATCTCCACTTTGCCGCCCCCTGTGGCAAAACGTGGCAATTACAGGTGTGTTTTTTGGACATCGCTTCCCGGATATCATAAACAGAGTCGCCTGTGTGACATTGTCACTCAGTTAAATGTTAACTGCCCGAGAGATGTATTGTGTGCATCATTAACTGTGTGCGGCTTGTAATTTTGCACAGACACATCATTGTGAATACTGTCAATGGAAGGATTGTCATATAATTTCATCAGTGTCAACCACCGTTTTGTTATCTCATTTGGTGAAAGGCATTAACGCACATTTTCCACTTTAAAACTGCAACAACCGTACTGTTGTATGGATTGGTCAGAAAAGCTAATGAAATACAGGACAGCCTCAATCGTACTTTGTACTGAGTGCATAATACGGGGTTTTTCAGGATATACATTACACCTGAAGACCACCAGTTTGTCAACACTTTCACTGTGGGTTTCCTTGGCGACCTTAGCATTCAACGAAAAAATTCTGTAGAGACATACCATCATCACCTTGGTGTGTGTCACAGCCCTTAGTCTTGTTCGTTTCAAGATAACAAAATGCATTTCTGAGGCGCACACTGGCGATTACTAACTGTAAACACAGTCTAACTTAATGCCAAACTAACTGTGGCTGTGTCTATAGTCACCATCTTCTTTTTCCTCCTCTTGCCCTCCCTCTAGGGAAGCCATCAGCCTTGTGTGCGAGGCTATTCCAGGGACCAAAGGAGCACTGCGGAAGAGAAAGGTACATGGACAGAAAGGGAGGGAAAGCGGGGAGGGAAGGGGGAGGGGGGTAGTGATGCCCATACTGCAAGCCCTGAGAAAACGAATGTACAGTAGATAGAAAAAGAGGAAACAGCATTAGATATTCATTCACCCTTCCATATTCTATATATAGCATCTCCTCTGTATTTTTTTTCCTCTCCTCCTCTCCCTCCTTTATGTAAAAAGAGAGGGAAAATAAAGACAGAGAGATAGAGATAGGGAGGAAGAAACGATGAGAGAGAAAGATTGTACTTACAGAAGAGAGAGGCTGAGGAGAGAAGAGAGAGAGAGATGAAGAGGTACGGGACTGTATCTGCGTGGGTGTTGCTCCAACCCACGATGCATTGCACACCGCACACAGTGCTTAGTGACTCATGTAGTGCACAATATCTGTGATCAGGAGGCTGAGCTACTGTGTGTGTGTGTGTGTGTGTGCATATGTGTGTGTGAGTGTTTGTGTGTGTGTGTCCACGGTGTGTGAGGAGACAGTGTCTTAATGTGGGGTGTGAAATGAAGCATTACTCTGCTCTCGAGAGCTTGCTCAAATGTCAGGGAAGAGTATATAAGACGGAATCGGTGCAGACGAGTTTCTCTCCGAACAGATTTGAGATATAAGATAATGTTATTTTGGCTGCGTGGCTGACAAACACACTATGGTGTCACCAGCTTCATAATGATTTTTTTTATTGGCGAAATCCAAATCTTTTTAATTTTAAGCAGAATTTGTGTTGCTCAGACTATAATTAATACAAATATTAATGTTAACCTTTTAATTGTAAAGTGGTCCATCTAAACGTACGAACATAAGGTGATTATTTTACTGTTTTTAAACAAAAAAAAAGATTTAAAAAAACTGCTGTCTTTAAGTAAAGAGTGAATGACACTTCAATTAATAATTTAATTTAAATTAATTGTTCTGCATTTTGGAAAGTATGTTATTCTTTGAGAGTTGGACGACCTGTTAGCTTAGCTTAGCATAAAGACTAGAGACGGCTACTCTTATTATAGCGTCACTGATTTCCTCTGACTGAGTAACTGACTGCTACTCATTTCTTTCATGTCTTCCTGTGATCCTCCCAGCCACCGTCCAAAGCTCTGTCCAACATTTTGGGGAAGAGCAATCTGCAGTTTGCTGGCATGTCCATCAACCTGAATATCTCCACCAGTAGCCTCAACCTGATGACCCCTGACTGCAAACAGGTCAGTGTGCAACCTCTGCAAACTATTATAAGACATGTGATTAAAAAAAAAGGAGGAGCTACTGCTACGATGGTGTGTGTAAGGGAATAAAAGCTCTAAAAGTTTTATGCTGAGTCTCCATTGAAGCCAGCTCAACTTTGATATTTAGCTAATCAAGTGCATTGAAAGTTAATTGTAGCTTGTAGCTCCACTGCTGCAAGTGTGAGCGCACCATTAGGAGGTCTCACCATGCTCTGGCAGCAACACAATGTTTTTTTTTTTGCAAAAAAGCCTTTCTCCTCCTCAGCTAACATGGAAACTATTTTGGTCCAGAAAATTTAGTGAGTCTGGACAGTTCGTCTGGCCACTCCCCTCTGCTGCTATAAGTATCTGTGGATTGAAGTGTCAAGTCATAATGTGTGTCCATTCTGTACCGCTATATAAATAATATGACTGGGCGTCAACCACTGTTCAGCTCTGAATGAGCCGGTCGTTGTTAACTGCACCGAAACGGCTGATACAAGCACAAAAAAAGGGGAAAAAGTTGCAAAAGAATATGCTTGAAAGCTCTGTAAATAATAGAGTTTCTGGATCATGTATTTTAGAGTATACACCACATGTGGCCAAGGTCAAGAAAGAATCTCCACTGTCAACTAAAAGCGGACCAGTAAACCACATTGAAACTACTACTGCACTAAAGGAAACTTTATTTTAGGCATTGTTAACATGGCAAGATTTTTAAGAAAATAAATGACGTTCCTATAAGGAGGTTTATACATATAACCAAGGAGCAATTTAAAGAGAAACAGAAATAATATAAAATCAACCAAAACATCTGTGCTCATACAATGACTGCATTTGTGTTTGCATGTATGCAGTAGGATGGGTTAAACCATATGCATTGTATCATTTCCTTCCTGACAGATCATAGCCAACCATCACATGCAGTCCATCTCCTTTGCATCAGGCGGAGACCCAGTAAGTAAATCCATAGCAGCATGAAATTGCATACATGATTTGATTGTGCAAGAAAAACCCTAGTATGTGAACATGCCTGCCTTGTATACTGTGCACGGTTAGCAAAAGACTTCCAAAAGATATTTAGCCCTCTGAGTGCTTTCGTTATATCAATAGATTTTAACAAGATGCATCTTTTGTTATAGGACACAACAGATTTTGTTGCATATGTAGCAAAGGACCCTGTTAATAGAAGAGGTGAATATTCTTCTCTTTAATACTATAATAGAGGATCTCATATGCAACATGCTCATTAAAACTTGCTGCTCTGACTCTCGTCAGCATGTCACATCCTGGAGTGCTCCGACGGACTGGCCCAGGACGTCATCAGTACCATCGGCCAGGCCTTTGACCTTCGCTTCCAGCAGTACCTGCAGTGTCCCTCGAGCAAGCTGTCCGCCACGCATGACAGGTGTGTGTGGTGGTGGGGCTCATGGAAAACACACCCAAGAGTACTTATACACATACACAGAAGCACCTACAGATATGTTTTTATTGTTTTCTCTTAAGGGTATTAAACATGGAGGAGTTACCGTGGACAGAGGAAGAGGAGGAGTCAGCAGAGCACCCTTACTATAACAACATCCCCGGCAAGATGCCACCCCCCGGAGGCTTCATCGACACCCGGCTGGCCAATCAGAATGCAGCATCAGATGGAGGCCAGGTACAGCTTAATTAATCTGGACTAACCTCAGTGTTAGCCAGGCCAACTTAGGGAAGACGTCACACAGCACGTTACTGTTTCTACTTGTGTGTATCTGTGTGCTCTGGTGTCACAAATAATGGGCGTCGTTCGGCCTCAAACCAGCCATAGCGATAACGGCAAATGGGTAGAGGCGGGACGGAAACGAGGTACATTGAGCAATTGTGTCAGGTCATTACTGTGGGACTGCTAAGTAACACACTTTGCCTACAAAATGCTACAAACGTCAACACACTGCAGCTTATACAAAGTCATCAAACTGTCCATTCACATTCTGAATGCGCTACCATGGTTACTATATGATTTGCATAACTGTAAACAGTATATACTGTGGCTTGCACAGATAGCTATGCTAAGTTACAAAGTTTAGCTTTTTAAATCATGCTAAGTGTCTAAATCTACTAATCCTGCAACCCTCATCTCACTATTCTCATAATACATTAATTAATATTGAGATAACATCCGATATTTTAAATATCCGCTGTTTTTCTGCATATCCCCAGATGGGTCCCGGCTCAGTAGATCAGACGTATTACCAAGGGCGACATTGTGAAAACTGGGGAGACGAAAGAAAGCCCATCTTCCTTCAGCAGGGTAAGAAAATCCAAGCAGTGCACTACACGAGGTATTAAAACCCTGCACCGTTTTTATCACTTGAGCAATGCGACTCCGATTGTTTCTCCACATGTCTAGGATCGTTTGATATAAGCAGTCTGCCAGAGAGTAAAGGTCAGGCATCAAAAGCGGGGGAGATGCCCACGTATGTGAACACCCAGCAGATTGACGCCCAGGTGCTCGCGGCGCTCCAGGCCGAGGCGGAAAATGTGACAAAGGGCATGGCAGCGGCGGCCAAAGAGAGCCCACAGAAGGACCTGTTTGACATGAGTAAGATTTGGTTAGCCTGGTGTTGTAGATTAATGCTTTTTCTTGCTTTTACACGGACACTTCCAAATCAACAGTTTACACCAACGCTAAATAAAATGACTTGATAAGATAAATGCGTCCATATGCCCTAACCGTAAATTAGAATATAATGTTTTTGACACTGACTTCATTCAATAGAAAAAAAATCACCAAGTTGAAGTTTTTAACAACGCTTCCGACATTGAGTCTCGCTTAGTTCATCCTTTCATACGCTTTCCGGTTCATTTTTATTCAATTCTCGGTGTACCTCAAAAGACTTTCAGACAATCTGCTTTTAAAACTCACCTGTTAAAACAATACATGGTAACTAAATTATACTTTTAGTTCTTAATTATAGAGGTTTCCAAGCTTTTGTTACTCAGTGACTTTGCCCTGGCATTATAATAATATCATGTCCGTACGGAGACAAAAGGAGGACAGAGTCACTGCATAGCTGTAGTCTTTCCTGCGTTCAGCTTCAACCTTAGCTTTGCTATTATTATACATGGAGGATCAGTTACATGAAGCTGTAACTATGTATGAAGACTCCATGACACAAATTACATGTGAACATTTCACTATATAATTTAAAAGTGCACATACTCTAGTCCGTTAAAGGGAAACTACTGTTTTTTTACAATCTGGACCTTATTTCTGCCATAAAATACCATCGTTTACTCACCCATTTAACTTTTGTGTAATTTGTAGTCGTTAGGGAGATATTTAGATCAGCATATATCTATATAGTGGGAGTGACTGGGGCACCGAAACGCAGCCTCTAAATAACGCATTATCTGCCGCGAAACTTGTTCATTTCACCAATATTTTGTTATCGTACGCTAGTGCTATTCCCCGTTGAGTCCGGCTCGTTACTTAAGAATCTGAAAAATATTCAGCCACGTTGCAAAAAACTAGCAGTAGCAAATTACAGGTAAACAAGTCAGAGATGATGATAACAGATAACAGGTAACTCTGGACTCAACGGGGAATAGCACTACCGTACGATAACAAAATATTGGTGAAATGAGTTTCGCGGCAGATAATGCGTTATTTAGAGACTGTGTTTCGGTGCCCCAGTCACTCCTACTATATGGATATAAGCAGATCTAATTATCTCCCGAATGACTACAAATTACACAAAAGTATATGGGTGAGTAAACGATCATATTTTATGCCAGAAATAAGGTCCAGGTTGTAAAAAACGGTAATTCCCCTTTAACTGTACAGTCACATTTTACTTCTACTAACAAGCCCAGTGCTCATGCTTTAATGTTTATATATACTGCATACTTAACCTTTTAACTAATCAGAAGTGGATAATTGCACAAAATATTGTTAACGAAAAACAAACTGTTCAAGTACATTCATATGCAAATCAGGATTTGGGTGGGAAAGATGGTCCAAGTCTGTCTGTGTAAAGTTTATACGTTTCATATGTATCCGTCTATGTCCTTTGTGCAGCAGTTTTAATCTCACTATTCATATTAATCTGTCAAGTTAATCTGCCACCTGAATTACCTGCAAGTTTGAGATTAAGGTAAATGTCCAGCGTTACTTTTATTGGCTGACAACTGCCCATCGGCCTTACGCATACAACTCTGTGTCATCAGCATATCATCGCATCAGGCACTCAACTGTTAAAGGTACAGTGCGCAATATTTAGGTGGAGCTATAAGAAGTAACTGACTATATAGTATGTTTTCTCAGTCTAGAATGAGCCCTTTATATCTACATCATAGGATCTCCTATACTTCACCACTAGATGCCAAAAAATCCTAGACACTGAAGCATCCGAAATTCTTTAGGGAGCATTACTTCAGAGGAGAATTACGATCACGATCAGGTACACTCTCTGCCGTGCTAGTAAATGAGTCACAGAGTAAACCCCAGAAATGTGCTTCTTTTTATAGGACTACATAGAGTGGCAAGTCTCAAAGAGGCTTGCTTTTCCATGCCTGAAACATGATTGTCCCTGCAGTTTGTCCTAAAAACTAATATTTCTTTCCGAAACTACTAAAAATTATTTCATGTTTTGATCTTTTCATCACGTGCTTTACACTTCCTCTCCTAACTTTTCATTTCTGCACTGCCCTCATCTATGCCAGAGCCCTTCGAGGACGCCATTCAGTCCCAGTCCCAGCCACCGTCCCAGGGGCAAGCCCAGTCCCAGGTGTCTGGTCTCCACAAGGCAGCATCCGTAGACAACTCCAGCCCTCTGCTCGTGCGCTCTCTGGCCTTCAGGGCACAGGAGGAGCTGGAGGGCCAGACGTGGTACCACGGCAAAATGAGCCGCCGCGATGCTGAGAAACTGCTGAAAGATGACGGGGACTTTCTCGTCCGTAAGAGTACGACAAACCCAGGGTCCTACGTACTAACAGGCATGCACAATGGACTTGCCAAACACCTACTGCTGGTGGACCCCGAGGGCACGGTAAGACAAATGTAGATTGCATCTCTAGAAGAGACTCTAGATTGAAATGCCTGAAAAAAAATCCATTGTCTGATTTCACAAAACAGACTTTTAATATGTCTATTTTTCTTTCCAAAGGTACGGACAAAAGATCATATATTTGACAGCATTAGCCACCTTATTGGCCATCACCGTGACAACAATCTGCCGATTGTGTCAGCCGGGAGTGAACTGTGTCTCCTACAGCCTGTTGGAAGGAAACAGTGATGCTCGCAGTGCCTGACGGGAAACAGGAAGCTCTAAACGGTCTCCAGTGTTGGAACTTGAAGATGAAACACGAGAAGATGCTTAAATAAAGGCTCTATGCGCTGACAGAGTGACCTGCGGCTACTTTACTGGAGTCACTGGAAGATTTGTTTAAGATACAAAAAAAAAATAATATTTATAGAACTGTTATTATTTTTGTTGTGATGACTGAAATGCTATATTTTTGAGAAGACATAGGTGCATTTGGACATAATATCTTGATTTGGTGTTTTAAAAGATTTAAAAGAAAAATGTTCTTGTAGTTTAGATGAAGTGCAAATCGAACCTCAAAGAGGTGTTAACAAGAGTATTTTAGAATAAAAATCTGAAATTTTAGTTTTGTCTGTCAAGCACAACCACATTTCTACAGGAACTGTTGGCTAAGATGTTGAGAAAACAGAAATGCTGTTTATAATGAATTACATTGGGGGGGGGGTAAAAAAAAACAAAAACAAAGGTCCTTAAATCTCACCAATAGTGTGACGTCTTATTCAATTAGTCACTATATGAATCCTGCTTTTACTGGAGATTAGAACTGAATGTGTTTTGCTTTGCAGTCGTCACAAAGTGTTGGGGTGCAAACCGACGCCCTCCATAGTGCTGTCAATGGCTTTAAAAGATAAACTTTTTTATGAAGTATTTTCTCGTGTCACTGCAGTCGCATGACTTAAAAATCAACTGTTCTTGTGGCCATGTTCGTAGACCTTGAGACCCCTTTATTTGAAAGAGGTGCTTGTGTATGCTGACACTGTAAAATAGTTATGCTTTTCAACCAGTGATATTATTTCTGAATTGGTTTTCTCTGAATTCTTTTAGGTGTGTCGTCGGTGATTAGTTTTTTGGGCCTTGCAGTGGATATTCTCACATTCTTAATGAACATTTTCAGATTTTTTTAATTTTATTTTTAATTTTATTTCTTTTGGTGAAAATGAATAGCACAATCAAAACGTTAGATCACCTAGATCATCTGTGTCAGTTGTACCAAGAGGAATTGGTGGCGAGACGTAACTTATGGACTGAATTAGAGACAGATGCTGCGTTCACACTGTGTGCACTCGATCCAGAATGTTAAATATCAGATCATTTTTTGGTTACTGATTTTTGAAAGAGTTTATCAGCGTTGACATCAAAATGGCAGTACTACTGTTTTGCCACTAGATGTCATCAAAGAGATACATGTTTACCCCTGTCAGCCACGCTTCACTTCTCTTATTTTATCATTTATTACAAGGGAAGAATGCAGTGCCGTGTACTGGTTGAAGCATTACAGTTGAGGGGCAAATCCAGCTCTTTAAGAAGCAACTTTTAAAAGAGTTTAAAGATTTTCATTTTGCAGTCCGCTGTACACGACCGTTCATCGGAACAGTTAAGTATTTAAGTTATACAAACTGCTTTTTTTTTTTTTGTGGGGGAATTAATCCAAATTTTAAAATGGCTCACAAAAGCGGTACAAAAATGCTCTCATCCTTACTATTGTCAGGACTCTGATGGAAACCAAATGAATGGGGCATTGTATTTGATATGCACTGGACCAATTCAGTTGAACCAAAATCAGCATGTGTTCAATGAGTTTGACAAGACAGATGCAATGTAATATAATGTGCCTGTGTTTTGCTGCAAGAGGGAGTGTACAGTACATGCATCTCACAACAACAACACACATTTAGCAAAAAGCAGTATGGGGATAGTTTTAAGTAAATAAATAAATATTCCACTAGATCGGTTCCAGACAAGTTGTGTCCCATATCCCGGTTTTCATCTCAGGATTCGTTTAAGGGGAGAACTGGGGAGATATATTCACCACTTATGTTTATGTTTTCCAATATTTGCGACGTAATTTCATCAAATGTAATACTGGGAGAAGGAGCGAGGCGCAAAATTTCTCTTAAAAGCGCCAATTTAAATCTGTTTTCAGAAAATTTTAGGTACTTGATCAGCTTTGTGACATAAGGAGAAATTAAAACACCAAACACACTGGGACACAAATAAGTACACGCCGTCTTTCCAGATTTCTGTTGATGAAAATGTGCCTTTTATTTGCACAATTGGTGGTGTTTTTTTTGTTTTGTTTTTTATATATATATAAATATATTTCTTTCTCCCTTCAAAGTGCAATAGCTGATCTTCAATGGGGCATGCCTGTTCACTAGAGGTTGTGTTTTGCCCTGCTGCGTGTTGCTGCTTGAGACTACTGTTTCCTCTCTCTCTCTCTCTCTCTCGCTCTCTCTCTATCTCCGTCTCTTTCCCTCCCTCCCTTCCTCCCTCTCTATTATATATTCTAGATGTATCATTTCGAGATTCTGAATATAAATCTTTGTCGGAGGGAATCACACAGAAACTCACTATTTTGGGACAGGTAAAGTTGAGAAAAAAAAAATAAAGGAAATAAAAACATAGAAACAACAAGTCCAAATGATGTTTACAGATTTAATCTTTTGGTTGTATGGGTTTCTCATTATTCTGTATGACTGTTGGCAATAAAACCGTGAATGTGTAGAATCTCTATTGTTGTCTGTGCCGCAATCATAACAACGGTGGGTTTTTCTTTACGTTTTTACAGACGTGGGATGTAGATTCGCTTGACAACATCTTCAAGAAACCTCGAGCAAGTCCAGTCGCCCTTGTTTTAGCCTTGCTATAGATATGCCATGTCTTGGATGACAGAGAGTCTTCACAGACAGGTTTGCCTCATGTTTGCATGCGGATAATTTTAATTTACCCAGCCCCTCAATGAGATTTCTTTTGCTGCCACATCACAAAGTTGGTGAATTGTTATTTGTCTTGCTCAAAGCTCTGAACATCAGGTGTAAAAAAAAAAGCACAGCAATATATTGATAATTGATTGTTACTCTGGATAATCCACTCAATAAGATTGTAAAACGTCTGTTTTTGGCCACAAAGAAAAAAGGAGAAGCTATGATGACTTTCAATTATTCAAAGTGTTCCTGTTTCGTAAAGATTATGTTGCTGCTGCTGTTTCGAAACACCAACTGGTTTGCCAAAATGTCATGAATACATATCTAAAAACTATCAGCGTGCCTGTACACCACAATAAAACCTGACCTCTAAACGAGGCCGCACTCTGCTGCCCACACGAGGTAATCGGGATGAAGCATCCTTATGCATACTCTTTTTTTTTCACCTTTATTGTGTAAAAGCTTATATTTTCTGCTTCATATAAATAGCTGCATTTGATCAACTTTTACCGTAGCACATGCTGCATTCACATGCCTCTAGTGACGTGTTTCTTCATGCTTTTTCAGTTCACATAAAACATGCAGCAGCACAACCAGCAGATGGAGCCCTGTTATCACTTACACTACTGCCGTTGCCTCAGTTAACTTTCCTTGCTGAGTGGCAACAAATGCTGTTTTTTTTTGGTTTTTTTTATCGTGTTGCTACAGATGAAACAAAAAACACTTGGGTGTACAAATTCCAATTACAGTAACTGCACAGCATACTGTAGTAATACTGAGTAAATACAAAATTGCAGAATACATTGAACAATAAATACCTTTGGCTGTTCATCATTATAATAATAGTTGCCTACAATCATTCTACAATACATTGTTTTTTAGTGCTATAATTGCACTTTTTATTAGCTGCAGGCGAATGTTCACTTTTTGACTGTGGCTCATCAAGAGCACCATTTCATTCGACGTTTGTCCTTCATTATTCTGCATAATGGTCAAAACTGGAGATACTTGGTTCTTACTGGACACTAGATGTGACAAAGAGGGAAGATTGAGACAGTCACTGTACTTAATTGCCTCATGCATTAATTTGCGTAAAGTTGCGTGTGAACATTTGAACTACTGCCCAGCAGCAAATGCTTCAAATCTGCCCTTTAGGCATCCTTCATTTTAAATCCCTGTCCCTCATAATCCCTTTTGTATTCCAATGCATTCCACTGTGAACAGGCCCCTAAATATATAGATTATTTTCACCCTTCCTTCAGTCTTTTCTCTCACTCTCAAGGACAGCCTCAGCAGCACCTCTGCTTGCACCCGCCACCACAGAGACCTGGCCGTGGCCTGTGTCCGTCTCCTGCTCCTTGTCCAGATCTGCCTGCTTGGAGCCCTGCTGGTTCTGGTTAGGGTTGTTCTGGCTGCTCCAAGACTTGCTTCTGCTGCGGCTCGGCTCCAGAGACTGCTTGTTCGCGCTGCCGTTTATGGAAACTTTCGCCTTGTAGCAAACGCCACAAACCAGACCCAGGAAGGCCCGTCTCATCTCGCGGCTGGCCAGAGTGTAGATGACCGGGTTCATGGCGGAGTTGAGCACGGCCACGGCAATGAACCAGTCCGCCTGGTAGAGGATGTGGCAGCGTTGCTCGCACGCCACATCCATCAGGAGCAGGACAAAGATGGGCGTCCAGCAGGCAATGAACACCCCGACGACGATGATGACGGTGCGCAGCAGGGACATGGCGTGCTCAGAATTGCTGTGCTTGCCCACCTTTCTGCTGCTGGACTTAACCAGGATGTAGATGCGGGCGTAAAGGATTGACATGGCTAAGAGCAACACCATGAAAACTGTGATGCAGAAAGCTACGTATTTCTTGGAGTAGAGAGGGAGGACAGTTGAGCAATCAGGGAGGTTGTCCAGGCAATTCCAGCCTAGAATAGGCAAAGCTCCAAGAGTTATAGCAATCAGCCAGCAGGTCCCTATGAGAAGGAAGACTCTGTACTTCTTGTTGGCGTCATAAGGCCTCATTTTGATCATAGTCAGGTGCCTCTCTATAGCAATAGCCAGGAGACTGAAAATGGATGCACCAAGTGCTACGAACATGCTGCCCTCTCTCACAAACCACAGAGCAGTTGAGAGGTGCAGGGTCTTCTCTCCGGACAGGAGCAGGTTGACCACGTAAGCGACTCCAGCCAGCAGGTCGCACAGCGCCAGGTTGGCGATGAAGAAGTACATGCGGTTGTGGAACCGGTGGTTCCTCCATATGGCCACCAGCACAGTGAGGTTCTCCAGGACAATGAAGCTGCATATGATGAGGAAGAAAATGGTTTTAAAGTCCAGGGTGCCAGAGCTTGCGCCGACGTTAGTCCGGTTGTCCAGCTTTCCTGTGGAGTTGTAGTGGAGTTGTATCTGATGGTTGATCATCTTCGAAACACTGGCTGTGGACACTGGATGTCAGACTTGAGCAGGGAGTCCAGTGTCCACTGTGTTCAACTGCAGCAGAAGATGAGAGTCTTAGGTTATCATTCTGCCACTATTATAGTATAATGTCCCACTTTATCTTAAGAATTTCAACTGTTTCTTTTGAAACAAGGGGTCATTGAGTCTAGAAAATACCTGCAAACAGTTTACAATAAACACAGAGTCAACACCTTAAAATAAACTGTGATGTTTGTTTACACAGGACTTATTATTAAATTTATTAAATATAAATTAAAAGAGGCTTATTCAGGGTTAAATTTTCTTCGGCTTCTCAAACATGACATTTCGTCTAATTCTTAATCACACTAGGTTACAAATGACACCGAGGTCTTTTAACGGGTTTAATTGGCCACTTCGTGCAGATTCAAGCGGTCTACTCTCCTCAAGATTTGACACAACTCACCGCTGGACGCTCGCAGTTCTTGTCTGGCTGAAAGTTAAGAGCACACCGATGGAGACAGCTGCATTTCATCGCTGAGTTGTCGATAGCGTCGCCTTATTTCCTTGAAGGGAACTTAAAATATCTTCTGCTTCACTGGAAGAAAGCTGCTCCTCATCTTTTTTACTGATCTCTGAAAACTCCGGAGTTGTCGACGGCTGGGCTGGAAGTCACACCCCTCCCCTCCCCTCCCCTCCCTCCCTCTCCCTCCTCGAGTCCGGACAGAGAGAGCAGAGACGCAGCTGGAGGGGTTAGCTCAACTCACCAAGAATATCAAACCAAGAAGGAGGTATGTGGAAACCCAACACGCACCAGTGATGATATGTTGCCGTGTCACTTTGGCCCCACATAAGGTTATTTGTAAGCATACATAAAGCACAGTTTACTTTTTAAAGTTGTAACACAATTACATAACGTGCTGAGCGGGCAGTTAATTAGGCTACCTGTGTATTTAGAGATGCAAACACACACAAAATTAGCAGTTGCAGTTAATTTAGTGTTATCTCTTTGCGTTATATTTATTTATTTTTGTTCACACAAGTTCGAAATTGCTCCACAAAGCTGTTTTAAGCCTTTTGAACAGACATTTTAAGCAAATTAAACTAGCCTGTGTTGCTGTAGCAACAGAAGCTATAGCAATAATTTGAGCTTGACTGCTGATTATTTAAGGTAGCTAATGTTGCTAGTTAGCAAGCTACTAATAATTTAAGCTATCTTATATTTTTGTTTACCGGCTAGTTAGCTATCAAGTAACAATTTAAGATAGCTAATATGGGTATTGTTTTTAAATAGCTAGTAAGCAAGCTAGTAATAATTTAAGATAGTTTATATTTCTGTTTACTGGCTAGGCTAGTAAGCAATCAAGTAACAATTTAGGATAGCTAGTATGTGTGTTGTTAACTAGCTAGTAAGCAAGTTAGTAATAATTAAAGATAGCTAATATGGCGATTGTTAGCTAGTTAGCTAGCTAGTAATGATTTAAGATAGCTAATATGGCTATTGTTGTCAGTTAGCTATAATTGTTAATTAGCTAAGGAGCTAGCAAGTTTAAGCTAGCTGCATAACTAGTTTTGTGCAATGAGTGTATGTAGCTAGGTACTGAAATAGCTTACCAAGAAGAAATAAACTAGACAGAGCTAAAATTAGGAACTTTATTAGTTCTAAATTGGGAGTTATTGTACCGCAGCTGACTGAGAACAATAGATAAATAAGGAAACCTCAATTAAATTAAAACCTGAATATAATAAATATCTGCACAGACAATAATACCATACTACAAACTGATAAAAGAACCTAAAGTAAAATGATAACCACAATTCAACTTAAAGCAACAAAATTCAAGCAAATATGTTGAAGCTTAAGAGTTTGCCTCTGGAGGTTTATCCACTCATCATAGCTAACTTTAATAAAAGCCTAGAGTCTGCAGGACTCTGCATATTGCCTGATTCACTTTTGACGTGGACGAGAAGTAGAAAGAGAGGGCAAACAATATGCGGTAAGCGTTTAGGTTAGGATGACTGCAGCCCATCCTTTGTTCTGGTCTCTCTGTTGTGACCTCATATCCAGGAAGGATGGGCAGGGCTGGCAGCAAGGAGTCTGAGAGGCAGAAAGACAGATGATGACTTTTTAAAATAGATGTGACAAAGTGGACTCTACACTTTGAGGAGCTTTTAAGATGCTCCTGACTAAGATCTCAACATAAAATGGCCCACTTGAGACTAAAACAATAAACATTATTTTTGAACAAAAGAGCTTGAGAGCCCAGAATAACTGAGTCACAAACTAAAATGTTAAAATCTTGTTTCTTTAGTACTTTAGTACAGATTGTGCTACACATACCACAATTTTCCCCACACAAAGCACATACCATTCTGTGTCACGGACCAAATCATTAAATAGCAGATATCTTCCAGGGTCTGTGGTTATTAACCCAGAGGAATGTTTTGCGCGGTCGAATAAACAGCTGTGGTCTGGCATCGGTCCATTAGCATTGTTACAGTCACAATTCTCAGTCGCTTCCTGCAGGTCACACTGTGCCAGAGGCAATGGGAAAATTTCAGGGGAAAAGCCAAATAGTTACTGTGGACCCGCAGCAAATCTGGGACCAATCACAGAGTGGGTCCATGTGAAGGCAGCTGGATTAACAGGCCGAGAACATGGTTGGAAAAACCTTGGGTTTTTTAGCAAACGGCAGTGATGTGGGGCTCACATCTGCATTTACATAAACTTTGGTCCAAATATGAAACCATCAGCAAGTACTAACCCATAATATGTGGTTTGAGTGAGTCTATGTGTATTCATAGACTGCTGAAGAGGAACTTGGGTGGAGGGGTTTCACTTCTGCAGGACCACCCTCACTAAAATGTTACTTTGTAGGCAGCCATTTCTTTGGTTAAAGTGAGGCTGGATTTTCCTGTCATCTTCGTCAGCAGGACAGTAATTAAAGTCCTCTGTAGCTGCCATTTTTCAGCATGAGACGTTGTAAGACTCCCCTAAATCATCAGTGCACCATATGTGCGATTTCCTGCTATTATAATGCTATATTATTTAAGTGTAATCTACAAGCTGAAACCCCTTATTTGAAAGTACTGTACAATATAACCTTCCTTCACAGTAGCTGACCTTACAGATGGTAAAACCATTCCTCGGGGAAGGTTTCCACTGCTTAGCTACAGCCAGCCCCAGACATTTTACAGTATACAGTTTTTATGTGTCACTGTTTAAATAAACATAACCAGTACTACACTAATGAACACCTTCAAGTTTGATATTGAAATTTTACTTTACAGCATCAAGGTGGAGCTATAACTAGCACTGCTTTATATACATTTGGATTTAATAGAATAACCTAAATAATTAAATTAGATATGTTGTTTATGTTTTAATCTTTATTTTTTTAATAGACTTTGTGCAGGATCAACTCACTGTCTATAGATGTAGAACATTTAAGTAACAACTCTTGACTCCAGGCATGAACATATCAAGGTATTCATTATTAATCATAATGCAACATTAAAGCAAAGCACACTCACGGATGTGTGTTTGTATAAAGTACATTCATAATTGATTATAATGCAGGTTGTGTGACTGGTAACATAAACGACTCTCATTCAAAGCAGGAAACTAATTGTTAAATGAGAAATGGACCGACAGAATAAAGATAAGGGCCCTGTGCTTTAGTGCTATAGGCTTATTACAAAATCTATTGGGCCGACATCCCTGTAGGCATTACTCTGCCAGGTTTTGCCTTGTTCATGCTCTCAACCCGTCATTAGAGTGCAAGAGCTGGGGTCAGCTCCGTGGGCAGTGGGCACATCCATGTGCAATTACATGAAAGCAACTGCCTTTAATTTCACCCTCGCCTTTTTTGAGGCAAAACACACCCCATGAGTCTGGGCTACAAATCTGAGGCGGACAGTCCCCTCCTGCCCTGTGGCTTTGTGGTGGCAGTATTTCTAGGCATGGCGGTGTCTTGCATGCAGCTTAACAGAACACGGGTTCGGAGATGTATCTGGGGCATAATTTCAGCTGTGGCACAGTTTAGTCTAGGCTCTGCCAACTTCAGAAGGCCACACAAACAGAAATAGGTCTTTAGTTCTGTCATTTCCTTGGCTGCAGAAATATTTAGCGCTCTTACCTTCAGTTCTTCTGTTAAGTGCAGCACTTTTAATTTTCCATTTAATTTGTTTCCAGCTGAGAGATTGAACAGATGAGTTTTTTTTTTTTTTTGTTGAGATTCTGCCAGTGGGTCTGACATCAGTAATACTACAGTAGCTCCTCTACCAGTGATCCAGTGTCAGACTGGTTGACTTTACTGTAAAAGCAAAAGTTTAATGGACTGAAATCACTTAACACTGAACGTGGAAAAATCCCAGAAGCCGCAGTTTTTCTGTACTTGACTCATTCTGAAGGCTTGCGTGATAATTGCATGGTTTCCAGCCAAGGTCATTGCCTGCTCTGCTGCATGTGAGCACACGTAGTATTTTACCAGCCTCCAAACAAAGTACATGCAAATGAATCAAATATCAGAAATACAGTAGGTTTAATTCTTTACTAATACTTACAGATCAGCTAAAGTATTGCCTGTACCATGTATTCATATAGTAATATAATAATACAGTAATTCTTATCAAATATGATACTATAAAATAACAGTATTAACATTATTATTATTAACATTTAACAATATTTATATTTCAACTTCTAAATTTCAAGTTATTTACCCAGTTAGCCTCTGTTAGCTAGAGCAACAACAATGTCCACTATCCATTTCTTAATATTTGGTACATTTGGGCACAATAAGAGAGTTAGAATATCTATACTTATATACGATATTTACTGTGAAACAGAAAATACAAATACAACGTGTTATATCTTAAATTGTGAGACGAATACATTAAGTAATTAATATTTTGAAATAAATTAGATGTTAAGGATTAAATACAGGTTATTTGTGTAAGGTATCAGACTTCAATTCTGCAGAGAAACGAGAGCAAGGTCTCTTGCATACAGCTGTCGGACGTTTTGTATGAGTATTAATGTTGGATTTAGATGAAAACAAAAATGTTTTCAAATCATCAAAATCATCCCCAATTGCAAGTCTGTGGATTCCTGAACTGACAGCCTGGATGATGTTAGCATAAAGTCTGACACCACTTTATCAGGCTGGATGATGTTAGCATAAAGTCTGACGCCACTTTATCAGGCTGGATGATGTTAGCATATAGTCTGACACCACTATCAATTTGCTGCTGGCTCTGACGTTTGCATTATTTGAAAAGGACAGGAAATGTTACTGACAAATACTGAGTTTTGCTTCCGTCTCAGGCAGGGTCTAAGACTAAGAAAAGACTAAGAACATCAGTGCTACATGTTGTAAATGCAGGCCCTTTATTTTAATTCTGTCTTCACATTTTGTTAAGCCTATATGGCCCCGATAACTTGTCAGTCAGGCTGCATTAGGTAGGGGGAAAAGCGGTTTTCTTTTTGCTGAGTGCAATTGCCTCGGCCTTCCAGACAGTTAATGTGAGTGTAAAGCAAGGGCTGATTTATCACAAGGCTGAGCAGGGCTTTTCTCTCCCAGGCCCATTAGATCTGCAGTACTCAGAGCATGTTGTATTGATGTCCAGCAGTCATTGTTCATTGCCTGCTGAACGGATGGCTGTTACATTGTCATTAACCAGGAAGGAATTTGGAAGGCAGGCTTCGTATATAGTCCCTGATATCACAGTGCATTATATGTATTATTTACAGCTTCTGTTTTCACAACTTGACCTTCTTCTTAATACATCAGCATATTTGAAAAATAAATTATGAAATTAATCAATAGAAGTTACCATTTTAAAGGAATAGAAAATGCATTCAGGGTTCAATAAGTCAAACTGATCAACCTTCATTTATAATAAATTTGTGGTAAACATGCTTTAGCTTCTTTATGTTAGTTTCATATTCAACAGGCATCCAAAGTCAAAAGAAATCTTCCTCTCATGATTAAAATCAGGAACCTTTTCTAAAAGGTGCATTCTTATGGGGGCACACACATTTATGTTGGATATTAGTGCTTTCTCTATTTATGATTGCTTATTGTTTTTATAAATGCTGTGTTTTTTCCACGTCATGTGAATTATTGATGTAAAATCCAGTGTTACAGTTCATAATAAAGTGTAATAAAATGTATAAATAAGGTAAATAGAGTAATAATGTATACAAATTGTTTTATTTCTTACAGTCATGTGCTCACGCTCTATGCAATGTGTGCAGCCGTACTGCCTCAAGGATCAGGACCAGTCATTACAAACTGGGTGAGTTATTTACTAGGGGTGTGCATCTCTCCAATATAAGACGATTCGATACGTATCTAGATACATGGCAGTGTTTCCCATTAATTAACGAGACTGTGGCGGCCCGCCACAGTCTCGTTTGGACCCGCCACAGTCTTATTTGACCATTAAAAAAAATAAAAATAAAAAATCATAAAAAAAATAAAAATAATAATAAATAAATAAATGATGATGATGATGATAATAATAATAAACAGTATTTCACCATCTCTAATCACTGTCAGTCAGCCCATCCCGGTGTACTCGGTCTCTCCAGCCCGCGAGTGAGTGCACTCGCACTCGCACTCACACACACATACACACGTATATGTCTCGCTGCATTGTCTGGAGCTTTACTGGCTGCACCTGGCGCTATCCAGTCATACATCTGAGGACAGCAGGACGGCATTTGAAGAGAATTTGAGAATTTTTTGAGAAGAGAAACGACGAGATGATCTATGGCAGGGGTGCTCATTACGTCGATCGCGATCGACCGGTAGATCGCGAAGGTAGTGCGGGTAGATCGCGTGCAGCCGAATTTTTTTTTTTAGATGTTAGTCTAAAACATTAATCTGTTGCGCCTCCAAAACAAACAGCAAGACAAACGTTCATCTTTATTTATTTTTACTTTATATTTGTAACATGCCCTCAGTTCAGCGGCACACATCCACAGCCACGCACAACTTCAACAACAACTCAACACTACCGTCTTTCTTAAAGAGACAGCGCTATTTTTCTAAAGGTGCAGTGCACCAGTTTTTCTTGATAAAAATAAAAACAAAGATGGATAGAGCTTTTAACACTGTAGCACCAATTTATATGACAGTTAATATGACTAATATATATATATATATATATATATATATTTATTATGAATGAACCAACTGCCCCCCCCCCCCCCCCCCCCCCCCCCGGACCCTGCCACCACAGTCTCCTAAAATCCTGTGGGAAACACTGCATGGGGTACGAAACGATTCAGGAAGGATACATTTTAAAAACAACCGATTCGATTCAATTCGGTAGGATTTGATCCGATCCGATCGGATTCGGTACGATTCAGTGCAATATGATGTAATCCGATGAGTCTGTGCAAATTCTCATTTGTCCAGGTCAAAGGCATCTCTAGGCAATTGAATCAGGTCAACTGGACTTGGTTTTTGTCTGTGAAGGCGTTTCGCTTCCTTATCCAAGTGGCTTCATCAGTTCGAGAGACGAGCAGCAAGTCTGACTAGCCCGCAGACACAGACAAAAACCAAGTCCAGTTGACCTGATTCAATTGCCTAGAGAGTAATCCGATATAGTTCCTTGTTTAAAGTAGACATTTTACATTATGAATGATCCAAAATCAATCCTAAAAATGTGATATTGTTTACCTTCATAGTGATAAATTTAATAGAGTCTCGCGAGATTTTTGCGGGAAAGAGAGAGAGAAAGAGAATAAGCAAGCGGGGCTTCCAGCTGTATTGCTGATATACCGTAAATTCCGGACTATAAGCCGCTACTTTTGTCACTTGCTTTGGACCCTGCGGCTCATACAACGAATTATGGATTTTTACAGCTAACGGTCACCAGGGGCGCACTATCATGGAAGCGCAGGAGCGAGACAGACAGTTTGCGCCAGGTAACGAGAGCAAAACAAACCAAGTGAGTCCAAATGCAGTACGAGAGCTGCTTTTAAGTTAAAGGCGATCGATCTGGCTGACTTTTCTGGTATAGTAGGCTGGTTATTTTGATACAGTAAACGGCCGTGTTACTGCACCTTTACTGCTGTGTTGGCTGTTTTCGAAAAAGATGCTAGTTATTTAGTTGAGCAGCCGGGTTACTGCACTTTTGCTGCCGTGTTACAGGCAAGCACTTTTAAAAACGAATTAAATTTAGCCATTTAACGTTATTGACTCGTCAAGCGTTGTAAGCTTTGTTTTTTGTTATACTGCACTACTACAGTACTATGACTGCAGGAAGTGCGCTAGGAGCGCACCGTTGTATTATTTGTGCGCTGCACGAATGCTGTTTGTAATCAAAGATGTGAAAGTTTGATCGATTGATTGAAAGATTTATTGTGTTTCTCAAATGTAAATAAATGGGACGCTTTGCGTTTCCAAACAGTCATTTCTGTCCCGACAATCCCCTCCGTGGTAGAAGAAACCCTTACGGTAATTAAACATTAAAACACCAGCGGCTTGGGTGCGGCTTATATATGGAACAATCTGTAGTTTCCCCAAAATTTAGCTGGTGCGGCTTATAGTCTGGAAATTATGGTAATAACCCGATTCATAACTTTGTAATCGGCCCATCGACCGGTTCGTGGTACATTTAGATCGGTCCAGGGGCTTGTGTATCGATGCACTCACATCTTTTAAATCAAAACCGATTTCCGATTCATATCGGTAATTTGTTACATTCCTATTATTTACAGTATTACACAGCAATGGTAGCTTTGGTTTTGGACGTAGCAACAACAGTTGATAGGAATCTGTTGTAAAAATATACTGTCATGGCTACAGTATAAGTCATGACATGATTGGTGATGACAATACTAGCATGGGAAAGAAATATATATTCCAGCGAAATAGTGGACTTTTTCATCATATTTGAATACAAATTTGAACAGTACCTACATCTAAACAAGGAAAAGGTCAATGAAAAATTTTCAGTCATGGTATATTTCTAAAAGCAAAGAAAAAAATAGTTTAAGGAACTTACTGTAAGTGATGCTATTTGTATTTTGTCTGACACAGTCCATTATTTGCCTGTATTGTATAGGCAAATAATTAATTCGAAAGTGCCTGACCTCTGAATTTACCTTCAGCAGTGGTAAATTAGTTTGCATGATAATATTAATAGTTTAAATTAACAGAACTGACAAGTAAGTGATGCTGCTCTGTTATTTTAACACTGTCTTCACTTGTTGACTACCTGTCCAACAATCAGTCGACTTGCTGAAACTTCTGACATTCTCAAATCTTGGCACCTAATCTGGAGCAGCTGGTTTGAATTTTAAGTGAATCAACGAATATAATTGCTAATCCAGTGTGAGGGATCTATTAGTTGTTTTATTTTGAATTCAAATGGAACCTATGATCTTGTGGTTACAACATGGCAAGCTTTTTTTACACAACTCGTTTTTTGCATTTACAAGGTTATTTATTGCAATTGAAGTCGTGCAAGTCCAATGATCAGCCTGAAATGGTACAAAGGTAAGTACTGAACAGCCAGAGGTTAAAAAAAAAAAGGTTTGGTTACCCAAAACTAGGGATGGGAATCGAAAACCGGTTCTTGTTGAGAACCGGTTCCCAGTGTTTCAATTCCTTTGAATTGTTTGCAAAATTTGCAAACGATTCCCTTAACGATTCCAGGGGGAACGATGACGTCATCACGCGCATTGCGTAGCTTACGCTCAGTCAATAGTAAACATGGCACCCAAGCGGAACAAACGCTCGAAAGTCTGGTTGTATTTCACCAAAAAAGACGAAAACAGGGCCACTTGCAATACTTGCAATGTGGATATATCGTCAAAGGGAGGAAATACCACTAACATGCTAAAACATTTACGTACACAGCATGCAATAACAATAAATGAATGTCGCGTTTTCGATCCGCTCCGGACTAACAGTTCTCAAACCACCAGCAGCAGCAGCAGCAACGTTAGCATGTCCTCGGCTAATAAAACTGCAGGTAACTAATTAACTAACAAACACTGCCTATCATATTAGCTGTGTAAAACTTGCTGTTAGTAACGGTTAACGTTAAATGAATGCCTTCTCATGCATTACATTTAGATGACCATCACGAGAGACAGAGTCTGGCTGGCTCAGAGCCAGAGGCTGGCAGTGCTGCCTCCAGTTCACGGCTGAAAATGTTGGACATTCTTGTGGAATTGCCACAGAATAATTTATGTTGTATTTTGTTAATTTCTACAGAAGAAGAATATTTATTTTATTATTTAATAAATTTTTTTTATTGGTGATGCTAATCAACAATTTATTGTCCTTTTTTTCCAAATGAGAATCGATAAGGGAATCGATAAAGAACCGAATCGTTAAGCAGAATCGAAAATGGAATTGGAATCGTAAAAATCTTATCAATTCCCATCCCTACCCAAAACTGAAAAATAATGTACATTTCAGAATTATACAAAAAGGCCTTTTTCAGGGAACACAAAGTGGGTTAACAATTTAAAGCTGTTCTGCAGCAATGAAAGTTGAATCAGCCTTGAAAGCTGGTGCTACTAATTCCTACAAGTGTTCCAACTTTTCTTGATTACTTACAACCCCCTCTGTCTGCATAAAAGCAGTGTTGGAACACACTGTGGTACCAGACCCTCATGCGCATCAGGTGAACAGTATTGTGCTGCAGAAAGTAGTGTGTTGCTACAAAAATGGCGAGAAAAAGGCAATTACCAATGGAAGAGAGACAGACCATCATAACACTTAAAAATGTAGGTCTTTCAAGAAAGGTCTTGCAAAGAAAGTCAAGGTGTCAGTGAGTATGGTTTTCTTCACCATCAAAAGGCACTCAGAAACTGGGGGAAACTCTGACAGGAAGAGGCCTGTCAGACCCAAAGCCACAACTGAATCAGAGGACAGAGAGTTAACAGCTTGCATGATAGGCGGCTCACAGGACAACAGCTTCAAGCACAGCTTAATGGTGGTCGTAGTAAGCAAGTCTCAGTTTCAACTGTGAAGAGAATACTTCGAGCTGCAGGTTTGACAGGATGAGTTGCAGCAAGAAAGCCATTGCTAAGATGTCAGAATAAGACAAAGAGGCTCGCCTGGGCCATGAAACAACCGCCATTGGACTACTGAAGACTGGAAGAAGGTATTATGGACTGATGAATCAAAGTTTCAAATCTTCGGTTCATCACACAGGATCTTTGTACGCCGTCTAGTAGGCGAGAGGATGGTTTCACAGTGTGTGACATCAACTGTCAAACATGGAGGAGGAAGTGTGATGGTCTGGGGCTGTTTTGCTGGATCCAGGGTCGGTGACTTGTACAGATTGAGAGGCACCCTGAACCAAAACGGCTACCACAGCATTCTGCAGCGCCATTCAATACCCTCTGGTATGCATCTAGTTGGTCAGAGGTTCATCCTACAGCAAGATAATGACCCAAAACACAAGTCCAAGCTATGCCAGAACTACCTCAGGAAAAAAGAACAAGATGGTAAGCTTGAAAACATGGAGTGGCCAGCACAGTCTCCAGACTTAAACCCCATCGAGCTGGTTTGGGATGAACTGGACAGAAGAGTGAAAGCCAAGCAACCTACAAGTGCCACACATTTATGGGAACTTCTGCAACAGACTTGGGAAGAACTTTCTGAAGAATATTTGATTTTTATTGTAGAAAGAATGCCACGAGTGTGCTCAGCTGTTATATCTGCCAAAGGTGGCCACTTTGATGAGTCAAAAGTTTAGAATACATTTTGGTCTATAAATTGATTCCATGATTTCTTTTTCAACTCAAATTGCTTATTTGTTCTATGCTTTCATTTCAGAGTGCAGTGAGACACTAAACTGAATAATTTTCAGTAAAAAAAACCTTTTGACCAGTAGTGTATATATACTATCTGTCCAAAATAAAATTGTCGCCACCAAAAAAACCACACACTGCAATATTTCGTTGGACCGCCTTTGATTGCAGCATACTTTCGCTGTGGCATTGTTTCGATAAGCCTCTGCAATGTCACAAGATTTATTTCCATCCAGTGTTGCATTCATTTTTCACCAAGATCTTGTATTGATGATGGGAGAGTCTGACCACTGAGCAAAGCCTTCTCCAGCACATCCCAAAGATTCTCAATGGGGTTAAGGTGTGGACTCTGTGGTGGCCAATCCATGTGTAAAAATGATGTCTCATGCTCCCTGAACCACTCTTTCACAGTTTGAGCCAGATGAATCCTGGCATTGTCATCTTGGAATATGCCTGTGCCATCAGAGAAGAAAAATCCATTGATGGAATAACCTGGTCATTCAGTATATTTAGGTGGTCAGCTGACCTCATTCTTTGGGCACATAATGTTGGCACATAACCTAGACCTGAGCAACCGCAGCAACCCCGGATCATAGCACTGCCCCCACAGGCTTGTACAGTAGGCACTAGGCATGGTGGGTGCATCACTTCATATGCCTCTCTTCTTACCCTGATGCAATGGTTCCCCACTATCCGTCCAGTTTTTAATAATGCGTTGGACAGTTCTTAACCCAATTTTAGTAGTTTCTGCAATCTCCTTAGATGTTTTCTTCATGATGCGTGCCAATGATTTGACCATTTTGATTTCAACATGGTTGCTTAAGAAATGAGAAGCTACTTATTGCATCAGTTGTAGTCAGTGTTGTGCAAGTTCACGCTAAACAAGAACATCACTTTCTGGCCAAAAAAAAAAAAAAAATTCGCCACACTAATATTTCGTTGGACCGCCTTTAGCTTTGATTACAGCACGCAAGCATTCGCTATAGCCCTGTTTCGATAAGCTTCTGCAATGTCACAAGATTTATTTCCATCCAGTGCTATGATCTGGGGTTGCTGCTGTTGGCCAGGTCTGGGTTCAGCAACATTATGTGCCCAAAGAATGAGGTCAGCTGACTACCTGAATACCAGGTTATTCCATAAATGGATTTTTTTCTTCTCTGATGGCATGGGCATATTCCAAGATGACAATGCCATTCATTCATTCATTCATCCTCTGTAACCACCTGTCCTGTGAAGGGTCGCGGGAGGGCGAGAGGCAGGGTACACCCTGGACAGGTCGCCAGTCTATCACAGGGCCTATACAGAGAGACAGACAACCATTCACACTCACATGTACACCTACGGCCAATTTAGAAACATCAATTAACCTAACGAGCATGTCTATGGACAGTGGGAGGAAGCCGGAGTACCTGGAGAGAACCCACGCAGACACAGGGAGAACATGCAAACTCCACACAGAAAAACCACGCCACTGTGCTGTCCTTGGCCTTAACCCCATTGAGAATCTTTGGGATGTGCTAGAGAAGGCTTTGCACAGTGGTCAGACTCACAACACTGGATGGAAAAAAAATCTTGTGACATTGCAGAAGCTTATTGAAACACTTACACAGCGAAAGCGTGCTGTAATCAAAGCTAAAGGCGGTCCAACGAAATATTAAAGTGTGGGACCTTTCTTTTTTTGGTGGCGAAACACTTGTAAATCCAAAAAAAATAAAAAAAGAATCCAAATCAACAAACATGCACCTACACTGAAATAAAAGGGTTTCTCAATTTGTATTACTAAAGCTTTTAAATTATTCAGCTACTTCTAAAGCCATCCAAAACCATTAAGGAGTTTAGCTCTTACGCTATTGGTGAGGAAATACTGGACGGGCTACATGGAATTGATTACTTGCCTCAAAATGCGTTTCAATCAGTATCCCCGTCATCACTGCTTTTTATTTTTATTCATTTCTCATAACCTCGTAAGTGATATAACCTTAAGAACATGTTTAAAACCAGTTATGTCTAAAATGTTCCAGAGAAGACCTCAGTTAGAATCTACATATTGCTTTTCTGCACAAGGCAGACAACATTAGTTTTATATAATGAGATTATCTACAGAAAATGTTCTGTTGGATCAATGTTTTGCATCTCCATTTGCCTACTGGGTGTTAATGTATAACCTTGTACTATATTTAGTTTAATCTCACTAAATCTTTCTTCAGTTTTCATTGTGATTTCACAAAAAAATACATATTTTCTCATTTCAAACACATTCCCAGTATGATTCAGGCTGACTCTTTTCAAGAGATGTAAAAATGTATTTGTGTTTGCTTCCTGTTTGTGGAATCAATAACGCTGCTCTTCAGCTAGCTATAAACTTGCAAAGTAAGATGTATAGTAAGTGAACAGGAAACCATTACAGCTTGTCTGATTAATAGTAGGTGTATCTTACACAATCCTGCCGTGCATCCCGGGGACGGATGTCTGCCAGTATACTGCATGTACCTGCATGTGTACTGCATTTTCAAGCGGACATTGATTGGGCTTTATAGCTGCTGCTTACATCGAGAAAAAAAGTAAGGCAATAATACTTGGAACTGCCAGCAGTGTAACTCAAAGCAGGTGTTCCTCTTGGGAATGGATACCCCCCAAAATCACCACGTTATTTTCAAGTTGAGCATATGCATTAGTGTGGTTTGTTATCGTAAAAAACATGTTCCTAATAAAACATCTTCTTTTGTTTATATCTTCCAACATGGCTTATCACAGGCGTTCACTAGAAACCTCATTAGAAACTGGTGACTGCTTATGTTTCAACTGATTTATACTTTTGGAGGTCAAAATGTGTGAGATTTGAAAAAAATCTTTATGAATATCCAAAGTGGGTCCATTTTTTATTTGCTTACACAAATGTTTAGACAATCAGATCACTCTGTCGTCTCAAGGGATCTGTGAGTGTGTGGGTCATGAGGAGGATCAAAGTGTCCGGTAGTATTCTTTAAATAATAAACCTTGAAAGTAGAATCAGTCCTCATGGTGACGCTCACTTTATTGAATATATCTACATACTATATTCACTTGCTGTGGGCTTTGTCATGATTTTTACTGGTATGTTAAGTAGAGCTCGGTGGCTATTGTGAAATAGTAAAACCTTCATGTGTTTATAAATATTTCATTATATGTTCAGATGACTGGTGCCTTCCTGACCATGGCTCCCTTAGATTACACACACACACACACACACACATTTTATTTCAGTCTGCCATTGATGACTGAGGGAGTCTCTGAGTGGCTGTCTGGTGCTGATGAGCTAAAGTCTGAGAGCGCAGCTGACAAACTGTCTGCAGCTCAGAAGTATGCTTCACGAGTTTAGGGAGTTAAGGGAGTAAAGTGTGTTACACTGGACATTATAATCTGTTTATGTGTGTATATAAGGATCTTGCTGTAATGTTAAAAATCTTATATACTGAGCCACAGTTCAGTTTAATTTTATTTATATAGCGTCATTAACAATACAGATTATCTCAAGACGCTTTATAACCCCCAGAGCAAGCCTTAAGGCGATGATGGCAAGGAAAAACTTCCTTTTAACAGGAATGAGCAGAACCCAGCTCATATGGAGGGACCCATCTGCCTAAGGCCAGTCGAGTACAGACAGAAAAGAGGGCCGAGATAAACATACATCTGTCATAGATACATACATCTGACTAAAGCGTACATGTAGAATCTGATGATGATACAAATACAACATATAGCTGATGATGTTACATGAGAATATAAGAGGAATCATAGGCAGGTTGGAGAATTGTTCATTCAGGTAGGAGTGGATAACTGCAGGAGGCCATGAAGACTGGGCAGGTTGATGAGACAACAGATGTAGTATGGAGCTCCACAGGAAACACACAACTCCAGGCCACTCACTGCCACAAGATTTTTTAAATATACTCTAGGAGATGACACATCCCATACAACAAGGTCAAACATACGTTCTTTATTCAAGATGCCAAACAACAAAACTAATTTGCTTTACCACCAGTGGTTTAGTAGTCATCATATCAGTCGGCTTTTGCCTACCCTATAAATACACATAGTAGACTTTCGTTTCTAAGAATCAAATTTGTCGCACTGCTGTCAGACAGAGCCGGCTTCCTTAAAAGGTCTCGCACGACATTTCATGCAAAAAACAAGAAGGCTCCAGGAAACTGAACTTTATATCATATCAAGATCTAGTTACCTGCTCATCCACACTGAGAGGAGAACATGTTTCCAGCTAACGACATCTGTGTTGCTGGGCTCCCCTTTCTGGAGACATTATCACTTACTGTCATTATAAATCAATGAGTGCTAAGTCCTGAACAAAGACACAAGACTGATATTAAACCCATAGACATATTCATGGTAAGTAAGTCATTTTTGATTTTTGATTTTTTTAGAGAACGTTGCAGATTTTCAACCTCATCTCTATTTGTCCATCTTTTGTGCTTGTGCACAATGCTTTCTGGTGCATATAGGCAGGGTAAGTAATGTGATACAGTGTATTACAATGTTATTTTATGTTTATTTAACTCGGGTTTGTGTTCTCAGAGAAATTGAGACCAAGTTCTGATACTAAATTCAAAGCAGCTCTTTTAACACTTACGTCAAAAAAGGAAGTATCTGTGATGTTGATCCAACCACTCTATCAGTTTGTGCACACACTTCCTTAAAGTTTGATGATAGTTTTGAGTTATTTTTGTATACCATACAATGACGCAGTATATATAAATTCATTAAGTAACAATAGTGTGCTGAAGTTTTCTATCAGCACCAAAATATTTAGCCTTCAGTAAACTGGGAGCCACTGACATGGATATCACTGAGCTACTTTCTAATTATGCTGTACTTATTGTTCCTTGTACTTGAGAAAAAAAACTACTTTTTTCAAGGTTCTTTGTTTTGAAGGTGTTTCCTCACTGGCCTCTGAGAAGCCCCACAGAGAACATCAGACCCTGTTACCTTCAGCAGTCCCTGTGGTCTAACTTGTGGCTGCATTGTGTTGCTGCATTGTCACTCCGCTTCCTCGGAGGATGTCCCATTAGGAAGGCTATGTGTGTGCAGGCGCAATTTGCGCACACGTAGCATGCAGAGCTAGACAGTGCAAATGCCGCAATGTATGTGCAACCGCAGACCTCAGAGGATCAACAAGTAAAATCAGGGAGGGGTACCCAGAAAACACCACAGGTCAGGAAGCTGCACCTCAGGAGGGTGAGAGGTTAGGTCACGCACACGCACAGACACACACACGTACACACACACCCACACACGTACACACACACATAATAGACAGTCACACTGGGATTGCACAATGTGCAATGAATACAAAGATATACATTGCAATCACATAACTCGTATATTACTCATCCTTTTTTCAAAGCAGCAGTTTATTTCACTATTTTTTGGCATGACCCTGACTGACTAAGTTCCTTCTCCAGGCAAAACATGGGCAGTGCATTCAGACATTCCTGACCCATTGTGTTTTGCAGGTTACATATGACGGAAGCATGTAAGTGCAAGCAGAACCAATTCCGATTGCTTTGTACCATATGAACAAAAAAAAACCCAGACAACAATAACAACATAAAACTGCCGAGAAACTCTGAACCTAACTCAAAACCCAAACCCACCTTGATTGGACTGTATTCAGAGGCACAAGGACAAAACGTCTACTGAGAGTCACTGATATCTGTTTGACACTAGTTCAACGTATTAGATAAACAAACAAACAAACAAAAAATGTGGTTAACCATATGCAATGCACTTCATAAGCACTTTATTTTTGGACACAGCAGACAAAAGTATAGACAGACGGAAGAACTGAAACATGAATGTCAGACGTGATAATGTTCCTGCAGCAGTAGTGCAAGAGAAGTGAGCTACATTTTCATAAAATGTGCTGTACCGTGTCATCTGCCAAGCTGAACCACACTCTGCACTTTAGAACTGCTTTTTGTTACCTTACTGTCTATAGATTATTGAAGCATTCACAATAGCCTCATGTCACAATATTTAACTGTCATCTTTAAGGTAGCTTTGCTCTCAGTCACAATAGGTGAACAGTTAATCACAACAGTCATTCATCACTTGAATGAAGACTAAATAATTAGAAACTATCAGAAAGCAGTTGCTGCAGTCAAAAAAGGATGTGGTTTGTGTGCGTCATGTGCCATAAATAGCATCTATCACGTCACCTATTTTCTGTACTCAAGGGAACATTTATCACAATTAACTAAAATAATTAAAGAACCTCTCCTTCCACTATTCCACAGTATTGTTTTTGTCTATTCATATTCAATTCAATTTTCAATAAAATTTTATTTATATAGCATCAATAACAATACAAATCATCTCAAAACGCTTTACAAAAACCCGGCTTGAAACCCAAAGAGCAAGCCTGAAGGCGACGGTGACAAGAAAAAACTCCCTTTTAACAGGAAGTTAACATGCTCCTCATGAATGAGACATTATTCACAATCTCTGAAATTACTTCCATGCCATGTTGGACTGCGTGTCACACTAAAGGTCTAAAGTTAAATCTTTAGCGCCCTCTGGAGGCATAAAACTGTGTCACAACTGAAGGGACGCTTCAAACAACCAATGAGATTTTATTTCCTTAATGAGCAACTTAGAGATGAATTTAATTCACCATTTTACAAGTAGTAATTTGTATCGGTTTAATGTTTTGTTCTCTTATTTTGTCATTTCAAAATCAAACTGTGACATCCATTTTCTTCAATCATTCACTATCACACAGTAAATTCAGATGAGTATAGTTATTCTTTTAATATTAGGAAATACATGCGTGAGTACAGTACTTGTTGTTTTCCACTAGAGGTCAGGGCAAAGAAACAGAAGAGCACTGTACTGTGTGAGGTGCCACCAGTGGAATTAGCACATGAAGAGGTGAAAAGGCTTTTGAGAGAAAACAAGTTGAGTGTTGTTTCCAAATTGCAGGGAATACACGGTTCTTTCGACTTGCAGGAAGTCTCAGCACATTCAGTAACAATAACAATATACTATACCTTTGCTAGTTATCTGTGTAAATATGTTTATATATGACAATCTGGTAAAATGCAAAAGGTATATTTGATCAGACGGGAATTATTAACTGATCCGTTAATCTATCTTTTTTAAATCTATTTATAGAACAGTTAATTGAAACATTATTTATGTGATGTTATGTGCATTATTCAGCTTCAGTACGTAATTATTTAATTGTCATTTCAGGTTTATTTTAGGTGTATTTCACAAATATTATGATTAAAGGTGAGCTGGACGTGCCGTAAAATGGATATGAAAGAGCAAACTGGATTCATCTTTAATAATTTATTGTTTATTGAGCTTGTAGGATTATCTGTGGTGGTTTTGTTTTTATTCTAATTTCCTTGCGTTGTAAGGAGTGGAATCTCAGTCTCATTAAAGACCAAAATATTTCCGATACACTATTTGTGACTCAGAAGTATGACTGACTTCAGCAGGAATAGCAGCTGTTGTGTGACCCAAGATCACAGCCAACGCTGCCTACCTGTAATCCTCCAGCTGAGGAGCTTTGTTGTGTTGTTTGTGTGGGTGTGAATAATATAGTACTATAGAGACAGTAGATTATAGACTTGGTTTATTGTGTTAAACTGATTTCACCAACCCTTTCATGCTGATATAGACATTTAAATTATTGTGTAGCTCCATGATCACAATCTTCTACGACGCTCAAGCTGCTGCCATATTTTTAAGTGCATGTCTTTTAACATTATTGATTAAATAAGCTATAATTAAGCAAGGTCTTATTTTAAAATTCCGTTTTCTGTGAGGTACCTTTAAATCCTAGTGCTTCTTTGGCTTATAATATGTTGATTGTATGTTTTTGCACTAAAATATCTCCCGGAAAATAAAGTAGATCTTCTTACTCACCACTTACAGTATCTATTTATCTGCGGTGTTCTCTCTTAACCTTAACCACCATAACTGCACGACTAACCTCTAACTTTCACTTTGGCCTAAACTCTATCCTAGTCCTAAATTTAAAACCACACACAGTCCTTTAAAGAACAGAGGTGAGACCAATATATCTCCACTTTCCAAAAATGTCCACACTATCAACACAACACAACACAAACACACACACACACATACATACACAAAAATTATACTCCCAGACAAGAGCAAAGTTCAACATTTAGTGTCTTTATAAAACAGATTTGCAAAATATAGCCAAGGCTCATTCATTTTAAATACGCATAAATAGCAAGAAAATACTTTCCAATTTCAATTCAAATAATTTTTTGAACTTCTTTGTACACAAGAGACGGACATATATGAAAAATGGGGCCAAAACCCATTGGATTCGTTGCAGCAGAAAAAACAAAAAAAACAAAAAAAAACACAAGCTTACTGTGTAGCTAAAGCGGCCGTTGATTAGTCAGAAATATACATCCTCTGAAGACACATATTCATAAACATTAAAACAAAGTCTTATTCAAGTCTGAGAAATATTAAAGAACACATCTTTGGATGGAAGTCTTTTAAGATCAATATATATATATATATATATAAATGTGTGTGTTGTTTTTCTTTTTTTTTTGTACATGATCAGCAACAGAACCGTAATTAACAACACCACGGCCAAAAGTTTGTGTCTATGTACAATAGTGCAGACGAGGAGCTTAGATCAGAACAAGGCAGTGGAAAGATGATAACACATTATCAAATATCCAAAACTGGATTTCAAGTGGGTTCCCTTTGTTTTGGAAAATTAAAACATAAAGTACAGTTTCAAATTGGATTATATTTGTCTTCATTATATCCAGATTATTATTATTATTGTTGTTCTACATGTAATGATGTGTCTTACATTCACCATAGTCACTGATTCCAACGAATTTAAAGTCTTAATGTGAGGCTTCTTGCATATGAAATTTTTTTTTATTTTTTACTTCTACCAGAATTTTTTAAGGAATGTCATTTTTAAACAGCCTTGACGATAAATAATACCTAAAACAACATTCTGATATGTTTTCCTCACTAGCAGTTTGTTTATCTTAAATGCCATGAAAGTACTTGTAAACATTCAAAGCGCTGAAACAATTGCTTAGTTAAATTATTTAACTGGATTGTGTTTTCAAAAAAAAAAAAAAAAAAAAAAAAAAATGTCTGCCTTACCACTGCCACATCAGCAGGCTTCAAAATGTTCATTGATATCACGGTTTCACTTTATAAAAAGGTGCATTAGCTTCCTGGATCAGAACAGACACAGAGATTAAAGAGATTTTCTTGTCTTTTATTTTTGTCTCCTACAGACCAGAGTTCATTTGGCTGGTTCGGGAATGGGTGGAGCACGGTCTAGTCTCATGGTCCAGGGGTCAGAGGTCGCACCATAAAATGGAGAGTGGGTAAGCACTTCTTCTCCAGCCAGGGCGAAGGCAAACACTCCCCTCTGCCTCCCTGCTCCTCCTTTCTCCTCCTCTGCAGCATGCTTCCCCTCTGCTCGCCGTTCCTCCCTGCTCTCCCTGCCTGCACCGTCCACGCTCTTAAATCCCAGACCCCTGTTGCTGAGGCCGAGCAACTCCCCAAGTCCGTGACTCTTGACCCCCTGGTATGCAGGGCTTAACCCGTTCTCTTCAAAACGATTGCTCGCAGCATTGGGGGGGCACAGGAAGTTGCTGGTAGGTGTGGACCTCCAAGCAGCTGGCTTTCGACCTCGCCGGGGGCGGGAGATGCGGCAACTCTGCCTCTTGATGTGTCGATGTAGGTGGTCGGACCGTGTGAAACTTTTGTAGCAGTGCTCACACTGGTAAGGACGAACGCCCGTGTGAATACGCAGGTGGTTCTTCAGGTCGTAGTTGTGGACAAACTTGGAGTTGCAGTGAAGACAGATGTAAGGGCGCTCACCTGTGTGCTTCCGCATGTGGATCTTCAGTTTGTCTTGTCTGGTAAAAAAAAAAAAAAAAAAAAACACGTATTCAGAAATTATGTTGTGGTTAAAAACGTTTAACACATTACAACACTGCATTTCTTTGACCTTTTAGATCTTGACTGATCGTAAAAAACAGAAACAAGGATTAGTTTTCAATGTCAGCATTAATGTTTTGCTCTAAAATACAGGTGGAAAATATGCCAGTAGGAGGATGTAGGTAAGTGCGATACCACTACTGCAAAGAAACCAGCGGAGGGGGCTTTCCACTTTTAACGCTTTGGTATTCAGATGAGGTGAATACACATTAACCTCAATCAAAAGAGCATGGGGTACTTTTCCGTTAACCCTGCTGTTTTTCAAGACTTATGCTTTGTAGGCAGAAGAAGAAGATCTCAAGATAATCTCTGTGTGATCTGTTAGCATTAAACACTCATGTTAAGTAGGGCTGTTTCTCATACCTAGTGAATCGTACTTCACAGATAGTGCACATGTATGGTTTCTCTCCTGTGTGTGTCCTCATGTGTCGTGGCAGTTTCCCAGCTCCTTGAATGATCTTGTTGCAGATTGGACACTGCTGCGACGCTTTGGGCTTCATCTTCCTCTCTTCTTCCAGCTGCCAGGGAGGGAACAGCGCCCCCAAGTGGGACGCTGAGCTTAAGAAGCTCAGGTACGACCGGAAGTCTGCCTCATCCTTAATCGGACCCAGTGTGTGACTTTCTGACGGCACCGAACCAGCGTTGATAGCGCTGCCCAAGCCTGAGCTGACCAACTCTTTCAAGAAGTCGCCTTGGAGCAGGCCGGACGGGACTTCGTCTTTCATCTCCTCCTTGATGATCTGTCTTTTCACAGCGAGATCGAGAGGCCTGGAGGCCTCAAGTGGTGCAGCAGCAGGGAAGGTGTGAGGGAGCCTGGTTTGTGGTGAGGCTCCTGCGTGGGGATGCTGATGGTGGCTGGGGTCCAGGAGCTGCTGGGGGAAGGCAGGGAACTCAGCAGCCCACATGGAGGGGTAGAAGCCCGGCAGGAGAGGAGAGAAGTTGGCCCTCCTGTCCAGTGTCGACATGCGGGGGTACAGCCCTTCCTGGAGAAGGGACTCAATGGAAAAGTCCTTCAGAGCCCGACTCTCCATACTCTCCTGCAACACAAGACCGCACAATTATTATTGCTCATTTAAAGCTTTCTCTGCTCTGAAATCACAACATTAGGAACATAAACAGCAAAATGTGCATCAACTGTACCTGTTTTCCTCTCATGGTGTCTGGAGACTGTGACTGGGACGACTCTCTGTGCAGCTCAAACCGTTGCTGGTACGTGGAGGTGCTCGGAGGTGGTGAATCCTCCGTCCCCGGAGGCGTCTGCTCTCCCCTGCTCTCTGACGACTGCAGTGACCTCTCGCTGACGTTGTCCTCCTCTTCCTCTTGCTCATCTTTCCTCGAGCCCACATCCTCCTCTTCATCCTCCTCTTCTTCTTCCTCCTCCTCATCTTCCTCCTCTTCCTCTTCATCTTCTTCTCCTTCCTCCTCTCTCCCTCCTCCACCACCTCCTCCTCCTCCTCCATCGCCGTCCCCACTGTCCATGATCTCCATACAAACGTTAATGATGCAGGGAATCTCCAGCATCTGAGCTGCGTTCAGGATCTCTTTGACGTTGGACGCCGTAACCGTCAGAGTGGAAGTGTAGGCAAACTCCAGGATAGCAGTGAGCGACTCCGGAGCTACAAAGTCAATTTCGTACACGGCCGCAGTGTGATGGTGATCTCCACCGTCAGTGGTGGCCACAGTGAAGAGCTTCTTGAAGTACTGGCTGCAGGCGGCCAGGACAGAGCGGTGGGTGCGGTACTCCTGGTCGCGCACGATGAGGATGACATCGCAGAGCAGCCCGTCACGACGCTGCTCATTGAGGCTGCAGAGGACGTCGCTGCTGTGGTTTGGGAAGGGAATCCCAATCAAGTCCTCTTCTCTGTGATGAACCATTCTCCTCTCTCTGCCTCTGCTGACTGGAGATAAGACAATGACAGTAAATAAAAAGATCAAACTGAAAAATGATTCTGAATGAATGACCCACAAAATATCCTTTTATCCATAACCAAAACTTTACTTTTAATTACACTTTTAAAAATCGCAATAGAGTAAAAAAAAATTTTTTAATTCTCATTCATTCATTCTGCCCATTTTGTACATAAAATAATAAGTGGTAATATAAAATAAAATTAATGATCAACTGTAAAGTTTTTGTAAAATTTGTAATTATACTCAGGTTTCTTTTGAACACATTTATAAGGAAATAAACCGAACGGTCTTAAATGGATATTAAACTACTTGGAAAATAAACCTTCAAAATGATTCAATTAAATAACCTTCTTCAATCAGAAAAACAACACACACTCATATGCATACGTGTAACACAAACATATTAAGCAGTGATTAATTTCAGCGTGGTGTTTGATTTCCTGTTGGCATTTGATGACTGGTCACATTTCCTGTAGCTGTGACTAAAGAGGCGTGTTCCTTGCTCCCTCGGCGAGCGGAGGGGTCTTTCTTGTAAACCTTCACAAGGCTGTTACAGCAGCAAGTTGAATCTGCAGCAGGGATTCCTCAGGTGATGAGGAGGCCACGTTTAAGCAAATAATGGAACAGGATCTGGAACGCTGATTTAAAGAGTGCAGCAGCAGCAGCTCAGCTAACACCTGCACCTCTGTTTGAAATGAAGTGTCACCGATGACAAGAGGCATCCATTCATGTGATGAATGGTTTTCCAAAAAAAACAAAAGCATTCATAGCTGCCTAAGGCTCTCTGCTGAACAATGAGTGACAGTCTAGCTTTATTAAAATATACTGTAGGCATGCTTGTTTGTGTGCCATCTGTGCAGCAAAGGCAACAAGTGGTAAATACAGCATGTCTCATTTTGTGCAAACATCGCGTCGGGTAATATTTATTCTTGAATGTGTTATCACGATTTCTTGTAGAGACGTGTCGCAACTGTGTGAGTTTGGGAAACCCATCATCTTGATAAAGCATAAAACGGGGTTTGAATTTTTCAATTATTGTTTTTCGGTTTGACACTTTGTGAGGTGGAAGAATAAGTGCGTGCGAGTTTTTCGTGATAATGTTCTTGATGTCCATCCCTCTCCTCTGTCTCCCCACCAGATTTGACGCAAACTGATACCTTCAACTGAACAATACAGTGTGATTGGGATGTGGTGAGAAGTGAAGACAACGACAAAAGAGGTCAGATTGTACACTAGATACTGTATCCTGTCAAAACGCTTACTTGCAGTTTATCCTCACTCATTTGATTCACAGCTCGGTGACTAGCAGCCTGATACAGGAGATACTGTCTCAATGCGCGCACACAATCGCCTTTTCACTTTGCTGTTTTCTCAACTTTTCCATTCCCCCTGCTGCCTGAGCTCCTACCTGTTGATTCACTGTGCTGTTGTTTGCAGTTACGGTGATAAAACTTCCTCTGGCAGGGTGCTCATTCATTCACATCTATGAATAGAGCTTAAACTTAGCCGTCCACACTTGGTGGTCACTGGAGGCATGTGTAGATAAATACTTTGAAGCAGCCCCACACACCACAACTGCATTGTTGACTGGCTCTAAATGGGCCGGCGTTAAAGCCACACACACACACATGCATCAGTGTGTGTCGCTTTCTTGTCCTTGCTGCAGAGAATAATACCAGAGCAGGATAAAAAAAATAAATAAAAACAGTTTCAGAAAATCCCTTAGTTCACCTCCAGGTATATAACTTGGGTACCAATCTTACATGTAGTTTATTCTTGTCGATCTTGTTGCTAGGTAACTGTTGCTATGTTCGTGCCATTGATACAGTGTGGACATAATTAAAATGTCTATAGAGGGGGTGGTGCTATAGGGCCACAGACCCATGCACCTAGCTCGATGGGAAAGAGAGCGTTACAGTGACCAGACAAACTGGTGATATGTTCAAAAAAAAAAAAGCAGCCCCGAAATGGTGCACGAATCCTGTCTGCATCTTACGGTGCAAGTGCAAATCTCGTGCTGTAACCTTGCGTAACGCGCGACATGTTCAAACTTTGCACATTACAAAGAGCGAATTATATTTTAAGATCCACAAAAGTAATAGCCTGGGTAAAAGGTGAGAGAATCTCCAGTGAGAGAGCGAGGGAGAGATCAGATGGCCCTAAAAGTTCCCTAACAGGTTGCACAAACACCAGCAGAGGGGCCCCTCCCTGTAACAGCCTGCCAAGGCAAACAATAGTGCAGAGCTTGGAACAACACTGAGTGGATAAGAGGGAGAGAAAAAGAGTCTGACTGGGAGGGCTTGGCGAACCCGCTGTCATTCGTTTGCTCTCGATCCATCCCACCCACTCCTGGAACTATGGGACACGTGCTGCTGTTGCTGTTTGTTCGCCTGGTGCCCCAGTGAGCACCACTCCCCTCTGTTCCCACTGTTTGCCTGCCACTAGCTAGCACTAACTCTTAGCGGCCGGCCCTTAATTACAATGTGGAGAGGATCTAAGGAGGATGTGCCACATAGACAGGGAGGGGAGGAGGGCACAGCTTTCCCACCACAAGGTCCTGGAGCGACATTTCATCAGCCAAACAGTCTTAACCCTTAACACACACACACCCCACCCACCCACCGGAGCAACCAGGGCGGGACGCCTTGAAAAAGGGCACTGATAATTACTATATAAGTCATTTGGGTCATAATACAGCTTCTTTTCCCATAGAGTCAAACTTTTTAGTATGAAAATTGACTCAGTACATAGACTCAGTCAGCTTTCAACAACATGTTGACACGATTTTTCAATGTGTTAATAGTAAAAGTCGTGTTTTGTACTCGGCGGTGGCACCGATTTCCATGACAAACTCATCACTGCTTAGCAGGAGATTTAGTTCCGTATGTGAAAACTGTTCAGCATCAACTAATTTATTAAACTGACCTCTAATAAAGGCCGTTCAGTCTGTCTCTCTCTTTCCACCTTCCTGTACTGACCACGTCTCCTCTCATGCTTCACTTAGTCACTAACACTTTCAACTCAGCACTCCCACCCCAGATTATGTGTCACCTCCATTCACTGTCGTCTTTCTCCCAAGAACTTCATCTGCTTTCCGAGCGCTGACCACCACCTCCTCCTAATCATTCTCCTCGTCCTCCTCCTCCTGCTCCTCCTCCTCCTCCTCCTCCTCTCCCTCTCTCTGTCCGGCTGTATCATCATTATGCCCAGAGTAGAGTGGCTAACTTGTCCCCAGCCCTGACCGCCCAGGCCACAAATCAGCAGCTAATGTCCATCTCAACCCTTGTCACGGGCAGACACTCATTTGGCCTCTAAGCTGCAACACCCAAAGCCTAGTTTATCCCTGTCAGGCCAGTGCATCCACCTGACCCACATGCTAAATCACCAGCAGCCAGAGTTTACCCCTGTCACCAACTGCCCATAGCAAACACCTGCTAAACAACTGTCACAGGCGGACAATTGCACAGCCAATAATTTACAGTATTGACAGCCAAAATTCACCCGCTTATTAGGAGAAGACATTCATTTGACCTAGTGTGTAAACTAGTCCATTATCACCAGTGAAACACCAGTGCACCTGTTTCTCGAGTAGACACTTCCTTGGTTAGTGTTTTAGAGTCAATTGTTTGGAGCCTTTAGGCCGCATAGGGAGACTTTTTACACTCTATTTTAATTGCTGTCAATTACAGCAGGTGAGGGAGGCATATGATGCCAGTTGCACAACACGGGTTGTGTATTTTACTGTACAATAATGATGAAATGTCAGGGCCACATTTGAGCATTTAGTTTCGCGTAAAAGTTGAGGATCGCCTGGCAATTATTTATGAGGAAATTACCCATTTTTTTTAAGGGTTTAAGGAATTAAGTGTGTTGTCGTGGACAATTTTGTTATAAATACAGACTAAACGTCAATCTAAAATTTATGTCATTTAACAATCCTGAACTGTGATTGGTCACAGAAAATCCTGCTAGAAAAATGAACTGTTATATTTCATTGTTCGCTTAGTAATTTCAAAAAAAGATGACCATGGCTTCAATTAATATATAATTAGTATTTTTCAGACATTTTCAGACATTCGATCGACTTAAATAATCAGAAGTTAACACCGGATCTGGCTCAAGGTCACTTTTACTCGCCTCCTAAAAGCGAAATGTCATCTCTCGAGCCTTAAGGGGGGGGCCCACAGCTATACGCCATTACCATCCTCCCCCCCAAAAAGTAAACGAAAGTTTATGATTCACTGATGAATATCAGTTCAGTGATAAAGATTGTTGCCTGTAGACTGTTAGCCCCCAAAGCGATAAGAAGATAGTGGGACGATGGGCACAATATAAAATGAAAATGATATAATTTTATGAATAAGGAACGTTAATATAATATACTTTTACATTTTTCATCTGTATTTGTATTTGTGGTACAATGATCTACTTTAATAAACGTGTATTTTTTAAGCCTTTATGGCAAGCTTGGAGGTGTAGTTTAAACTGACGGGATGTGACGAGATATCACAGTTGCGTTACTGATTTAAGCAAACACAACCTTTCTGAAAATTTCTCACAAAGTTCTCCAAACTTTATTGTGACTTAACACATGTTCCAACATCTGCAACACCAGCCTTTATTTTGCGTTTTTATCTATGCAGTTTTTCTGCTCTGTCAAGAAATTAGTGACTAAAAACAAAAGTTGAGACTCAAATGAAAACAACAGCTGGCAAACAGTTCTAATAGTAATACTGGTCATTGCTTTTCGTAACTACATGAGGTAAGATGTCTATAAGCGGACGGGTGGCAAACAATAATTTACAGCTCAGCCTCAAATCCATAACATGTTCTTATTTTTGTCCACGCTCCCAAACATCCCTGTTAACTTTATGAATTACCTGAGCATTTGTTTTGGATTTAAAGGGTAACGTCGTTATAGATATGGAAACTGAAATGTGTAATTAGCCCTGGAGACAAAACACACACTTAAGTCCACTGAAACTACTATGGTTAACATTTCCAAACTGTGCCGTGATGCTATAAATGCTCAGTCTATTCTCAGAATTTTATTGCACAATATTTACACCTCAGCCTAAATAACGATGTGCGTCATTAAGTGATTTTATTGACCTGTTTGCACCTTGTTGGGCCTTTGTGGTCTTAACGCGCAGGGCTACAACACTCGTATGAACACAACTGATGCACATGTGCATGCTGTAACATAACACACAAGTGCCAGCCTGTTCACAGTTACACACATTCTGTAACACTGGTATACGAACTATTACAGATCTATAGACACACACCCTTGTGCATGCTCCACAAGTCTGGCATCCACATAAATTTACACATGTCTTGATACGCTCTCCAGCATTCCACAGCATTCAGCAGCCGTCACCTACCGTGCCTTTAGTTTCTCGATTCGCCTCACGTGTCTGTATTTCCAGACTACTTCGCGGCTCTGTTGCTCCCCGCTTGACCTCTCAGCATCGCTGTCTTTAATTGAAACACAGCTACCGCTCTCTTTGCTCGTCTGTCAGTCAGTCAGGCAGGCAAGCAGTCAGTCCATTCACAAGCTCCTCACACTGGGCACTGATTCCCATTCACAAAAATTAAAAAGAAAAAAAAAACAACAGAGTAGAATATCCAATGGAGAGAAGCAAAGCAGCGCAACAGAGGCGAGCAGAGTGTGATTCTTGGGTCTGTCTGTGTAGCTGAGTGGCTAGTGTGGAGTTTAGAGTCAGGCTCACTGTTGTGTGTAGCTCATGTAGGACGAGCGAGAGAGTGAGAGGAAGGGAGGGAGGGCAGCAGCACTGCGCTGTGGAGATGTCGCACCACTAGTTTTTATAGCAGGGTGGGTAGCTGGAAGATAATAATACCCCATCCTCCTCCACAACACAAGTTTAAGCGCAGTGTGTAATAAGCCCATGGCGCAGACACCCTCTGATTTAGGTCAGACAAAATGAATTTTTAGTTGTGTTCGAGTGGATTTTGGTATAAAGGGACCGGGGCAAAGAAACTCGAAGGGGTTGTTTGGGGAGACCGAGGGAGGGTAAAAAAAGAAAGGAGAAAGAGAGGGAAAGAGAGTTGGAAAACTGCTTTGTGCACCTCCGTTGGTTAGTCTCAAGCTGAGATGGCGAGATGTACGTAAGCACAAACAGCAACTTAAAGACACTTAGTTTCAGTTTACACCTGTTTTAAATTGAGCACTGCTATTCTCTGTTTTAAATGCCACCTCACCCAGAAGTAGGTTTTGTCATAACAGTGACATTAAAGAAAGCATTGAGACTTCTGTGATTCAGAGAAAGACAGCGAGGAGCACATGTAACCCCCATAAAAACCACAATAGACTAATTATTCAAAAACACAATAAAACAACCCACTCTGGTATGGGAACCCAGTAACATTGCACGATTCAATCAATGGTGTTAATCTGAGAGGAAATATTACCTCTACATCTCAGACATGATTCAACCACAATGAAAGTATCACAAGCAGCTGCGTATGGACTTATTTTCGTCCTTGTTGAACCGTTATTTAAACCAAGGTTTCAAAAACCAGCTTGAGAGGAGCATAAGGCCAACGTTAGATTCCTGTTTTGAGTCAGAAAGCGCCGGGTAACAGTTGGTGAGCACACCACCACCTCAGTCTGTGGAGAGGAGGAGGAAGTTTGTGTAGAAAGGTGTAGAAATAAGTCATTAGCTATAGGGTTCAATAGAGGAGAGGAAATCAGTTTAGAAGGAAATTTGAGGACATGTTCAACGTCAAGAAAGAAGAAGTTCACGGCAAGAAAACTGGAAGAATGACTTATTAACTCATTAGGCTGCTTCCTATGTTGTGTGTGATTGTGTCAGTGAGAACTTGAAGTAGAAAAAGAAAAGGGGAGAACCCGAGTTTCCTTTGCTGTCACAGACAAGCCAAATGTTATGATATAGCACATTAACAGGATCTAAACGGCCATTGGGTTTAACTGTATGACGTAACTAAACCCCGCCCCTTTTTTTCATTTAGGTTTTGCTGTCTGTATTTTGCACTTTACAGCTACTTTGTCAAAGTAAATTGAGAGCAAAACATTTAAAGTAGACAATAAAACTAAACTGAATAAACTCCCCTGCCAGTTTTTGATTTCTAAAGGTAGAATATGCATTGAGCCACTGTTTCCTTGGTGGTTACTGGAACTTAAAATCTATTGAAATATGTCTAACCATCCATTTATCACAACCGACAATCATGCTGTGATCAAATTGTGTCAAGTTAACCTCCACAAACAAGTCAACATCAGAGTGTACATCAGACTGCTATGCCCACTTCCCCCTGGGGAAAACATGGACTGAAGCAAACCACAGCCCATGCCCATGGTGGTTTACACTGTTTTGTACAGGGTGAGAGCTGAGGCCAGCTCACATTGGCATCTAGTATATATAAACAAGGTTAGCCACTAACTGCTAGCAGGCCAGCCAGACGGCCAGAAAAACAACGTTTGCCGTTCTATAAGATCAGCTATCTGTTCTAAACACGTTGCCACCACCATAGCAACACACACCGTAAGTGGTACCTGCTTTGTTCTAAACTTGGTAAAGCTGCAGGCTTTTGAACTGCAAACTGTTGTGTGCTAAACTGACGGAAACCCGTCATCGAATGGTGCTGATATATGCGGGTGTGTGTGTGTAATACACTTGGTTTTGCGATGAAAATGCAATTTTATTTAGTCACACTAGGTAGGAATGCTGCAAGACAGATTTATACCATGACCATGCTTGCAAGAGTTTCATAGATTGCATGAGAAGAAAGATTTTTAAAGCTTATTGTTGTTTTAAAACCTAAAAGAATATCTGTGTTTTAGTGATTTATATTTCTTTTTTCAATATCGATTGCTTTTCGTCCCCTCCATCCCTTCGAGCGTGGAGGGTGCAGACAACAAGAAGCAGCGAGTCTTGCCGCTCACAGTTAGAAGACTTGAGGATTCAAGGGGCTGAGTAAGAGTCATCTGTTTTGTCTGTCTGTCTGTCGGACTGGTGGCTCGGCGTACCTGTTTACTGCCACCTGCTGCTCCCAGCAAGAGACACGTACCAGGGCACCAGATTGGCACGTTGGAGGGGGGATGGGGTGTGAAGAATCATTACATAAAGTTGACATCATGAAGACTTTGACACTGTTGTCAGCTTGTCTTACTGTACAGTATCATAAACACGGCAAGCAGATTTGCAACAGAAGCAAATAGCTTGAATCTGAGCTAAAATAGTCCCTTTCAGTGTGTCTAAGAAGACCTCGTCAGAATATCTCAGGCTGTCTTGTAGCAGCACTACAGCCACATATCATAGAGCACCAATTTGTATGTGTCAGTTGAACAAAAGGACATTCACAGACTTGCATTAAGGGTAAGACCTACCAACCTAATGCTGTTACTATTATTTTCCATGGCTACTTACTCTAGAAAGCCCTATTGTGGGATCCCAGACTGTCTGACTTGTTTGACAAACAGCAACCCCAGTGATGCTGCGTCAATATACCTCTTTTCTGCACACATATCTATTCAAATTCCCTTATTTTGATATCCCCTTTGTCTTACATTTGGCTTTGCATAGCCTACCTCTTCGGCAGTAGGCAAGGCTATACTTTGCACCGGTATATCGGCATTGTTCTGTACTGCAAAAACTATAGTTGGCTGTGTGATATGAGTAGATGGTGTGTATGACCACTGAACTGACTGAGGCAGTGGACGTGGACAAGGAAATGCGCTTTGGATCAGTGACAGTGGTTGTGGTCTGTCGCAGTGAGGTGAAGTTGTCTTTCTAGGGAGGTGCTTGTCAGGCTGGTGCATAGGTTGTGTATTATATTTCAGTGATCCTGATAGAGATGTCAGAGCAGAAGATTTGTCAAGTTTGTGACTTGAGGCAACAGAAAGGAGTTTCTTCAGCAGTTTAATCATCAAACTTACGACTTTCGTCAAAGTTGTCTGGCAACTTTCAACAAACTGGCCGGCCCTACATGTTGAAAATGTAGCAGTGGTAAAACAACATAGAAATCAAGTTCAGGGGAGTGCTTAGCAGACCTTCCCAGGATTAATAGAAGCAAACACAACCGGCCTGACTTGTGCCCTTTACCCCGGAGTCTTGGAGGCCAGGTGTGGCTTGGTGTGGGAGAGAAGCAGGAAAGGGAGGCGATCATCCCCCACACAGTCCAGAGATAGGGCATAGCAGCAGCCTCCCAGGTCTGCGCCCCTGCCTCCTGAAGTCCAAGGACGGAGACGGCACTCACAGAGGCCGTGTTGCTTATAAACGCAAAGGGAGGTGTACAAACCCACTGTACACTCTGCCTCGCTAAGGCATAGACAAAAGAGACACACACCCATCTGTCATTGCGCTGGGGTCATTAGAACTCACCTTGGAGCATGCCATTCGGGTGAGTGAGGTGAGGGCGTTGCCTTTCTGCTGACTTGTCTGTTTGTGCTTTAACTTTCTCCTGTTCTGACTTCTTTTCAAACAACCTAATCAGTATTGGAAGCTTTGCCAGAAGGGAGGTAAAGTACACAAGCTGCATATTTAGAGCTGCGAGTGCTGAGAGAGAGTTACAGTATTGTACAGGTGGCCGTAACAAGTAGAATGAACCCATTGTTGTGTGTGAAGTGGACTCGACTGGCTAGATTGATTTCTTGAAGACAAACATTACTATTCTTTATGTTTTTCTTATATTTTCCTGCCTTCACTAAAATATTTATTCTGGGCCTGAAACTGCAAACTAAATATACAAGAAATCAGAACGACTTCACAATGCATTTCAGTGTTGTGTTCATCTGATCGGCTTTGTGTCTGTGTTTGTGTGTGAGCGTGTGTGCGTGTTGTGAGGGTCGTCAGGTGAATGAGGACAACTCCTTATGGTGATAACGAGAAGGAGGCCAGCCTTGGTGGGACAGCCTCTGTCTGCCCTCGGGTAGTGTGGGTGTGTGTGTGTGTGTGAGTATGCATGTTTGTGTGTGGTGTGTGTGTGTGTGTACGTGTGTGTGTGTCAGCAGGAGAGCCCTCGGGCACTCTGGCACCTCCTAATTAAAACCAGTCAGGCTGCAGGGCAGGGGAGACAGATGCCTGTCATGACACACACATGCATACACACACACACACACGCGCGCGCGCACGAGGTTGCGGACCTCATTGAACCACACTCAGAAATACACAAGTGTGATGTGTAGGTCAGCTATTTTTGGACCAATCTCATCCCACCCACTCAGGTATCACACAGGTAACTAAGCTGCCTGTGATACAAATGACAAAAGAGAAGCAGGGAATTTAACATAATATAAATTAGTTCACATTAGCTCCAAGACGACGTTTATTAACTGTCATTGGTTAAAACAAATTTAGCTAATTTGGTGAGCTCTCATTAGTTTTACTTCTACATGAAACCTGCTGAATTATAGCCAACAAGTTCGCCGCTGACATACACCGAGCGTGACGTACACTCACACACTCTCTCATATGCAATTGACCCATAGTGGCTTCCAAATTGACACATCTCTCTTTCTCCCCTGCTCAGAATGAGACATAATTGTGCTGAATGTCTGTTACCTGCAGACTCTGTCACATTTTATCTCCGTTCCCCCATGTACAACCTAGAGCTGCAGGCGACCACATATAGTACTTAGCAGGCTAACTGCTGTTTGTCTGGGGTGGGTGGGTGGATCAAGGCATGCTGCTCTCCTTTCTCTCCCAGTGATTAGATAGCATAAGCAGGCCAGCTAGCCTAACCCACACACTCATGTCTCTAAAACTGCCATCCAGCCCTGCTTTCTCTCTCACTGCCTCTCACACACAGGTGGGTGGACCCACTTATTCAACCCAGATCTTTCTTTTAGACATTATGAAATCATGCTCTTTTTTTTTTTTCCCTTTCTTCTTTTCTTCATCTAACTCCCTGACGCTGAATGACATTCGGGTCTATATGTTTCCTGCAACGCCTTTGCAACTGTGCTCTACGGTGAAAAGCAGAGCTTTAATTTTCTAATTTACTAGCTGATCATTTTGCCTCATCGCTAAGCCGAGAATCATGTCTCTTTGTTACTTGTCACTCGGCTAAAGCTGGGTGGGTTGCCAGTGGTTACGGGGACCTATTTAGTATTATCTAGGTAACATTCAGGAAACACCCACAATTTGTATGTAAAACGTTTCTCTGCACGACCACATTAACAAACTGTGGCTGCCACTGACATTTCAGATGTTGAATATATGACAGAAATATTTCTATGATTACTTTGACCTTACTAAGAATACAAAAACAACCACAAGACACATTTACACTGTGATTTAGTAACTATAAAGGTAATAAAGGCGCTGTAAGGAACTCATAGTATACGTTTAAATAAACTAGTGAGCTATTAAATCAAAAATATTGTGTTTAAAGCAAGTAATATTCTTTTTTGCTATTAGAAAATATCACTCAAAGGCAGAAGTCTAGTTGTTTGTGGACTAATTTTTGCAGGGCTTGTCACAAAGCGCAATATTAAGTAAACAAATTATCAGTATTACAAAAAAACTTAAGTCCACCTTATTTGATTTGAGGTGGTAAAGAGTTAGAGTGTCAAATAATCAGTAATTAGATTGAAGAAAACCCCAGAAATGAAAAGGAGCAGCGGGGCCGGAGGGAAAAAAGTGGAGAACGGTGGAAATTGTAACTGGAAAGCTCAAAAAGCAGAGAGGGTGCGATCGAGCCGACCTCTGGGAGTGCAAGTGCCTGCCTCCCTGGCTGCTTTGTCGTTTTAGCCAGGCGCTGCGTTTCGTGAGGAACGCAAAAGTACACAAATCCCACAGAAGGAGCTTTTTTGGCAGGGCTCGGGCCTCCCACCCACGGCAGCCTCTTCAAGCCTCCTCCCATCCTCTATTCATCTGTGAGGGGCGGCTTACTCACCCAGCCCAACTCTGCACAACAAAACCTGGACCTCGATCCTACGGAGGAGGGCGGACACGCACACATGCACACACAAACGGCTTCTCCGCCATAGTAGACATACAAACACATACGTGCATTATGTGCGCTGACACGAAAACACGAGTGGAGGGGTTTTGAGGGCATGCATCTAATTTACTGGTCAGGTTTCGCCTGAGAAAGACTTGAAAAACATGATGGCTTCTGTGTCATGTGAGGTTAAGACTGAATTGTGTAGCTCAGTGTAAATGCTGTTACATGGGCATGCCCACACGCTGTCAGGTGGGAAGAAGGCGTGTGGACTCATTCACTCTGTCAGTCTCATAATGAACACATTGCATAATTTTGCAATTATTATGAAGCCACATCCTCACGTCTTTGACACATTCAGCCACGACACTCAAGTCTCTCAGTCGAGAACTTATGCTTTCGCACAGAATTACGCAGTCGCTCGGTCGCTTCCTCTGTAGAGCGACTCGAATGTTTGCTTCACGTCAAGTGCTATAGGCGAGATTGTACGAACGCAAATGAAAATCTGCCTCGGGTAATGTTTGTTAAACACGCCGACGTTAAAAGAGGTCTCGTAACAAAAGACGAGCAAGGATCAGGTTCAATTCAGATAATCCTGGTGAGGAAAAGAGGCAGACAGAAGGGCTGTAGTCAGGGTGTGTGACGAGAATAGGTGTGGTACTGTCTACATGATGTTATCCCCATCTAACCCCCACTGCTACAGGAAGACAACTCTATAGGTTTGTGTTTTTTTTTAATTAATGATGGAAGCTGATAAGGTTTCACACCAAAGCGCATCTGTTATTTACATGCTGCTATAAAAGTCTTTAAAGTCTTTCAAACCAGAAAGTGTGCAATGTTCACGTGCTATTTAGGAAATACTGTTTTTTTTGTTTTTAGTTTTTCAGTCATTTGCATATTACCCATAACGGAAACAAACTACGTGCTTGATAAAGAAGATGATAAGAATGTGGTTCAAATTAGAGTTAGACCACAACTGTTTTTAGATCAGTCCTGGGAACTGAAAAGTCACAAGCACATTGGCATTAAGCTGTAGCTGTACAGTAATCGCAGGCGCCTTTGCACATTGAGCTTCATCAGTTAGGATAATGCCAGTCTTACTAATATGAAAATGTAGTGCAAATTCTTAGAAAGACACTCGATTATAATATCTCGGGTTTCGCTGTGGAAAATTCCAGCATCTATTTCTGAAAGATGAGCCGACGAGACTTATTATCTTCCTTTAATAATACTCATAAAGGTTAACAGTAATTCATCCTATCTGATGCGAAGTCACAGGAAATATATTTTTGAATGTCACATCCCTGCCCCCACATCTGTTGCGCAGAGAAACCGAAGTTGAGAATAAGGTTAAATGATCGCTGACTGATTCCTGGAGGACAGATGTTATCCTCTGTAGCTCATTGCCACCTTGTCAATTAAGAGTCGCCATCCGCTCAGATCGTGTTCAGCCTAATCGTGCGATCACATGCGCAGCTTCTTCGCGTTCGCGGCTCGCAATGAAAAATATCACACGGAGCGAGACGTCACGCGCAGTAAATCCTCGTGCAGTTAAACAAGCTGCTCTGACATTAACAAGTAAAAGTGATATCAGTCTTTCAGTCTGTTCCAGCTTTGTCATGCTTTCACTTGCTTCCTCCTCAGCGTGCGGCTGGTATGTGAAGAGGGAGGATTTCACTTTGCTCACATCTGTTGCAAGATATACACAGGAAAGTGTCTAGGTACCTCTGGACGTTATTGTCTGTGTTGTGTACCCCATCATAAAAAAAGCGATTTACAACTTAAATTGGGAACACAGAGGAACCTGGTTGCACAAAAGGTCAGCCATCCTTTAGTTAGATTCTGCTTCTCAGTGGGTAGCCGGCAGCGCTTGCATGCTTTGAAACTTTTTTCACAACAGAGAGAAAATATAAACCTCTCATTATGACTTTTTTTTTTTTTTTTAGAGAAGAGGAAATACTAGCGTGACAAAGAAAGAAAAAGGAAATAGGACAGAATGAAAGAGACAAGATGTTACTGACCTTTTAAAAAGAGAAGTTTTGATTTCAGTTCCTCTCTCGTGCACTCACTCCTTCTCAGGAAACCCAGCACTGTCTCAGCACTGGTAGACTTGTGAAAGTGAGAGCGGGCAAGATAGAGACTCAAATTTGCTCTGAAGGTGTGTCAGTGATTTGGGGGAGTGAAAAGGTACGGTTCCATGAAACGGTTATCTAAGAAACACAACAAAACAAAAAACTGCTACACCCACCAGCCTCAGCCAACACCCCTCCCTCCCTCTAACCAAAACTATTTGGCAGCGTTCCCTACAAGTCCACCTGTGCTTAGGGGAGGGGAGTGACACACACACTAGCTCTCGCAGGCCAAGCCTAAAAAACTGCTTGCAAGCTTGGACTGGGTGGTATGGTTATGGATGAGTATAGACAGAGCTGAGCCTTGGGGCTAAAACTCGAGGACAGAGAGGGATGGAGGGCTGCCTGACCAGGGCCTGAAGGTCTGGAGACAGGGAAAACGCTGGAGAGCTGGGGCAAAGGCCAAGCCAGGAGCAAGGGTTAGAAAATTGATGCAGCGAGACTGGAGCTGGTAATAAAACAGCCAAAGTGAGGCTTGTGTGCAGCTGGATTGAACTGAACTGAGGTTTAAAAAAAAAAAAAAAAAAAAAAACAGGGAAGAGGTGGTTGCAGCATAATGCAGGGTTGAACCAGTGGGTGGGCCTTTGCCTTTGCCAAACAGGAGCTGGAGGGGTTCATATCAGGTATCGAACAAAAGACATATCAGGGTAGAAGTGAAAGGAGTTGAAGAAAGGTGGTGCGATAGAGAGTCGGTGACAGTATCTGAGTGTGTTTGGGTGTGTGCCTCAGTGTACCAGTTCGTACCTGGCAGGATGTAGGAACCATTGTGCAGCTCTGAAGCCCGTAATGCGGCATAATGGGAATATAATAAGAGGGTGTAATCAGTGATATAAATGCTGCTGAAAGTGTCCTATTGAGGGACACGGGAGCGACACACATCACGGGGTCTAATGATTCCCCAAATGAAAAAATATACTCGCTTTATCAGTGATTGTAAAGCTTGGCTGGGTGCCTTTTCATTTTAAAGTTGTCTTATGGAATATTCTTGCCTGTTTAAAGTGTCTAGAAAGTGTCAAGGCCCATACTAATGACCCTCACCCAAATGTATAGCTCTTCACACATTTACTATTTTGGTTCACTGCTGTCAAATCTTAGTTTTCAGCTTCAGTAAAACCTCGTCCTCTGTACTCTCCCAGCTCACACCAAATGCCCCAAGCGACATTTAGCAGCTAAAGAGCCAGGTACTTCCCTCAGTAACTGGTAAAGACCAAAAACAGAGATAAAAGGAAAATGATAGTGTTGCAACATTACTGTCAGCTGTTTCCTAATCCATGTCAATTATTCGTTCACTTGCCCTTTTTCTGCTGTGGCCAAAAAAACCCCGGGGTCAAAGAGCAGCTAGTTTAGTGTGTTTACGCAATTATTTTATTAAGTATCCTGGACAAGCTCGGACGCGTACTGGAGAGGTGGTCGATCAATCAGAGCAAACTAAAGCACAAGATTGCTCTCAGTTATTTTAAGCCCTTATCCAGCTGTTCTTAACCTGGAGGCTGGGGGTATCATAAGGTGTTACAAAATGATCAAAATATTGATCCGGGAATCAAGACTAGAGGTGATTTCTGGAAGGTGAGTGTTGGCCACCGCCGCCCACCATTATTTTAAATGTATACGTGGCAGCAGGTGTAGATTGTACTTGGTGGAAAGTTGATTGGAAGTAGCTGGAGGATAGTGCTGCACCTTGCACTTCAAAACAGAAAAGTGACCGCAACTATTTGCTGTCTGGCAGCACTTGACACCTGTAATGACGGCATTCTTCTTTGTCTGAATTGTAGTGCAGTTGTTTTGTACTCTGACTCTCGGTGAACTTATACATGATGTACATATTTGGAATACTAATCCTTTACAGAATGAGGTGACAGCAGCTGAGTGTCTACGCTCTGGATGTTCACCTGACACCGCGGCACCTTTTTCTCTGCTGTGGCTTTCTCGCATTCTCGTTAGATATATCCTGACTTTATCTTATGGCTTTTGCTCTGGAACCGCCAATACTTACGATACATGTAAAATCACAGATTGCTCTTAGTTAGTTGAGGAGGTTGGGAGCGACTGTCTAAACTTTCTGAGCTGTGTGCTGGAAGAAAGCCACTCAGACATGGGAAAATATTACGACTTCCAACAGGAAGAACCAGAAACAAGATCACATGTTTGTTGCTGTAAGTGCAGATCGATGAGCCACCAAGTCATGATTTGGCATGGGAGGAGGGAAATTATTTCAACTTCCTATCCTCTATGTCATACCAATACAGGATGGCAGGCAGGTTTTGCAGGTACTCAGAACATCGACTTCACTGTGAGCTTTGAGCTCCAGGAAGTTTAACTGCAAGTTTCCGGAGCAATGGGCAGCAAGATAAGAGTTAGACCCAGCTATACTTAGTCTTTAACACGTACCGGTGTGAGTTCAGATTACAATAGCCCTGTCCTATTTTCTGGTTTAGTATTTTGTTGGATCTTAGAGCACGGCATTTGTTTACAGATGTATACCCCCAGCAGACGTTGGACCATTTTATGTTCGGTCCTGTGCAGAGACCCATTAATTGTCTTCCTTTTTGTCCTAGAATAATGTCAAATGTCATAACAATTGAATAGAGTTACATAATGCAGCAAAGAGGCAGAGAAGCAAATGTAGAAGAAGAAGAAGAAAAGTTATTTGGGAAAGGAGACACTGTTAAAATAAACGTCCTCACCTCCGACAACTCTCTGACCTCTCTGAGATTTCAAACCCTGAACACAAACACCAAAACTATTATATCTTCATTTTTTATAATTAACTTCATTATGAACACACTGAAGAGTGGAGACAGTCTCAATTTATGTGGAGCAGAGCATTACTGGGAAAAAAAAAAAGGTACTTTTGTATCAATTCAAGGACAGTGATGTATGTACTGATGTAAGATGTAGTGCAAATGCATAGAAAAGTCAAAGGTAAGACATAACCTGACCTGAATTTACCTACAGCGGTGGAAACTAACACATTTGCACAAGCTGAAAATGTTTCAGACTGAGCAAAAAAAGTCTGTTTCAAAAACGTACATTGACAAGGAGGAAACGGGAGATACGTGACAGACCGTGGCGTTAGAGATGAGTTCTGAGATCAGTCAGAGGCTGAGCTGAATCCAAACTAGTGCATCCTGGCTAGCGTACAGCTACATGTGCTCTTTGTGGCCACTGAACACGAACTGTGGAACGTAAGTATGACAATACTAAAATTAAAACTCTGCATTTAAGTATTGCAGTTTGGTACATCATATTTTTAGTTCCCATACTATTATTTCCATAACCCCCACCCCTTCCAACATGGTGATAATATATAAGTGCTCTGTAAAAGCAAACAAACAAACAACATTTTTTACTTCTTCTCATAACTGCTTTGAACAAACAAGATGGGGTGGTTCATCTTAATTTGCATAAATCCATTGGCAAGGTTTACCACCCTGTTAATTACTGGGGCTTCTGAGAAACTTAAGGAGGAGGAGATGCATCAAGGGCACTGCAGCAGAGCAAAAGAGAGGTCTGAGAATTTGAATTATCAAAAACAACGTGAATAATCTTGTGCAAATTCTGTTTTCAAGTGTAAACAAATCCCCTCTACGGCCTCCGCATAAATATCACCTCTAACGCTGATTAAAACCCAGATTTTTAATTGTGTCTCTGCGAGCGTCTACTCACCTGCCCATGTTTCACGTGCATGAAGTTGGGGGTCCAGCGTGCCAGACTTCCCCCCTTTGAATAAAACAATGACGAAGGCTTACAGTACACAGAACAACAACTCTAAGTTACACCCACATGCTGCTGTTGCTTTCATTCTGCCACCTGTGGAGTGGGTGTCACCATCCTATCCTCCAAATCTGTCAGATAGACCTGTTTCTGCTTACCGGCCATGCTTTGAGTGATGAAATCTGTTTCGTGAATAGCTTTTGTTATTGTCTTTTTTTTTTTTTTGGTTATACTGTAGGCTCGTCTGTTCCCACACCGTTGGAGGAAAATTAAATAAATTTATTTAGGTGCCATACTTTGTTGGAGACTCTATATTATCTTAAAGCCAGAATGCAAATGCTTATCAAAGAACAAGAAGAGCATATACTGAGTCGCACAGAAGAAGATAATTCTTTTGTTTTTTCATTTAGCCAAAAATAAAGTCTAATCAAACACTTGTGATGTTAAGTAAGATATAGACAGTGGAAATATGATGCTAAAATTGTGCTATTTAACTGATAAAGTATGTGTATTATGCATATATTAAAACAAAGCAAACTAAACGAAAACCTGAGCCCAAAGAATCAGCAGAGACATGCCGAAAACCCCAAAAACATGACCGCTTCTACCTCTAATTGAAAACTGAAATTACAGGCGAATATATTTACATATTCACTTCTCTACTCTTCTCTCTGTTAGATGCCAAATGTTTTCTCTTTTCTCTTCCTATAAAGAGTAAAAATTGGTCCATCAATCTAACTCAAACTGGAGGCTGTAAACAAGTGTGTAGGTGTGTGTAGGAGGCGCCAGTTTGCAACATCACCAACTTTTTTTTTTTATTATTTTGGTCAGGTCTCTTTACTTCTCAAGGTTCGGGCATAGATGACCTGATGACTGATGTGAGTTCATTTTAATTAAAGCAAACGTTTTCAGCTGCATCAGATAGCTACGGAGAAATGTAACTGTCCGATGTTCGCTCAAGTGAGTCAGCACCCATTGGGTCTGACCTCAAACGGTGTTACGGTGTTATTAGTAGCATTGTGCATTGTGTGGAATAGATTTGCTGCCTTCTAGTGTAACTTGTGAGCCATGGGAAGTCAGGTACAGAAATAACTTGGTGCACAAGGGGTAACGTCGGCCGTAAGTCACGAAAACACTACTCCTATGCAGATGTGAGGCATCGACAGTTTGGCAAGCTACTAGCGAATATCAAGGCTAACCATTTAGCAAGCTTACTTTACTGAGCAGGTGTGAGAAATGCAAAGACATAATGAAAAGATGAGGTCGTTGGTAGTATCAATGTTTTCTTCTGAAATAACATTTCAAAATGATCATTCAAATGGATTTTCTTGTAAACATTGTAAACACAAACATCTGAAGACAGGATATTACAAAATCAGTAAAACAATGTTTCTACTGCAGTGATTTTCTAGCAGAGAGGCAGGAGGTTGTAAACATCTGAGGAAAAGTGAAGGCCATGTGGCGTGTGGTAGAATCCGTGGTGGCCATCAACTTCCAAATTGATTGACTTGTGTTTAAAAGTACAGGTCGTAGCTTCCATATAAGATGTTCTGCGTCGCGGTAACATTTAGTTTGGCCATTCTGGGCTGCTGTAGAAACATGGCAGTTCAACATGGAAGAAGTTTGTGGAAGAAGACCGGTCCAATGCTAAATCAGAGGACTGATCTTTTATGACTCTGACAGGTAATGCTTGTGCAAGATGTTTTAATTTTGCAGGACGTACTGATTGCGTTCTTAAAATTAGAAAAAGCAAGTGTATATGCTTCTCGAACAGCAACAAATTGCATTAGTGCATCACAAACTCTTGAATATTTACACTATGAGGATGAACATTTGTTGTGTGATATGTGTATACAGAGTAGTCTTAGGGCGTATTCACACCAGGAAGGTCCGTTAGTTCACTTGCTTTGGTCCGGACCAATTTTTTTTTTCTTTTTTATTTTTAGTGCGGTTCGCTTTCACACTGTGATTAATTGGTACCGGACCAGAATTTATAAACAAAAACACATGTGCTAAGGTCGTTCAGCCATTGGCTGGTAAACGTATAGGCGGGGTAAAGAAGGAAGCCAAATGTCCCACGTAAATAGGCTACAATGGAGACTTTGCGTACTGTAGGTCTACTTGTTATTATGCTAGCAATATGGTTTATAAACTGAGCGCTGGAATCCCCTCTCTCTCATTTGTTTACTAAAAATCTTATATACTTCTGCATTTTTATGTGTTTTCTCCAGCATTTGAGATATCTGGACATCTGCCCAGATATCTAGGAGGCAGCGTGTCTCCTCAGAGCTCGGTTAAGCCACGGCTCATCTCTACCTAACCTACCTGCGTTTGTTTGCTTCACGTGTCTCTCTCTGTTGTGTGTGTCACTGGGCTATCCTACATTTCCCATAACTAGTGCAGTGCCCGTCGGAAGTATGTATTCCTATAGTGGGAGCTGAAGAAGATTTTTCAGTTGTGACCATTGTCGTGACCCATATCTCCTCCCCACAAAGACACCTGCCCAGTTTCAAATCAGCGTGCCACAGACAGACAGACAGACAGACAGACAGACACAAACTCACCAAATAAGTTAAAAGAAATTCTTGATTTATAGATAGATGATCAAATCACTCATGTTTTGTCTGTAAACTGTAAAATAACGTTGAGTCTCCGTTGCCATGGTTGCCATCTAGCGTTTGAGCCAGCGCAATAATTTAGAACTGTCATCAGGCAACTGGAAATATTAGAGCGGAGAAAATCTATTTTACCGATATATTTTACATTTCTTATCCAAACAACGTCAAACTTAGCAGTGCACATCTTCGTGCCCGTAGCGAGACACCTGCCCAGTTTCAAATCAATCGGGCCAACGGTTCGCGACATATGCGTGCCACAGACAGACAGACACACAGACGCTTCTTGATAGATGCGCGAAAACTACGGGAGCTCGTCAAATCCAAAAAGGTAGATTTTTGCAACTTGGGTCGGATCGAGGTCGGGCTGCTTTCACACCATAAAGGAACCGCACTAGGGTTCGGTAGGAACCGCTCCGAGACCACCTCCTCAGCTGGGTCTCGGTCCGCTTGTTTGGTCCGCACCAGAGTTCGAGTGATTGTATTCACACCAGTCAAAAAGGTCCGAACCAAGCAAGGAAACGAACTTGAGTTCGTTTTAATCGAACTAAACAAGGCAGGTGTGAATACACCCTTAAACTTGTGGGTGTGAGATCAGTGTAAGCACATGGCTTTTCTGCTGTATGTCAGGTCAATGTCAGGGAGCTTCTCTAAAGTACTAATCTCAGACTAGTGTTTGCTGTAGTCTAGAACGAGCTGAAGTTTGAAACACTCCAAATAAGCGAGTTTAAATATAGATTCTTAAATGTAAATATAGATGTTTCCAATATGCAATGAATATTGTGTTTGTGCAGTGCACTGTGATGTTTGTATTCTTCGCATAAGCTGCTATACCACTTGGTTGACAGCCCTTGGCATGGCATTTTGCCTTAACAATCAAATGCCCATTTTTGGTATGAGTAGGCAGTAAAATCACAATAAAGAGACACACCCAGAGGTGTGAGTGTTCGTGACAAAGTGGAATTGGCAGGTATGGCCGGGTAAGACAGGTATACGTTGATTTAGGGGCTAAGACATCTTCACTCATCGTTCAACCGTAAATGGGCCACTGTAAACATGATAGAAAACCAGTTTAGCATGTCTAACTAAAACAGAAACGGGGAACACGCCAGCATTTCTTGAAAGAATGACGTGAAGACAAAAAAAAGGGAAAGGTTATCGTGACTGAGGGATGGATTAAGAGCTCAGCTATAACAGTGAACTGATTTACTCTAGCAGAACTTTGCAAAGGAGTCCTTGGCGTGCTGCATGCCCCCAAAGAATAACAGGCAAGGCTCAAACTTGAACAACGTGGTATTTTCCATTTAATACTCCTGCACATTGACCATGAGTGAGATTAACTACCACTGAGAGGGATGAACTCAACATTAACCCGCTGTGTGTTAAAATTTAGCTTTAAAAGTAATAGAGCTGTTCGCTTAAATTCCCAGTAGCTATTAACATTGTGGAGATTGTGGAGCACTTTATTACCTGGACAGGTCACCAGTATTGCACGGATTTAAAACATGAGAGCTTTCTCTTGGCAGGAATGTTAAGTGTATTTTCAAAAATGTCAAACTATTTATGGTGTTTGTTGGCTACTAGGACTCCTCTATATGAGAAAACCCATACATATCTTTGCATTACACTGTATGCATTCATAGGATGTAGTATTTTTTTGGCTGTACTGTAACTGTAACATCATGCAGTGTTGATATATCACAGTATGTCATTTCCAGCTTCACTTGGTTGTGATGAAACTGAGCTGAGATTGAATGATGGCAACACTGCAAGGAGTTGAAGGGACGATAGACGTAAAGCCAGTAGGGTTTAAGGTTTCGCCATAGAGTCGCAGCCGCGTTGTTATGATGACGCACTAACAGGGAATCTGTCTGACCTCAATTGTGTCGGAAATCTGGAATCCCCTCCTCGTTTACTCAACCACAACTCCCTTTGGACACTTACTAATCGATCTCATATTACGCCATTGTCCTCTGTTGAGTTGCGCAACAGTCATTTCGGCATCTGTAAAATACGGTGTACACTATTGTAAAATAATAGTTTAATAAGGAGAGATCAAGCAGGTGAAGAATGAACATTTATTAAAGAATGTGGAACTTAATAGTTAAGAAGTTAGACGCCGAGAGCGACGGCATCATAGAACCGAATCTCAGGCAACGAAGGTAGATAGGGACGGGACCCTCCAGAGTCTAGGTGCTGGTGGTGGTGGGAGGAGAAGAAGTTGGCAGGTGGCTAAGGGAAACCTCTTAAGAAGACTTCTAGGATGACCATGGAAAGGTAGGGATGGGGAGGAAGAGGGTTAGGCAATGGTTGATTTTTAAGCACAGGGAGGAGGGAATGATTGGCTGAGAGAAGGTGGGCAAATAGTTCATTGGATGGAAGGAATGATGTGCCAATTGGAAAATGGAAGAGATAAGAAAATAGAGCAACGGCCAACATTCACCGTAGTGGACCGGATCTTCATTAGTGTGCATGCATTTAACACTACTTCTTCTATTGTTGAATTTATGTGTGCACTATTTAGTGAATATACTTGGATATAAAACGCTGGCTAGCAGATGTAGTGCACTACATAGTGAATAGAAAGTCATTTACAGGCACTATCTCTGCTTTTATACCATTCTATTTTTGATGGTATCGCATTAAATACATCAACACTTACAACAAGGTTTAAGTCCTGCAATAAATTACAATTAATAATGACAAAGAAAAATTGTGCATTTGTGACATCTTCATCTTGTCGCTTAAGTCCTGAGAGTGCTGTCTATGGTGCAGATAACTGTTCGTTTTACCAAAGCTGTCATGTAAAATCTGGGAATCATCCATACAGTAATTGCATGTTTTCTGCCAAGAACACCACATATAGCAAATGCAGACATATTTCACCACAAACCATGACAGTATTCACTGAAGGTTAAAAAAAAAAAGAATCATCCCAGGCAGAAAATACTTAATTTTAGGAATGTCTAGGCTGACTTTTATTCCAATTAGCAGGACATCAAGAAAATTATAGTTATGGTAATGGCTCCATAAGGTTGTCCTTTGTTAAAGTAGCTCTTTATAATAATTACTAAACTAGTAGTGATGTGGCAACAAGCAACCATGGAATTTAATGAAATTCAACGAGTTGCTGCAATGATAGATGATAAAACATTTGACTACGCTGAGTGGGTGGGTACCAATCTCAACTTTGAAGCAAAGCAAGCGAGGTGCCAACCAATAGGAGCAACTGATGCAGTGGATTGACATGTGATGTTCCTCAAAGATGTTCTGCAGGAAAACACCGTCCACGACGTTGGTTCCTACCAGCAACTCTTCTGTGCTGATACTGTATAGGGTGAACCCAGGGGGAGCAGAGGCATAGTTGACAGTATTTTTATTTTTTCAAATAGAGAAACCAGTGACAGCAAGAAGAGCTAGTTCTCGGCGCTCTTCCATGATTTAAGAATTTGATCTCAAATCTGAACTAAGCCTATCTGCGGACTTAAAGCAAAACTGGGTGAACCGTCACTGTTGAAGCGTATATAAGCTTCATACACTTTTACACTGGGAAACTTTTACCTATGTAACTAGAGCCTGGAATGACCACTAGCAACAAACAGCTAAGTGAGAAGCAACAAGAAAATTGCTCTGTATGTAGATGGTTTTTAGTATCCTTACATTTGTTAGTAATGAATATCTGAGGGAGATGGGAATAAATTAGCTTTGATCATTAGTTTAGCTAAAAACGTGGTCCAGACCAGAAGTACTGGACAAACGTGAATCTGACAATGATGCTATTTAAAGATCACCAAAGCAACAGTTCATCCTGGGGGGACATGAACATCAGTACCAAATTTCATGGTAAAAAATACAACAAGCCACAAATATCAGCCTGAATGTGTCTGAAAGGAAAGTCAGTGGCTCACCAGGAGTCATTAGGATGCATCCTCTGGGAACCATGAATGGCTGCTCCAAATATCAAGGCAATCCAACCGATAATAACTGAGATACATGTTTCTGTCTGAACTTAAGTGGTAGACTGCCTACCCAACACAAAGAGACGCTGTTACAACAGTTTGGAGCATGGCTAAGGATATATTTTTATCAAAAGTATCACTGAATAATTACATTCATTTCCTGACAGCTTATAAGGGCTTGATACGTTACATAATTGGTATTGTTAAAAATGTTTTCCTTTCGGTCTAAATTATGTTTAAGGTTAAACTGCAAGATTAGTTGCGACTGAATGACAAAGAAAGATGAGCAGTGAAAGCAGGAGAAGAGCTCATGTGAACCAGTCTTGCCACTTCAAGGGTGTAACGCTGCTGCTGCTGCTGCTTTAGTGAGAACCGGCGCCTCTGCCCGTCTCTCAACTCCTTCCACCAGTCTTTCACCACGTCCCTTCCTTCCTACCTCTCTCTCTCTCTCTCTCTCTCTCTTACTCCATCTCTCCATCCCCTGCTTTTCTTCCAGCCAGCCCCACCACAAAGCCCCACCCACAGCATGAGAAGACAGGGAGAGGAATATGATCTAACCACACTCCCAGAGATATTACCTCAGCAGCCACCCCCACCCCTCACACACATGCACATGAACACGCAAACACAAACTCCTACCTTCCCTCGTGCCCATGTACTCCGCCACCCCCACCCCCAAGCGTTCCCATCCCTTGCTCCCCCTGATCTCCTCCTCATCCTCCACTCCCTACACCACTGCTGCCAGGCCGTAATGTTTTTCTTAGCCTCTCCTACACAGTTTTCACACAGATTCCCTCTCCCTCAACATACAGCAACATCCCACACACCCTGGGCCCAGCTGACCCACTGAGAGAGGAGGTGGGAGAGATTTGGTTGGGGAACAACGCCATCACCGTGGGACAGGCAGTGTGAGCGCTTCGCTAAAAAGACGACAGCAGGAGATGTGATTCCACGCTCAGGCATTTTGCTGTCAATTCATTTTTTTAATTTTTTATTTTTTTTTTAGAGTGGACAAAATGATCCTTCCGCTGGCCTACATCTTATTTTATTTTTTTGCTCTGCTTACTGCATGCTGATGTTTGCAGCAGTCTCATTGAGGCCACGGTGATGTGGGGTTTGACAGGATGTGGTGTAGGATTCATTCTTCTCCACACAGAGAGACAGAGAGACAGCTATAAAGGTTAAGGTGTCTGTTATCAGCCGGTCTCGATACTTGCCATCAGTCTGTTGTGGTTTTCTCAACAGGGCCCTTAAACAGAAACAGCATCCATCTGTGGGTCTCAGCAGATACATTAACCTGGTATAGATGTGACAACAACTCTTGAGAATGGGAGAGAAAGTTGATTGCTTCAAGCTCTCTTTCCATTGTTTAATAATTTAATATTTTGCACTAACATTTTGCTTATCCCACATACGGTATGCCGTAATTTAAAAATACAAAAGCTATAAAACCTACAGTGCACTACCAAACAAGTCTTTAAAATGAATAGTAGAGTCTCGTTGTAACTTTTATTGTTGTGTTTAAAGTCGCATGATGGCGTTTTTAGCTAAATGCAAAGGTAAGCGAACATGCTGACAATGACAGTGCTTTCCAAGGTAGGCCTATCATGGTTTTTGTGCTGCTTGTGAGCTTGTGGTTTTGATCGGGAATTCGTGTACACAACATACTTGACGTTCAGGTAGTAGTATTAGTAGTAAAGTCACAAGAACATAGCTGCTGGGCGACTGTCAGTGGCCACAGAGGCTAACAATTTAGCTAACGAGCGGCCAATCCGAAGTTGAAAAGGCAAAGGCATAATGAAAGATAAATTATATAATCATCTAGAAAAACCATGTGTAACTAAATAACTATACATTCAACTATACATTAACATGTGCAGAGAAAGTGAATTTCCATGGTCGTAGCATGCGAGCATGCAAAGGCAAGATAAGTGCTTTGCGTTTGTGATACCAGAAATTGATGGGAGCCTACGCTTGAAATAGAACTTGTGAGCTTGCGGTCACAGTCGATGTAAGTCGCGAGAACACTGCTGCTAGGAAACTATTAGGGTATAGAAACCACAGTGGCTAACAGTTTAGCAAGCAAATGACTGTGTAAGTGGTAGGTTAACAAAGGAAACGTAATCAAGACGTATTCAGAGGTTGAGACAGATGGGAATGTCAACATTTTCTTGTAACTTAATTACAATATATTATCTCACAATCCACCTACACCATTTGTAAATATGATTCATATGGGTTTTAAAACAATAGATAAAGACACCAATATACAACTGGTTTAGTTTACATATTAGAATGCTAACATGCAAAGCTACATTTCATGTAGCAGCTTAGATTGATGGGAATGAAATTTTCAGATACTGTACAGTTGTATGGTTGTAAACCAAGGTCTAAGAGAAATTACATTTTTTGAGCTGAAGGTAGCCCTAGATGTAGAGTCATTGCCATCCAGAAGGTCATGACACTAGCAAGGCTTTACATTTATTTCACACTCAGTTTCCCAGTAAAACACTCAATTAAACTGCTTTAACATTGAGTATAAAAGTATAAAATATCAACTGGGCACATAAAGAATTACAGAGTATTAGAGAATATTTTCAAATTATGCAGCATATAATATGTTCTGGTTCATCAAAGGTCAGATTGCAGCTCATAGCTGTCTAATTAACTATGGTCTCCAAAGTACGGCCAAGAGTTCCTGTATTAAATAATGTTTTATTTATACTCTAAAGTGCGAATGCTTTCCACTCCACGCAAAAGTGCATGGTGCTGACCTCAGTGCAAGTTTGATTTTGCAGGTTTTAACTTTAATAAAGGGGTATGCTACGAATGACAAACGAACCAAATGAAAAAATTAAATTGCGATTTTTGTTTGGTATTGATTTGCTTTATTTTGCAGTTTTTTAATGCATAATACGCAATTCACAAAACTGTATTTTATTTATTTCAGCGGTGGTTGTTTCAGTGTAGCAGTACAGTTTGCTTCTCAAACTGAATGTAATATTGTAGGGCAAACCCAGGTCACACAGATAGATTGAGAGTGAAAAAATAAAATAAAATACAGCACTCCTTCGTGATTACTTGTTTACTGTTGAGCCAGTCACATGCGGGACAATATAAAAGTATATCCAGTGAACGATAATAATCCCCCTGGTCTATCAATATCCACATAATCATTATGGCCAGCAGAGAGGAGAGGGCGCTGGTCAGTGGAGGATTGTGGGTTTTGCAGTTCGAACAGCCAAAATAGCCGTGCCGCCGGTGGGGCATGTGACTACAGGGACCGACGGGGCTCAAGAGTGTCCTGGCAGAGTTGATGAAACCACACGCTGACACAAATGACTGGCCTCCGAGCCTTTGATCACGACAGGGAATCAGAGGCCCTTGTCAGAAACAAGCCGCCATTTACAGGCCACAAAAGCACAAGTTACGGGTGTCGAGGCATGCCAGTGAGAGGGAAAAACACACACTGCTGAAAGGACAGGAAGTGTTTTATTTAAACATCTTCATGGCAGTTTGATTGGGGGAGATACTTGAATTTTATTGACCAGTATACGGCAGTGGCTTTATTTTACCAGTTTTATAAATGCTGAGAGGAAAGGTTGATGTTATTCTTTGTCTTTCTGAGAGAAAATTAATACCAATTGCTTAATAGGTGTCAAAAGTAAGAAAAATATGTATGCAGCAAGGTATTTACATTTAAATAATACGTAAAAATACAGTGGTTTGCTACAGTAAATGCACCGCACCTCGCTCAAACCACAAATTAGTATTTTTTTATGCATACCTGTGTATGAGCATGTGCTTTTGCATGTGCATGGTGCCGTGCGCTGGAGCCCCCTCACTGGGTGGTAACAGGGCTGAGGTAACATCACGCGCTGCTTTCTTTTTTTTCCTTTCTTTCTCTCTTTTTTTGTTGATAATATATATAGCCGGAGGTAAAACGCTCTCATAACTACCGTGGTTTTTAGTGTTGCCAGGTCAACCTGCCCACTCTTACACTCAACAGCGCTGGGATGGGATGGGCTGAGCAGGGGAAGAGGTGATAGAGGAGAAGTGGGAACGCTGGAGAGAATCACGGGAGGGAGAAAACGGACGGCTGGCAGGCGGTCGAGGTAGAGCGGGGTAATAAGGGGGGGGGGGGTTGAGGTGAGGATGAAGGGATGAGATGAAGTAAGTGGAGAAATGAAAGGGTGAAAGAGGAGATCATGATGATGAAGATGAGAGAGGATGATGAGCTCCATATTGGCTCTTTTTGCTCTTTAACCCCAGCGCTCCACCCTGCGCTGTAACTGTCAGACAGTGCTGTCCTGGCGTACCCTCTAGATTTAACATGAGATAAAGTGTGTGCCTGGGTGCGTGCGCTCATGCGTTTCGCTGTGCGTGTATATATATGTGTGTGTGTGTGTGTGTGTGTGTGTGTGTGTTTGCGCTGGCCCGGCCTGCCAGCTGCCAGTGTGTAGCACTCAATCCAGCAAAGGCGAAGCCTAATTACAGACGCACGGCTACAGATTTAGCCAGCATGCTAACCATAACGGAGGAGGCAGCAGGGAGGGGATCACTTGGAAAAGTCACGGCTGGACGAAAGCTTCACAAGAGCGGACCACAGGGACATGGGAGGAGGGGGGGTACTCTATTTCAGGATCCGCTGCTCTCATTATTTATCATAGTACAAGTCTCGGCAAGAAGAGGCAACCTACAATTGACTACACGCGTTGGCACAAACGGGCAGGAGCTGAGCAAACCCCCACCTCACCCACACCCTCCCACTCGAATAATATAATCTGCCATCTACAAATTTGTGTGTCCAAATTATCGAAAAAAAAAACACGTGCGAAATAGTTTTCCCCTCATTCTTATGCATCAACATTAGCCTAACTGTTGCTATAACGCACTCGTCTCCAACAATGTAACACCCAGTATGAGCGGGATGACACAGAAAGCACTCCACTCATTACAGGGATAGATTCCTCTCGTGTCTGGCATATACTAAACGACATAGAAAGTTTTCCAGGTTGTCAAGTTGAAACTCTGCATGCAAGTGTGTATGTGTGTGTGTATGACTGTGCATGCAAGAGTGTGTGTGTGTGTGTTCGTGTGTGTGTGACGGACAGTTTGTGAGACCAGGGAGGGTTGGCAGTTAAACTCTGAGCTCACCCACGACTCTACCACTTCCACCCACAGTGTCCTCTATACAGCTGCTCTCACTGAGCCAAACTCACACTTCATCCTCATCCCTCTCTCTTTTTCTCTCCGTGCTTCGTATCACTCCCTCCCTCATCCATCCATCCATCCATCCATCCATCCATCTATCTCTTCTTAATTTACTTCCTTCTCTATATATCTAATATTTCCATCTCCTTCCCTCAACTGACTTTCTATTTCTCATTTTTTAAATCTCTACCCACCTCTTTCAGCGTGTTCATTTTTATGCAGTCTCTAACCATAGTATTTCCAACTTTTGGACCTTGACACATGCTGTGAGGTCTCGACGTATGAAAGGTTAATTTGCATATGGATAGAGCATCCATTTGAAGGTCTACTCATGTCAGCTTAAACACGTCAGCATATACAGAGATGAAGGTTGAGAATCGTCAGAACAGAGATTTGAAAGCCATGAAAGTGTAAAGAAACAAGTGTACGCACAGCTGTAAAGTCAAAACCACATTCAGAATTGGTTGTTTCAGTAAATAGAAGACAAGAACTCTGCATAAAACTCATATTTAGCGACTCGTTTCGTCACTTCTTGTGTTCATTCAATTACTGTATAAATAATCTATCAGCCATTTGTACGAAGAGATGACTCAGCGATGAAAAAGAAAAAGTCATCCACAAGAACAGAGGAGTTGACTCACACAACAACAGCTCATACTCAAAGCGAACTCAGTGTTTGTCCTCTGGTCGTCGGGGACTAGTTATCACCATCATTTGTCTTTCATTGACAAAAAGAACTTGCTCGGAGAGTTGCATACATTTTTCTAAGACCTCCCGCACTCGGTGTGCTGACGCAGCTCCAGCGCTTCCCGTCAGCTACTTAATAAATGTCCAAGAAGTCGCGGCTGTCCTCCTGAAGCTGCCAAACAAAATTGACAAAATTGGGTCTTTTTTGGATAAGGCAAGACCAATTGTGGTGATAGTGGTGGGTGCCAATTTTGTTGTGTGCCCTTAAAGCAATTTTCATCATTTAAAAATGCTACTCAACCTGCACATAGACACTGAGTTAGAGGTTTGCGTGACGACTAACAAGTCTGTTCTTTGTAAGAATCTAAAATAGTTTCATGTGTCAAATCTGTCTGATTTTAAAATGCAGAATAAATAAATTACATTTATTAGAAAGAAGCTTTGGGCATGCCTTTGCAAAGCAGCAGTGCAAAAATTAGCAAATGCTGACAGAGCATTTCTTTAATTGTTAACACTTTTACCTTTAACTTCATGAACTTGCGGCTGTGATTGTGCACAGGTCCGGGTCTGTAAAGTCTCCGAACTTAAGGGGGGAAAGTCAAGACCAGGACGACTGAGAAAAATCGTGATGGTGTACCGTTGCTCTGTGCAGTGTCTGCAACCTCGACACTAAGTCAGTGTTTTAAGTATGCAAAGTAACATCTGGAGAGGAAATGCAACATTGCACTGATGAATGGGATTGTGCGTGCAACAAAGCCTAAAATATCGCAGACCTTGAAGTGAGATCTCCTAAATCAAGACCAGCAAGACTCTCTTGTAGCTACAACAGTTTGCGTCACTAAGTACTGATCAGGTAAAAAAAAAAAAAAAAAAAACTTTTGCACATGCCACAATTAATATCCAATCTTATAGATTTTTGTAAGTCTCTGCAGGGCAAAAGAGCAGGAAAATAGCCATGGTTTCATTTTTCTCAGTGGTAAATAATCAATCAAAAGGCCAAAGACCCTTTGACATGCCATTGTAGGAATAATAATCCCCCTATTTGTGCATGCTGGCTCATTGTCAGGGCCTTCTGGGCCACATAAGGAAACTGAGATGTCGTTCATTTTATCAATTCCACAAGTGCTTTTCCTGCTGTGACAAGTCAAAATGTCATATGTGCACATAGCACTGCATAAATGCTTGTAAGTAGTTTGTAGACCTGGCTTTAGTAAAGTGGGTTAAGTTAAGCACACACACAGAGTTGCATTAGCTTAGTCTCTGCACCCCATTTTCTAATAGGCCCCAGGTGGTGCTGAAAAATGCAAAGCACAGAAACAGAAAATATATATACAGTATAACTGAAACCAATAAGTTGCAGATAATGAAGATAAGCCTTAACCCCAAACCTCACCTTAAAAAGCGCCGCCTACCACTGGTTTGAGCTCTGCCGTGTCAGCAGTGTAGTATGGGAAATGAGGAGTGGGTGGGTGTGCGACCTGACGACCTACCAGCAACTCGCTCTGGGCCCAGCCGCACACCATCAACATCTCCCTGCACTCAGCTCCAGCTCAATCGATCGCCCTCATTTTCACATGTACAGAAGGAAAACCAACTGTTTTACAGTTGTGTTGCAAGACGTCTGTGAACTGGGGGAGGTGGAAAGGAAACTGCATCGCAGATGGTTGTTGTGTTTCTTGAACACACAACAGTTTACTCACCTTCTGGGCTTGTTACCAGTTTTACACGGTAGTTTTATGAGAAAGAGGACATGAGCTTATGGCTCGTTAGAGTATATTAGATTTAACCTTATGGTTAACGTGACTGATGGCGTCTGAAATGCACACTTCTGCATTTAAATCATGCAGCATTTTACTTCTGACCGACCTGGCTTCATATTCTGTGTTAACATATGTATGTTGCCCACTCTTCTGGTAATTACTGTGCATCCTTCACTGAAATGGGCTGACATAAAAGTAACAGTAACTATGCTCTGACTTGGCAATGCCAAATGTCAACTGTGCTTTATGAAACCGACAAAGAGGTTGTAGCCAAAGGAGTATTATCTATTCTTTACTGTTCAAGGTCTAAAGGAACTGAATCCTCTCCCATTGTGCAACGAGCAAGAGGCAGGAAAACGCCTTAGACAGGTCAGCAGTCCTGTCTTCTGTTCCTGAAGACATCAGCCCATCATGTACATCACAGCCGTACAGTCAGGTAGCTTGGCACCTCGACAGATGGCCCTGGTACTTCCGTCTTGCTAATCGGAAAACTCACACTCAGTGGGGCGTCTCAGTGTTTACAGAGATGATCTTTAAACCGCAGCGACGGAGTTCAAGAAGCCTCATCAGCTTTTGTGGCTGAGCTTGGTCTTTAATGACATCTTGAACATGGTGAGAAAGAAAATCCTTGCCCACGCGGTCTGAATAATGCGCAGCCCTGATATGTACATGACAATTTCTGCATGTTTGTTGAGGTTAGAGCCAGAGCCCGCTTGGTACCTGAGCTTGACACACACATAGATAAGAAATGTCATCCATGAGTGATGGCAGACTGATGAAATGTCTTTCACACCACATATAAAACCAAGGCTCAAGAAAAAAAATCATTACAGTGTGCATTTTGTCAAAGATGAGTCCATTAATCTCCAAAGAAAAACCTTCTTTTTTTAAATATGCGTTCAAATAAAAGCAATCACTAAAAGGTTAAGATCAAGGTTTTAGATGGCATTTATGTTTTGGCTGTAATTATCACAAGGTCAGTGTGACGGTGAACAACTGAAACTGACGTCCAAACTGTGTGATAACATCACGTTCACATTTTGTAGAAGACATTTCAAGAGTTAAATCTATACTTCTCCTCACCAGTATAGAAACTGAGATTACGATTAGTTTCCTGTGTTTCTTGAGCACACAAAAGTCATAGAGTCATAGAGAGGAGAAACTGATGCTCTTTTTTCATGTCTGCGGCCTCAGATAACTCAGATAATGACATGATCGCAGTCAGCTAAACGGTCCATGCATGAGGTCAGTCACTGTTCACTGATTCTCTGTTACGCAGTTACCTTCTTCAGTTTTAGAATTTGTTTTTAGCTAACTAAGAAAAAGAAAGGATTTTACTACAACACCATTTTTCACTGGTTACCGCTTAATTCCAGTATCTATCGTGAATATATGACATTTAAATACAGTTGCTGTATGTAAGCTATCAGCAGGACAAGAAGATCAGTCATCTCAGTAAATTCCTTTAGACGTTCTACGAGCTTAGTATAGAGTTCACATGTAGAGGAGGTTTGGGTGGATGGATGGATCAACAAAACTTTACACTTACATATAGTGGACCACCACTTTATTTCCTACTACTGCTAACAGTCAGCATTGACTTCTTTCATGACCACAGCTGTTCCCTGACTTAAACCAAGAAAGCTCTAATGTCATTATAGTCACAAACGTCCCCTGACTTCATTGAAGAAGTCTTTTTCGACCAAACCATGGTTCCTTAAACCTAACAGAGTCGTTTTTGTGCCTAACCCTAGCCAAACCTCAACCATGAACAGAAATCTGAGAAGAAGACTGTTTACAAACCTGAGATAATCTGAGATCTAAAATCTGAGAGAAAACCAGAAGGTCAGCAAACAAGAAAATTAGCTGTTCGATTTTACCTGGAAAATCAGACCTCGTGTAGCAGACAGAGCTGCTGAGTGAAGCATAATGTGTGACTGGGTCTTTTTATGTCAGTTCTTGTATGGGGAGAATGAAGAAAGCAGAACAGGAAGGGGCTGAGGACAAAGGAAGGAAGGAAGGAAGGAGCATCATGGGAAAGGGCTGTGGCCACTAGCTGAGGGCTGTGCTCCCTCTCGGGGGTGCGATGCCAGGGTTAAATAATGAAGTGACGAAAAAAAAGACAAGTGAGTGAGAAAACTGGGGCCGGCATGCATTACTGTGCCATAATATATAGACAGTGTCACATCTCCCAGAGTAGCCGAGGCTGCTGTATTTACTGTTGCCACGGATGAACGTTGGGGATGTGTTATGATTCCAAGCAATGAGCCGAATTACAAGCAGAGGCAGTGGTCGCGTTTGACAGTGGGTAGTGTAGTTTTGACTTTCCTGTTATTTAGTTCCACTCAGTACTTCATAATCTTAACTTTATGAAATATAATTTTGCACAGAGTTCATATATACCCCTCTCAACGAAACAAATTTAATGCCAACCTGTCTCCACACTGCCCCAAATGTAAAATAATAGGATTTTATCTAAGAATTTATTGGTTGAGCCGCTATGCTCATGCTGCTGGGGATGTCAAATGGCCTCATCACTAATAAATATGAACGGAAACTGTACAAAATGTGTTCTACTTAACTGGACAATGGAGAAGCCCCCCTTCTAGGACTCAATGGCATAATGTTGTAGTATCTCTTGATTATTTAACGTGTGTGCTACGTGATAAGGAGGACATTTTCCACAGAATATGGAAGCCCTTTATGACATATATTGGTCTGAACACCCATATTGAGCAGAGAATTTACATAAGAAAGGGGAAATGTGGGGTATGCAGTTTCCTGTCATTCATGTTTGTGGAGTGTGACACCGGAGTCTTCTGTCTGTATGTGAGTGTTTATGTCTTTGAGCCAAGTTGTTGGAGTTGTTCATGTTGTTGTAGTACTAGTAGTAGTGTTTTGTTATTATCACTGGTGTAATGTTAAAAATCATTAAACATACTGTCTAAAAAATAAAAACTTTATGAAATATGATGCATTGCTATAGATTACGGGGGCGGATTTGTGACTGTAAGGTCACCGTTTTGAATCCCCTCTACGTCCATGGCTGAAATCCCCTTGAGCAAGGCGCCATATCATTCCAAAATTGCTCAATGTGTGTGTGTGTGTGTGTATGTGCTAACGGATTGATTTAATGCAGACAGCATGGCTCGTGTGTACACTTAGCACTTAACCCTGCAGCAGTACACAAAATCAAAATGATGCACATTGGATAAAAATTGGATTTTCTATATGAGAAAGACGTCGTGAGATATTCGGCTAATTTAGCGTTTGTCATGCACATATATATATAAAAAGGTTGATATAAATTTTTTTAATGGCTTCTAATTTGTTGTGACATAATAATATAATACTAATAATATATTCTGTTCACCTATTAAATACTTGTGATACTTCAAGTACATTTTGCTCTTAATAATAATAATAATACTGAAAAATATAATGCTTTAATTTAATTAATATATTTTATCCTACGGGCATTTATTTATTTATTTATTACATTATATTCTTAAAGAGTCCATTTTTTAACATTTTGTATGATTCATTTTTAATATTTTTTTGTTATTTTGAGAAGACAAGCTATTACTTTTGTCTTTTTTGGGGGAGGGGGACAAACTGTGTGTTGCAGAGAAACTATTACATCCTGATTTCTTCCTCTTTCTCAGCTAGGATGACAGGTGAGGGAGTTTTCGTGAACTATTCAGACATGACCTTGAAATCACAGAGCGGAACAGTAGAGGTACTGTATACTGTAGTGTTTTAAAAATACTGGATCCGACTGACATACACAGAATTTATAAAAAAATAAAAAAATAAGTCTTGGTGAAATACATTTTAACACCATTTAATTTCTGTATTTAAAATATTGTGCCAGTCTCGAACACAACACTCGACCCGTAAACACATCTCCTCTCTGCTCCTGCCCTGGTCATCGGCGCTGTGTTGTGCGGTGTGAACGAGCCCTAATCAGCTCACTTCCTTGGGCATCAGTCTCTGGCCGACGGCACAAAAGGCCACGCTGGGACCACCGAAATCCTTCCTGGGATTTTCACTACCCTATTAAATACCACAAACACACTGACATACGGAAGCGCAGGCACACACACACACACACATACACAAACATCTTTTAACACCCACACACACATTTTGGGAAAGAATATACTGGATCTAGACTCATGTATTAATTTTGATGGGTTACTTCTTTGTGTCACAATCCTTCACGAACACATTTCACGTTGTTTAGTTTTTATTTTAACAACTAAAATTTAATTAGTTCTACAAATGCTATCTCTCTGAAGGTTTAGACATCTCATGTGCGTGATCAAGAGAAAGATGTTTGAATTTGAGGGACTTGGTGTAGTGAAATGTATTGTTCTCAGACTATTTGGCTCCAGAGCGTTGCAGAATCTGAACGCCATCTTTGTTGGTAATCAGTCCAGTTTCATATCCTCTCTTAAACTTAAACAATATCTGGTAGGTATCACACTTTCAGGAAATCCGGTAACCACCTGCAGACGTTTTTCACTAATCTGAGATAGTGCTTCTCTCTGTTCCGAGAAGATGAGTAGAATAATCGCTGTGAACTCTGCTATCTGTCACGTCTTTTCCTAGATGAAGGGGACAAGGGCTATAGTTTCTGGGTCAGTGTTGTGGGTAGGCCATATCGGCCCATTACGAGGTGGGCCTTTACGCGTTGTGTCTGAGTCGCGCACTGATGTTAAAGATGAGGCGTACATGTCTATGATGACCCGTTTAGATTAGAAAAGCTGTAGTATGCATTGTGCCTGTGAAGGAATGTACATTTCCTTATTTCTTGATTCTTATTGTGTCTTAACTTTCAGTTCAGTTGAAACTAAAACTAAATGTTTGTTGTTTTTGACTTGTGTATTTTCACCTAACAGAAGTGGCGATGTAAATGACTTTTCTTTCCCTCATTTTCTGGAAGGTCAATTAAAATTTGTGTTGTATTTGGATCAAAATCTGGCTACAAAACTACAATTTGGTCACCGTTACCAGCGTTATTGAGACGCCATTGAAGTGTGACTCAAGCGTTCGGTAACGCCATCAACGGATGTAAATATAATGCCGAAACCAGTGAAGCAAACTCAAAGGAGCGACAAAGTTCAACTTCTAGCGTCAAGTGTCGGACGTAAGCTTGTCGCTTCATTGCGCTGGCTTACGTTAATAATCGTGCTGTAGCTTGTTGCTCTCTCACTTCTAGTGTGAACACATCATTACAGTCAGTACTGTACCACTTCAAACCTCCCGCTCTCAGATACTTAAGGCTCACAAACGGTTTCTACAAACTTGTCCAAAAAAAACCCCCCAAAAAAACAAATGTTTGATGGAAAAATCTGCAAAACTGCTGCAGTGTCGCTGTAGTTTTCAAATTTCAGCCGTACTTGGAGTAATTGATAAAGTCTGATGAGATTTCTCCGGTTGCCATGGCGCGCACGGAACCAAGATCTGATCAGGGTTATCGTCATGGTGACAGATAAGCTTCGTGTCCTGCAGGCTTCACAGCAGCAGACGCCTGATATGTGAACGTGGTTGTGTGTTTCCACGCAAGGTGCATGTGTGGCAGCCACTATTCTCACACACACACATACACACACTTGCCAGTTTTGCTTTACTGTTTCCATGTCCTCATCACCTCCACCCCACCGCCGTCCACCCCTCCCCATCTGAAAGCCCTTCCTGCCCGCCTGAGAAGCAGAGGCACGGCCTGCTGGAGCTGACCTCACCCTTAGGACCCCCAGGAGACGCTGTCCATTACCGTTTCCAGCTGTCTCACAGTCCAGCCAGTTATCCCTGCTCAGACTAAAATAGCACCGGCTACTCACCCTCACATCCTCTGCCTATTAGCAGTCACATATGCCCTTACCACTGTCCCTGTCATTGTTTTATAGAAGGACTGGTTGTAGGGTGTTAATGGTATAGCACAAAAAGTATTGAGGAAAAACCAAACAAGGGCAGGAAAGACGGCAATGAATTTTCTCAAGTTACATTTTCTGTATTATTTCCATAATAGTTTAAAGAATAATGCCCTTTGGTGGAGCGTAATAGTCTACAAATCCAAATCAACTCTTGAACAATGTAAATGTCGTAATGAAATCTTAATGTACTTGTGAATGTACTTAGTAACTTTCCGCCTTTTGGAAAATGATGGAAATGATGAACTGTGTGCAGATGTCACACATCTTTAGCTCTGACACAACCGACTGAGCTCACCTCTGACTTCAGCCGATCCACCGCCGCAGGACTATGTTTGACATAAGCAGAGAGGAGGATGATGTTATGAAGTGACACTTGGAAAACAACAGGGAGGAGCCGGCAAAAGAGGGATGTCTGGGCGAAATGGTTTATTAAAACGGTCTGTGACTGGCGTTTAAGACCGATCAGGACGGGGACTACAGCATACAACGCCTGTCACACCGGGTCACCAACTTTATAATTGGAAACATATTATTAGACCTTCGGTGTGTTGAGGCATTTTGTGACGAGATAAAGATCGTTAGCTTCAAGAAGCAAAAGCGTCGCTGGTTAAGCCTGAGTAGTCTTCTCGTGTGTTCGTACATGCACAAAAATTCACAACCACAATTTCCACCTTTCGCCTCCAGATGTGTGTACTTGAACCACATCTGGCTCTGTGAGGCTGCTGCGCAGAAACTGCAGGCGGCAAACGTGCAGTGGTGTGTGAGCTTGACAGAGAGGAGGAAAATCCAGAGTTTGATTGTGAAATTGCCTTTTAAGGTAGAGGGGCTGTTAGATGTGAGAGTTAATTTCTCAAATATCAGTAAACCTCCTCAAGTAACAGTACTAATACAATAATAATAGAAATAGTCACAAGTAAAGAATATGATCAGCTGAATGTACCTAGAGTATGTACTGTAAGTGAAGGTATTTGTTCTATGTGAGGTGTCAAACACTGCGACTGATTTAAATTGGTAGCTTAATCCAAACTACTTACATGTCATGGTCTTTAATTTTTGAAGCCAGAGCTAATCCAAGTAGTTCCCAGGTGGTTTCCTTCGGCTGAGAGACGGAAAGAAGACATTTCTGCAACACATTTTTAAACAATGGGGTTTAAATGAAACCATCTGAGGCGGCTAAACCGGAAAAGGCCTCAACTACACATAGATTTGTTTGTGAGAGACATAACGATTTATATTTTAATCTAATTTTTTAATAGTATAGCGATGTAAAAAGTTATATTTAAATAAGAGTAAGAGGGAAAATAAATCCCTTACCCTCCAGTTCTGAAAACGTTCTACCTGGTTGGGTATGTTTTAAAATATATACAAATTCTCAGAGTATGTCTGACTGGATTTTGCAGCATGTTGTCACTATCACGTCTTGAATTACACTGTGATGGTTTTTTTTTTTTTTCCCAACAAATGTAACCAGCGGAAAACAACAGTTTATTTTAGAGCAAACGGAATAAGAACGTGGTAGTTAGAAGAAACCGAACACAAGAGACAAAGAAAAACGCCACCCGCGGGAACTTCACGACTGATTGTTTTAATCTGAAGTGTCTGTTGAAGGTCACGTCAGTAGTTTTTTTTATTCAGTAAAAATAACCCGTTCTCTTCCTGCTTTCACTCTTAATGAAGTGATTCTAGTTTTAATAGAATAGGGGATAGTTTGACTTAATTTTTGCTGCAGTTAGTTTTGGCTTTGGATTGCTGGAACAGCTCTACAGCATCTGACTAAATAATTGACTGCCTCAACACACTCACTAACTCTCTAATGGTAAAATATGGCAAACACCTACTGAGGCATTGAAACCGAGCCATTAGAAACCCAACAGGCCTAATGACAAATGCAGGAGGGAAAAATCATTCATTGCGCGCCCCGCGCCCCGAAAACCCTCCCAAAATCAATTGAACAAAAACTGTTTATGCATTCGCTCCATACACTCGGTGGCGCGTTACATTCTGCAATGCAAATAAGGGTGCAGGTAATGAAGCTTATGCAGTGTAAAAAGGCCAATTACTCTAGTATGTGGTGGCTGGGACAAGAGTGTGCTTGGGCTCCCTCCAGGCTAAAGACAGAGCCCAGTAAACACCTCATCAGCTGATGAGACACACACACACACACACACTCCACTCCACACACTGCTGAAGATCCTCGTGACTATTGTGAAATATACCAAAACACACACTCCAATAAATGGCACACTTACACTTGTACATAGGCATGCATAAAAGCACATGTAGACACATTTATACATAAATGTACAAAAGCAGCTGTAAAAACACATGCACCTGCATTAAAACACAGACAGAAAATAATGCAACTAGCTGCATATTTGTGAAACGTAATCTGCCTACAGATGAAGAGACGAAAGGAGGGGTGCAGAACTGCAGATCTCGTCTTTGTTTTCTTTTAAATGTTAGCTTTTCATTCATCACACGCTTTGCTGTCTAAATTAGGACTTGTCGAGGCTTGTTTTGTGTGCACACTGCCCAAAAACATTGTGTGTGTCTTTTTTTTTTGTCACCACGATACAGTAAAATTTGAGAGCTGAGAAAAGTAAACCTTGGCGGAGATGAGAGCAAATTGAGGAAAGGAATCGGGGGGGGGCAGGCAGGAGAGGAGAAAACAGGAGCGACGTGCAGCAGGAGGCCACTTGTGTCACCAGTTGCAGAGGGCCGTGGTGGGGAGGTGAAAATTAAAGCACACAGGTGGCGTCTTGCACCTTAGCCCAGGCTGAACCCCCCTCCCATGCCCTCACTGGTGTCAGTGGCCTCTATATGTGTATGTGTGTGTGTGTGTGTGAGTGCAGGATGGGTTCAGGGGGGGGGAGTGATGGGTGAGGGACATCTCAGGGGTGCCGACACGCACAGGTGAGTCACAGGTGTAGCTGCTGTCGCATTCACTGCATATTTCAGAGGTATCATCACGGGGAGGAGGGACACCTGAGCGCGGGGCACGCCACGGTCCTCCCTGCTCGTCAGACAAATTATTCTGATGTCTCATTGTGTGGAGCAGGGGGTGTGGGCTGGAAGAAGTGAGACCTGTTGGATGTGTCTAGAGACAAGGGTGCAAAAGAAATTATTTTTTTAATGCTTTAACAGAAAAAGGCTGGCCTCTTTATCAGCAGACGTATTTATGTACACACAGTAAATGTGCCTCGATGTTGTGTTTAACAGTGCGTTCACGTGCTCCCTCGATGTCTCAAGTTGGAAAGTTGTTTCTCCAACTTTGGTCCATTTTTAAATCTGAATGAGGAACACGACATGGAGGCTACAAACAAGATCTAATTTTCTTACAAGTGATTAAACAACATGTTGACTGCTGTTTCCAGTATTTGGGGCTATGTTTACATGGACGCCAGTATTTCGCTGCTAATGCCTCATGTCATCACCTCAGCTGGAACAGACTGAACCGATAAAAAGAAACTGAGTTGGCTTGATGGTGGAGGGATGGTGTAACCCATTACCACAGTAAGACGTGTACCAACGTTTTCATTTGGAGTTGACCTGACCTGCTAGTTGAAAAGTGAGAGGATCATCAAAATTGTTCAACCTGAATGCGACTGAATCACATCATCTCGGAACCATTTTGATAAATGGTGGCCCCCAAAATTTGAAATGTCTGGAGATCACCAGGTCATCAGGATTTTACTTCTAGTGACCATGAATGTCTTTACATAATGTCATCAATCGAACAACAGAAATTTACACAAACATTTTTTGTAATTGCAGTTTCCCGCGTTAAAGTGCAATGTTTTGTTGATCCGTTCACCCACCTTGACCTCTTCCTTATATCGACTTGGTGTCTATAGATGTACGTACCTAAGTCGCTTTGTTCCTCTAGAGCAGGGGTGTCAAATTCATTTTAGTTCGGGGGCCACATACGACCCAATTTGATCTCAAACGGGCCAGACCAGTCAGATAATAGCAAAATAACCTATAACTAAAGAAGGACAAGTACATTTGGAGAATGTCTACATTTAATAAACTGTCCTTCAAAGTTTTTAAAAAAAAAAATTAAGAAAAATAAGTGTAATTGCTGTCTGCTGTTTAGTCCTGGGTGTCAGTGTTGCGTTCTGTCCAGTTCTCTTAATAAAACCAGATTAGACCCTCTGGTGGGCAGATTTTGGCTCATGGGCCGTATGTTTGACACCTGTGCTCTAGAGGGCGCTGTCCCGAAGACACAGACATAATAAGTTGCCTCCTCAAACAACCTGTGGGGCAGTTGTTTTGTGAGGAGAGTCTCTTTAATATACAGTCAGTATATTACATAATGTTCTTCATATTAACTTGAAAACTTTGATTTCTACTTAAGACAAGAGCAAAGTAGAGGCTTAACACAAAATGACTTTATGTTCAGTGTGTGTATAGATGACAAGTGTAACTTTAAAATGCAAAGTACAGATATATCATTTTTATTTGTAATAAATCTGTGTCGAGGAAAATATTGTTTGTGAGTTAAATTAAGCTCAAGTCAAGAAATTGTTCAAGAAGAACAGTACCCATCTAGAACTTAGTGCATTCATGGAGATGTACTTGTTGTTCCCCACAAAGAGGAAAAAATGAACCTTCGTTCTTCGCAACTTAAATTATGTAAACCATGTGAGAAACTAAAAATATGACATGTTCCTCTGATGAAAGTATGACTGAGAAAAGTTCTGCCCTCTCACTGTGTGTGTGTGTCTGTCTGTGTGTGTCTGTGTGTGTGTTTGTTTCAGTCACATCCTATCTTGACCTATGTGACTCAGCACGGGTTTAAGCGGTCATATAATCGGGATACCCGAGCGCGCAAACCATAATCATCTTCGTTTCCATCTCTCAACATTAAAGGCTGCTCATTTTTTTCTACCATGTAATAATAGGGAACTTCCAGTTCATGTCTTACAACGGCTTGTAACTTTGTACAAATCACATGCCCATCAAACAGAGCTGGTGCTTCCCTTTTGGTGTTTATTTAGCCGAAAGGAATTCCAAAACACTCTCTATAAATTCGTTTTTCAAGCCTGTAAATTTGTCGTTGATATCGAGAAACAGGTTAAACGGAAGCCGAGAGCCGTTAAGGAAGGAAGAAAGAGATTAAAACCAAAAAAAAAAAAAAAAAAGGAGTAACAAATAGAGACAGACAGAGAGGCTGGGGAGGTCAATGTTGTAGACAGGAGGAGTGACAGGAGGCAAACCTCTGAGAAACTCTCCAAATAAAGCAGCAGAGAGGTGGGAGGAGGGAGTAATCTCTCTGCCTCACCAGAGGAGCGGAGGGTGGGGAGAGCTTGGACCTCACTGCACACACGCACACACACACACACACACACAGACGCGTTTCCATGCAAACAACTTGGCCATGCCGGGCGGTTAGGTGGGAGGATGTAAGGGAGAGGGCTACACCCTTATGCGAAGCTTTGTTGTGTGACACATAGACAGCCCACCCTAACATTCCCACCCCTATATTTGGCCTTGAATACAATTGCAGGTTTGAGGGCGACAAATCGGACTGGGGCAGGCAGACTCAGCTGAGGACAAGGGCAAAATTACACGATGAGAAGGGGAAACCGCTGCCGTGGAGCGGTTGTTTTGCAACAGTATTAAAGATAAGAAATATGCAGTGTTTTTAAGTCGTTTATAAGCTGCAGAATTACGAGTGAGGAGGTTTTGGATTAAAATCTCCCTCATGCTACATGGTAGCCATCGATTTCTGTCTTTGTTCGTCTTGTTATTTTTCTACAAAATCGTTCATTGTGGTCTGGCAAACGGACTCGCAGAACACGAATAATATGATGTTAAAGAATGCATTAAAAGAGATCAAGGTCATTTTTATACTTTAACAATTCTTATTCACTTTTCATACAATTTGTCTGAGTCAGGTGTCATTTTGCTGATCGCTGTTGACCCCCCCTTTGTCGTTATTTCCTGGTTCTTACACGTGCACCACAGAGATTCTTTTGTGAATGCAGAATTTTTCATCTCTGGCGTCTCTAAATATGCAAAAATAATAATAAAAAAAGAAAGTAAACCAGCTTTTAAAAATTTAAAAACTGAAATTAGCCTGGAGATTTAACAGGAGGTTGATCGAACTACATTTTCCAAATAAAATACTTTAACGCTATAAATTCTGTGGGAGACTTGATGAAATTTCACACAATTTGCTTATATATACACGTTTAAATCTCATATAATATTTTTGCAGTAACATAGAAACATATAAACAAATAATAATAAATACTGCAGCAATATAAGTTTCTAAATTTTAATCAAAATAAAAGTAAAAAGCCTTAAATAATAATAAAAATTGTCCGTGCATTGTTTTGTGTTTATTTTTCTATTTTACACGTCTTCTCCATGTGTGTACATATGTGCGTACAGTAAGTGCGCGCCTGTGCTGTGTGACTGTGTTTGTAATTATGTGTGTGTGTGTGTGTGATTCTGTGCCTACAGTATGTGTGTGTGTTGGGGTAATTACACAGTAGTGGACTGGTGGTGGGACAGTAAATCAACTGTAGAATGACTTGGATGGGTCCGCTCTGCCAGCAGCACTCCTCACCCTAACCGGTCATCAGGGAGGGATACACTCTTAGAATAAATACTGTGTGTCTACCTCATGTGTGTGCATGCGTGTCTATATACATCTGTGCACACACTGAATTTTCTGCTGTATGCTTCGGTCCACACATGTTTCGTCGGTATGAACCTGTGTGTCCTCGCGTGCGCCGCGCAGAGCAGAGTAGTGTGTGTGCACGGCGCGGCATGGGCGTGTCGGCGCGCAAGTGTGTTTGTACGCGCGCGCGCGAACGCTGGTGGTGTGTCAGCAGAGATCCTCACCCAAACAGGTCATGAAAAAGGGACTCTTGACTGCTGCCTTTTCTCACCGCAGCAGCCACTCGGCCTGCAGCCACACGGTTAGCTGCTATTAAAAACACTCCCCGCAAACCCAGAGTGAAAGAAATATTTTCAGTGCGTCACTCACAATCTAAAAGCATTTCTCAAATTTTATGAGACGGTCCTGCCAGCGGAATCAGTGTGTGTCTGTTCATATCTTGAAAGGCTGCTGCTGTTTGTCCAGAATTTAAGATTACGTGTCCAAGAAGGTTGGAAGAAGAGTTTAGTAAAAGCAACAACAACACAATGCATGAATACTACGCTACATGTGAAAACTCTTGGCATTGATTGTTGTAATTAGGTTAAAGTGCTGAAAATGTGAAGTTAATTTAGTGAGGAGTCTGTCAAGATCTGTCAGAGATCATCCTAAACCAGCTGAAACGGACGAAACTCATTTGTATTTGGGAGAATCAAGAGAAAACTTCATAACCACAAGATCTAATGATTCATCACAAACAGAAAGGCACTGGTAGTAGTCCAGAGAAACCTGCAAAAACAAGCTGAAGTTCTGTGGCCTGGGGAAAATGATAACAAACTGCTCATGACCCCAAACAAACCACCTTATCTCTCAGATATGGTTGGGTTGCATGCATGCCTTCCAATGGAACTAGTATTTATGGATGATTTCAGTGCTGACGGATGAAGGAGGGCAGAGGTATTCAGGAACATTCAACCAAATTTCACCAATGATTTGGACTCTAAACATAACAACTACCACCCAAGAGCATTTGGAGAGAAGAGGTGAAATATCTCCAGAGCGGCTGAGCTGCTTTCCACCTGCTGAAGGACGGACTCAAGGCAGAGAGTCACAAACATAAAGATGGGAGAGCAAACAAAGCTCCAGCTTATGTCTGTGGATTCTGTGATTTTGGATCCACAAAACATTAAACAGCTCATGTTCACATCACCCGTTTTCATAGAAGATATATCTCCAGACAAAAGTAGTGTTAATCACATCTGTATCTTATAGTGTGTTTAATGTAATTTTTCATGAATGCTGTGTACATTAAAAAGTATATAAAGTATTTGGCCTTGTTTAAACCTGATGCCTGTGTTTGTATGTGTGTGTATGTGTGTGTATTCGTGATGCTGCTGAATCTGCAACTTGTGCCAACACACAGAACGTGACTGAATACAAAACTCTGAAATATGAACAGGCATGTACCAGCATGAGTCACAATCACACACACACACAAACACACACACACACACACACACACACACACACACAGACTGTCCACATTATTGGACCCGGCGATTACTGGCAATAAACACCAATCAGCTTGCTTGCACGTTGTCTCAGTGTATATGCGCCTCTTCCTTTACAAAGCATGAATGTGAAACTCAGGCACACGTTGCTGCGTCGTTCCACATTGCTTTGTCTTTTCTTTTACTGTTTGTTCATGATGAAAAGAAACCCACACCCCGTTCCTGCTGCACACACGACCCATAAAACGGCATGCCTTACAGCATGGGGGTGGCTCATTGAAGCCATTGCTACACAACGAAAACCTTTACAGTTGATCGTATCTCATCTTCGGCCACGGATACAGTGAAACCCCCAAACCTACCCTCACCATTACTATTACCACAGGCCAACCACACAATAACATATACACATTCACACACATACACTGCGTCTGTGTCTCGAGGACCATGATTAGGGGTCTGGAGTTGGGGTGACGCCCTACAGGTGCTTTAGTACTTAGCTCAGGTTTCTATCCCTTATTTCATAGCAGTTGTGTCTCTTGTATGGAACCGTATAGCGTTTAATATTTTTATGACACACGTGTGAATTTAATGCATAAATATATATAAAGAAAAACAGAATTACTGGAGTTTATTCCAAGTTATATGGATTTTTTTCTTTACATATCTGTTTGTAGTGGAGTTTTTCCAGTAGCTAATAACACTATTGCATTTTATCATTTAGCCATAACACGTCCCTATTCCTGTTAGCTAGTCGGTCCCAAAACTGCTACCAGATTTAGCTAATAATAGCAACACATGTTAGCTAGAGCATTTCCTTTTTTTTGTATCTTAACAAGGCTACATATGCTACCTAGCTACATATGCTACCTAGCTAGTGGGCTAACTCGAAAGTTGGGGGGGTTGAGTCTGATATAACCTGTAGTTACGACATAGGAAGCTGTGTGCACAAAATGTTTGTCACTGAGGTGGTAGACAGCTGCTAGGCGACTGTTGATGTCTGTTTACCCAGCTAACGACTTAATGTAGGAAATGTAAAGGCGTAATGAAAGGATGAGGATGTAAGGGATATATACATTTTCCCCGCCAGCCGTATCCCGGGCTGCTAGCGTCTGTTTGAACAAAGGGAGGAAGTGAAGACGTGTCGTTCATTTCTCGCTACAGTCTATGCTCTCGCCACTTGAAGGCAGCATGAAGATGTTGCTAAGAGAAAAAAGAAAATGTTTAACAGTCTTTTCCTGAGGTTGCTGAAGCCAGACGAAGCTAGCTAACAATGCTAACATGGACTCCTCACTTTGATGCTGCCAGATAGGTAGCATTGGTAACTTTAAGATAAGGATTAAAAGCTACAGATGTTGGGTGTCGGTGCACATGTCAAAGATGTAGGAAATAGTTGGTTTAATTATCCCCTACAGACAGAATGACACTGCTCCAGATAAAATGAAGATAAAATGAACTGACAGGCTAAATTTGGATCTAGTTGTGCTAGTGTTAGTGAGACGACAGCTACATGGCGCCACTAGGATAAACTTTACTGCATAATTTACACAATTTACTCAAATTAATTTACAACGTTTACATGTATTTAATTTTGGACACTACTATACTATTTAATGTATTTTCTCGGTTTAATTTGATTAAGCATACGGTGCTGGCTTTGAGTTTCAAGTTATTTTTTTTTGCAAACAAGAAATCTGCGCACATAAAAAAGGATAAAAAAAAAACAACTCTTTGACTCAAATTTGATTTTAATTGCCTTTTAAACAGACATATAAGCTCCTATGTCTTACACTGACGCAGGGACGGTTTTAAAAATAACTCCTGTCTTCAGTAACTGAAGACATGCAAACGAATACCATAGCAACTCTCCGCCGTAACAGCTCACCTGGGGGATTTCAGGGTGCGAGTGAAACATCTGATGGCACAGCTTGCCGTGTAATTTTTAATTTCTACTGTAAATTGAAAAAAGAATAAGGTGAAACTGTACCTGTACAGAGTGAGCAACGGCGAGCAAATGAAATATACTGCGTGGCAAAAAAAAAAAAAAAGTTAAAAATACAGAATTAATTTTCTTTTATTATAGTGTTATCTCATTTCACATCTTAGCCTGTATTCGTTTATAATCATGTACTTTTTGGCCATTTTATTTTATTAAACTTAACAGGTTTGACTTCATTTAATAGACACAATGGCCGTCACATTCTCATCTCTATGTTCCAGTACATTTGAGCTGTGAATAGTGAAGGCATAAACAAATACGACTGAACCGTGACACACTCAAACAAAGAGGATAAAGAGGAGTTTTAATTAAAATAATAATTTAAAAAAAAGATCCAGAGGAGCCCACAGTCTCTTAGCCCTGTGTGGGATGTAGTTTGGCTGGGCAGGAACGCAGTATAACCAGACGCACTGCTTTCATTTTCCCCCTTCCAGACAAGACAGAAACACAAAAAGCATACACACACAGTCACACACAAACACACACACACACACAGATGTTATGTTTCGTAATTTTAACACCCGTCTCTGACCTGAAAGCACCTCTCCCTATCACTGGTGCACGCTGTACAGTTCAGACAAGGTCCGTTAGTGGGCTGAGATTTCTGTTTTAACACCCCTAGTTGGAGTCCTACTGCTCAACACGTACACACACACACACACACATATATGCATACATGAGAAAAGGAGTAAGTGTCAAACAATGTTGCCACATCATGTAAAGAAATATGTCACAAGAACTGACACACTGCTCCAACTGTACTCACTACTGTGTGAACGAATGGATGCCTCAATACAGTTTAAATTATTATAAATTATTATTATTATACGTAAGAAAAGATTGCAAACCAATTAATAAATTAATAACGAGGAATAAACTGAAGCAAAACTATCAAGCATGCTTTCAAAAAATGCATCAAGGAGCATGACTTTAAATGTGATTCCTCACCTCTTTTTGAACTTTCCTATTGTCTTCAACTGGATTAAATTACCCCAGCACTTACTCATGTCCAGACAGACAGACAGACATAATGCCACTACATAACCCATAAACGAGAACAACTACAATAGAATAAAGGGCCAGCGCATTGACACGGTAGAGAGGGTACAATAATAAAAAAGACAATCCCTGACGCAAACGGACAGTAACGCGGGAAACATGTCATTGGCATCTGTCACGAACGCTCAGGCTAAGAAGTTGGTTTATTTTAAACAAACACATGACATCGTGTTGGGTAGTGTCTGTTTTTTTGTTGAAATGCGGTTACATGAGAATGACGGCCTGGGATCACTTTATGGTTTTATTTATTTTTCTGCCGAGCGCGTAGCAGAGGTTGGGTCGACTTCGCCAACTACTTCACTTTGGGTGTTGATGCATGTGCGGAGTTTGACATGTTGGTCTGCGTCTCTGGGCTCTTAGGCGGCATGATTTTGTGACATTACAACCCGTTTGTCATGTCAGTCGTGGCTCAGTATTCAGCTAAACATATTTTTATTTAAGTGTGCGAGGGAGTAGATGATTGTGAAATTTAAGTACAAACTAAAACTTAGTGTTTACATGCTGATGATAATGCAAGTTGCTTTTAAATAGGGTTGCAACATGGCAGTCATGCTATTTTTTTAATTACTGCATCACTTCACGACACATCTCATCATGGAGGTCATCTTGTTGGCAGAAATAAGAAATAAATTCATCTGTTCTCAGCTCCAGGTTTGCCTTTATAATCTTCATGACATATTTTCTCAATATTTGGAGACTGCAGCTTTACTTGTCAGTAATGTTTTTGAGATTAAAATCCTTCATAGATCCTTTAAACTAAGTCACAGCCGCTCCAACATGTATTTTCTTATGCCAGCAACCAACTATCAAACTATTTTTGAAGGTCAAAAGTCTCCCTCCCTTCTTCCACAGCCTTCTACCCTCTTGCACCTGCTATCATTATCACCCCCCCACAAATCCCACCTCCTCCCCCTTCTCCACCCTCCATCCCCTACCTGTCACCCTCCCCTCCGACCCCCGCTGCTTGTCGCATCTCTCTCACCTCTCCCTCTGGTACCTGGCACCTCTCCTCACCTCTCCTGCTCCCCTCTCCATCCTTCACCCTGCCACGCTCCCGCTATCCGTCCCCTCGTTCTCTCAGCTATGCCTCCTCTATACCTATCGCCGTCCCCGCGGCTCCCTCTGGTCCCCTCCCTCTCCGTCCCTCTCCACTTTCTGACACTCTATGTGTTGCTGGTGAACTTCCTTCTGTGTTCCATCTGCCCCTTTCCCACCTCTCCCACTCCCTTCCAGCAGACCCACCTACTCAACGGGTGCTCACCATACATGCAGGCAGGCAGCACACACGGCCCAGAGCTGTCAGCGCGCTCCTCGGACAGTCCGCGCTCTACCGCAGCTCGGCAGCAGGGGGAGCGTCAGGCTGCTGAGGACGGGACGGAGGGGGGAGAGGAGAGCAGCCTCTGCTCCTGGAGAGGGAGACTGACGGACAAAAACACATAGCACAAGAATATTTTTCTATCAAGAGTTAAGGAAATAATTTGTGCTTCAAATTTTGATACAGAATGAACTGAATATTCTCGAAGAAAACCCCTTTTTGTGCACCAAAAATAAAATATTTATAGTGTTTGTAGAAATAATTAGTCACTTAATTGATTGGAGAAAAAGAAATGTTAATCATTTAAATAGTTATTTAAGAAAAGCTCTTTAAAATTCAGCTTATATTAGAATTAAATGTATATTTATTCAAACTATCGATTAGACAAAAAAAAAGCAGATCTGTTGTATTTATTTATGACATTATATAGACATATATATATATATATATATATATAAAGAGAGAGAGAAATAATTGTATAATGAAGAAAATAAACAGCAGAAAAACCTATAAATAAAAAATATTGTTGATAGTTGTTCATATATAATAGTAGTTTTAAGGGTAATTTCTAACAAAAAGTCATAATCTAAATCAAATTAAAGAGATTTTTTTTCCCTTAGATAGCTAAATATTATTTTACTATTCTTTTTGTTAACTGTTAGCCTCTCTGATACTGGGATCAGATCTGGTATCGTGCTTTCAAATTATAAATATTCTGGTGAGGATTCATTACTGAAAACCTGCTGCTTATCAGTGGGGTTTAATCCCGTTAACGTTACGGACATTTTGCCACAGAATCTCAAGAAAAGTACGACATTATCAGTTTCACAGCGTGTTGCAGAGATATTGTGCTAGATTGAATTAGATAATTTTCCTTCCACTCCTTGCAGTCTGAAGGTAACAGCGCGGCTACAGCTAGAGTCCTATGATCTGTCTGCTGCCCCCACCTGCTGGTTAGAAAGCTATCATGTTTTTGTTACTCAACAAATTGAACCGAGGCCAAATTCAGTGTGTTTATTTGTGTGAGCGTTAATGTGTGTGTGTGTGTGTGCACGGCCGTGTGTGTATTTTACACAAAGAGATGTTCAGTCACTTCCACCCACTTAGTTTCTCTCCATCTAGTTCACAGTGATCTTTCTCCCACACCTATCTCCTGCAGCCATTCAACCCAACAATAAAAGAGCAGAGCTGCAGTGCACCGCTGCACCGGGGCCGCCGGCCTAATGAACTTCACATACTGACTAGCGCAAATAATCAGCCCGCGCTCTATAAAAACCCGCACGTACAGTAATAACAGTTTGCTGGCCGGTGTTGTTTATATCACACCGTTGCTCTCAGAAGCCGCAGGAGGGGAGAGTCTGTGACCTTAAGAGCTGTGGGGCCTGTACTGTCTAATTCCATGTTTATGGTTTTGCCTTTTATAACACACACAGACGGAGCTGCCCAGGCCACAAGCACACGGAAATATCATCATGCGTCCTCTCTGCTGCTAATTGGTGCCTTGGTACCATCCCTCTGGTGGGGATTCAGCTATGTGCAGGGCGACCTGAGGAGCAAAGCCAGCTCCAGCTTCTCCCTCACTCCACAGGAGTTCTCCACACTGTTCCACTGAAAAACCAACTTTAAAATATAGTTTAAGTTCATAGTAACAAATAGAAATACTGAAGATTTATTCAAGTGTGGTACTAGATTAGTTTTTTTTTTGTATTTCTATTTTCTTCCACTGTTCCCATCCCCATCGTTACAGCTTTCAAAAGTGACGCACACATCACTTTATCAGTAATTATCAACCAATGCATCAAGCATTATTCTGGGCAAACAGCAGTCTTACTTTTGGTACTCCATGCTTTTGTATTTTGCGTTTCACTTGCATTTTTTTACTGTAACTTCTCCGACTGCTGTGTAAGCCTTTGTGTAAATATACTCATCTGCTGTCGGCACAGGCTACAAAGAAATATATGTTTATCTTCATAGTTGCTCACATCCGTTACCTTTCTGATGACTGAAAATTAAAATTGACATACGTGTGGTGTGGGTCTATGCTCTCTGTGTTAATATAAGGTATTTTATGTTTTGTTTTAACTCTTGTTGCATGCTGTACAAAGTTTATTGACATTTCTAGAACAATAAAATTATATACCAGTTCAACATTATGGTTCCCTTGGCAACGGTGAAAATTAGTTCTTGAACGTTTACAGCTTGGCTTCACAGGAGTCTAAAATCTGATGTTCAGTAGACTCGGGGATTTAAAACAAATAACAGATTAGCGAGATGTAGAGAGAATTATATTACTCCGTAAGTGGACGCGTTTTCTGACATTTGTGCTCGGCTCACAGGCTGCGAGAGCAGATTACAGGGCGGTGCATCATGGGCTTCAGTTTTTTTCTGATACTCATAACAAAAAAAGAAAGCCGCAGGTTTGTACACGTGAGAAGAGACCGTATAAATGGAGCATCTGCAGAGAGAAAATGCTCAGCAGCATGGGAGGGAAATGGAGGGCTGGAGTGCTTGCGGTGCTGCGGGTGATGTGAAGAGGACAACAAAGTAATTATGGGACGACTAAGGACAGATATAGAAATGGGAGAGTAAGTGAGAGGGAGAATGAGAGGAAGAAGAAGAAGAAGTGGGTTGGGGGTGTAGTGAACGGTTGGAGTCTCCATCACACCATGGTAGTTAATTAGCCTCTGACTGAGACATATTCTGCAGCCATCTGGAACACACAGGAACTTTTTTCACTCGGCTGCATGACTACCTGCCCAATTTCAGATTCATACATCTGTCTGTTATTACAGCGATATGTGTGTGTTTACAATTGTGTGTCTTACTAAAGGGCTGCTTCATTAAATGCAGACCTATTTTTTAGTCAGTCGGTCTGGACTCTATCTTCCAACTGTCTACCATACGGGTTAAAGACCCTGATGAATCCCTGTGGAAGCTTATTCATACTATGTACGCATAGTGTACACACGTCTACATCTACAGTGACTCACACTAACACAGGACAGAGGAGAGGTCTGTTACTTTAACTGCACTTCTCTTATTTTCCACAAGGGGTCGTGTTTATACCAAAAACACTAGAGCTCACTGATCTGTTGTCGTCTGTGTTTGGATTCAGACTCTGAGGGTTTCTTTTTTATTTATATCCTGCATGAAAAATCAAGCAATCTCATAAGAGAAAACAGATGACCGATAAATATATATTTTTTTAAAGGCACCTACAGTTTTTACTCACAACTCATGTGCTCCACTGCATTTTGTTGGCAAATCACTTCATTAACGACTAATGGGTAAATTATTTGGGGAGAGAAAACAACTCATGCACACATTCAACAACCACAACAAGTCATGTGAGTGGCTTCAGCCATGAGCACAAAAATGATAAATCTGTTAAACGTATTCTAAGAAATCTGTTGAAATAAACCAACATATCCAGTTCACATAATACGGACTGCAAACAAAACTTGCAAATTACCCTATTTGTTTTTTATCAAAAAAGACAGAGAAGTATCTTGATGCCGACTGTTCCTTTCTGTGTGGAGTTTGCATGTTCTCCCTGTCTCTGCGTGGGTTCTCTCCGGGTACTCCGGCTTCCTCCCACCGTCCAAAGACATGCTCATGCTCAGGTTAATTGGTGATTCTAAATTGGCCGTAGGTGTGCCGCGTGTGAGTGTGAATGGTTGTCTGTCTCTCTGTGTTGGCCCTGTGATAGACTGGCGACCTGTCCAGGGTGTACCCCCCCCCCGCCTCTCGCCCGATGACAGCTGGGATAGGCTCCAGCAGACCCCCAGGACCCTTAACAGGAATAACCGGGTATAGAAGATGAATGAATGAAAAGTATCTAGATGCAGTATCAGCTGAAAGAGACTCAGAATAGTTAATATATCCAGTTTTACAATATGTAGCTATATAAACACGCAAATGCAGACACAAATATTAAACAAATTTGTATTTATATTAATAGTAGTGGCAGTGGTATTGATCACCTTGCAGTTTAACTACGAAGGATAAAGAAAGGGTCACAATTTATAACTTACATCTCTAGATAAAAGATATTCTGTTGTTTTATTATTTTATTTTATTATGTACTTATTTGCAGTAAATGGCCATGATGCAGCACAAATAATGTTTTATTTATTATTGCATTTAGTTTAATTTTATTTTATAACTTACATCTCAGGGATAAATTGCCATGATGGATTTGCATCACACAAAGGTTCGCTCTGTCCTTTTTATTTATTTGATTTTATATGCATTGCAACTGTATAAAATGAGGCAATAACAGCGGTGTCCCTAACATAACTCCATCTCCCACAATGCCCAGCTCTCGAGCGCACGTGTCAACGCTGCCAACAGACCGGACTGGACGTCACATTCCTGCATTCCCTTTTTCCTCAGTGTGGGACGTCGGAGTTACCTCTGGTGCAGCTAATCCTCTTTTCCCCCCTCTTCTTTTTGAGAAACACACCCATGACACGGCGGATTTGATCTCAGGAGGCGATCCCGGGTTCGCCAGGTGCCAGAATCTCACTTCGGGTAGGGATTTATCTCATTTTAAGGCGTCTGAAGGCGTCTTGCGGTTGGCTCTGCTCCTACCGTGGTAACCAGATAATAACAGTTTTATAAAATGCGCTGGATTCGCGGCGAGTGGTCTCGGTGAGTGACCTGGTTATGCTTTGACCTGCACTGGCAGACCTGTTGGTGTATCACAGTGGATGCAGAGCGGTTTAAATCAGTCATTTGTGGCCTGTTGTTTACTGTTGTACTCGTAAGCTAGCGTTAGCCGGGCTGGTTAGCCGCAAAGCTTGCGTCACCATTGTTACCGGTTGATACGCGGGCACACGCACCAGGGCGTGGAAGCGCCTCCAGATGTGGCTTTGTTACTCTGACAGGGACACTGTGGTGCAGTGGCTTTAATGACTTTTAAACCTCCTGTCATGATTAAAACACGTTGCTACCACCAGTAGCTAGCATCCCAGACAAGCATGGGCGTGGCTACAGAATGAAAATAGGGAAAGGGCTACAGCAGTAGTAATAGTTCAACCATTATGGCCGAGCACTTTTGGTTTCAGTTGTATTTTGAAAGATAAAGAAGCGATAAAACGTTTGGATTTCGGATCTGAATGGAGCTGAGCTAGCTGCAGATCAGCAGGCTGCCTCAGCTGTTGAGTCTTACAACAAAGAGTTGGTCAGCTTTTACTGTAACAGCACAGAGGCGAATCAATGAAAGTACAGATACTCTTTATCTACAGTGGTATTTGAATCCTCCTCCTTTCAGAGATTAAACAGTTGAAGCATAATGTTTAATTAAATTGTTTTTGGGGGGGTGGTATGAATTTCATATACATTTGGGGTCTCCAGTCTGTAGGATTTACAGTTTAATAACGCGCTTGTCAGACTTGGCAGGAGGCCTGGCTGTTGGGTTTTTAAGGTTATACTTTAGTCCGGTTTGCTCATAACGTTCCTGAGATTCCTGCCGTTCAGAGACTGATTGGATCAGGGTGACTTTGGTGAGGTGAAGGAATGTTTGCATGCCGCCACAAGTCGCACAACATAGACCCTACTACTAAGACGGGATATCGCACACTTTGATGTAGAGACCGAATTTGAAATGTGCCTCAACTGGAGGCCTAAGGATTCCCAGTCATCCAGGTAATGGTATATCCAAAAACAAAGCTGAAAACATAGGCAGCCAGACTTGTTTGAGTTTTCTTGAAGGATTTTATTTTTCCTGGCTTGTTAGAGCACCATTCGTTGAGGTATCAAAACACACTCGTCCAATCTGAGGTGAGTATCTGGGTGTTAACAGACCCCCAGTCGCTGTGGGTTTCAGGTAGGCACCACCCACAGATGCTCCGAATGAAAACCTAAACAGAAGTCCAGCTGCCTTTCTTTTTTAGCATTGTTCTTCTTTGTCTTTGGATCGCTTATTAGTTTGCCAAGTGGTACGTCGGGTTCAGCCAGTATTCGTTACAAAGGCACACTTAACGGTTACAAACAGAGGCTGACCTGTTTGTTTAGCTTTTATAAGGACGGCTCAGAGAAATGTGAGAAGATTTATTCAAAGTATTATTTGTGATTTAGATCCCAACAGATGTAATGCAACAATGGAACTGATTTGATCGTACAAGAGTCCAGACGTATTTGGCCGAAATAATTTCATGTATGGAGAGTGACCGTGCTTGAATGGGTTGTTACCGAACCTGTTTCGGCATATGCATCCAGATGTTTGAGGTATCCATCAGCTCGGTTAAATTGTTGCCTTTAAGTGGTCATAAAATGTGTATGTGTATGTGTAGACTATTTAAAAAGACTCTCAGCACATGTGAGCCCTGCACTGATGAATGATAGTGGCTGTGAACTCTGCCCTCAGAGGTGAAACTACGACATGAAACCAAAGACTGACAGCACCAGCAACGAATAGTGATGATGAGGTAGAGTTCGGTGTTGTGACGCACACCCAGTTCACATGCGTGTGGCGTTTTGAAGAATGTGGAGGAGGAGCGACCGTAAGCTGCGCGTTGTGGAAGGAGTGGGAGACGCCTGCAGAAAACTGGAGCAGCCTGAGTCAGGCTGCGTATCAGAGATATAGCCTCGGTGGGAACTGCTGCTCATTACATTGCTTGCATTGCATGGATGAGTGAGTGGGTAAGGAGAAAATGAGGAGAGACAGATTACATGGCTCATGATTCAGAAAAACAGCAGCTCTGTAACGGGAGAGATGATCAGGTGGTGGCTTAAAGCTGGGAGAATAAAACCTTTCCCATGGTGCAGAAATCTACAGCAGTTTTCTAGTGTGTTGTTTCTGTGGCTAAACTTTTGTCACCAGAGTTTTGTCATCATCCCACGTGTTCAGCCCTGACAAATAATGGCCACAGCTCTGTTGCAGATTAACCTTTGTTGCCTCTCTTTTCACTTTTGTTTCTGTCCAGCTTTGAGGTCTCCGAGAGCTGCTACCTACCCCCCGTGTATGTCACAAAGCACGTGAGCACCTTTACACGCCCTCGTTGCGTTTGTTGTGCGTGTGCGCCTGGACGGGACGGCACTGTGGGGGCCGCAGTCCCGCACATCCTCAATCCTTTCCCATTAGCTCACGTCACGGACACAAGGGGGACAAAGAGGCTATTGTTTTAAATGTACACACATCTTTCGACCCCCTGTGGGGCATGTGAAGACTTCTGCTGGTGTGCTCTCCCAGATTAAGGTCACTCGTCTCGCACAGTGTACACGTAAATATGTTTTACCCACAACAGCTTGTTGCAACGAATGAGACGAGACTCCTTTAGTTGTTACTTCACCTTTTATAATTTCAGTATAGATGTTAACCTACTTTGTAACTACCATTATTTAGATCACTGGCACCTGTTGCTCTGCTAGTTGTATGTTTAGCGGCTGATTTTCCACATGGATAAAGTACATTTATTGTCAAATTCCCATTGGCGAGAGGTAGTTAAGGACTTTAGATTGATTGGTGCTTGCTATATGAAGCAAATTTATTTATTTTTCCCACAGCATTGTAAGAGATTGAAGCTAGGAGGGTTGGGATGAAGACAATGCTGATGAAGCTAGTATGTTGCCACATTTTGTAGGTGTGTTGTGTATTTAAAACGTAGGAAGTGCGCTTTCCACCACTCATATAGTAGTGGATTAAAGTGCAGGCAGACATTCTTGAGGCTGTGCTTAACATGCGTTGTATTATGATGGAAATTTGTGCATTTTCCAACAACTACCTTTACAATAGATGCACAAACACACTGACACAAAACTCTTCATGTCGTGCTTTGTTGCTCCATTTAAACTATTCTCAAAAAAGACAAACTATATCAAATATGTGCACTGAGTCATTATACTCAAACACGGCATGAACTCTAGCCATCCTCCAGTCAAGAATAGACTACTCCACAATATATTTAAGACCAAGTGGGAGTTTGTTAAGCCAGCCAGTCAGTCAGTAGTAGACCAGATTAGGCCTATTACCAGCTCTCGCTGCATGTGGTGAGAACATTGACTTGGACTCCCACCGGAGAGACTTGCTCCCATCTTCCACTCTGTTTGGGTTGTGAGGATTACGGTCCCTACTGTTTGACTGTTGCGTAATAATACTAAAGGCTTCAAGTCACGGATGGCTTGAGTTGTGTTGCGTTCAGCATTCCTTAGGCTACACAAGTGGCCTACAGCATTGTAAGAATTTATACACTGTGTGTGTGTTTGTGTGTGCATTGCTCTGTAATTAGCACCAACCCACTAGTCGGAGATGTGATTTCTGTGCCAGTGAGTGTAGCGGAGCGTGTTGTTGGAACAAATAAATGTTTTTAGTAGAAGAGGTGCAAAATTGTAGGACATTTCAGGCGGTGCAACAACAACGTAGTTACATTTCTGGGGAGGTGCTCATCAGACGGCAGAGTAGAATACGCAGCTACGATCTACCTACAGCATACGTTTGATGTAGAAGTATAAATTAAGATGAAGTCTAAAATATGTCCTAACACTTGAAAATGAAAAAATACTCCCAAATGATTAAATACTCCCAATCAGTACTGTCCCAGCTACCGTGTCCCAAGCTTTTGTTGGGTTTAAAGTTTCTCTGCTATGGTTTCTTTACTAAAACATTCAATTACAGTGACATTTGTGCCTCCTACTTGAATAAACAAATTCTAAATAAGATTTTGATTTCTCATACTGACTTTCTGGACGTAAAATATCTCAGGTGTCCAAGCTTCGACTTTCCACATCACATTTCTAATAATTAATCGGGATTTTCCTCTTGTTCCAAGAAACAGGAACATGCATCATTCAATAAAACGAATGTAAATTAAGCATCCCAAGAGAAGTAACACTCACCAAACATATTCTTGTGTTTTTATTTTAACCATTGTGTGTGAGGAATATTAGATAAGATAAAAAAAATTCCATCGTGAGTATTTCTTCTGTCCGTTTTTTGGTGATTTATCCGATCATAGCTCATACATGCAGTAGTATAGATTGGTATCTGCCTCTGCCCCTCACACAAAGAAACCGTGTGCTGTTCGGTGCCATGCTGTGTCTGTCCGGACAGTTCAGCTTCTGTCTGAACGGTTGCTGGCCTTCGGGCACAATCGTCAGCGTGGTCAGCTTCAGCAGAGGCTGTTTCATTTGACAGTGTTCGTCTTTCTCTGCTGGTCTGTTGTAGTGTCACTGGCTGGGGCAGGCATCACAGCACCTCACTGCACAGAGTGTCAGCGTACCATTCGGTCCGTGGGTCGTAAAAAAGGCTTTGGTAATTATGTGTTTGGTGTTAGTGGCTGGTTGAAAGCTGTGGTCACTGGTCGTGTCTTTCAGCTGCTCAAATACTACTAGTCTGGTGGCTTTATTTGTAAATCTGGGTATTGTTACTGATTTCCTGAATCGATGTGATTCAGATTTATTGATTGGCTGTTGATTCAATTCATTTAGAGATCTTTAAGTCAGTTTTCTAACTATTTTATTTAGTCACAAAAGACTTGTTCACAAAACTAATGTTGTTATTGTGTTATATACGCAATATTTTACCTCTAGTTGGCATGTCTTGCATGTGGCTTCTCTATCGTCATACTTTAAAATCCAAAACGCTGCTACACATCAGATTTCAGGCCCAACGGTGCTCTCAGAGATGACAGTAGCTTGGGTCATGTTTTGGATCGCCTTCCCGTGGACTAATCTCATTGGACATTCTTGCAGGACTAGTCATGTGAGACCGCAGCAAGATTCCTAATGAGAGGAGGCAGGAAATGGCACGTATTTTTTTAAAAAAGCGATCCAAGGATTTTATTAACTGATATCGAACTGAAGATTGGAAAATAGATTTTTTTTAAAACCCAGCCCCATTTGTACCTAATAAACTGGAAACTTGATGTAGAATCAATCATTAAACTGGCCGACTCTCAGCAACAGCTTACTAAAACGTGCATAATTACAGATATTTCAGAGGGAGTACTACCAGTACATTTTGATGTTTACCTGTGTTGCATACTGGTATGCCAGTTCTTAAGGCAGGAAAAGCTAAAAGTGTGGCTGGCAGGATGGCAGGCCGGCCTTTGTTGGAACAGCTGGTGGAACTGAGGGAGGAGAGTAAAAGTGTGGAGACAGGAAGGAGCAAGGGGAGGAGTCGGGGGCATTGTGGGACTGAAAAATGTAGTTTAAGAGGAAGGAGTGTGGGGCAGATGGAGAAAGGACAGGAGAAAGGAGGAGGTGGTGTTTCAGTATAGTAACTGTCTTTCTGCACTACGAAGGTATTCCAAAGAGGCAACAATTAACATCAACAAATGATTTTTGCAGACTCACTTCTTTCTGCCTACTCATCTTCAAGCTTGTATTCTCTTTGTGTGTGTACAGAAAGGCTGAAAGGTCGTTACTACTAATTTAATAAAGCAAGCAGATTTTTATGGTTAATTACCCTGGCCAGCTACATCTGTGGAGCTCATATTGTAGATTCAACTTAAAGAGTTTGCGCTGGAAAAATGAGACCTGTGTTTGGGTAAATCTGAGATGCCTTGCAATGCTATTTGTGCTCCTGACCTTGCAGAGTCAGTTTCTCTGTTTAGTGCAGAGGGGGGCTGCAGCCTACAGTCCCTGTTGGTGCTTGCTTTTCTCATGTACGCTTGATACAGTAGCCTTTTCTTTGTCTGGGTCAGATGAAATCCTCGCTTTAATCTCCTCCTAGCCCCGTCCTGTCTCCCGCTGCAACCTCAAGGCATGATAGGAGCTGTGCTTGTTGATTCTCACATGAGCGAATGTGCGCCATCCCAAATGTTATTCTGCAACAGAAAACCTTTTCTCTTCCAATAGAAGAACACAGGTCTTATTTTTACTGAGCTGGACCACATACCCACCATGAAAGCAAAGTAAATCTAGTCACCAAACAACTCAGAACAGATTACTGCAGGTTTGGAGTATGTGTTATGAAACACTGCAGGACTGAGTGGACTTTGAGTCCCATTCTCTTGGACAGCGGGTCTGCTCGGTGATCATGCAGAACAAGTGTTTACTTTGGATGTTTATGTTGAAGTCACTCGGACAGCTCTGGTGATTTGTTGGTCTGGCACAGTGAGTGCGTGAAGCACCTCCGCATGGAGGGATTAAAATAGACCAAAAAAGACAGAAAACTAGATGGAAGTTGTGCCAATGACTGGATCTATAACTATTGGCAGCTGTTTCCCCTCAGGCAGTAATTCTATACTATGTATCAAGGACAAGAGTAAGGACATCTAACTGGGTTGCAGCCACCACCGATATGCATCCATTAACCACAATCATCCAAATCATTAGTAGGTTGAGATCTGTCTTTATTTGAGCTGAGGTGGAAAGGACGGTGACGTGACATATATTTTCACCTCTAACTGGACAAGAATACAGAACCTGAGCCAATAGTCCCATTTTAATTTGCCTTGAAATGCACTCAAATTAATTACTGTGAACACATCAGTGTCTCTGAGCCATAATGGCTACTATAGGACCAGGAAAAGGCCCCAAGGCTTCAAACTTACATAGGAAGATGAGACTAGTGAAATTTAATAATAATAATAATAATACATTTTATTTATAGGCGCCTTTCACGACACTCAAGGTCACCGTACAAATTGTTTAAAATAAAACACAATTCAATACACGAAATAGTTAAAATAAAACACAATTAAAGTACACACAAGCATAATATAGAACATATAGTATACAAATGACAGATAGAATGGGAGATGGAAATGAGACTATGGAATGGAGTAGGCCTGTCTGAATAAATAAGTTTTGAGCTGAGATTAGAAGGTGGTGACTGAGTCTGTATTTTTTAAGTGTTTCGGGAGGGTGTTCCACAGGCAGGGGGCTGAATGGCAGAATGCTCTGAACCCCATGGTGGTCAAGCGAGCAGGTGGGATGGTGAGTTGTTGTGATGAGGATGACCTAAGAGTGCGGGCAGGAATGTTTATTTGGAGCAGGTTAGTGAGGTACTGAGGGGCGAGCTTGTTTAATGCCTTGAAGGTGAGAAGTAGGACTTTGTAGTTGATACGGGAGATATTGCGTAGGTGAAAATAGGCTGAACGGGTGATGTTGTTAATATGAGTATGGAAAGAAAGAGTGGTGTCAAGGATGACACCCAGACTCTTAACCTGGGGAGAGGGGGAGACTGGGGAATTGTCAATTTGAATAGAGAAGTTGTTTATATTAGACAGGGTGGTTTTGGTGCCAATGAAAAGAATTTCAGTTTTACTACTGTTGAGTTTGAGGAAGTTGGTGGAGAACCAGGTTCTGATTTCCTGAATACAATCCGAGAGGTAAGTGGGTGGAAAGGTGGATCTGGGTTTGGTGGACAAGTAGAGCTGGGTGTCATCCGCATAACAGTGGAAATTAATATTATACCTATGAAATATCTGGCCAAGGGGAATGAGGTAGATGATGAATAAAAGAGGACCAAGAACAGAGCCTTGGGGAACACCAGAGAAAAGGGGGGATGGGCGGGATGTAAATGTTTTTAACTGAATGAACTGAGTGCAGCCAGAGAGGTATGAGATGAACCAATTGAGAGGTGTGTCAGAGATACCAATGGAGGCTAGTCTATGGATGAGAATGGAGTGGGAGATTGTGTCAAATGCTGCGGTTAGATGTGTATACATACATGTAAATATTTATATTCTATGGGTGTCAGTCGATTAAAATCATGATTAATCACACATTTTCTTATCTGCTCTGAATGCACCTTAAAAAATATATTTTTTAAGGTTTTAATACCTTTACTGAAATGAAGTGGATGCATATGTTGGTGTTATTATTATTTCAGCAATCCAACACATTGACAAATACTGTCTAGAAGACTCTCCAGAATAACCTCAAAGGTACTGCATACTCAGAAACCTTGCTGCCCCTACATTGCTAAACTATCCAGTGTGGCAAGGGAGAAAGGGAGGAGGGGTCTCTGTATCAGCTGTGTGCTTGGCCGGCAAAGTACCGTTTGAGGCTCAGTGTGCTCCGCCGGTGACTCAGTTCACATCGACAGTAAATCCAAATGACATTGTTCTTGTGGAGAAACCCATTTGGCCTGGCTTTAGAGCTTGCCATTCAAAAGACCCCCAACTTCATCCATTTCTGATCAAGTAGGTTTGTTTCTGCGTGGCGTCCACAACATTTTTCATTTCCAAACTACGGGACGGGACGAAGGTCAAATCACAGAACATGCGCGCTTTTGTCACATGCAAATAAACGTGTGGCGTTAAAAAAAAGAATGTGTCACGTTAAATTTGCATCGGTGTATTCCAGTCTGTACATGTTTTCAGTAAGTCATTGCTGTCTGTACACTTCCCGTTGTTCACCCAGGCGCTTAGTGCGGAATCTCCTGCGTCCTACTAACTGCAAATCACCAGGCTAATCTGAGCCCCGGCATTAATGTATGGCTAGATTACATATTGACATGTATGGTATTATGGTATTGACACTGGGTCAGATTAGGACGTGTTGACCTGCTACACAGTGTGAAGAGATTAAAGCATGAAATGCGCATAAAGAACAGCAGCAGTGAGGTGATGAGTGGGGAGATTCTGCAGTGCTACAGTGACCTTGAGCTGTAGACTGGTTCAGGTTCCAGTCTCCTGTTTAGCAGGGGCGCTGGTCCTGTGACTGAACCTGAGGTCCAGTTTTCCAATTGAGCATTTTCTTCTCTGCGTCATTAACTCAGAATAGTTGTAAACATATTTTTTGGTATTGCTGGTACTTAAGGATAGAAGTGTTTGAGTTTACAAAAATCAGTCTTTAATTTGTTGTGCTGCTGTTTGAAAAGATACTACTTTGCACAGTGCAGCAATTAGTACAATCAAACCTGTGTAAATGAATAGATGGCAGGAAATGTTTAGGATGTACCTCTCTCCAGTTACACTGCATTAAATAGCACTGTAGCCAAACCCAAAACAAAGGTTTCAAAGGCTTTAGACGTTGTGTAGCCGACTTGTTGGCTGCAAATGCGCAGGGTTCCCCAGTGAGTCCCCAGGGCTCAGCAGATACCATTCTGCGTGCTCCAGCCATAAATCCTCTTTGCATGGCTGGTGATCAAGCCATGATGTAAAGGAGCTTAGTCGCAATAGACAGGCAGGCAGGAAGCCGCTTCCCTGTTGGCCTGGGGTCAGGTGATCACGCACACACACACACACACAGAGCACTGACAGGAGAGAGACAGCAAGGTAGAAAAACAAACACAGAGAGGTGTGTGTGAATGGCGACCAGAAGGAGTTTGTGCGGAGATGAGTCAGAGGTGTTTCAAATGATGGATTTGAAATAAGCAAGAGTGACTAACAAGCTGCTGTTGCTCCAGGCCAAGACAGTGTTGCTGTTGGAAGCGAGCAGTGCATTTATGGATGTTTGCTGACAGCGACAAGGTTGTTTGTCTTCTTTGAATGTTGGGAAGTTGAGGTAAAGCATTTTGTTGTTCCTGCTTCTTTCTGAATGCAGTCTTCTATCGTCTAACCGTCGTTACAAGATAGAAGACTGCATTCATTGATGTGACACACAAGCTCCTAGTCATGCTGATTTTTTTTTTTTTAGCTCACTCCTCTGTCTGTATCTCTCATTTTTCTTCACGCACAGGTCTCTTTCCTCCCCTCCTTCCCCCCTCCTGCCCCTCCACCCGTCACAGCGCCGGTTGCCATGGAGAACTCTTCGGTGGCGTCTGCATCGTCCGAGGCAGGGAGCACGCGCTCGCAGGAGATAGAGGAGCTGGAGCGCTTCATCGACAGCTACGTCCTGGAGTACCAGGTGCAGGGGCTTCTGGGAGACAAGGCAGACGGAGACTTGGACTTGGACAACGGTGGCAAGGTGCCACAGGTCAGAGCCTTCTTACTTAAATTAATGACGTTATTTCATTAGTCCCATATCTGTTAGTAGCAGGGGTCATGTTTAATGACAGTTAATGTATATATAAACATAGACTAAGGTGCATTCACCTGCAGCTCTCCTGTTGGCTGCCTGCAACCAGAACTAGTCTGTCCACATTTATAAATAGCCAAGATAATATCCCAAGAGGTCAAAGACACCATATTGAGTCATTTATACAAGAGAAACTTAACGCCTTCTCCTCGTATTTGTCTCCTCCAGTGGACTGATGACTGCAACAACAAGAAAGATGGTAGCTGGACGTCATCACGAGGACGAGGCTCGTCTAAACCCGTAAGTGTTTTTGTCATTATGTCAGAATTCAGCTCATCTCACAGCTTGATCTTTCTCAGTTAATTAAATAATAGTCTACTTATGCACGCCCATGAATCTTGTCAGGGCTCTAGTGGCAAAAAGAAAACCTCTTCTTAACTTTGCTACTCATCCATAACGTCACAAAGAACCAGATTGATCAGTCACCATTTCAGAAACAATGTTGAATCTATCCGTTATCTATCACCACCTTTCCTGTTATGGTCTATAACAAGTTGCAAGATCATGTAGAATCTCCCTTCTTGTTTTTTCTTTTCTAATAAGAGGCATTTCATCACCTCATTAATCAGATCTGAGTGTGTTGGTCTTCTGTTTCCAATAACGTCAGATCAACCTTTGTGCTAACTGGCTGACAAATGACTCCATATAGTTGAGGGTTGAATTTATTAGTTTAAATGTGAAGTAGCACCATGTGACACTTGGATAACAAATACCAGCATTTCTTAGTTAAGTGTAACTGATATATTATTGATCTAAGCAACCCTATAGCAGCACCAGAAAACAATCATTTAAATTTAGTTGTTTTGTCGTATTAGTCCTTGTATGTAAAATATACCTCCATTATTTTACACTTCGCTTTAGATTATGTCTTAAAACCCCAACTTTTAGCTCAGTCTTTGCTCATTTCCTTTAAACATTAATCACTTACACCCTCTTTACTTCTCAATATTCCTCTTTGCAATCGGCATTATTGAATCATGCATTTCTCCCTGCTTGAGTCTCCTCGCCCATTCCCGTCTTTTCTGGAAATGCGCTGGCAGCACATGCAGCAGTACTTAAACACAGCTAAGGGTAATTACAGCAGTTGCAGAGCATGCCATTATACTGTGGGAATATAGATTATAAACTGTGGAAATTGTACCATAAAGCTGCTAAACCCAAACAAACAACCGAGATAACTTAGATGGCTGCTTCAGATAATGCCACACATCCTTTGAATTTATTCACATCGCCCATTAAAGTAGCTCCAATCTGGTAAAATGGCAGATTATGCTCTGAGAGTTGCCATAGTTTTACCCTGTTAGTCGCAGTAAATATTATTTTAGAATTTGAGAGGTTTATCCTCCGCTGCTGCCTTGATTCTGCTGTTGAACGTCACCCATCCAACCAACCTCGAGCATTTCACAGCTCATCTACTTGCTTGTGGTTGCTGCCGACAAAGTATGTTCCTAATGGCTCACATGGGATACTGTGAGCCAGCGAATAATCCTGAATGAATTATCAGTCAATTAGGCTGCTGAATATCACTGTTTGTGTTTATCAGCTCACTCAGTGAGGGGAGATTTGGTGTTTAGTATCGTTGCCCCGGAGATTAACTGTTAGCGGCATGGTGGAGAGGTTCAAAGAAAACAGAACAGAGGTAACTGGAGAAATATGAACTCCACTCTATACTTTCATATTTTGCAGCAGAAATAGAGAGCGCCAGATATCACGGCCTTTAAATTTGTTCTGACGTTTATCTTCTGGTGGTTTAATATCTGAAACTAGAGTTTACGTGATTCATGTAGTGTGTCTTCTCTGGCAGTATGCAGAAAAACTCAGAAACAACAATATGCAGCTATTTATCAATAACAGAAGCAAAATGTGATACACAAACTGGATTTTCCTATGTAGTGTACTTTGAAAGAATGCCCTGCAGTAAGCATGAGGATGCATTTACAGGTTGTTATTCTACAAGCCGAGACATGGTAGCCAACCAGAGAGACGAGTATCGTCTGTGAACCAGCTAAGAGTCAATTTCTTTCTCCACAGGACGAGTGGGAACACAGTAGTAATGGCAGCACTGGTTCCCGGCCCAGTTCAGGCTCCAGACCTGGATCTGGCTCTCGCTCCGGCAGCAGAGGCCGAAACAACCAGTTCAAAGGTCCCGCCAAGGTACAGGAACAGCTGTATTGGTCTGCTGTCTTGGAGTCTACTCCTGAGTCGTATTATGTCAGTCTTTCTTCTATTTTGAATTAAATTTCTCACAATCAACATTATGGAAGTGAAATACTGTGTTTGCTTTAATCTACGTGAATAATATCAGTAACAGTAGTGGTGCTTACTCTTAAATGAAAAGAGAAAATAAAAGCATACATACCTGATAGACGTCCAGTCAAAGTCCTGGTTGTCAGGTGAGAACTGTTTTGTAGTCGAGCTGAAAATGTGCTTTTCCTTGTGTGATTTCTAGAACGGGAACAGAGACGGCTCCTTTGACATCTTGGGGACAGACATATGGGCCGCTAACACGATGGACTCACGTGGGTAGGTGCCTCACTGTTCTACAGACCTCATGTGCTGGCCTGAATTTATAGCTTTTGCCTGTTGCTCTCACAGACTGTAATCCAGTTGTGTTGCTTTCCCCGCTGTGTTGGATTTCCTCCCGACCTGCCTCTGCTTGTCTTATCAGTTTGTAAAACCAGCTCTGCTGTCGTCTACATTTTCAGTTCGTTTTCTCCTGGCTTGTACACGTTTCATCCTCAATAACTAGAGAATAACTTGCATTTATTGCGGCTCTAGCTTGATAATAAAATGAAATGCAGTAAGGAACATCATATTAAAAACAACCTTTTGAAGATTGGTTTAGCTGTTAATCTAACCTGTCTCTTCACCGAACATTAATCCAGTAGAAAGTAAGTGTTTTAATAAAGTTTTTCAATCTAATCTACCCCCTGGAGGCTTGACTGTCTCCTCTGAGAACGTTTAGTCCACATTATTTTTCGACAACACGAGATATATCTGGGGAAAAACAAAACAAAAAAAAAAAAACGGCAAAAAGGGGAAATGAGCGAGGCATAAATCAGTTACAGCAGAGTGTGCACTGGTTGCCACGGTAACGTCTGCACAGCAGCAGCAGCAGCAGCAGCGGCAGCTTCACCTAGCGGCGTTCCGGCCACGTTGGCACATCTGAGTACGCAGCGAGTGACGCAGCCGGCACAGCAGGATGACGCAAACAACACACGCAGGAAGAGATTTATTGTAGGAGTAAATGTAAAAACTGATCGTTTTAGAGAGTCATTTATGAGCTTTGAGTGAAAGCTAAAAGCGTGGGGAAATCTAATATTTCGTGCACTTGTAATTTTTTTAGTTTTTGGAAAACGTGTTCTTTTGAGCTTATGAGCTTTGTTGCACATGTGCGTGTGTTTTTGTGTGTGTCCGTTATTAATATAAAGTTGTAATGCTGAGGTCAAAATTAGTTTATGGTTTTCACAAAATAGAACGACGACAGTGTAATGTTCCACTTAGATCCAGATCTACTGGATCTAGATCTGTGTCAATGTTACGTTTGCATGTCTTTATCAAAATAATTGGCCTATTTTCACCAATCAGCCCTAACATTATGACCACCTGATCATAGTCACCCGTCAAGTGAACAATGCCGATTATTATCATTGATTATTATCATGGCATCTGCAGGAATAATTGCAATTGCTTAACTATTGGGTCAGTGCATCTACAAAACTGCAGCACTTGTGGAGTGCAGTGGTCATACCTGCATAAACAGAGGACTGAGATCACACAGTGCACCAAAGTGTGTTGTGTATGGAGCTATCTAACCGGAGTCAATGCTAACCCCTGTCCGCCGCTGATAGCGCCTACAATGCACATGTGAGCATCAGAACTGGACCACGGAGCAATGGAAGAAAGTGGCCTGTTCTGATGTATCATGTTTTCTATAGCATCATGTGGATCATCAGATACCTACGAATCATTTGTCTGGGGATGGCCCCGGGATGCAAGGAGCACACTATTTTTGTGCTTGGTCTGCGACAATGTTCAGGTGGTGGTACATATCAAAGGAACATCCACATAAATGCCAATGTATATCGTAATGAGATGATCGGATGAGCAGTTTGAAATAACCTCCCCCGCCATTAAATAGCAAAATGTGTTTGATGTAATTGAAGAACACGTGGTTTGATATACCTGCACGCTGATGTAATACAAGATGACTGAGGTATCCTCTGCAGCGTAGCCCAGTTTATTTAAGCAAATATGGGTGTATGCAAAGATATTGCATGTCTCTAACCGTTACTACCGTTACTGTTTTCTTGTTGTAGAGGTGCGGGTTGGGACGTGCAGCCAGAGAAGCTGGACTTCAGCCATTTCCACAGGAAACATTTTAGAGGAACGCCAAAGCACCTGCCCCACATTGACAGAGAGGGGTAAGACATATCTTCTGTATCTATATTACTGGGCTCTTGATGACTCCATTTATGTGTAGTTACAATTAAGTAACGGATACTTCCCATCTTCCAGGATGAACAAAAACAAGTTTGAGGAAGATGACGGCATAGACATGAATGACATAGAGAGGTTTCTACCCCATCTGCGCTCTGTAAGTCACTTATTTTCTCTTTTTGAAAAACTAAAGCCACCGTCTCAGATGTGAACGATGTCCTACTGTAGATATTTCTGTACTGCATTTGCACCATTACTTCACCAACTACAGCTGACAGATCTCAACATGTAGCATCTGTTAGTTGTTATAGAGGGACCCCTAGTGGAGTAATGGAACCATAACATACTGTACGCACTGATCACAACAGTCAAGTCTGAAATAAAATCACTTGAGTATTAAACATTACTGCACAGAACATGTCACCTGCCTCAGAGGGAAATTAATGTAGTTTATTTTTTATAAAAATCTTTAAAATCACAAATGAAACACACAAAAAAAGACCAAGACTCAATCTGTATATCACAACTCAACTATAAACATTTGGTGACATCTAGTGGTCGGATGCTGAAGTGAGCTAAACCTGAACTATATGAAAAGTTAATAAAGTGTTATACCTCCCTCTGGTGGATAAATGTACACATAACATTTAACATTAACAAGTAATATCCACAGAGAAGTGTCTCTGTCAGTTTCAAACCTCTTCTACAGCTTTGAGCTCAACTTAATGCTTAATGCTTAATACTTAAGTTCTCAAAATACAAATTTCCCGGTCTTCCTTTTGTGTGCTAATGTGCACTTTACTATATGTAAGGCTACCACCAAAGACAAACCCCATATTTTGAACTAAATGTTCTGCATAATACTTATAACTGAGTAACTAGTTGAAGTATTGAATGCTGGCCTAGTCAGGATAAACTGAATGACCTTTCTGTTCATATCGGTATACACAACAACAGCTTCCTGGCTTCATTATGCTGTCTTTCGGGGTATGATGTGTCTGGCATGGGCCGAGTAAAATTAATCTTACAGCTGTGTAAGCTCTGGTATTATTGCACGGTATAAGGCATTGTGTTTTCCAAGGTGATTTGTGATTCACTGAGGTGGCAGAGTTCATTTTAGGTTACCCTTCTCTCTTCCTTCCCTGCTCTCTGAGCCAAAATGTCTTCCATCTTTCATAGCGTTTCAGCTACAGTGTCTTCCTCTTTCCTTCCCCCCCTTGGCCTTTGAGCCGAGCTGCCTTCAGCCTCTCCTGGTGTTTCAGCTACCAACATGGCTTCCTCATTGTATAGTTCCTGAGCCAAGATCGCTGTTTCCGTTCATTCAGTTAGGGCCAAAAGAAAGACGGGGTCAGCCGCGTTTGTCTGGTGTGCTTTGGGATCGGAAATGTGCGCTGGCACTGGGACACGGTAAGGTCAGAGACACGGAGCTGAGGAACGAGTTCATCCCGTGACATTCCTCAGCTGTTTCTGTGCCCTGGCCAGTTTATCTCAAAAGCACTGCCATGTGGAGTCATGCAGCCGTGAAGCCAGGCCACCAGTGCCCCGATGCGTCTGATTCAAATGAGGACATCCACTGACAGTACACTCTTTGGCCTTGAAGACACTGACGAAGGCAATTGAATGTGGGTTTTCCACCAGAGACTTCAGTGTCGAGAAGTATAAACCTCAAAGCCAGTTGATTTCTTGCATCAATATCAGAGGCAAATAGTTTTTACCTTTTTTCACCATGTAATGAGAGTTACATTTTGTCACTGGTCCTTAATTAAATGGGTACAATGAAGATTTGTTACACTGAAAAATATTAGTATTGGAGTGGAGCTCTATGTGCGGATAGTAAGTAATACAGATCAAGGGGAAAAATGCAAATCACTCAAATACAGTTTACCGTATGTTGCACAGTTTGTGATATATTTAGTGCGTCTGCAGGATGTTTGTTTTGAGGTGGTTCCAGGAGTGTCCTGCCTCTCAATAGTTGACTGTGAGCATCCCCCTTTCTGTTGGCACTTTCACTTTTATTACATGTCAAAGTTCTTACTGTAACGGGAAGAGTATTTTTAAGAGTGGCTGTCATTGTTTGCTTCTGGCAGAGGTTGAACCTAAGAGTGTACATTTATCCTTACACTTTACTAAACCTCAACGAGAAGTGTGCCTATTAAAGATTAAGATTTTCCAGAAAACACATTATTATAGACGCTACACATTTTTAACAATTACACTACTGACTCTCAGCTATTACGACTTGTGACCCTTGCTAAAAAGCAGTCATGGGTTGACTGGGTTCCTCATTATGTTTCACCAAAGAGACATTTCTCCTCTCGGCTTCCCAGGAGGTTTCATTTCAGCGTAAATGTGTGAAATAAAATAAGACATTTGCGGTCCAGAGATTTCACATTATTTAACCGTTATTTCACCGAGTACTGCCTAGCAGAGCTATAGCGTATAGCGTATTCACACGAGACTGCACAGAACCTATACCACATCTGCTACAGCCTTGTAAGCATTTCTCTGTGCACTCCAAACAATGGCGACTGGAATTGAAAGGCTCGTGTTGGAGGCTCCACAGTAGTTGAATAACAGTTACTTTGGCTAAAATCAATGCCACGCAGATAAGAGAAAAGGCGCCAGAGTTGACGGTGTGTAGGTGAATTTTCTATGTCTTTCTCTGGACACTGAGAGACCAGGTTTAAGAAATGCAGTGAGGACCAATCAGATGTCTCTCACCACAACATGTAGCCACATTTCTCGTCAGGTGCATGGCAGGCTGTGATGAAGGGTGCGCAGGATCTTAAATACGTCTTAAAGGTACAGACATATCGTCGCTCATATCGAAACCAAAAACTCAAATACACCGCAAAGACTACAGGCAACGACCAGCCGGCGCAATGTTATGAATCTGCGTGATAGGAAATAACTCTTTACACCAACAGGTGGCAGTAGTCTGTAGTCGTTATTCAAAAAGTTAAACTGAAGGGCTACTATTAGCTGGGAGGCTAGGAAGCTACAAACAGCTACAAACGGTCATACAAAGCTGGTCTCTCCTGAATAAAGCCAATCACTTGGTCTACGTTTGATTTATTCTAGATTATCACGTTGTTGTGAACACATTTGTGTATTTGAATGTTCAGATTAGCGGAAGATGAAATACAATACAAGCTCTCTGTTTACTGAATTAGCTAAAAAAAAATAAAAAAACGGGATTGACTAATAGTGCGGGACAAAAGCTAGAGTCACGGTTGCTCGCAGTCGGACGCCAGCAAACGGCCGACCGTCTACACTACTTCCACCAATTGGCTCACGGTCAAAGCGTCACCTGTGTATTGTTTACTGTTTGTAAGCAAAGACGAAAATACCATCAAGCATTTATCACAATGTACCCGAGCAAGGTCTCTATTCCAGAGTCATCACTTCCAGCTACTGTACCGCGGGACTACATCATCCAAAGACCCCCGTCCACGTTCCACACTTCCTATAAACATTCACTTCCCCTTTCCAGGAGACTTCCAAATATGTGTGTGTGCGTGTGTGTGAGCAGCTCGCCGAGAAAGAGCTTCCTCCTTTTCCCTTCAGATTCTGCTGCTGCTCCTCTGCTGGCCTCTCTGGAATGTCAACCTGCACACTCAATAACCCTGACGTCCCCCGCGTCCAATGTCAGGTTGTAATGACAGAAGCATTCAGGGGTCAGAGAGCAGATATTTCGATCTTTGTGTCCACGCCACGTATCGCACGGATCATGGAAAATACTAAACCCTAGAGCATTTTATACAAGAAATAATACTAGCGCTTAGGTTTTTACAAATCGCTTCACACAAAATAGTTAAATAAATAATAAAGAAATAAAATAGGCCAGCGAAAAAGACACGAGTTATCAATATACAGGAAATCTGACACGTTTCCATATCAATAAACCGAGTGAAGAAACCTCGGGGGCCAGTTGATTAAAATTAATTTTATGAAGCAATTTAAAGCGAATTGTTTGAAGACCCTAGGCTACACAAGTACCGTGAGTCATCACACACACATACTGTTGGGCTCATCAGCGTGATCATGATCCTGACAGAAACAACTCATGTGCATGTGTGTGGGTTCACGTAGGTGTTCTCAACACTTACTGTACCTGAAATGATGCCAGCAAACGTTCGCTGATCCACACATCAGCAGCTTTGTGTGTGTGTGTGTTAAATATGGATGAAAAGACTGATACCACTCTCATGGTAGTAAGGTAGATACGAAGCCAAACACAGCAGACTGTTGTGCTAGGTGGCTGTGGCTCAGTATGTAGGTAGAGTGGGTTGTCCACGAACATGCCAAAGTGTCCTTGAGCAAGACACCGAACCCCCAGTTGCTCCCAGTGCATGGCGCTGGTGCGTTTGTGAGCGAATGGGCAGATGTGTCTTACGTGATGTGTCTCCATCTCAAAACGTTGACTTAGGGCCGTGATACACAGAGACAGCGGTCAGCCGTTTGCCGGTATTAGATAGTCAATATCCATTTGTGACCCTGGTTTTGGCAGTGTGTCCCGGACTGGGCAGGACCGCTGACGGACGGTTTTCAGCCAATTCAGCATGTTGAATTGGCAGTGGAGACATCGCTTTGATTGGCAGTTCAATTTAAATAAGCAAATTACAAAGTCAAGAGGACACGCACACAGACTGCTTTTCTTTTTTCCGTCTTCTTCTCATCTGAACATCTAAATACAGATATTTGTAGCTCTTCCAAGCTAGTAGCAGCACTTCCGATCTTCATTTTTGAACAATGAAAACTGACCACTGCTATCTGCTGGTATCAAGAGTAAAATACTCTCACGCAGAACGATTGTATTGGCAGAACATGTTAGTTAGTGAGCTTTAGACATGTTGATGCTGATAGTTGCTCGGGTAAACTGCCTGTCTGGCTAACCAAGTGTCTCCTGTAAGCTTTGCATTTTAAGGACATTACAAAAGCCAAATCTGGCCAGAGCAAAACTATTTGGGGGTGTGTAATCTCGCCTCTAGCAGAATGCAAGCATGAAATAGACTGTACATTTACAGTAACGCAACATTTCTTTAATAATAGAGGGCACCAGAGAAGGCACAGAGGGATAGGTTGATACCGTGGAGAGAAAGAGAAAGCGACTAGTCACCAAGGAGACATCCGGTCTCTGGTCTGCGAACAAAGCCGTCCAACAAGGAAACAAAGCAGGAGTCTGGAGCTGAGACATTACAGACTGGTTGGCCCCTCTGTCTGGAAGTGTACGTGCCGCAGAGCAGGACTCTGGCTGTGAAGGGACACCGGGGGCGTAGTGGGGTTTTTTTTTTTTTTTTTTTTTTTGGTGGTCTGTCTGTCAGTTGTCAATTTGTCCTAGACCTGCAAAGCATTCACAGTAGCTACGCACACCTATTAATTGTTCGTGCAGGTTTCTGTTCGGTTCCTTCATGTCTACCATCTTTACCTCCTCTCCCTTCACTTCTTCCTATTTGCCATTTCCTTTTTCCTACTCTGACCATCATCATCATCATGCTCGTCCCTCCTCCCTTCTCTCCTCACGTTGTCCTTCACTCCTCCCCTCCATCCTTCAAATGTTGGTAGGCAGCAGAACAATATCCAGGGGGTCATGGCGACCGGCGGCCCCCTCCCTGCGGTCACTTCCTGCTATTGTCCCAGGTCCTGCTGCTGATTGGTTCCTACACTCTATTAACCACACACATACTGACTTAATCACCACCGTACACTGTTCTGATCTGCACTCTGTCATGGGAGAAACACTGGAGACCTGACTACATGCATGACTGCAGGATATATTAGGAAACGTGTGACCAGTCTCACAAAGACATTCAGTAATAGTTCATCAGTGACTTGGTCTGTTTGTCACATCTGCATGATATGTGTCTACATAACAAATAATGCACGGGGATATATAAACGTAATATTATCCAATTTATTTTGCAAAACCGCAGACTGTGCCATGATTAAGTGTGTTTTCTGTCCACAAACTTAGTAAAATTGCCTTGTTTTTATTGTAAAGCCCTGTTTCATATAAAGCGATTCACTCGTCGACCATCGCTTTGTGGACGGGCGGACTCTGGTTGTCCGGGTAACCCTCTTGCATACAGTATTTGCATGCATACGCCAATTTTGAAACGAGCAGAACATATTGCCCGCCATTAACATGATGAATGTGGTCGTCAGAACGATAGACGTGCACGGGGTTTCCTTTCAATCGACATATGGGAAATGCTGCGTTTGTGTCTCCATTCACTGTATTCCCCCCCTTGGTACTTTCCCACTTTGCATCCTCAAATTTTTTTTCAGCCATCATCGCTACAACTCTCTGAATTTCATTAATGTTTCAGGGCCTCTTGTAGGCGCATCGCTGCTAGTCTCTTCCCGTGTATACGTCTATTAAGAAGCATCCAAATGTTCTCCCGACAATACGAGTCTTTGATAGTTGGTCTTCACAAATATAATACAAACCAGATCAGACGCACCAAGCATCGGGTTCAATCCAGCAGGGAAGATGAGGTGACTTTTAGGATAATGTAACACAGAGAGGAGGTATGATTGAAGTCTTTTTCATCATACAGACAGAGAGAGATGCCTTGAACAGAGCTGCATGCACATGAAACCTGCTGCATTGGTTGCATCTCTATAGGGTACTATAGTTTTTTCCTCTTTTTTTTTTTTCCCTGACACTTTGATCCCACGATGGCTCCATCTCCTCCTGTAGCTAGACCACCGAGTTCTTTGATGTACCTGTCTCTCCGTCCGTGGCCCTGGCCTCAGATCACATATTAAATGAGACAGGGATGTCAGGGACCTCACATCTTTGCCTCTTATCACAGATCACCAGCTATACGTGGTTGTGGCAGCTCCAAATCTCTTCTTTCTGTTCTGTCGGCGGGGATCGGCTGCAGACTGTGTTACATGAAAGGCCTAAACTGTGAGACACGCGGCGCATCCTGTGCTGGAGTAATATTGCAGAACAAAAATGTGAAAATTTTAAAGCTTATCTTGATTTGTGAGATGAGAGAGCTCGATGTGATCAGGATGTTTGCCACTGCCAGTTACAAATGATGTATCTCTCTCTAATCATTATGACCAAATATTAACAATATAATATTCTCAGTGCTGCTCACAAATCATCAGATATTAACTCAACACAGTTCAGACTTGAGTTAGCTCTGATGGAATATAAATACGAAGGAGCAGATCTTGAAGGTAAATTCTACGATAACAGACAATATTTGCCAGAAAATTGGGTTTTATCATCGCTTTCTAGCCTTCGCTTCAGCAGTGCGAAGGCTAGATTTCCACTTTTCTCTTAGATCACACATAGTCCTAGTACAGTAAATCAAAGCCGCACACCATATGCCGCACATACAAAAACTAGCTCTCTTCACTGTCACCACTTTCTAAAATACTGTCAACAACTACATCACTCCACCCAACCCAACAAGCCTGCTATTGGTACGGAGAATGTCAACCAGTTGATCCCATCGGTTGTCGCTTCAAAGCTTTGCTTTTAGCGTGCACGCCCTTCTGCAGACATACTTAGCTCTCTAATAAATTGACATTTCACCTCAGTTCCAAAGCTCCAAGCAAGCAAAACAGCAAAAATCTAATTTCCTTGGTCACAGGAAGAATAGTTTTTTGTCCGAACTTGGAACGTGGAAGAAAAAAATACTGTCAGCGTATGCATTTCCGCTCCCTCTCTTATATTATACGTGCTTGCTATCTCGTATTTACAGTCTCTCTTTTTGTCATTCTTGCTCTTTCGCCCCTCTGCTCTCAACAACCTATCCTGTAATGCCACCCCTGGGGCAGCTTTTAAATTTATTGCCTTTGGCCGAGGGCCCTCGCAGCATAAATAAGCCGGGCGAAACAATGGACCTGACTGAATGAGCATCACACCAGAATTGTTGCACACCAGAAGGGACAGGAAAACATGCACTTCACTTTTGGGGCTATTGCGGAGAAAGTTCTATAATCGTTATTCTCAGTTTCTATTCTTCACGTTTCCATCCTGGTTAGCTTTTCTCATTTCCTTACTTTCCTTCCTTGTTACTTATACTCCCTTCCACACTAAAAACTGTTGTGAATGGATTGACAATACTATCTATAAAGATCCATGACCCTTACACAGAATCCTTAAAAGAATGAAAAGATACGACCATAATATTTCGTTTTTTAGCTAGTTAGCTCAACACAAGCATTACGTTTAAGTTACAACAAGCTTGATTGGGTTGGGCCTTAGCTGGCTATGTGAGGTTGATGTAAAAAGGACACAGCCCATTAGCGAGCATCCCAGGTAGCCGCTCCCTTTGACCTGCGATTTTCCCAAGAATGCAGCAGGGTATGTCAACTTCCTCCCAAGGCACACTCGCACACCCAAGCGCATAATAGAATACAAAGACACACCTCAGTCAGGCGTGTAAAATTCAAAGCAGTTTGTTTTTTGGTTGTTAGGAGACCCATAAACTGTTGGCGCTGTGACAGGTGAGACTTGTGTTAAACCTGCTATTTAACCTGTCGTAATGCACTATAAGCAGACAGAGAGAGACTACAACGGCGCGATGAACGATTATTTTTAGCCATTTGGAATACACGTGTTGTTCCAGTCCATGACTAAAAGCTAAAGCTTCGGTTAAATCGGCCGATCTGAAAGGAAGCTCTGCCTTTGAATTAGCAAGACTGCGCCGCATCATTTTCATTGCCTGCTCCATCAGCAATCACCTTGAGGAAACAACCTGGATTGAAAACCACCGTTTCTCAGATGCGGCTGTCATGAAGCTGAAATCCTTCAAGCTGCAACGTGCAAAGCGTATTCCTCTGTGTTGACAGTGCTCGTCATTTTGATTCAGACTTCTTGAAACTTAACATGAATCAAATTGTCAAAACTGTCTGTTTTTTCCAGTTTGAAAGCCCTCTACGGTATACCCAACATACCCTTTATTTTTCTACTCCTGCTCAACAATCTCTTGCCTGGTGAACTGACCAATCTAAAGAAACACGGTTGGATCACACTGAACAGAGTAATTCTACAGTTTACCTACAGATGTCTAGGTGGAGGATAAAATGTTTGTTGCTGTGAGCGTTTTTATATCCTGCCTTACTGTTATTAAACGCTGTGCAGTATACTGTATTGCTGCACGAGGGTTGATCATCTATTACTCTATTAATCGACCATCTTTGTAACACAAAGATGTCCAAACAATATTCACCTCATCTGGTCTCTTATATTTACTCTCACAGATGTACAAATAGAAGCAGATCCCCATTTTCTGTTTCTATCAGCTCTCTCACACTAACATAGCCAGCCCCCCCCCCCCCCCTCCTCGCTATCCTTGTCACGTCCACAGGGCTCACACTGCCTGCCTTGGGGTGAGAGGTCTTCTGGCTGGGGACCAGGACAGCGCATGGTTCCCTTTGATCTACCCGGCACTGGCTGCTACCTGCAGATAGCATATTCACACACACACACACACACAGAGAAAGAGAGAGAGCTCCCTCTTGAAGCGGCAGAGACAATTCTACAGTTCTCATTTCCTCTCTGTTCCTGTTAGACGGATTATAAACTGCGCACACTAAAGCTTTTTTCAACTAACCTCTGAAGTTTTTGCTGCGATCTGGACGAAGAATTGAAAATACAAGTTAAAGAGTTTGAGAAAAATGTGCTGCACATCGTTTACGTGTGCGTGCGTGAGTGTGTGCATGTGTGTGTGCGTTCACTGTCATCTGGTTACCATTTGAAGGCAGAATTACAGCTAATGATATCCTAGAGGAAAACTACAGTAGCTAAACATGCAGCAGCTCCTCTGTTTCTTTCTTTTTTCCCCTCTCCACCTACTTTTCCCTCCCTTCCTTTCAGACCATTACAGAAGTGGCAGTCTAAGGGGAAAAGAGGCAGACTTTCTGACAGATAATTAATACTATCAATGCTCTGGATTTATATGTAAGATGATTTCTGCGTCTCACATCTGGATCAGAATCTAACCCTCCCCCAGCAGCAGCAGCAGCAGCAGCAGTGTTTCTGTCAGACAGCAGTAGGTTAGAACAGTAGTGTCAGATATCACGCACTCGCTCAAACTCATCTGAATATAGTAGGTGTTTTCTGACGTCTGGATTTGAATTGAGTTCATGTGAAAGAGACAATCTGTTGGTTTGCGCTTACACAGGATTGTTCTGATGTTCTGTGCGGACGTCGTGCACACTGTGTACTGTATGTATGTATGTGCTGTTCTTGTAAATTGCCGCCTTAAGCCATTATAGCATTATAAACGTAACACTCACAGGAAGACGCTGGCAGTGATGTGACAAGAATACACTGTCGATGATTCAGCTGTAGCAATGACAGGACAAAAAAAAAAATAAAGTATTGCCAAGTGAAGTTGGTAAAGTTGGAAGCAACTGATACAGTTGTTTGACATATGACGCAAGCAAAGAGTTCCCCAAACAGTTGTACCACAAGGAAACATTGTTCTCAGCTTTGATTTCTAACACCAAGTTCACCGTGGAACCCAGATGGAGTTCAGTCTACACTCCAGCATTATTTTTATGGTCTGCTTGTTTAACTCGGAAACATTTGGGGTGGGAAAATTATGAGAGGGTTACCTAGGCAACCAGATCTTGGTAAGTCGACGAGTGACCACCTGTCGGCTAGAAAGAAGTGGTCAGTGACTGCTTTACATGTGGACAGGGCTTTGTTTTCTCCTTTTATCTTGCGTCCTTTAACAGCCTTGTGCCACTTTTGTACCCGTGTAAATATAAAATGCAGTCTCTAAGTGGCATCGGTGAGCAAATGAGAAGGAATAAAAATGTTGGAATCGTCCAAATATGCACAGTGAGAGCTCCTTGATGATGGAAATCCAGCAACGAGGAACCGATACTAACGCCGTTACACACTACGCGACATTAAATGATATATTCGACAAATTGTTTTCCGCTTTTTTGTGTTATTGTTTTATCGAGAAAAAGGAAGATGGTATCGAGCAGACGCTGCACACGGAGCCGTGTTTCCTGCTTACACACTGTGGTCTCCTTTCTTGCACAACGAGCAGAGAGTTGAGAGTTTGGGACTTTTTGATTTGCATCAGCCTGCAACTGTCTGCACAGAACATCCTGACCGGAGACTGATTTTGACACAAACTGACTTTGTGTCAGGCTGACACTCGCACATCATGTATAGTAATGTTGGACATTATGCTGCGTGGTGCGGCAGCTCATAGTCATGCACACTGATGCCCTCCGCCCTTTTAACGACGCCTTCTGTCAGCGCATGCACAACGGCGTTAGGCCTAGGCAACCTGTAACCATGGTAACAGCGCATAGCGATGTTGTGCAAAGGGGCATTGTGGTGTTTGATTGACGGGTGATGTTTAATGGATGATAGACGGTCCTTTTTCACAGCAAGTGTGCTGTATAAGTAAGGGGGCAGCATCCAGCAAATTTTACACACCATACATCCACAACCACAACCACCTGCCTGCCAGCAAACAGTCACGTTTTAATACCTTTTAAATATAGTTTCTGTTTGTAAGAATCCCCGCTGCTTGCATTGCTAGGCAAGATCCACCATTGTTAAAGTGGGATAGTATTTTAAATCCTAAGAGATTTGTTAAATCAGAAGTTTAACCGGGAGACTTGAATAAATCAGAGAATAGAAGAGCTCTGCAATATAACTCTGTCGTACACACACAGGCTGCCTCTCCTCTCCGTCCTCCTCCGCCTGTCTGTCAAATTATCTTTCTATTAGAGCTGAAACGACTTCATAGCAACATAAAATTATTTTCATAATTGTGACTATCAAAGCATAAAAGGTGGTAATTTACTGGTTCAGTCGCTCAAAATACAAGAATCTGCAGCCTTCCTCTGTTGTGGATCTTTAAAGATGTGCACACCATACATCCAAACCACAACCACCTGCCAGAAAATAGTCAAATTTTACAGTTTACTTCATCTTTTAGTTGAATCTGTTTGTCTTTTTCACTCCTGCGTGGTAGGAATTGTGCGTTTCTCTTAGTTTTCTGTGCTATTTCAGTAACATGTCCTTTGTTTTTCCCTTTTTTTAAATACATTTAGATGATTCTTTAAAAAGTTATTTCTTAACTTTTAGTTTTTTGTTTTTTTTATGAATAAACCGTGACGATGAGTGTCGCGTGGGGAGGATTAAACAAGTAAATGATTTCGACCACACCTGCATTTAGTGTTATCTTGTTATTGTGCAGTTGCTAACAGTCCGTCGGATATTTAAGTCGAGATGTTTAACCTCCTTTACATTTTTACCTCATGTGTATCTACTTTCCACAGTCACATAAATCGTGGACCCTGACAGCCGGCGTCTCTCACTCTATGATTTGTCTCCAACAGGTCTTCCCACCCCTTCCTAATGAGGCTGAGATCGCACACACCAAAAAGCTCTTCCGACGCAGGAGGAATGACCGACGGTAATGATGCATCTCGAGCCTGCACACACACACACACACGCGCGCGCACACACACCTACCTCAGTGAGAGGGAATGTTTTCATTGCACAGCCAGCCCCATAGCTTTAACAAATCTCCACATCCAAAGCAGTGTCAAGACAGGAATGCAGGCTCCACACTTCACTGCAGACAGGGAGGGGGAAAAAAAAAAGAATTTGAATAGTTCCTGCAACAAAATTCTTGCCAGCTATTTTGTCACTTTCTCGCCTGCAATAATCAAGACCATTTTTTTTTCTGATTATTGATTTACTTGTTACGTTTATCCTGTTGTTCTGTCCCACCTCCCTTAAAGCCAGTCCAAACTAAAATTTCTACTGGCACACACTTTAATCGCGCACACTCTGAAATCGAATTTCACCCAAGTCTGACTTCATTGAAACTCGTTCGTTTAAGAGAGAGAGAAGAAAAAATAATCTCTCTTCTCGTTCCCTCGCTCCCTGCCCTGATGTCACTGGAAAACTGTTCTTCAGTTGCTAAGAGACAGGCGCAGAGAAAATATTTTGGTTGTATTTGTGGTTTAAAAAGAGGAAATTGTATCTGGACCAAATGGACAAAAGCACTTTCATCCTTGCTTTTAAATACAGAGAATAATTGCTGCTGTCCAGAGCTGTTGTATTTATGTGTGACGGGCACAGCGCTGGCATGGTAGAATGAAAAGAACAAAAAAAAATATGATCTTGGACCAACAGCAGTTTGCTTAGTTTTCAGTCCATTTGTTTTGGGAACTGGAAATATTAACAAGAGACCATCCTGTTTTCTCGTGCGTTCCGCTTCCAAAGCACACTCTTCTCAGTACTTTACAGCCTGTTTTACATATGTGTGCGTGTCTACGTCTGGAGTAAACGCATTCGTCTGTGTATACTGTGAAATGCAGAAGCTTGGCAAGCACTTGAACCCCACAGTCTGGGACCCCCCCCCCAAAAAAAAAATCTAAATGTGCCACAAAGAATCGCTTGTTTTCAACACGACTCTTGACTGATTGCCGTTTAACACCAAACAGGGTGACGGAAATACTCACGCACTTCCATTTATGTCAGGGTTGGTGACTTGCTGGATCTGTTTTGCATTGTCACAACAATGCCAAACCATTTTACAAGCTTTCTTCAAACAGCAGCATTTTAAACTTGGAAACGGGCCAAAAAAAAAAAAAAGAGTTCAGTTAATTACTCTGAAGCTTTCTAGCACAAGAACTGCAAAGTCATCAAACAAACAAAAAATCACTAATAATCACTTTTTGATGGTAAACAATGTGAAATTTCAGCACAAAAAATGTCTTTCCATGCCGTTAAAGGTTTAGACATACGACCCGTCGAACTGTAACTCCACATTAACGGTGGCTTCTTTTACATTGACAGCATTCCTGTGATCAGAGATTCCCTTTAAACTTTATTAACAGATTCTAAATAAGATATATGTGTTTACACGCCGCAAAACATGAATCGGAATCTAACTTTTTTCGACATTTTTGACAAAGTGTCTCTGGCTGAAATGCCGGCTGAACATAAGACTTAACATTTTATAACTTTATTGATGAACTATCAAGTTGAACCCACGAGGTTTCGCCCTCCTTTTAAAATGCCTGTGCTACTGCCATGTTTTGTTTCCGTTCTGAAAAGATCGCATCAGGCATTATTAGGCTCTAATATTTTACTATTCAGCAGTTTATCTCCTGTCAGCCTCCCGTCTCTTTACACTAAACCATCACACACAGGTTGGCCCTTACACATTTACGCTGCAGAAATGGAGAAAGCAGGATGAAGCCACGAATGAAAAAAATATCAAAGCAGGGATGAAGGAGAGGATAAAAAGACTGGACAGACAGGAAGTGGGGATCTGTACAAGTCTATAACCAGACGCCGACTGGACGGGAAAGGGAAAGCTACGACTGTTCTCACAAAGCATTTAGCCGAGTGTGTCATCAAAGATCTCTGTGGGATTTTTTTTTTTACAATACATAACAATTACGAAGGGCAGAGAGGACAGAAATCCTATCAAAACTAGTAGTTTGTGTGGCATTTATACCAAACAGCTAAGAGTTGGCGTTTAACATTGTTGTTCATCAAACCTGCTCATACTCTTATGGCGTTATTGTCTTAGTTTCACAGTCCCTCACAGATCATGCTAGCTGTGCGTGTTACATGTTGTGTTTTTAGTGTGTATCAGCACATCACAGCAAAGAGGAAAAAAAAAAAGTAAACTTTCTGTATCCAGAAGGTGAAATATGGAAATGAATATTGATCAGTCGACAGTATGTACAAAGCACGGGGGTTGTACCGAAACAAAGCACAAGAAAGAAACAAGAGTGGGACTGTGAGATTGAGCAAAGGAAAAGTGTAGGCTGGCCGTGGCAGGAAGGAAAAGAAAGGGGAGGTAGTGCATGTGTTTCTACTTTAGTAGGCACGTCAAGCAGGGCTGAAATTAGTTGTGATTTACTGGAATGTGCTGCTTACCGCGTTCTGCTTCAAAACAGAAAAAGGGGCAAAGAAGGAGCACGTCAGCTTCTTCTACGTACAGTTTGGCCTTTCTAAAAAAAAAAAATGTGTTAATTGTTGAGGAGCTTTCACACAAAGAGACTTTCTTTTCTTCTGCAGACTCCACGGCATTATATCCATGGTGCTTACAACTGAAGGAAAAACTATTTTAACGCACGTTAGCTGAGCAGGCTACTGTCGTTTTAGATGTTCAGCTGTCGCCACAATTAGTATCTATTTTATGATCAAACTGTGTGCGTTGCCTGATTTCATGCACTCATGTCAGAGTAAACAGCAGGAGCAGGATGCATGTGCTATGACTATGTGCAAGTAAAATGTCAAATTTATGAAGAATCATCAATCATAGTGGAAGAAGGTGTAAAAGAGCTAGTTTCCACAACCACAGTTAGTCATAGATTCAGCCCAAATCACTCGTCTTCATTTCCACCACTCCCTGGACCTGTCATGGAAATTAATTTTGTTCTTGGGCAGCCGCCATTACACGCAGATGTGTTTTTTTTTCTTAATCATTCACAAAATACCGTTAAACCATCATGACAGTGATTGTTATTAAACGTCAGAAACACGATCAATGATTCATCCACATCCACAGCGTATTGACTTCTGTTTCTGCACCTACCATGAACTTCCTGCAAATAACTTCTGGCCGCGGCGACTCGAAGTTATTCAGCGTGATCGATAAAAGAATCTTAAGACCTAATGCAAATGTTCAGTCAGCCAGTCGAAAACCTGTCTCCCCACAGTCCATTAAGCCCCGTGCGCTGTGTCCTGTATGAAGCTTTGGCCATGTTATTGACTGTCTGGCCTGCAGGCTTCTCTTCCCCTGGGCCGATCGATTCTCCAGTCTGGGTCAACCAATGATTCCACCAGGTCTCCATCCACATCCACATCCACAGCAGCAGCCGTGACTGATCGTCACCGTCCTACCTCCTCCCACGATCATATCTGCCAATTCATTTAGCCTTTTTTTATATAGTGTTCTCCTCCTGTAGGTCTGTGCATGTTGTTGTTTTTTGTGTGACATAGTTATCAACCTGTAGTTTTTTTTTTGTTTCCCCTTTGCTTGCTGGCTTTCTCCACCTGTAAACTCCCTTTTTTTTTTCCTACTTTCCGCCGTCTATAAAAAATACCCTGTAATTTTCTACAAATTGTTCTGCCACTCCACTCTCCATCTATCCTTCAACTCTGCATCCTTCCAACCATCTGCATTGTGGCATGTCCTCCTCCTCTCCTGCTTGTAGAGTGTTTGATCAGTTCATCCGAGACCAGTTAACCGTACTTCTGCCCACTGGCCCGGGGGGGAAGCGACAAGTCTCAGCCAGGTTAGTGACAACATCGGAGCAAAAATGGGACCTGGATACATTTTTGACCTTTGAGAAAACCTGTGGAAATTGCATTTGATTCATTCTGCTCAACAGATCATCCAAAGGTCGGCTGATAAAATGGTGCTTCAAACACTCAAGTAGCTTAGAATAAGAAGGCGGGGAGACGAAAAGAGATTTATAACGGCGGAATCAAGCCATGCGACATCAAACGCTAATTTAAACCTGATTAATGCCTTAAAATTACCAGACTCTTCATTCCAACAACAGGAAAGTAATTTTTCATTTCGTTAGATGCTTGATCACGCCGGAGTCAAGTCTGTTTCTAAGTAACAAGATATTGTGAGATGAAATTTCATCAGCGGGCCCATCGTTTATCCTTAATGCAAACATCTCCCTGGCATTAATGTTGACTGATGGATGGTCAATCTGAGCAACACTCAAGCTACCGCAGAGCTCGCGGTCATTAAATATGATTAACATTTTATTACTGTCTCACTTTCGCCTCCGCGCATCACCAGCAGATCAGGAGAGCGGCTTATCTGAGCTGAGCCTAAACTAACAGCTGCTGTAGGGATGCGATGAATCGTCACATCAGTCAGTGTGTGTGTGTGTGTGTGTGTGTGTGTTTCAGAGAAGAGTCTCAGAGCAGTCCGTGGCTCAGGAAAAGATTAAGAAATCTCTATAACGTCAAATTAAATGAGATCTCGGCGTTTCTGTCCGTCAACGTCAAAGTTATAATCCGGCAGGTTTCATCCCTGGCCGAGGTTGCCGCACCTGGGGTTACCGTAGCAACAGCGAGAGCGGTTTATTACTACTGCAAATACTCCCGAGCGTCTGCTTTGTCAAGGAGCAACAGGTGTATCTGTTTACAGTGTTTTCCCGCTGCCACACGGCAAAGCTAATTCCCCCCCCCCCGCGAGAAACAACAAGAGAAAAGTGGCGTCATCGCATCCAGATGTTCTCAGAACTGTGCGCTTTGTGCGAACTGATCACCAGGTGATGCCCGTCGAGAACAAACGACAAAATAATACACTCGCGTGCCAAAACATTGGGTTCACTAGTGAAAACAAATGCATTCTCGTATAAGTCTCACGTTCAATTATATATAATGTTCAATTAATGTTGAAACTGTGTAAGAAAAGTGGTAACTCAACTATATAATCCTTTTGGAGGATGTTTAGCCTAGCCCACTGCCAGTGAAATGCTTTTATTTTGAAGCAGCAGTAGGAAACGTTCAGCTGGCTTAAGCAGGATGTTAATACGGCCAAGTTAACTGAGAAGAGTCTGGCTGTTTTTAGTAAGATAAAGTGGATTCGTTTGAAATACACACTTTGAATCAAGCACTGAAAAATCTCAAGCTGCAGAATCTAATGATTAAGTTCAAATAAAAAGCCCCTGACCCAACAGCAACATAGTAGATGTTTGATGTGAAAGCAACTGTACGGTGGAACAGCTCAGATTAGCCACGTGAGTAAAAATGTGTCAGGACAGTGCAGATCTGGCTGTGAGGGAGTATTTATAAATTGATGGCGGCAGGCTGTTTGGTGGAGGAGAATCAGAAGATGAACTGTCTCGCAAGCTCCCCAAGAGAGTGGAGCGGAGGGGCCGGGGCGAGACATAAACCACACACAGAAATAAGACGATAAATACTCTCGTACGCGTTCACCTTTTTTCCATTTCTGTCCCTCTAGTTTCAGCTTCAATCAAAACGGTTTTAGTTGTAGTTGGATGAGTAAGCTATTTGTCTTGGATTTCAATATTTAATATTTACTGACATTCTGTAGATGGTATCTACATGATGGTATAATAATTGTCAGACTGATCAATAAAGAAACTGATATTTGTTAGATAGAACTAAAGCGTGCCGTTTTTCTCAACAATCCATAATTTTGTGATGTGGAGCCGTGGATACGAAGGGATGGTTTAAATGCTATATACTGTATAACACATTTTAACGCCAATATGTTCTCTAAACCTTTGATTAATGCGCACACTTTCCTTTTTGACTCCTTACCTTGGGCCGACCGTAGTTTGGAAAGTCAGAAAGCACTCAGTAATGTTGTGGAAAGTAAGGAGAATGTGAAGTGCAGTTGTAGTAAATATTAACACCCTGAGGGGGGCAGTAATACACCCTGTAATGTCAATATTGCCAAAAATCCCAAAAGAAGAAGAAGAAGAACGGATAAAGAAATGTTAATGTTCAGCTTAAGAGCCTCTCCAGACGCATGAACTGTTAATAATTCCAATTAAATATATTTGATCTACTGGCAGACCTAGTTTATGTATGTATACATATCTTGTAGACTTCTTCTTTTTTTTTTTTTTTTTTGCTCAAAGAACATTTCCAAGGTTGTTTTATATTAATCTGTTTTAGGGTTGAATGAACATTTTCACAAAAAAAGGACCAAAGTCGATCTGTGGAGCGTGATTGTGCCACTCAGTTCTCTTTCGCAAGGTGGAATAGTTTGGGTTTTTGTTCTGCAGGATCAAAAAAAAAATGTCAGGCCTGTTCTGTCACTTTTCATATTTTGGTCTGTAAAAATCAAGCTATTCAAGGTTTGCTAAATTAAAAAAAAAAGAGTGAAAGGAAAATAGTTTGTGATGAATGGAGAAGCCCACATTGTGATCTTGGCATTGATGACCTTTTAAAACTTTTAGGAAAGTTGTCTTTTCTGTGTTCATCAATCCAGCCTACCATGAGGCTTAAGCAGCTGGTCTGTATTGTTTGTAAGTGACTGAAGAAACCTATTCAAAATGTCTTGAATCCGTCTGAAAGTATTTGACTATATCCCACTAGTCTGACTCTTTGTACTGTAATAGTGAGGTACTGTATGAGTGGCTGCAAACTGTGGCTTTGTGTGCATATGCACATGAACGGCCTTAAAGTACTCCAGCCTTTTCAGGCCTGAATCTTCTTTGCAGTGTCTTCTGCAAACTGCACTATAATTGGTTAGAATCAAATATAAATGCTGTAGCTATCTATCGATTTCAGTAGTCTGGATTTTTTTTCCCTTACACAGTCCTTGATGGTTCATCTTGTGGTTTATTTAGTAGAACGGCAAATTACCTGTGTGTCAGACATGTCCTGCGCCCTCGTGTCAGAACCTGCTATTATTTACAGCCCAGTACAGTCTTTTAATGAGTTTTTAGTTTTACATCATTACTTTAATTCTTCTGGGAGCTTGTTGATTTTGCAGCAAGCTTCTTCTCCACCTGCACTTCGTTGTCAGGGAGATTCTCAGTCATCCAGGTCATATGTGTTTCCAAAAACAAAGCTAAAACAAAAGCAACCAGACTTGTTGGGTTTTCTTGAAGACATTTTGGTGCTCATCCAAGTACCTTTCTCAGTAACATTCAAACTATTCAAGTGACCAACCTTTGCTTGCTTTAGTATTCATAATCATCAAACCACGCCTCAGAGCACTTTTGTACATAGAGTTGCACGTATCTGGACAAAGGCGTGCTAGCTGCAACTAGTTGAGTTTGAGCTAGTTCACATGCTGAAGCAGATAATAGGTTGCATCTTCGGTGCCAGGGTGACTAATCCCCCGGACCATATGTCAGCGGCTTGTCAAGCCCCAGAGACGGTGCAGCAAAAGGACACAACGATGCAGGACAGGAAAACACAGACGCACTGTGCATCCGCATGTAAGCAGGCACTGGGCTTTTGACTTTACAGTTCAGTAGGTGATAGGTTGGTGTTTGAATATGGTCACGGTATGGAGTCACAGTTAGTCTTTGTGACAAGATGGGTAAGGGCCACAGAAGATAAAGATACTGCTGCTACGTTACAGTGAAGCTAACTGAAACTTGCTCTCATTTCAGGAAACAGCAGCGGCCTCAGGGAGGAGGAGGAGGTGGAGGTGGAGGAGGTGGAGGAGGAGGTGGAGGAGGTGGAGGAGGGAAGAGCCAGCCCCAGCAGATACAATCACCACAGCAGCAGAGGGATCAAACCCAATCTCCAAACCAGCAGCAGCCGGGTTTAACAGAACTGGGAGATAACAGGAACCACAGCGCTGGTCGGCCACCTCGCCAATACCAAGGAGGACATGGCCAGCGCCAAGGAGGACCCGCGCACCACGGATACAGCCAGAACCGGCGTTGGCACCACAGTCAGAAAGGTCAGGGGCATGGACAGACAAACACTGCAGGTGATAAAGGAGTACCTCCGAGATCAACCAAAGACAGAGAGACTGAGAATGTAAAACTGGGTGACGACCACATCAGACCACCTCAAGACTGCGGCAGCAGGAGTCCCAATGAATCACCCAAATCTGACTCAACGTCCAATTCAAACGCCTTCCCAGATCTGACACTTAATAAGGAATCTCCCAACCTGCCGCAAAGTGCAAAGACAAGCGAGGGCCTGTCGGAGCAACCCAAAATCAGTCTTCTGCAGTCGTCAAAGGAGAGGCTGAGGAGGAGACTAAAGGACAAGGTACCGGAAAGCTGCTTAGTGTCTGTCAGTCAGTATTAAAGAAACCAGGACTGAAGCGTATGTGTACACACACAACCGCCACCATTTAGTCCACTAATTGCTTTCATTATGTTCACAAACATTATGGACACACTTTCCTCACACTGCCTTGCTTGAATCATTCGCCTACTGATTTATTTAGCGTGTATTTTGACACACACCCAGACTGGCAGGGAGGGGAGTACGTGTTCTCACTAAGGAGGTGAAGAAACTGAAGCTTAGCAGTTTTTGACGTTTTCCACTGAGTACTAAACTGATGAGCTGGCCATCTATGTTCTTCCTCTCTCTACTGCTAACTCGTTACCACCAGGAGAGGATTGATTTGACAGCACATGACTCCCCAACAGGCAGCAAGGCAGGAATTAATAAACATATCCTAAGTGACGCCAGCGAATCAGTGATCTTGGAATCAGCCTCCGCTTGACTGGGATGAATGTTTTTAATCTTTGTATCTCATTTGTTTATAAAGTTAGTGAAGGGCATTCAGCTCAACTTTCCAGACATAATACACAAAACTACTAAATTACTGTAAATGAGGTCACTGCTTAACATGATGTTCTTCCCTTTAAACCGGCCACTCAACCGTAGCACATTGGGAACACATAACAAAACACTGATTGGCTTTCACGTCACGTTGTGACTGGAAACTCCACGTAGACAGAAAGCAGAGTGTCATTTGTTATGCCTGTGCACATATTGGCACAGTGACTTCCAGTCAGGAGTTAGAGTACACCAAGAGCTACGTGGGGAGATTGTAGAGTAGTTTAATTCGACAAAAACAGAAAAATCTATAAAGACGGAGAGGCGGTAGTAACAGGTGAACACTTCATGTTGAGGTTGTGAGCGTAGACACTAGAACTGAGAAGTTCATAGGGTCGTAAGTGAAGATGCAAGTAAAACACAGAGTAAAACACAGAGGGAGTAAAGCATACCTGCAGATGTGTGTAAGGGTTCATGTGCAGCTACTCTTTGCACAGGCCATTTGAGTTGTAAATAATTTGGCTAGCTAACTTACACTGCCCAGCCAAAAAAAAAAGAAGTAGCCACCTGGATTTAACTAAGCAAATAGGTACAACGTCCTATTGGAAAATTACTACGTGGGCGATCACTTAAACGTTTGGTGAAATCAAAGTGCAGAAAAACAATAGTAGAACTCATGAAATATGTTTTAATGAGAGAGATAACTGGCTCCAGGATTCATCATAATTCATGAATGAAATGAGTAAATAAAAATAAGTAGACATATTTTATTTCTTTACAACACCACCTAGTTTACCGCATGTTGAAACTGAATACTGCATCGTGCTCCGTCAAGCACCGCTCATGTGTCTTATCCCGTCTTTGTCCGCAGGAAGAGTCGCGTGAGGAGAAGTCGGGCCCTGGGTCTCAGAGAATGGACCGGCTGGTGGACCTTCTCAACAACATGAGGAGCAACAGCAGCGGCGTGGAGCAGCAGCTGGCCTCCTTCATGGAGGAGGCGCAGTGCTCGGCGCAGTCCGAGGAGACCCTGGCTCAGGTGGTCAGCACCATCTACTCCAAGGCGGTGTCGGACAGGAGCTTCGCGGCCACGGCCGCCAAGCTCTGTGACAAGATGGCGCTGTTCATGGTGGAGGGGACCAAGTTCAGGTCGCTGCTGCTCAACATGCTGCAGGTACGAACGCTGGATTCGGCTTCATGCTTTTCCACGTTTTCTTCTCAGACTTCAATAACGATCTTTTTCGATAATTTAACCGCATTGAATTTTTAATTATTTTTTTTTAAATCAAGGTCCTCAGTGACTGAATTGGACTGCCATGAGAATAACTTGCGCACAAAAAAGAGACTGTGGTGTAATAGTCTTTCTTCTTGTGCTGCTTTGCTGCTCTGTTGAATTGTGCAATAAGCTGCCGCCTTGATAATAAGCTGACAGAGCAACTACTCCACGGTTAAAAATTCAATCTCTGCTTCTGTGCGTGCAGCAAGAATCTCAGCGGATCTTGTTAGTTACAGTTTTGAATTAGAAACAGTGTTGTCTCGCATGAAACGTTTTTTATTTTATTTTTTTTTATGCACACGGACGTTTTAATCTCTGTCACATTCTTGCGCATGCTTGAAATGCAAAACAATTTTCTGGAATTTGTTTGGGTGGTGGGTTTTTCTCGCTAGACGTCGGCGGTCGCTCTACATTAAAAGACACGCGCAGTTAAACCCGAAACACTGAGTACACACACTATTCTGTAACATCTTTGAATCGTAATATATAAAGCGGAAAGACTGAACATTTTATGGTTACAGCTTCTTCGGTCCTGCCTTTTTCATACTTTATCAATTTAAAGACGTCACGTTGGGATTTGGGAGATTTAATGTTTTTTTCTCTCCATTTTTTCATGACATTTTAAATACTAAATAATCCTTTAAAATACTGCAGGATTAAGTGATAATAACCCTGAAAATCTTAAACCCACCCTGCGTACCAGCCCTAATATCTCGAGAAATGCAAGTTACTGTAAACGAAACGTTCTTGTTGGAAGCTTACAATCTTATTTACACGTAAGTCACCAACCATTTTTATGCCGTATGTTTAAACACAGTCCTCTCCGTAGTTTCAGCAGTTCCATTCAAGCTCAGTTTTATGAGAACGTTCAGGTGGTGGCCAACTGTGTGTGAGGTGTCGTAAATGTCAGCGGGCAAAGTAGCTAATCTAAACACCCCAGGGAGAGAGAGAGAGACCTGTTCCCCCTTCTCCCTCTATCCGTTCACTTAACTGCACAGTTCCAGTCTTGCGCCCGCGATGAAAACATCCTCTCAGCCGTTACATATTTCACCTCCGCTCCCTCCCTTCCCCCTGCACGTCCCACATGAGCTCTCTATTCCCGTGCTCCTCCGACTTATCACCTCCCCTCGCCCAGAACGGCACGGGCCAGTGCCTCGCTACTTCTCCCTCCGCGGTTCCCGTATCCCGCCTCGCTCACTCTTTAACCACGCTCCTCCTCCTCCTCCTCCTCCTCCTCCCTTTCACCCTTCACTCGTTCGCTCCATCCACAGAGAGCCAGACAACCTCGCCAGAGCGGCAGACAGTCTAGAAGTAGGCAAACATCGTCGTCATTCAAGGTCTAAACGTTAACCCACCTGCTGCCTCACTACGTCTCCTTCTTTTCCTTTACTCCTACTCCCGGTTTCCTCCTCCTGCAGATGCTCTTATCGACTAGACTCCTACATTTTTTCTCTTTTTTTCCCTATTTAAACACCTCTTTGAGATTTTGATCCCAGACCCGGCAGCGGTGAATCCTGCCTTGATCCCTCTACCCCCTTCTCCCTTTATCACAGCTGTGTGGTCCCTTCCCTTCTTCTATTTCTCACTTTAATTTCCACTTCCAAGACCGCACGGACCCCCTCCCCGTCTTTGACATTTTGCCTTTTTTTCCCCTTTAAAACATTTTAAATGTCACAAGTGGGCACATGAAGGCCTTCATTAATGATGTTGCTTCCAGACCCCTGGATCTCAATATGGGGGCAATTAGTGTGCGACTGCTCTGCTTACTAAAAAGAGAGGCATCGAGGTTTGTTGTTGCTTCGCTTAATCATTAAACGACCTTTCACCTGCAGAAGATGCTCTTTTATTTAACCCTTGGCCATTTTTGTTAATCCTGCATACACCTTCTTCTTTATTTTCTTATCTTATATACATACAGTATATAATACTCTTTGTAGACTAATTATTAATGAGGCTCTACTTCAGTGTCCTTGAAGGTGTGTGTGTGGTGATTTGAGCACGTGCTGCGTTTGTTGCCGACAGTGGAGTGAGTTTTCTCTTGGACCTCTTCAAGGCTGCATATTTTGTGCACGTCCGTGTAAAGGCAGACCTTCGGTGCAGTCGTACAAGTCGGTGAGAATATAAGCCGCTCATGTTTCCAGCCCTAACAGGCAGCCGCGCTCTGAAAATGAAATGAAAAAAGAAAAAGAGAGAAGAAAAAAAAACGAGAAGCGGCGCGAGTCGCTCTGACTGTTAATAAAGTTTCAGTTTAACCTGCTGAATATCATCTTTACAAGTGCACATTAAGCATTAACCCGTATTAACCCCGGCACTTTTACAGCACTGACACAGTTCACCACCCTCCACTGTCAAACTGAATTAGCGTACTCTCCTCTCCACTTCTGGCAGATAAAAGAAATTTCGCGAATTTGTTTAATGTGTTCTTCGGCTGCTTTTTGGCTTTAAGCATGTTAAAGCACAAGGTTAATATGTGTCCCACCTACAAAAACTCCCATTATAGGGATAGTAAAGATGTTAATGGTGATTAATGGTTCCGCCAGGAGAGCTAGTTCACCACCACAGCTTATGAATTTATGAAACGTTAAAATATCCGCCTACCTACTGCCTACTTATACTACAGATTTACTAAAGCTGGACAGACTGTAATATTTCTGTGTGTTTTCCAAACTAAATATGCATCTGTATGTGTTTTTTTCTCCACCCCCACAGAGGGATTTCTCTCGCCGTGAGGAGCTCCAGCAGTCAGATGTGGAGCGGTGGTTGGGCTTCATCACTTTCCTGTGCGAGGTGTTTGGCACCATGAGGAGCAGCTCTGGCGAGCCCTTCCGGGTGCTGGTGTGTCCCATCTACACTTGCCTGCGAGAGGTACGCGTCCAGATCCTACACAATAAGTGTGTCAACAGCAAATCGATCCGCCTTATCCGCAAGTTCCGAGAGGGAAACCTCCGGCTAGGTGTGTGTGCAACCAGCGTCTTCGTGTCAGCAAGCCAGAGTTTCCTGTTTTTGGCCCAGACGTTAGTCTAGACTCCAGACACCGCAAGAGGGTTTGGTTCATGGTGCAAACAGTCAGGACACCACGAGTTCCAGGAAAATGTGTGACCCCAGGTTCAGTTCTCATCAGCTGGTCACACTCTCTTACACACTTTCCCTCTGTCGCCATGGATACCATGTAGGGTAGCCACAGCAGACGCGCCACGATACAGAAGTGGTTAACGACAAATGGAATATTGAAAGGGGAAGCAAATGTGGGGGGAGGAGGAGGACAGAGGAAGCGCAGGAGACTGTGGTCAGGTTGACAGTTGAAGGAGGATGTTTTTACTCTTGGCATGACAGGTACAGGAACAAAGGCACGGGGGCTGGCAGAATCCGAGAGCGAAAATTGATTCCAGTACGTAGTTCAGGTGAAGAGAAGAAGTAATGGCGGGTGTTGAGGCACGTGCCATCTCGTTTTACCACCCATGTCCACACCTCCGCAAGTCTGGCACTCAGCAGACACCCGACGTCTCATTAACAATCACACACACACACACACACACACACACAGCTAATGCCATCCACACCCTGTCTGTGGGTATTCCCAGGGCATTATCTCAGCTTGTTAAAAGGCCCGGCAGCATGACCATGGGTGTGGAGTAACCACTCACAGATGCACACAAACACACCTCTATATTCCAGCATCAGCGCTGCCGCACTATATGCATCCCGGTCAGGACACACGCACCTGTCAACATCGTCAAAACATTTGCAGGGTTTCATACGTTGTGTGCAGTTGCAAAAAACCAATGTGCCCGTTCCACCGTCTCCATTTCTCACAGCCATTGTTCCCCGACTTTGATCTCGCCGCTGTTTTGACAGTCCTGTTGTAACGTGGTTGTCAGGTTTCAGCTACAAGCTATGTGTCGTGACGTGCACACATCTCTGTGTGTGTTGTTGCATTAGCATATGCAAGCATATGTGCCTGCACATGTGTGTGTGTGGCGGTCGATTTAGCAGCCTTCTGTAGCTGCAGCTTGCAGCACAGGATCAGGTAACACAGGAGGTGTGTTTGGTTATAAATGACAGCTGTATGTATAGACAGAGCAAGGTAATGAGAACTTATCTCAATGCCTGTCAAGCTGTTACAGTCTTCTGATGCTCACACAGCCCATTGTTTTTTTTTTTTTTTAACTAGATAATCCTCACCTGCGTTTGCATAAAATGTTAAACCTATATTTATAGATTTTTCTTTATTTGTGCGCCAACTTGGGGTGAAATCTACATGCTGTAAACACACATACGACCGTACTTTAAGTCATTAGGACAAATGTGCTGGCAAATACTTTCCTCTTTACATTAGTCTCCACCGCCTGAATGAAATAATAAATGGCTCTTATCCAGCTGCTAAATTCTGTTACTGCTTGTTATTGTTGTCTGCTGTTTAACACTGAACATGTAGTTTACAGCGGGTTTAACACAGTTCTTTTGCTGCAGCTGAAAATAATGCTACGGGAGCACCGAGAGTCTGAGAGGAGCTTCAGATACCCGTTCACCTGTTTTTATGACGTTACCAAACACTTGAATTATTTTATTGATTTAGTAGATTTGATATTCATCAACTGTGTGCCCCGTGAAGTGCACTTTTAACCCAAACTTCCTTCCTTGAACGTTATGAGCTTACAGGAAATTTGTGAAGTAAAACTTCTCCTTCCTTTTGTTTGTTTATTGGGTTTGCTACTGTTACGGCGCGTTACTGTGGTTACACGGGTTGTTAAGAAACAACAAATGTGTAAATTTAGAAACCGAGATTGAGTCAAACAGCTGAACAGTTCAAAGAAACACCTACACCGGATCTGAAAAGAGCATTTGCGCATACACTGCAGTGTAAATTCTAGCATTCTGCACAGAGAAGATGGAAAAAATGAATTCTTTTTTTTTTTTTTTTTACGACAGGTTGCCTCGCGAAAAAGACAAAACAACCAACAAAAGTGAAACCTAAAAGTTAAACACGGATCAGACTGCAGAACGCAGGCGACTCGAGTGAACCGATGCCGCATTTTATTGAAGCATGCTGCCCACAGAACCCATCATCAGGATATTGGTTTGCAGTTGCACATTGCAGAAAGCATGCACGTACTCTTGTGTGGCGGCGGTGACATCAGGAGCTATTTATATGGCGCCTTGGTATTCCTCTGCGAGAGGCTGCGCACAGGTCTCAAATGTGTGTTTGATTTTTGTCTTGTTGACGGCGGCGGCCCTTTCTGTTCAGTAAAGTACAGCACTGATGCAACAGAAATATTGTAATATTACGTAATGAAACTACAGCGAGCGTTGGTCCTGAAGCTAGAGCTGCTGTTGCTATGCAACTACTGGAAAAAGTTGAATTTTAACTTTGAGCACTCTGATCATTAGCATCCTGATGAAAGACTTTTCTCTCAGGACTGGTTCGTGCTTTTTTGTTGTTATTAACAATGTGTTTTTTAGCGTTCTCTAACATGAATGTGTAAGAGCGGGGGTGCCCAGTACGTCGATAGTAGTGCGGGTAGATTGTGTGTCATTGAAAAGCTGTTTTAGATGTTAGTCTATCATTTATCTGTTCAAACTCCAGAACGAACAGCGAGACAAACTTTCATCTTTACTTTTCTTGCAACATGCCCTCAGTCAAGTGGCGCACATCCACAGCCACGCACATCAACAACAACTCAAGATTGCCGTCTTTCTTAAAGGGACAGCGCTACTTTTCTAAAGGTGCTGTGCAACAATCATTTTTTCTTAGAGTAATAAAAAGAAATGGCGCTTTTAACACTTTAGCAGCAATTAATATGACATATGAATGTGTCTTTTGTTGAGTTCATTCAGTCTCTTGAGGTGTTGATGCTTTTCTGGTGTTCGCTCTCACAGCTGTCACACTTATTGTTGCTTGTAATGTTCCTTATCAGACGCCCTTTGAATCAAAACAAAGTAAATGGTAATTCCAAGGTTTCCCTGTGTAGCAAAATGTGTTTCTCAGTGATCTAAGGAACCAGACAACACGAGAGACTGTGTTAAGCAGCCTCACTGAAACTATTTCTTCCTGCAGATGTTCCTTTTTTCCCCCCCATTTAAAAACGAAAAGGTAATGCGGAGCGATGGAATGTATGTTGTGGCGTAGCGGCTACAGAGGAGAGTGAATGCACTGGAGAGGTGCCAGAGAAGAAAAAGCCACTGCAATGGATAGGAGAGCTGATGATAGATGAGTATAGATTAGACCATTTTACACGTATCGAGCAAAACTTCACTCTGGGCTCCCCCGAGAACTCATTATGAGCTAATCCCGCTCGTCACATAGTTCTCCTACTCTGGAAGCGGCGCGACTTGAGTTCCCACATCAAACAGCCGCACTGTCACCACGCCCGTCTAAGCATACTGAGGAGCTGACGTCGGTGCAATTGCAGGGCCCGGAATGATAGGTGGAATACCATTAAGCTTACAGCGTGGAAACAAGTAGCAGCTCATTTTCAGTCTGGACTATGGGAGCAGACGCTGGTGGTTCCTCTTTTCTTTTTTTTTTTTTATGAAGATTTATATGAGAGTGCTTTTATGGGAGTACTTTCTCTTAAAGCGTACATTTAAACATTAGTTTGTCTGCTCGGCGGCTATGAAATGATGATATTTAGAAAAGATGGGCCCCAAATGGAAGGAGTTTTCACCCAGATTGGGAGTGGTGGTGTAAAGCCGCTGATAATCTGTTCAGTATGAAGACATTAACAACTAATAACCAAGAAAGACTTGTTCTGATGCATGTTTTCACCACGTTCTCCATGTGGGGTAAACGTCACGTGATGAGGGCTGCACCGCTGAAAATGTGAGTTCATTTTTTGGTTTTTGGTTTAAAACGACTTCTGTCATATTTTCGCAACATTTCACATCTTGCAGAACCACCTAAAGGGGAACTACTGTTTTTTTTTTTTTTTTTTTTTTTACAACCTGGGCCTTATTTCTAGCATAAAATACGATTGTTTACTCACCCAACTAACTTTTGTGTCATTTGCACTCGTTTAGGAGATAATTAGATCAACGTAAACCCATATAGCGGGAGTGACAGGGCACTCTGCCGCGAAACTCGTTCATTTCGCCAATATTTTGTTTTGATACGCTAATGCTGTTCCCCGTTGAGTCAGGAGTTAGCTGTTATCATCATCCGGGGTCTGTGGATCGACCTACAGACCTGGACGATGTCATCTCTGAGCGGCGCACACACCCTCAACGGTTGGCTAGTTTACCTGTAATTTGCCACTGCTAGTTTTTAAACAACATGGCTGAATATTTTTTCCGATTCTGAGGTCGTGGACGAACCATAGCAGTAGCAAATTACAGGTAATCTGGATGATTTAAACCTGCAGATTAAGGCCGATAGTTCTCTTACAGGGTCACCAGTGCCAGGGTTTCATCATTTGATACACTGTTATAAAGACTACTGACTTAATCACTGATGCTTGTCTGAAACACAGTGGTGTCCTGGGAATTCCCTTCTCTCTGACTGTATCCTGCATTTATACGACTCATATTTAAAAACACCCTCCCTGTTCCTTATTTCCCTCCCTCGGTTTAATCACAGCAGTACTAAACAAGACAAACGGGGAGTAAAGCTTTGGTAGAAAAGGTGTATTTAACCAAATTAATTTGTGTTGTAATCTAATGCTAGGTGCTTGTAGTGGGAGGCTCAGCGCTGTCCTGCCTCCCTTTGTCACCATCCCTCCCCTGCATTGTTTGAAAGTGCCAGTTGTATGCCCATCTGTGCATGGGGCCAGCGTGGGGGGGAAAGCCAGCTAGCATGTTTACCAGCTCCACTGTTTGTCTCTGGCTACACTGCCTGTTTACAGTGTGTGTGTGTTTATGTACAGTGTGCATAAAGCAAGCCTTGATGTGTGATGTTTCCACGCTTGCCAAACTGAGGGGCCTGGTCCAAGATTTAAAATGTTAATGTCGAAAATATTTACAATCAGGATTAGGTCTTCTTTTCCCCCCCCCCGTTTCCTTGTGAACTGATTAACACATACAAACACTTGCATTTGCCTAATCTCCCCATGTGGTCTAAATCCAAACATACATGTATAAATATATCTTCTGGCCTTCCAGGGTTTTCCTCCCTCGTCATGCTTGACTTCTTGATGTTTTTCTTGTTTCGTGTTACACCGTGCAGCCCTTTGCTTTCCTGCTATAATCACACATTGTCGTTTCTCGTCCTTTGTAGCTGCTGGAGTCAACGGATGTTAAGGAAGATGCAGTCCTCTGTTGCTCCATGGAGGTATGGGTCATACACGCAAACCTTAACATCAACTCTTGGAGCTAAAACTGCTCTTCGAGTGCCGTCTAAAATGTTTTGTCCTAACACAGTAGTCCCCACAAAGATATACTACTAATACTTGTATCTTTAAATTAAGCTAGGAGCTGATTTGAAATGTGTGTACAGGCTTCTTCTTACTATCAAAACTTTTTAAAGTCTGAACAGATCTAGATCATTATACACAAGAAAACAACCCTGTATATGGGATCATTCTGCAGCATTTACCAGAGATGTGGCTATTACGGCTCTATGGGTCATGCACTATATTTCAGACCAACCATTGCAAGCTTCTTCCAGGTTTAAAAAAATAAATACATAAAAAGAAAATCCAGGAATTATTTTCAGTGTTTCTTTTCCAGTCTGCCAGAAAGTAAACCAGAGCATCTTCAGACGATACTTGTCTGCAGACCGTAAAGGCTAGCCAGTTAGCATCACCCACAGAGCCACAATAGCCATTAATGAATCACCTGCCAAGTTGTAATAGACTGGAATTAATTAATTAAGTTTTCTACCAGTAACAATCCGTGTACCTTCCGTTCATTCGTTTTTCGTAGTGAAACCAAAGAGAAAAAAAAAACGAGAAACCATTCGTTTTTTCGTTATCCGTTTTAAAAACCAAAATGGAAAAAACGGATAACGGATCGTTTTTTCATTTTCCGATTCTCCACCAAAATGAAAAATCTAAATTTTGGATTACGGAATATGCCCGTTGGTTTCGTTTTACTTTATGAATGGACAGAATGGGCGTGTTCGACTTCATGCAGATCTGACTTGATGTGATGCATGCTGGGTTGAACAAGTTCATTTTAACAAATCATATTCGAGGTCTATGAGCATGAACAACCCAGCATGCATCACGTCAATGTCGAATGAATAGACGTCATCTACACTCAATGACACGCACCACTCTGCCCCTGATTGGACAAGGATAATACACAAGGCAACAGGTTTTTTTCAGTGAGAAGTCAGGTCCGAGGAGATTTTATGCTTATGCTTATGCTGAGACAACTCTTGGAAGGCTTGTTGAACTATAAGTTTGTTTGTTTATTATTAATAAAGGAGTTAAAGATTTACTCCCCTATGTGAGTCAATTATGTTAGTAGCTAGATTGTAGGCCAACTGGCTTGGAAGCTAAATCGGTTTGCTGCTAATGTAGCTAGCGCTAGGTCATCTAGCTGTCCACCACTAGCATTTTCCGAAAAGAGACGTGCCCCCAGGCAAAACGAAACGAACGGGCAGATCCCGTAATCCAAAATTTAGATTTTTCATTTTGGTGGAGAATCGGAAAATGGAAAAAACGATCCGTTATCCATTTTTTCCATTTTTTAAAATGGATAACGAAAAAACAAATGGTTTCTCCTTTTTTTTCTCTTTGGTTTCACTACGAAAAACGAATGAACGGAAGGTACACGGATTAGTAACCTCTGGTAGAGAGACAACTGCTGGGTGGTCGTGCGTAGTTCACTATTTTGGGTCATAGGCTCAATCGTTTTTTGATAGACAATGTCTCAATAGACATTTATTGAATTGAAATATCTATAAATCTTCAAATAAGACCTTGAGGTAAAACAACAGATAGCAGAAAACACAGCTGAGCTCTGACTGGCGAAGAGTTCAAACACAACCTTTGCAGTCTTGATTACTTTCTGACAGCCTCACACAGCGGTGTGGCCAGAGGGTGTGTGAGCCTCTGCTGTCTGACTCTATCCACAGTAACAAGGTGCCAGACATCTTGTGTCTTGCTCTCGGTAAAGGACGCACACTCCGTCTGACCTCCTACCTCCCTCCTCCTAACCCCTGTTTCTCTCTCTACCAGTTGCAGAGTACGGGGCGTCTCCTGGAGGAGCAGGTCCCAGAGATGATGACGGAGCTTTTAGCGGCCGTGAGGGATAAGATGCTCTGTCCGACCGAATCCCCCCTGACCCGCTCTCTGCTCATGGAGGTCATCGAACTTCATGCACACCGCTGGAGCCCCCTGGAGGCTCTCACCACCCAATACTATAACCGTACCATCCAAAAGCTCACCACCACTGCCTAGGAGCCAGCTCCACACGAGAAGAGGAGACAAGTCCCCTGACACCCCAGATATAATAAACTAAACTAAACGAATAGATGCTTCACGTGGGGATTGAGCTTAACTCTAAATTCCGTAATTATTCCAAGACAGGTGACCACTGCCACAAACAAACCGTACACGAGCCACCCAACAGTTATGCCTGAGCTACGAAGGCAACACTACATGTGGCGTATTTGACACAAATGGGAAAACACTAACAGATGCGTGACCAGTAGGGGCGTGCTTGGCCACACAGAGTCTGGGAGCTCGTCTGGTTGTGGCTGCTGAGAGATGAAGGGGGGGTAGAAAAGAGGGGTCATGCAGGGAGGAGAGGGCAGCAGCCCGTCCGTGGGGAATAGAGAGATCTGTACCCAGAGATGAATGGAAGAGGGAAGGGGTGTAGTGGGGGTCAGGGTGGTCTCTGTCAGTCTCTTCATTGTGTTCATTTGCCACACCACCCTCCCCTCTCTCTCTCTGTCTCTTTCTCCTCCCCCCTCTTCTGTCTCTCCGTCAGCCCCTGGGGTCTGTGTGGCTGATAAAAGAGAGGAGGGGGAGGAAGGGAGTCGAGACGGTGCTGTCTGTCTGGGCCGTCTGCCGCGGCGGGCCAGGGACCAGGTCAAAGGGCCTCGCTGCGGAGCTCCCCAGCTCCCACAGCTCCTCCTCGCCTTTGTTTCCCCAACCCCCCCCCCCCCCCCCCCCCAGCAGGAAGCCTTTTGGAGGGGTTGAGACAGCAGGCCTGCTGGGCCGGGCTGGGCCGAGGATAAGGATCAGGCTGGCTAGAGTAGGGTGGCAGATGGCTGCTTGAGCCCCTGTGAGACGACACACTCCTAACACACCCCATTGGCACCCCATCTCCCTGAGCTCAGGCCCACGTTACCAATAGAAGCAGTAGAATTATTGAAAGGGGGGTCAGCATTAGAAAATTAAATCAGACGCCGCCGTCTGGTAATTCCTTTGTTTTCGTCTTGCAGAGGAATGTCTCTTCTTCTCTGTTAAGTCGTGCATGTCCATGCTTTGTTAACGGCATCATTTGTATTATTATTATTATTATTATTATTATATTTTTTTAATCATTTATTGTTTTTATTATTGACGTTTTAATTTTGAAGTTTTTATGATAAGATGTATGAGACGTATGAGATATTGTAGCAGTAGGCCTTATTGCACAGGTTTGATTTGTTTTGCACTGTTTTGAGGTTTTGCTTTAAAAAAAAAAAAAGTTCCAGAAGAACAAAAATGGAAAAAGTTTGAATTTGAAGCAGTGCTTGTAAATTAACATCTCAGTAGAGGGATCGGTCGAGCATAGCGAAGGGGTTTTAGGATGTTTTAACGGACTAGTGGCCTTGTTGGTTGTCCTTTTTTTTTTTTTTTTATATATATATATATATAGGAGCTCTCTTTATTTCGGGGCCTGCAGGGCTAGTGGTGTGGAGAGCGTGCTGTGGACTAAACAGGTGGACTTTATCACATCGCTCTATTGCTGAAGGAAGAAAAGGAAAAAAAAACATTTAAAGAGCAAAAAAATAAATAAAAACGTGAAGTGGGAGAATAAGCATGGCAAACAGACGAACTGAAGTGAAACGCTTCTTTACGGTTTTGTCCCACTCAAGCCATTCTTTGCGGTGGACATTTTGCAAGTGTTTAATATCGACTGTATCTGATCTCGCTATTAACCTGTGTATTTGAAGATGACAATGACAGAATCTTATTGTTTGACCTCATATTTAGCTAGTCATGTGACCCTTATTTCCAGCTAACGTGTGTACTATGATATTGACGTACCAAGCCAATCACGTACCATTTGTAAATGGGCTCTCTATATAATCTGCGTACAGTATATTTACAAGTATTTAATAACACAGTGAAATAGAGTGTGGGGGGGGGGGGGATAGTGCAACAGAGATGTTACACATAGGAAGACTGTGTGGCTAGAAGTCAGCCTTCCCATGCATTTCTATCAGGGACTGGCTCTTTGCTTGGGAGTAGTCATACATGTACTTAGTTCCCCACTGAATCTCCGTGGGCAGTTTCAAATGTTTTTTTTTTTTTTTACATTATTTTTCCGTGTCTTGCATCAAGAATTATAATCCTGTGTGGTAGAAACACAGCCCAGAAGATTAGTTAGATGAGATGCAGAGCTCACAAATGTTTTTTGAAGGAGCATCCTAATCATCTGTATGTGTGCGTCTGTTTATGAAGTGATTTAATTGTTTTTTCTGTTGTCCTTTATTTCTAGGTTCCTATTTAAATTATATTTAGCTCCATTTATATATATATATATAAATAATTTTTCTTCTGGTGGGTTTTCCAAGACATCCGAAGCAGTGATACCTAGCTTGCTGGCAAGTGTGTAAGTGTGGTATTACCGTGTTTTATTTTGTGAAAAAGAAAAGAGAGAAAAAAAAAAAAAAGCCCATCGGTCAGTGTCCATTATGCAAAGAGCGGCTGGCTCTCACAGCAAGATCGGGGCAGGTGGGGATCGCCCCCCTTCGTCTGTGGTACTGGAGCCTCCCCACCCCGCGTGCCCTTAGACCCCTCTGCTCGGGTCACATGACTCACCCGACGATTGAATGACACGCGCCTTCATTTGCATATTCTCATGAATATTAAAAAAGATTTTAAAAAAAAAAGGCGCAGACGACAATAGTGGGTCATCTGTGAGTTCTTGTTTGTTTTGTTTTTCTAAGTGACTGAAAAATAAACTAACAGGAAAAGAAAAAGACGTGACAGAACAAACTGGTGGTGTGCTTTCTGTCTGCTCGATTATCAGCACAGTCACATGGGGAGTCAGTGGTATCATAAAGGCATTCAGACATCATAAAAGGAACTCAGTGACGCACACAGTTTCCCCCTGCCACTACCAGATAGACTGCGTAACTAATCGCGGCTCCACAGTAGGTCATTACGCCAACAGCTCATACATGTGCACACTGGAACTCCTCATTTACATGCCTTCGCCTTTACGTCGTCACGCATTAGGCCGACCACACTTCAGAATTTTAACAACATTGCGTACGTCGGTGTGTGTGAGCGCTGCAGAACGTCCTTGACCAGTGATTTGCCTCAACACATGCCTGGAGGCTCCACCATTGTGGGGCGTCCCGACGGGGGAGCTCTCAATGCTGGGGTTGGAGCCCCCGACTGAGGAGCCCCCGTCTCTGGAACCTATAGGACGTCCTTCAGCGCTCGTCCACATCGATCAACGTAATCCTTGAAATTCCAACGCAACTGACAGACAGAAATTGTTCCATCAATGCCACGAGAAGCTTGGGTTTTTCCTTTTTTCTTCTGTTGTGTCCTTGATTTACGAGAGCGGTTTCATTTAGAATCACAACACGTGTAAGCTTTAACACAACACAAATGGAGACAATAAGGAAGATATACAGTTATAGACTTACTGATCCAGCTAACGCAACATCTACAAAAGGGAAGATTAACGGCAGAGGAAAGAGTAAGAAATGGTGACATTAAATGTAGCAGGGGATTAATGTGAGGAAACATATATGTAGCTATGACTGAATCTTAAGATCATATGGGAGCCTATTGGGGAATAATTGCACAGTGGAAGAAAAACAGAGCCAGCCCCAGCTGACAATTAGCATCGAATTTAATTTTGCTCAGCGCAGTGAAAACAGACAGGCCCGTTAGCCTTAAGGGGTAATGTTTGAGGCTATACCGCTAAGCTACTGTCTATAATTCACAATCAGATCACATTACAACAAGGCGGTCATTTGTCTCGGAGCGGAGTGACACAACGGGAGACAAATTAAGAGACGTATAAACTGATGAGTGAAAGAAAAGGGCTGCGGGCCACAAACGCTCAATTTATGCTTGCTTTCTGGAGGAAGTTTTTTTCGAAAAGCTGGGCTGGAACCAATTAATGGAGATATCGATCAAAACAACAGACATAAACAACTATTTTGATAATCGAGTAACCGCTACCAGCTTGTTTTTCTTGATGATTCTTGACAAAAGGTATCGTGAGAGTCACATATCATTTTTGCGTCCTACTGTATATTTTTTGTTGTTTACTTTTTATCAAAGAACCAGATTTTTTATTTTATTTTATTTATTTCTTTTTGACATTTCATAGACTAAACAATCAAACCACTTCGTTGAGAAAATAATTGGCAGATTAATCCATTATGTAAGCAATCATTAGTTGCAGCCCTAATATGGACTGCAGGAGTAAATCTAATCAGGCAGGCCTCGGGGCGCCATATCATGACTCCAGCTTTGCCTGCGTTCTCTGCTGGCACTGATGGATGAATGGATTTGTGTTGTGTGTGTGCGCGCGCGGTGACTCACGCCAGTATCGTCCATTGTTCGAGCCAGACAAAAGCAGGCTGCATCTCTGCTGGCCTTGATGACGAACCAAAGACGAGGAGGGAGGACACTCGCGTTAAGATAACCGCTTATACGTTCAGACACACTCTCCCACAAACTTAAACAACACAATCTTGTGTTCAAGGCGTCTCCTTGTGTCTCGTATTCTTTGCTAGTGTAATGGCGCACTCATGTATTTTTTTTTTTTTTTTTTAGAACTATTTTTTTGTGTGCCCTCCCGTCTGAACAGTGTGAATCTTACAAAGCGTTTGATCAGCACACAAGCCGACCGGAGGAAGGCCCCGGCAGAATGTATTCTGTTTAGTCCAAGGGGTGCAGAGGCCAGATATTGTGTAAAACAAAGTGGAGTTAAAACGCAGTAGCATCCCCAGATGTTTTTGTACAGTACGCATTGCTGTGGGAGAAATCAATAACTGTGGGCTACGAAGTGGTTTTAGCTCGCCCTCTTGACCTTTCCATCTCAGCAGCGGCAGCAGCAGCAGAAGCAGCAGCAGCTACAGCGCTTTAGTTTATTCTTCTCTCTCTCCAAAAAAACTGATTATATCTCAACTATATTTGAATTCAGACGTTTTAGCTGAATATCAAGCGGAGGCACTGGAGCCTAATGTGGATCTCTGGGAAGCATTTATTCATTATTATCTTATGGCTGCTGCTAAATAAATCTTTGTCACGTTTGGCCATGCCAGTTCTCTGAATAATATTCAAACTTTGTTGACAGCTATAGACTAAGAGGAAGGAGGGACAGTCAGCTGAGACAAAATAAAACATAAAGAAATGGGACAAAGTTTGTGACGGGGGCAAACCTAAAACTAGAACATACACTAAGTGCAGCAGCCTCATTCATCTAAGTATAACATATATGTTATATGTGTGGGTGTGTTATAGCAAAAAAAATTTTGTTTTTCCAAAAAAAGTAAACCAGAACGGAAACTGAAAAGCTGTATTACTGCTTCCTGGACAGGCGGTGAAGGAAATGATGTCATGACCTACTCACTTCCTGAATGAACTGTTTCATTTCACTCACACTTTTTGGTGAAGGACACGCCGAGCGAGTGAATTAATCAAATAACGGGTTTCCCGTGGCGTCTGCAACTCATTTACACCTCCACGTACTGACATGGTGTATTTATTTGGCCTAAAGATGATTCACTCGATATAATTGTATTTATATAGCGTCAATAACAACCCTAATTGTCTCGAGATGCTTGAACGGAGCTGACGGCGGTGAGCAAAAACTCCCTTTTAACAGGAAGAAACCTTGAGCATCTCATATGGAGGCCCCCGTCTGCTTTAGACCATGATACAAACAAAAAGTGCTTGATACTAGGTGGTGCCGGATGCACGGTAGACTGAGAAAGGATAAAAAAAGGATGGATAGAGCCAGCATTCAAAGTATTAATACTAGAAAAGCTTAACGGGTATGCAGTGTGCTCATTACATTTCAGGTAAGTAGGCCGAGTCAACAACTCTTATTCAACTGCAGCATAAACCAACATAAACAGCATGATAATGAGGCTGCAGCTTAAAACTCCAAGCTTGGTTTGCAGGTATTCAATTATAACAAACTGTCAGGAAAGAAGCTGGGCCCATAAAGTAACTACAAGACGACCAGTAAACCTCAAGATAACCCACAATAAACTACAAATGTCTGTAAAAGACAATAACGAAGGAGAAACAACCCTTAAACCCCACCATATAATGCATGTGAAATAAAAAATACTTTTTCCAGTGTGCCGTCAAAAAAGTCACAGTGAAGTGAAAACTGCCACGCACCAGTACACAGAAACACAAAGTACAACCTGGTGATTTCAATATGTGAATGAGAGCAGCCATTTCCCCGCAAAGAAAGCATAACAATAACACACTGTAAGTACAGCATTGTATTTGCTTCAGAAATGGAGACCACACACTTCAATGCGTATACCGTTCACCGGTCTTAAAACAGCTCGCATCTAGGCTAAGGAAGCATGACGTCTTTGTTGTTCAGGAGCATGTGTGCCCTTGCAGCGGCCTGGCTGAGAAGTGTGCTGCAGTAGGCTATTCTCACTTAGTTGCTGCCAGCAGCAGCAGCAGCACGCACACCGCCAATGTCAACAGACGGACCTTCATACAGTGAAAGGAGGGGAGAGCGAAGGTGAGGTAGGGGGGGAAACAATTTTTAAAAATGGAGCAAACTTTCAACACCTAACCTGAACAGGGAAGAAACCAAGCAGTAGTGCAGAGCAAACACATGGAGAGGAATCATTAGATAACTCCTTGCTCTGTCTTTATCTCGCTTACAAGGTTCACCTCAGCTAAATGCTGTAATTTATTAGCAGTGGCATCTGTGTGTGTGTGTGTGTGTGTGTGTGTCATTTCCTAGTGTGACCAGACCAGCCACCCAGAAGTGTGTCTTTCTTTGCGGATGACAAGCCGGCGTGAGCAAAGCTTCCGCTGTGAGCTGCACTCGGTGACCGTTCACTCAAGCAGAAACACACACACACACACACACACACACACACAAAATAATTAGAGACGGTAAAGGGACACGGGTAGCATCCGCAGAGCCTCGGCTGTTCACTGGAGCAGAAGTGAACACACACACACACACACACACGTACTGTACTGCGCGCACACACACACACACTGCAGCCATTGGAGGTCGATGGAAGTGTCCGCGGACGAGCAGTGGGAAGCAACACCTGATGTCTTTGTTGCCAGGCTCCCGCCTAGAGACCGTCAATGTGGCAACCTGCAGCGACAAGCACGACCCTGTTGCTAGGCAACCCAAACTTCTGCGACAGATAGCGGGAAAGTTCTTTCGCAGCGAGCGAAACTGAAAAGTAGCGAGTGTTGAGTTCAGAGATTTCTTTTTACGGACAAAAAGGAATTTAAAAAAGCACTAAAGACGCCTGTGAAGGTCTGTGGAACGGCTCGTTATCAAAGACGGCAGCGGAGCCCAGAACTGACATTCCAACCTGACTGTGTCTTCATCAAAAAAGGCTGCAGCTGTCGGCCTTCTCCGCTTTTACAGACCCACTCCCCTGCGTGCCAGCAGTCCTTTGATTTGTGAGGTGGCATGCTGTGCAAGGCGTGTTCCCAGTATACCGTGTGTGTGTAAACATGCACATAAAAGAGCTCAGCGCACGGCCAGGGGATCGCATGAACTCCTGTACAAGGTACCGCTCTGTCTGTGGACACGCAGACTCTCCCTCGGCCTCTTCTGGTACTGATTACACACAAACCCAGGGTAAGTCAAAAAAATCACAAATTTGCCTTAGGGGACTTTACACCGTACACAACACTCTCTGTGGTTAGACCTTTGATTCACATAAAGAAAAACTCCCCTAAAAGCCCTTTGACAGAAAAAAATGAATAAACAGAAAAAGCCTTATTCACACAAGGACTCTACACGTATCTGTTGTGTTGAATGTGAATTTTATAGCTTCATAACGTCCCCACAGTGCACAGCAGTAGCACTTACACAGCAGCTTATGTTCACAGATTTTAGAGGTGGACAAAATTGCTGAGGAATGTACAATACTGTATCGTACAACTTACGTGATGTATGCCGAGCAACAAATGTCTTAAACGCTTATTTCACTTTCAGTATCTTTTACAACAGAGGTGATAGCGGAATCTGAATATGTCGCTTCTCCGACGGCAGCCAAAATCCCCTCAACGGCACTCAGATGATTATGTCTACGGCTACGTTGCTGTTACTCTTCTTTCCATCTCTGAATAAAGCCCGTCCAAACAATCTGAGAGGACCGGTCCGAGTGGAGCGACTCCAGACCCAAATTCTATCACTAAAATTGTGTGGATAAAGAAACTTAAAGCTGGCTTTCAGGCTATAAAACAACTATCAAATCAATCGCTATATCCTTACCCACACTCCAAACGCTAATAAAATTTTATTTAATAGTCTACAAGGCCTGGAAATGCAGTGGAGTACTCATATGCTCCTCCTGGTTTGTTCCTCTTCCTGGCTTCCTAGGTAACGTCTGAACGGGGCCACAGTCGGCCTTCCTTGATAGTAGGAGTCCAGTAGTTCTTTGATGTCAGTGTGTCCAGGCCTTTAGGGATCATCTTTGTCAAAATGAGTCCAAACCTTGAAGACGTTTGACCACAAATTAAGATACGGCACACCCTATCAACCCAAGAGCACCGCTTAAACCCCCCATGAGTTACTTCAAGAGCACATGTACTGTTAAAGGACACAGTTTAGCCATTACTTCCCAAAACAAGCTCCTCAATAGGTGGAGTAAACCTTTACTCAGTCCAACCACGCTGGTTACACAATCTACACCAGTGACCTGACGGACGTCCCAAACAGTTCAGCAAATTCAGTAAAACAACAGCCCTACTCTGGCTTTTATTCTTTTGCCAAGTTCCCAAATGGTTCTGGAGAATCTCGAGTACACTCAAAAGCTGTTATTTATAGCCCGTCCACATACGGGACGATAACTTCTGCAGGTAACACTTCTTGAAGCTGTCTTCGCTGCCATTTATATTATGTCCGTTCTCTAGCACTCCCTGCACGGTCCACGGTATATAAAGCCAACAACTACAGTATACTGCACGTCTCGACTCTTACTTTGAATACTTTGAATACTTTTAATGTAAAGTTCAGGTCATTAGGAAGATTACTACAGTCAAGCTGCTCTTTCTTAATATTTAGTGCACCACCTTGAGATGATTTCATGCTCTTCTTGGGCAGAAGATACTTTTCAGATCCAGATTATTTATTTATAGAAACTATAAATATAGATATGGACTATTTTGTTCAGCCGGTTGTCAAGGTGAACGTCCACAAAATAAATATCGCCTATAAATCATATTCATATCCACGTCTGCAATTACACAACACACTGGGAGTCGTGAAGGTGGTCACTGACAATTCAGGAGTTAAACGAGTCAGTAAACCTGGTGTGCCTAATAATGGGCATGGATGATTCAAAAGGTCAGGCAGTGGACAAGTTACTCCACTAAATATAACTGTTAGGGGCCAAAGTCTTTCAGAATTGGCAGTGTGCGAGCATTTGTGATGTGTGAGTCAGAGTGAATTTGCCTGGTGAGTGTCATACACCCACAAGGTCCAGCGATCGCTGTTTCTAAATGATGCTTCGTTTCGGGGTGTTGTACTTCATTTCTTCCTTTTCGTGGGTGAGTGATCAAGATACTGAAAGTTGAATCACAGTCGTTTTAAATACATCCGCTTTCTCTGTTTTAGCCGTTGTGTCTTTGTTCAGTGCGTACGCGCAGCCCACACAGAGCCTACACATCTGTGAGGATACGCTCAGCCCCATGAGAATGAATGTTTGTCATGTGTGCAGCATTTGGATTTTAATTGTCATTATTAACGTCAGTCTCAATATAGTCAGTTCGATAAAAATTAAAAAATAAAAATAGACTGAAAAGAGTCCAAAAGCAGAAAATATCTAGTGAGGAGTAATATATTTTGTTTTACCCCTAATAACAGCAACATCTAGCAAAGGTTAATATTATTTAATAGTTGCTATGGCTTGTTGTTGTTGCGTAAAATCCACTCCTGTTTGTACTGCAAATTCTGAATTGTGCAATACAGCCAACGAGTTATGATGGCTTCCTTTTCTTTCTCTGGTTTTTCATTTCCGTAACACTGTACGTAATTTAAAAAAAGTATTTTTGTGCCTTAATTGGATAATCATCAGTGGAGAGCAACTTGAAGTAAATGAGAAAGGCGAGAGAGATGGAGCACGACATGCAACAAAGGTACCAAGGTAGGGCCAACAAGGACCATGGCCTCATTTTAGGGGGCGGCACACTCAAGCAGGTGAGTTGTAGGGAAAGATTCACACTGATATAGCTGGGCGACATGAGCACAAACTGCACTGGTATTAGTTCATTTGTTGTGTTTTAAATCCCGGTGTAGGTTTGCTATACAGTTTAAAGACAGATCTTCTTACAGTGCTGTGTCCAAAAACAAAACTAGAGCTCTGTCCAGGGAAGATTTTGTAATCCTTGATCCCATTACTGCAGTTTCAAGCAGTTCTAATCATCACAGAATACAGTGTAAAAACATATAAAGGTAGCCTGGCCACCACAACACTAATACATACAAATACAGACCCACTTTCACTGTATCAATAATCCAGTCTCTAGAGAGTCCGTCTCCCAATCTAGGTGTGTTTGCACGGTGGAGGAAACTCAGAGATGATCCCAGGCTTAACCACAACACACTGCCCTAACCCGTATACTCATTTAAGATGTGATTGATTTATACTATCGGCCTGCTACTTAATGAATGAACGTGCTGCAGCAAGCAGAAAAAGAGTAGACGGCATAATTACGCCGAGAACAGAGCCCCGTTAATTCACCTAATTAAAAAGTATTGTTGCAAGCGTATCGGTTCACCGTAACGCTGCCATTGCCAACAAATGAACAGTTAAAAGTGAATTAATAAACACAAAACAGCTCTAGCCAGAAAGTAAATTATTTAGAGTGTCTTCATTATTTTTGCCTGTTTCCATTCCAGCAGGTTAATTCATCTGAAGTCTTTTATCTTAAAGTGGAACCGACAGTGAAAGAGACGTTTTCTTCTTGTGTTTTCCCATTAACTTCATATAGCTGTTACTTTTTCAGTTTTACATGACAACGGCATGCGCAGTAAATACACACTCACCACATATAAACACAAATGTCACGCAGAGATATAAGGTGCAGTCTGCTCGTTCCCTAGTAACCAAAGTTTGTCCAGCAATAGTGCAGCTGTCTGCTGTTTTATTGGCAGTCGTCTGTCTGTCTGTCTGTCTGTCTGTCTGCCTGAGACGAGTGCGAATAAATCTGGAAATGCATTAAAATGAAGCTGTCCTGCGACTAACCTGTCGTAAACATGGCTGACATACGGAGCAGTGAGAAACAGAAGGAAATTCGTAACAGGACGCTCATGCAGATTCGCCTATTTTGTACAAGTTTCCCAAACAAACGCCGCACTCTGCAGTGGATTTGGTGAGTGGACCTGTGTTGATCCACGGGGTAACAGAAAATACGCATTGGGATTTTAAAGCTTAGGTTTAAAATTCAAAGGAAGTGGCATCGGTGGATATCATGGCAGAAATTAACTGACACCGAGGTAAGGATGCACACTGCCATGCTGAGAAGTATTTCCTTGGAGCTGTAGAGAGGCCGTACGCTAATTAGACAAACTGTTATAACCTTAAAGTTTCAACTTCTAGGACGAAATTTCACTTTTTCAGAAGGACAAATGAAAGAAATGCTCAAAGAGTGGTTGCACTGAGTTACAGCCAGTCAGCAGTGGAAGTGGGACGTCTTTTAAAGGACTGAGGTTTCCCGCCTCCAGCAGAGTTTCAGACACTTAAAGAGCAAATAGTGAGGAGTGTTTACGCTTCTCTGGGGGCTCAGTCTCATTACTAACACGGCTTATGTTTTGTTAGATGCGTCACCCGTCTGTGTTTCCAACTGCCATCAAAGACTATGTTTAAATGGATGCTAGTATCCAGCTAAGAACTGCAACAAAAGCCCAGTCAGAGCAAAAAAAATGCCTCACGTAACCACCTCAATCGCAACACGGTGGTCCAGGTTGGCTACATTTACATGGACATTATGTCTTTAAACGGGCTCTGGTTAAAGAGTCCAACAAAACTGTTTACATGGATGCTAAATAAAATGATCAAATTATTACTCACTCGACAAAGACAACTGATCAAGACGAGACGCACCCAATATACTGTCAATTCTAAAAACACTTATCTGAACAAGTTCTTATTTTGCTACCGCCATGTTTCTGTGCTTCCCTCCAGTTGAGGCAGTCTGTTCTCACTGAGGTGGTTACATGATGTACGTATTTTGTTCTGAGTGGACTATTATTCTGATAGAGTAATAGTAGTCACACAGCAACAACGTCAGATCTAACTGTTTCCACTCATGCAGAGAACATGAGTGGAAACAGTCCTCCTTGTGCCTCCAAAACAGTTGTGACTCATCAGAGAATGGACATGGACCTTCTGAGGTTGTCCTATGGTGTCTGGCAACATAATGTTGTTAGTGGGGGGGGGCCTTCGGGTCACATGGGTTGAGGGGAGGGGCCTCAGTGGATCAGATACTTGATGAGTTTTGGATCTAGTGAATTTGGAGGCCAGGTTAAACACCTTTGTTTGCTGTTTTTGTGTGTGTGCCTATGTCAGGCTGCATCCTGCAGGCTGGGAATGGCTGCTGCCATCAAGGAGTGTTATTGCTATGGGGTGGGGGCGTCTGGTCTGGTCTAGGTGGGTGGCACATGTCTAAGTAACAACCAAACGAATGCCAGGTCCAAATGTTTCCCAGCAGAACACTTAACTGTCACAAGATGGTCGATGTTATTCACTTCTCCTGTCAGTGGTCATAATGTTATTCCTGATCGGTGTATATATGTGAGGAGACAATTACTACATTGTTCTGACCTTTAAAGTGGCGCTAAAACTATATAGGTGTTTTTCCCGTGTGTCACTTTTATGCCACCGTCTTCTTCCCAGCAGACTCCTACTGACATTTCGATCAAACGCCACGGCAACACTGGCCGTCCAAAAATCTGACCAATTCAGTTTAACGTCCTCCCACGCACATCCTACACACTCTCCCCAGAGCCTGGTGGGCTGAAGTTCACCTGCCACACAAAGAGGAGGGCCACGTACACGAACGCAGGTCCAGAAAGTGGTACTAGTCACGTGACTTCCTAAACCACTCACAGGGGACGCAGGCTTGTTGACAGCTGTCCGTCCACGTTGCCTTCCGATAGCTAAGGTTCCAGACAGAGAGAAATAAAATGGACCTCTCTGTTTACTGAGCTATACCAGACAGTTTATCATAATGCGTCTTGATTCCAGCACAAGGACGGCGATGAAGATTTTTTTTTGTGTGTGTGAGAACCAAATTTAAAGCAAAAAATGCCACAGTCTTGCTTCGTTTTCCAGCCCGGCACATGTTTTTTACTCTGAACCACCGTAAAAACAAGATTCGTAGCGAGGCGTTGAATTTCTATTAGAGCATCTTTATGACTCCCTGAGGTAACGACGTATATTACTGCTCCTTTATGACAATAATAACGTGCTCAATGAGATCAGATATGATGCACAACCTATATGGACCAGTACTCTTCATCCAAGAGTTACGCTTTCATTAAATATGTACCTTTTTTTTGACATTGAGCCATGAGTGAAATGCCAACACACTATATATGATAATTACAATAATCAAAAAGTATCTCTCACTTATTTAAAGTCATTCATTATCTCCAGGTTTCATATCTCTACATCTGCATAGCCGTGCGCGTGTGAATGCTTCACTTAATGTAATCTGTGTGACATATTTCAGTCTGGCCTCTGTTCTACCTTGACAGCATCCAGTAGATGAGTGGATATTGCAACAGTGTGTGTTTCTTTGTCAGAGCCTCAGTGGCCGCACTTCAGACACGAGGCCCCCGCAAACAAAGGAGCATTCATCCCGCCATTCAGGCGATGGCCAGGCCGCTCTCTCTGAGACACTGGGGCTGACACTGAGACTGGCGGCACCGGGACGCCACAATAGCCACATTATTTGGTGTCAGCACAACTATGCCACACTTCTTAAAAGAAATGACTCAAGGCTCGAGCTCTGAACGCTTAACACACACACACGCGCGCGCACAAGACAGAGTGCACGAGTGTGGGATGTGTTTATGAAGCGGCTGTGTGTGTGTGTGCGCGACACAAACTCGTGGAAACAAAGTGCAACGCTGTCATTCTGAATATGTTTGGCAGTCGTGATCGTGCGTCTCTCTCTTCTCGGGAGCAGTAGGTGTTTAAACGTCGTCATGGTAACTGCATATTTTCCTCCTCCTCCTCCTCAAGGTGATCAGTTTGATTCACGCGTATTTGCACGGCCAAAAACAATCAAGACTCCCCCAGTCATTGACAGCTTCAGTGCGTTTTTCCCGGGTGTTTTCCACGTTCCATGTTGAAATTTATACGTAATCCAGAGTAATCCAAAAATACATAGAAAAAGTGCAGGTAAAAAGCGCAGAACAAACTAATTTGCTCATTACTGCCTTGAAAAAAAATTATCATCGATGGCTACCGATCAATTTTAACTGTAAAACCTCAACTTAATCACAAATATGGGGAATATATCAACTAAAATCAGCTTTATTGACTAACCCTTTAGACAATCAGATAAACTTGATTGATTTCTTAACTGATTCGTGTATTATTGATAGTCATGCCGTGCTGGTTATGGTGAGACATTATTGGACTTGAGTGTGCATCATTATTCGTGGCTTTCCCAGACAGACTGATTAAGTTATTGATTGGTCACTACAGAACATGACCACTGTAGCTAACGTCTCCTCTGGCATGTGTTTTGTCTTCTTATAATGGCTACTGCCTCTGAATTATTCATTTTAAAAAAAATAAAAAAAACCCTGGGATAGTCTGGACGTGGAGAAAAGCAGAGTGATGAAATGGAAAACAAAGATCAGCAGATAGAGACAGGTTTGATTCATAAACTTTTACTACTCTCCACAAGCTTCACTGGGCTTACAGGCCTCTTTGTGGCACTTTAATCCCCCCTTTTCCTCCCGTGTATTTACAGTGGAGTCTAACTTGCGCGGGGAGTGACTGCCTGGCAAGCAATTAAGCTCTAGTTTGTCTTAACACTCACCTCAGAGCCAAAGGAAACACCAAAGTGTCAGAATTAACATACAGGTGTAACAACCCGTTTGGCCCTTTGTTATTACAGAGCCACAGGCTTGGCTGATACATCTGTGTTAACACATATATCTTGCACTGCAAGCTAACGAACACAGGCCAAGGTCTATGTGAGTGGGCATTTAGAAACCTTTTAGAGTAAAGCTTAAATCAACATCTTTGACCTTAAATTAAAAACCAAACTGAGCAGCTTGTAAATAAAGTGGCACTTTTTCTTTTCTTTGAAACAGACTGTGCTGTTGGTTTTAGCTCATTAACTATAAAAGCGCGCTTACTTTAAGCTGCTGCCAACAGTATTTTTCTTTTTTTTTTTTAAAGCATCTCTTTAAATTTCAGATGGATTTTTAGCTCCACACTGGTTTGTATTTCATTCATGTCGTACTTTTACTTGATAGAGACAACAAGTCATCTTCAAGTTTTTGTAGTAACTGCCATGTTATCAATTTTTTGAGACATTTTTCAGTAGATGCTGAAATCTGAGGCCAATAATTATTATTTAAAACAAAAACTGAAAAGAAAATATTGTTGAAACAATTAAATGTGCACAATTTGAGGGTTAAAACATGCAACAGCACAGGTGTGCTCTGTAAAGTTCCATCTGATATTTCATACTCTACTTTTAAACAGTCAACTTGGCAGGAACATGTCTCAAATACACCTGAATGTAACCGCAGAGAAGCATAGGCATTACCCACAGATAAGGATTTTGGGGGAAGAAGAAAGTCAGGCTTTTTGGAGGTTAGGTTTCAGGTAGTTATGAGGTTAAGAGAAGAGACCAGATGACGAAGGAGGGGTTGACGGGAAGAAGATTGAATTTAGGAATGGTAAATTGTGCAACTTTAGATTTAGATGAGAATTTAGTTGTTGTTTTTTTCTTGACGACAGAGACAGACATGATGGATATCCTCTGTCAGTAAACTGATATACACAGACGCCTCTTTGCGCCTTTTTTCCCCTCACACCGTGCTCTGTTGTCTATCACCCTCAAAGACACGCACGGACAAAACCACACACTGGCAAAAAGTCGCGGCGGAAGCCTTACGAGCTTTGGTGCCCATGTGTGTGAGCTTCTGTCTGTCGCTTTGCATCATCACCCCTCGCCTTGCCCTGCGGCCTTCCTGTTGACAAGCAAAGCAAGAAGAGCAAAAAAAAAGAAAAATAACTGTGAAGCACAATGTGCGAGACATGCTAGATGAACTGTTAACTTCCTGCACCCACCCCCATTCGTTTCTTTCTCTCTCACACACACACACATGCACACACACTCCTGCACTCTGCTCTTTGTCCCAGCTCTATCTCCTATCTTTTTCTCTCCTCCCCCCCCGGCACTGCCTTCCTCTATTCAGCCTCTTTCCTCTCAGTCACTGCCTTTGACCTCGGCACCAGTATAAAAGCTAACCTTACACGTCAGACGAAGGTCGCTAGCACATGGGGGGGTTGGGGGGTGGGGGGTCAAGGAGAGGTTGCATTTGTGCCCTGGGGGTGCTGCCTCTGTCCCAAAGGACTAGCGGGCAACGTGACAAGAACGAGGCGGGGAGGGCTTCCCACTTGACCTCGTAGGGCTGTGGACGTTCATCTGCACACATATACAGCTGTATATTTCCAATGACTGAGCCTGTAGGAGCTATTTATAGTCACTACACAGAATATGGATCTACCACGTATGAGACTGTTCAGATAGTGATCAAAATTTTGCTCAGTTTAATGCAAATTTTTTAGAAATTTAAATGGAGTTTGGCTGAATAAAGGTTCAGGTTCACATCTAGAGGAAGAGGTATTATAGTTTATTGTTATTCATAGCATCTATATGAAAATAAAAAACGACAGCATCCATCTTTTCTCGCTTTCAAGTATATTTTGCATTAAAAAAATAATCCTTACTTTTCTCTAGCCCTCATTTTTTCATCAAATGTGTGCATTCGTGTCTCCTGTGATTGTCTGCCTCCTACAAACTGATCTGTCTTTGTCGGAGCCGGGTGACAGGTCCCTCTGTGTCTCACAATGGAAACACAACCCCCTCGCGCACACACGCACACATACGTGGGAGTCACACTTACCATACAGCCAGATGGGCTTGTGTCCCCCATCGCCAGACAAATTAAGTTTGGGCCCCCAGATTAATATTCAGGCAAAGCACTGGCTCTATATAATTGAATCATGGTGCCATGAGTGTACAACAGGGGCTACTTTAGATGCAGCCACCATGTGCGCTCGCACACACACACACACACACACACAGACTCACAGGCGCACACACACACCCCAACATCAACACTTGGCTGCCAGCTGCGCTCGGGATCCTGTCTGCTGGTTGGGGGCAAGTCATGAATACAGAATCACAGCTCTCTGTGCACCACACACTGTTTTATGGTGGATTTTTACCTTTGAGCCTCGATTCCACTACTGAGAAACTACTGTACTGTACCTCCTGAAAAATGCTGCATAAACACACATCCATGATTTCTCTTACATCATCAGACAAAAATGAAGCCCATAATGTTCTCAATGAAATATGTATTTTATCCAGTTGCAAGCTGATACAACAATAAACACATATTCAAGCGGCTGAGAGAGCTAGATGCACTTAAAAAACACTAACAAATTAAGAAAGGACACCAGCATGTACAGAACAAATAAAACAAATGACGAACCTGGCTGGACTGGTGCTGAAATGTGAACATCCTGATCTCGTGATTTCTTATAAACTTGCCTATTCACAAATAATCCGACGAAAAACATGATGAATGTGAAGACTGATGGCATTTGTGCTGTTTGTCTTCTATTTGCGGCAAGTGTTATCAAATCAAATGCATTTTATATAGTATAAAATCTGTGGATTGCACTCGGCAATCTTTTTGACAATTTTAAATGATCGACTGTCAATTAAAATTTAAATGGTTTAATATGTTTCTACCAGTTAATCCATCTCATGCCACCTATAATTACCATATATATAGTAGTAATTGAGAAAAATGTGACGTACAAAGACGTGTTCTTCTGTGGCCTATGAACAAAACTTATTTCTTAAAATTTGCTGTTCACTCAGCCCCAGTGGCTGCTCATCTTTATTAGACGAGGAACCAGCTGGCTGGGAGAGCTCCAATTATATGGAGCCCCCCATTAATACTGCTTACATCAAAAAAAAATTCCCCTTGAACCTGTGACGGGTTCATGTATGCTGTGTATGTTGTGCGTAAGCTATAGGTGAAACGAATAAAATATTTACGCCTCTCTTTGATAAAGATTCTTTTTGATAAAGTATGCTTTGTGAAAGTTTCATATTGTTTTTTTTTTTGTCTTTAGCAAAAATAATTCTGTGTAATATATTCTTTGTGCCATATGACCATCCTGGAGGCTAAATTAAATTAATCATTACCCCAAGGGCTTCACTTGAAATAATATATTTTTTTTTAATTTGTAGATACAATAGTGGAGACAAAAAACAAGGAAGCTAATTTCCTTCAATATTTTTAATATTTAACCGGGGAGGTTAAGTTGGCTCTTCTGTTTAGTCCCATAGAGAACACGGAAGTGCTTCAAGCTATTAATATTGGATTTTCAAGTACAGCATGTACCACACAGTCTAAACTTCAGTGATGGTTTAAAGGTCTGGACAAACCAAACCAAGATCCAGTTTAACCAATGGCCAGCTGGCACATAAGCTCTGTGCCTGCATGAAAGGAAATACTGCTTCTGGGAAAACCCAAAGAGCTGCTATTAGTGGGGAGGCGAGGAAGAGCTGACCTCTCCTGAATCATGCCAAGTCAGTTGGTCTACTGTTTATTCATTCTAGATGATCATTTTGTTGTAAAAAAATATTTGTGTATTTGAATGTTCAGATCAGGGTGTAAAACGAGAAGCGTTCCTTTGTTTTCTTTCGACACTTGCATTTTTTCTTCTCGTGCATTTGTTCTTTAAACTAAACAGCCAAATCAGAGAGCTCTCTCTCACAGACTCGTTCCACCGCTGATTCAACATGTTGAACAGGCTTGAGAAGCTGGTGACAGGGGTCTGACTAGTTGCAATGGTGTGGGACACTACGGCCACAGACACTCACCTACCGCCCAGCATGTGAAAACGGCCGACCGAGGTTGGTGTGTCACTGCCCCAAATGAAATACACAAAGAAATGTGCAAATGCATGAATGCGTTTTCTTATTTCTCAAAAGGAGACTTCCACAGAAGCAAAATATTTATCCTAATAATAGGACAAGTGCAAGCCTGCTCAGCTAGCTGCTAGACTGCCCACTCATCTAGTACCCTAACACACACACACTCACACTCACAGGCATGCACAAACACACATATACAGTCACACCTCCCCAGTCTCCTCTGCTTCCTGTTCTCCAACAGGCTGTCGCCCTCACAAGTTTTGGTGCAGAGAGAAGAGGTGACATGGACACACCCACAACCACACACACACACACACACACTTCATTTCTCACCAGGCTTTTTCTGGCTCTCCCTCACCTCCTCCTCCTCTTCCTCTTTCGTCTCTCACACTCTCAGTCACACTCAGGGTTCAGTTGCGGGTTAGCTGGCACTGTACCTACATATTGGATTTCATGTTGACAATCTGACTGATTTCCACGTTTGTTTTTGTCCACGCTGGCATATTTCATCGGGCGTAGATCGTATAATTTTTCAATACCCTACGTGTCCCAGTTCTTGTCTCTGTCACAAACGCGTCAAATGTAAAGAGGCGTTCTTGGCACAAGAGCAACCTTTACTCCTCAAACTACTCCAACACAATCTGAGCACAGACAGTGAGACACAGCTTTGGTTACCCAAGAAGCTTCCACATATAGCTCTCAGTGTGTGATTAAAGCCCTAATGCCAGTAAGGCAGGGTTTGTACTGTGGTAGAGGGGTATCTGTCATCCACAGCTGTTTGTATGTGGATGTGAGAACCATCACTTTCAGTTGATTAAATCCCCACAGTCATCTTATCTGAAGGCAGCAGGACAGGTAAGTGCGCTCCACTGGCAACAGTTAATCTGAGGGATGTGCTGCACATTTTCAAAGAGCCGCCCCAATTACACACACCACTTCCTGTGTGGGTGCCATGGTTAACAGAACCAGGCTTAACTTCTGTGTTTCTGTCTGCACTAAATTGGCTGTCTTGGTTCTGCAAAGCTTACAGATTATGTAAACTGAAAGGAGGAAGTGAGAACAAAATATGATTTTAGAGACACAGAGAATTCACTCCAGCTGGAGTATGAATCTGTCCCCGAATGGACACTTTCAATCTTTAACACTTTTGAGAGTGTCCTGTGGTGTCTGGCAACAGAATGTCGTTAGTGGGGGCCTTAGGGCCCTATTGGTTGAGGGGAGGGGCCTCTGTGGATCAGGCTTGTTCCAGTGCATCCCACAGATACTTGATCAGTTTGGGATCTAGTGAATTTGGAGTCTTTGTGCCGTTTTTGGTTGTTTCTAAACAGTTTGTGTGTGTGCCTATATCAGGCTACATCCTGCTGGGGATGGCTGCTGCCATCAAGGAGTGTCATTGCTATGGGGTAGGGGTGTCTGGTCTGGTCTGAGCGGGAGGTACATGTCTAAGTAACATCCACACAAATGCCAGGTGCAAAGGTTTCCCAGCAGAACAAAGTATTTTCACAACTTTATTTTAGTGAAGATCATAACTACATTGTTCTCATTAAGATAACGGAGCACCTACCTATATTGGATACACCTATCTTAACGTAAATATGAGGTTTACATGCCACATACATTCGTCAACCATAACAATATGCGTAGCCGCAGACCAGGCAGGGGCGCCCACGTTGACTCCTGTCCACCGCTGAAAGTGCTCACAATGGCCACATAAGCATCAGAACAAGACCACAGGACAATAGAAGAAGTTGGCCTCGTATGCTGAATCAAGATTTCTTCTTTATCAAATGGATGGCCGAGTGCCTTTGTGATGTTTATTGTCGGAACACATGAGCACGTCAAGCCATAAGATCCGGCGTGATGCTTTTGTGAAATGTTCTGCTGAGAAACCTTGGGTTTCGCCATTCATGCCGATGTAAATTTGACCTCCCACAGAAGCATTGTTGCAGACCATGCACACCCTTTCAGGGAAACAGCATTCCCTGAAGTCCTTGTAGCAGTGTCCACTTATAATGCACCCTGCCACAAAGCAAATATAGTTCAGTAACTTGACAAACACTACAACAAGTAGTAACTTGGCCTCCAGATTTCCCAGATCTGAATCCAATCGTGCCTCTGTGGTATGTGTTGGACAAACAAGTCAAATCCATGGAGGCCCCACCTGGCAACTTGCAGGACTTAAAGGATCTGCTGCCAACGTCTGAGTGGCTGATACCACAGCACAGCTTTAGAGGTCTAGTGGAGTCCATGCCTTGACGGGTCAAGGCTGTCATAGCGGCAAAAGATCGACCTGAACACAAAGTTATGACTGATCAATTATATGACGCATAGCAACCTGACAAAATAAGCAAATAACTTGTAGAAGTGCATTAGGAACAACAGCCTACTATTTCTTTCCAGAGCTGGAAGAGGCCAAACAACAGAGCTAAAAAGTATCTTGGATGTAATATTATTTTAATAAGCAACTGTTTCAGTTGTAATATTATGTTGGTTTCAATGTTTTGATGCTATTTTGCCACCATGACTACTTGGAATTAACTGTAACTACCATGTATTTACAGTGACCACAGTCGCCAAGGTGTGTTGGAGCTACAATGCACACGTATACAAACACGCACAACTACACTGAAGAAGAACAAGAGCAAATTCATATCAACACCCAAAATAACAAAAGAGTCCACGCTAACTGCTTCATTTCCCATAATAGATGGTACCCACACCCATAAACTTAAACCTATAATCACAACAACAGCGGTACTAATGACATGCTTCAAAATGCCGCACCTTTATTAACTCACACCGCAACATAACGAACCAAAGAAATAGAGGCCTTTGAACTGCAGCGCACAGCGCATTCAGCCCTGCCACTGTAATCTACTGTACTCCTCCTGGCCAGATGAGAATATTAGCAGCATGAATAATTAGGCCAGATGTCCTCTTTCTGGGCCTGTAATAACCAGCCACCTTCCCAGAATTCAACGCAAGAGCACAGACGAGGTCGGCCTGAGAGACAAGCACAGGACGGTCAAAGGCAAAGGCGGAGAGAGCTGCAGATGCGCCGTTGTCATGACCACACAAACCTCAAATGGTTAAATATCACTGAAGAGCAGAGACGAGAAGACCTACATATCACTGCAATCCCCTGCAGTCATGTTTTTCAATGTCTGAACCACTTAGTGAACGAGCGAGACAGAAAAAGCAAGAGAGAGAGAGAGAGAGCGACACACACACACCCATCATCCTCTTTCCTACACTAATGCAACAAGGAAAGTGGCAGTTCTGTTGAAAAGCACATGGAGCCCCAAGGCGGCTTTCTGGGCCTTGGTAATCTTCTTCAAATCTCATGCTTAATGCCCACTCACACCCAAACACCCATCTGAAATGTTCCAAAAAAAAAAACAAGGCAGACTGGCCGTCTGGATCACTGGCTGTCCAGCTAATTGACTGGGTGAGTGAAATCAATGTTGTGAACTGGATGTGCTTTTCAGCTCCACTAACAGCACACTGGTTCAGCATGAGTTCAGCATGCCATGGGGATTTGTGTGTGGCTCAGCTTAGTATGACACAGAGTTGCCGCTGTTACCATTAATTCACTTCAGAGGTGGCTTTACTGATGCGTGCCACCCAAAGGTAACAGAGGAGAAATGGATCAAAGGACGGTAAATTGAGGTCTTGAGCGAACATGAAACCTATGAAGAACGCGACCGTTTCAAACGTTAACGGTTATATATTGAAACAATTAATCACAAAAGTTAAAATTCACGTGGTGCAGACCTAATAGGATTGAGTTTGATTTAAATTCAATGGCTTGTGCTAGCCATTAGCATCAAGAGTGTTTGAGAGAGCGTTTCTTGTGTTCTTGAATGAAACACAACAGATAAGGATACAACGATGACGATTACCAGGGACTGAACAACAGCCAACAATCAGACAAAACACTTTAGAAATTGCCATCTTGTTGAGGTGGGGAAGCCAGTGGATGTTTTCTGTTTAGATACTCAGTGCGTGGTGCAAGACGTTGCTCTTATAGTCAGTAATGATGAGGTAATAGTAGGTAGAATTGTTTTTTTTAGCTTGCTTCCTGCTTTTATGCTAACCATGTTCTAGTTGTAGCTTCATGTTAAAAAGATAGAAATGAGAGTGAGATCAGTTTCCATCTACCTACCTATCTGCAACTGACAGTTATCTTGCCCCATTGGCTCATATGAATAAGTGAATGTAAATCTATTAAAGTTGTTCCATATACTAAGTGATTATTTCTGCGGATTTTTCTCTTTTAAAGCTAAAATTAAAGCTTTTAATAAGGAAGTAACACACTGTGCATCACAGCTGAGCTACAGGGGATCCCCAACGTAATCAACGCACCAATTTCGATGCAACACATGCAACTTGAAGGTTTAAATTAAAAAAAAAAAAATTCCCAGTCCTGCTGGCCATTACACATCAGAACGACATACAAAAAGCACTTAAAAAGAGAAACCACCTGGAGAGTCAGTGAAGCGCAGTCATTTACGTCTGTCGCATCCACACGTGCAGAAACACAATCTCACACATGAGCCTTCACCATTCCTCCCATTCACATTTCTGGACTACAACTTACATGTAACACACACACAAACACACACACACACACACACACACACACACACACACACACACACAAACATCTACACACATCACTTTTCATACAGGCTTCCACTCCTGCATCCAGGGCATATTCCTAGATAGGCGCAACGTTTAAATCGGTCCCCAGGAAAATTGGATCTCTTCCACTGTTTAAATTCCACAGACTTTGAGGCATGCAGTTGCCTAGCAACAGCAGAGCTGTGTCGCCCTCTCTGATATCCATTTTGGTTTTTCGTTCCTGCATATTCCAGCCTCGACTCAGACGTAAATTAACAGTCTGAAATAGTTCCCATTTGTGTAAATACTCTACAAAAGCATTCGACAAGATTTAGCAAATAAACAACTTTGAATTGGACAAGTTCTAGGTTTGATTTGCTATGTTTTTATTCACTGGACGAAGAACACTGACGCTAGGTTTGAACTGTCGGAGAAAAGAAGGGTTTTAATCAACTCAGTCCCAGGATACTGTTATTCATATACACTCAAAACATAGTGTCTCTGAATGCTAACAACTGTGAATGTTTTACAGTTATGGTAAATTATTTCCTAGACTCATAATTTATCAATGAGAAGTTTTTGCCATTGCCTTCCTTCTAAAACACGTGAAAGCATGTGTTCCTGCTCTGATGGAAAATCAGTAAACACTGTGATTTGATGTCAGATGGGACCATAAAGAACTGTGTGTATGTGCCCTTTTTTCTTTTGTGTCTACTACTGTAATTACAATAATAACTTCTGCAGAACAACCCAGTCCCCAAGGGTGTTATGTTTGCACATGAGACTAGCGTAGGTGGGGCCGAGATCGACGGTATTGTGAGTCTGAAATGAAGGTTCCTTGGCGTCCATCTACCTATTTAAGAGATTCATTGTGGAATCAAAGAAAATAATCTCCGCCCGGCGTCTTGCCAAGTATGTGACAAAGCATCACATTGCCCACATAGAACTTGGAACCACAAACAAATTCCTCTGCTAACAAAGGGGATTTCATTACATCAACGGGATTTCCTGAGTGTGCGTGCGTGAGTTCATTCTGCTTAAAGTGAAGGACTGAACCGAGCCAAGTGTGGTCGTATAAAATATAAACCAATGTAAATTTACTGTGTTCTTATCAGTGCCGCTCACTAATCTCACCATGTCCGCCTCTGCTGTTTAAGTTTTCACGCTTTGTGTTGGAGGCATCAATGGTTTGTTTACGACCAGCTACGTTCTGCACACTGCGCTCCTACTATCTGAGTCTTACAAATAGATTTAATCTACGCTGGCATTTCTGTTCACTGCCTTCATCTTTTCCTTCTTCTATTTTTCTCTCCATTCCCACAGGAACATTAAAAGTGCTTCTATAGGATTATAGATAGTTTTTAATTTTAATTGTAGTGTCAAGCTTGTATGGATTATGTGTAATTATAAGAGGACTACTATATGCTATACCATACTATATACCATGAGGCCTGTCGATGTTGTGAAGTGAACCTCAAGAAAACATGCTGGTGAAGCCCACGTCTAGTTGGAGTTGAAGACAACCCATCACGCTTGTTGTGATTCCCTCAAGAAACAGAAGCGCGGAGTTGTTTTCTGATCCAATCAATCACACAGAGGTACTTTAAACAAACAGGAAGATAAGCAGAACCTCACATTCAACGGATTGGCAATTCTCTGTGAAATCTCTTTAATGAGGCCCTGTGACTTAAATGAGAACAAAACTACAAGTCTCCAGCCATGCTTTCATCTCGCCGAGGCTGCACACTCATGCCTGGAGCTGAACAATAATATCAGAAGACAGTGCTAACATACTGGTCTTATGTTTACCATGTTAATTATCTTAGCTTTGTGCGTAAGCATGTTTCCTAACTACCTCTAAAGACCAAGTATAGCTGTGGCTAAAGCTATGTGCTTAGTTTAGCAGATGTCGGTGATAAAGATGCCACTAGAGAAGTCTTTGGATCACTAAAGTTCATCCAATGGAGCACCTGACCATCTGCACCAAGGGTTCAATGGAGATAATACAATTTCACTGGAGACAGTTCATACAATCCCTGGTGGAGCTGGATGAAATATGAACTAGAGCCACACCAGAGCTGTTAATTAGGGCCTGTTTAGACCAGTAAAACAACATCCGTGATCCAACGCATCCTGGCTAACACCACGCCAACACCACTTTGAATTACTTTACTCTGGTTGACGTAACATGACAATTCATTCACACACAAGGCTAAAAAAAAAAAAAACAGCTTCTTCCATCAAGCTGTCAACTAATGAACATGCCACCCCATGGCCCTCTTCAAACCTTGCATTAACATCCAACCTGGGCAATCCGATCACAAGTGGCCAGCTTTAAGCACCTGTGTTCACATCTGGCTTTAAAATGTGTCTCCGCATGCGTCCCCAGCCAGCTCTTAAGATCTGATTTCAGTTTCACACTCTGTATGCAAGTAAAAGCTGTTAAACGTATCAGAATCACAAACAGCTGTTTATGTGAGCGTCAAGACTGAAGTCTCTCTCCCTTACAAAAGCAGACACATTAAGGTATTTAATTTATCTGCACTCTGATATTAGATATTTTAGAGACATGCATCAAGCTCAGCTGATAAATTGAACCCTGAAAGCTTTCTCATGCACCGTAATTTCAAAGCTGTGCTGTTTGAAGTAGTGACAGAAAAATCTCTGGTAATAAATGTAAATAAAGACACAGGTGATTATTGAGGAAATACGCAACTTATACATCAACATGATGCCATCAATAATAAACCACATGCCGATATGGTTTTTAATGACGTAATCACACACAGTGTGCTGATATTCAATAAATTCATTTGATAATTCTTGTTTAGATTTATTTATTAGTTAGTTAACAGCTTCGTGGACAGAATATTTTAAAAGGCTCTCACTACTAAATCATTATTTATTTACTGTTCTCAGCCATGTTGTTTTTTTTTTATTTTAGAGACCTTTACAAAGCTCAGATTATAACTTGAACTCTGGAAGCGTCCAAACGTAATCTCCCCACTGCTCTGTTTGCGAAATCAAAAGGAACATTTTTGACGCATTGTTTAAATTAATTATTTATGGGCCTTTGTAAAAGTTTTGCACTATGTTCACATTTGTACTAACAAGTTTCTCAAACTACAAGCTAATTGTTTTTAGTGATAATTGGAACCAAGTTGTGCACAATCATCCACACAAATGAACCCAATTACTGTGTGAGATGATGTTAGGATTACAATCCTCCATGGCGAACTGCATTAACAGCACTCACTCACATCAGTCAAACTACTTTTGTAGGAACAGTCTAACAGCTCTCCACTTGATTTCCTTCTTACCAGGAGAGGGAAGATCAATATCAATTTCGTGTCAGTGTGTTCAGTTCAGAAACAGGCCTGAGACATGTTTAGCCTAGCTGTGGAAACAGTTAACGGTTTTCTTTTCTGCTTTAATGAAGAGGATGAAAACCAAACACAGGGGGTTATTTAACTGGAACCGGGTAAGAAAACATTAATTTATCAATAAATAGAGCTCCATATTAGGACAATACAAATATTTAACTCTCTGCGTCCCTTTGCTAAGCACTTGTGTGCATTGTGTTAAAGTTTCACTTTGAACAATAGATTTATGTATTTATTTTATTATTCTTTCCAAAAAAAAATGACAGGTTTTCTGGAATGCGAGTCCTTGCCGTAAGTAACAATGGCAGAAAGCTGGAATGAAAAACATTTTCTCAGGCTCCATGCAGGGGGAGACCTACACATCATCACGCGTATAAAGCTTGTCAGCACACTTCTCTCTCCGTCTGCGATTGTTCTCAATAACCCCTGTTGCCCAGATGAATGATGGCAGGTACTGGATGACAGCCAGCATCTGCTTTACTTCAGCTAAAAAAGTCTTTCTCTCCAAGGCTTCATTCACTACCATTCAATATCAGGCATCGCTGCACAAACCAAAGAGTGATGTGTAATAGAGGCGAGAGAAAAAAAAAAAAAGGTACAAGATGAAAGAGCGCCTGGTTAGTCAGGTATGATTAGCTCCACCATGTGTGACTGAGGCAATTTAGACCGAGGTGTTTGTCAATACGCTGTTCAGAACCAGATAAAAACCCTGGAGTGAGGCTACGTTTCACATTTTCACCACAGCTGTTTCTCAGAATCAGACTCAATTATTTTGCACACTTAAAAAAAAAAAAAAAAAAGACTGATTTTCACAATTTAATTAAATCTTCAAGTAGAAGATTTGTCATGCTCCATCAGTTCAACACTAAAACTAAAACAATGATTAAAGCGGAACTTAAAGGAACAGTATGTAAGATTCTGGCCAAAAATGGCCAAAACTGGTACTGCAATCACTTTCAAAATACTGTAGAACGGTGTATCCCCCCCTGACTCGAGGTTGCCAGCTACGCTGCAGGATCCAGCAGTTACGTTTCACATTGCCATAATCGACGTGCTAATGTTGTTTTCCTCGGCGTTTCAGCATAATGACAGAGAAACGGGCTCATAATGCATCGCTAATGTTAGCAATGACGACTCGCCGTTTTTATTTCCCAAACAATTCCTTACCTTTTCAATTCGATGACCCACCTCCTCTGTATGCGCTAACGTAACGTTACTTTGCACGAACATGCATAACTTTGTTCGACTGTCGTGAATATTTGAAATGTCCATTTACATTATGTACAAGTAAGTTAGCCAGGAGAAAATTAGCAACGTTGGCGTCTGTCTTCAAATTCTTCTCCGTTTTCAGCCGTCTCCATCTTTCAAAGGCATCTCCTATACAAATCCTTGTTTTATTTCGGACTTTGTCACGACGTAGTTCGGATTCATAACGAGGTCTTTTAGGTTTCGTAACGTTATACATGTTTTATCCGACACGTTCGTAGCTGCAGCTGCGGTAACTAGAGCAGAGCTGGCAACCCGGATGACGAAACTCTACTGACTTCGTGATTGGTAGATAGGTGGAGGGTGGCGCCTCAGACCAAAACACAACATGACAACATCAACATCAGTTGAGGGCTGCAACTTTCACTTTTAAATGACAATATCCTGGCCAGACCACTGTTAGTGATATAAGTATTTGAAATGAACATGATTTCTTCATGTCTAGTGACATATCAGGGCCATTTTATGATTAATTGAAATACATTTCTTACATACTGTTCCTTTAAAGCTACAGTAAAGCTGCAGAGCAATACTATTTTCAATGTGGTTATTCCACGATGATTATATATAGAAAACTTTGGTGGAAAATATTTAGTCTACTGATAACACAGCCTGATGTTGACCACAATACTCATCTACGCTCTGTATAATGCAGTGCATGTATAGCAGAAGAAATCAATCTGTCTCAGGACTTCTTTTCTTTCTTTAGTATCACATTTTTTTTTTTTTTTTTTTTAAAGTCCCTCCCTGGTGTGGTGTTCTTTTCTTCTTTATCTTCTTTCTGCCAGTGTGTCTCTCTCAGCCTTACTCAGTGTGTTTGTTTGGAGAGTAGAGCTCGCCCAGTACGACATGGAAGTACGTCAACATCGTTGGCTCGTTCTTAGAAAAGGGCAACAGGAAGAGACCACTCAGGGAGAGAGAAAGAGGAGTCAGGACGGGAGGTGGAGGGGAGAGGTCGAAGTCATGTTGGAGAGAGAAAAAAATATATGTACGGAGAGAGGAAGGGAGAGACCAAGAGGTGATGCACGGTGCAAGACATCAATGATTTACTACATTATAAGGAATCTTGTTTTGTGTCTGTTTGCTGCTTTTTCAGACCGCATCCTCCTCGAACTAATTGATATAAGCTCTTATTTTTGCTTGAATATTTATCCCTGTGATTTCTACCTCAAGACCTAATGGCAGGATGTCAATTTTTTACAATTTTAGTTTGAAAAATCTTAAAAAGAATTACCTCCGATTGTACGATGTTATACGAGAAGCGAGAACTGGCTAAGCATCCATAGTTTTGCCCTGCGTTTAGCTTCTCAGGCAACATGAAAGTACCTTTTTCTTATTGCACAGTGTAAAGATTAATGTCGTCTGAGAGCAAGACTGTAGCAGAGGCAGAAGGATTACTCAAATAATCAATAAGTTAATTGACAGAAATGAATGGATGGCCATTTTAATTAAAAAATATTCCCTTGCAGCCACTTCTGCAGTGCGAGGATGTCCTACATTCTTCTGTTTTACATTATTGTAAACTGACCCCTGAGCAGGAAAGTGGTCTCACATCATAGCTGATCCCACCATTTTTTAATTTATTAATTAAGTATTGAGAAACTACTGGACAGATTGATTAACAGTGAAAACAATCATTTGTTGAAGTCCCACACTGCAATCATCTGCACGTTTGTAGCATATGTATAAATCATTAACCGTGTACCATCATGTATAACATAAGATTGCAATGATTAGAAAAAGCCTGACTATGAAACACTATTTCAACCGCAGTTATGAAACCAATCTTACGTCCTTGTTTAGTAAAAAATTATGAAATGATTTGATTTTTTTATTTTATACTTAACACCAACTTCTTTTAAACTTCAAAAATGGTTTATTTCTCTGCACGATCCTCAGAAATTACTGAGGTCTCTGAAGGACTGAAAAAAGCAGCAAGCTCCCGCTCAAGGTGAGCTCTGCAGATTATTTCTCTTTGGAAATAAATGTTAGTTTCATTTTTATTATATTTTATCTTTACTGTCAATGCTCTGCCACAAAAGACAGTCCCTTCAAATTGACTGCAGCATAGACGGTGGACGCAGAACGTCCAAAATCGGTTTTCATGCCAGGAAACTGCAGAGGTAAGCCTGTGTCGTTACTCTCAGGCCGTTGTAGTGTTTATGGTGAATGAGTCATTAGCTCAGGAGAAACTGGATCTTCAACAAGCTCTCACTCGAGTGCGTTAAGGGTGAATAGCGGCAGACTATGTGCAGCTTGTATTCTATTGGCATTGAGTGAGGAGATAATTAGAAGTTATAGCATTCATCCCAGGATGTTCATTCTTTTCTCTTTGTATCTCATTCTCTTTATCTCTTCCTCCTGCTTGGATCAGCACTGCTGCTTTGATCTGGCTCTTCACATAACAAGGCCCCAGGGCCTACTGTACAAAACAGTAGAAAGAGTCCAAACTTAAGTGTGCGTTTGTGTGCAAACATTCGTGCACGTTTGAGTATATGTACACATACTTAAAAGTATGTGTTGAATATCATGTTGCTAGTGTCAGACCCTTGCCAAATGTTCCCTCTGGGATTCATTCTTAGCGATTTTTTTTTTCCTGAAAAGCTCCCTCCACTTTTATTAGTGGTCTATTAGGGACACTGCTGTTATGTGTCTGTGTTGTTTTACCCAGTTCAGTCTTCTGGAAGCCTAATTGCCATGAAAGTGAGATACTCTAAGCTACCATTGAAGGAGGTGACAAATTGAATTTCATTAACTGTATAAGGCTTGACATTAACGTTTGCCCCAAGCAAGTAAAGGCTGACCAGGCAAGTGGAACGCCTCATGCATTCTGATCAGGCAAGTGAAAAATAAATGCGATGTCTTTATCCAGTTTTCCGTGTTGAGAACCGTTGTTATTGTGGTTGTTAGCTGTCCAGTAGCTGTGCGTGCTTCTTTGAGTCTGTTCCTGACTTGTTAACCAATCAGAGTGTCTGACTTCGAGGCTGCTCTTATCACTGCACAGTGGAATAACAAGTAACCGTCTTGCTTTTAGCTTAAAATGTTCTTCCAACCACTGGCCAACTGGCCAAGCACCAGGCAAAACAAGCAGAAACAAACTGGGGAGGATAAACCAGCACCACAGGGCTATGAAGCGAAACAGTTCCTTTCCTTGGGTCCACTATGACCAGAAGGGCACAGTGTTTTGTTTTAACTTGTGGCAGATCCTGAAGACATGTACCATACGTTGAAATAAATCGACCATAAAATTATGTTGGGGCTTACTTGTCAAATGGTGTTTGTTGATGTATTGTTACAGTAGCATGGTGGCGTACACAAAAAGGCACATATAACAAGAATTTTCCTAATAATTCAACTTAGCAACTTTAACAACCATCTGACATCTTTGCATTTTAAGTAGATAAAGTCCTATCTAATTTTATTTTATCTTAACCTCCTTTGTAGCTAATGTTAAAAACTGACTCTTTGGTAAGTATAAAATGTAATAAAATGTCAAATAAAAAGGAAGCATAATTGATATTGGCCCATTCAGTGCTGTTGCTAATGTCCTTTACTTTGTCATTCTCAACACATTTATTTATTTACATTTGGTTTGTAGACTGGTTATTCTCAAATAAATAAGGGGCCGTTCCACGATTCAGAAGCTGTTGAAAGTTGGTCAATTAAATGTTCTTGTACATTATGTTCTCCAGCAATAACAGCCAGTGCTGTCCTAGTACTTTGTCAGATTTTGCTGTTGCGAATAAAGTAATCTACTCTATCTTGTCTGTCTCGCACTCTCATGATCTCTTCCTCTGGTTAAACAACACGTTTCAGAAAGACAGCAGGGTCATAGTCGGAGCCAGAACATATGATAAAGATCAGCCATTTCCTTTGCGTCACATGAGTGCGGCACTGTGTGTTTGTGTGGGTTTGTATTCATGCCTAGTCTCTAAAACGTACTGAATTTAGCATCTAAAAATGCAAATACATACTTTGTTATAAAAGTATACTGAAATACATCAGTGCTTTGGGTATGGTAAAAGTTCTAAACTGCCTCATTAAAACTATGTATACTATACATATTTTAAATGTGTAGGATGTTTATAAATCATCCTTTATTAATGCATTTTAGACCTTTAATTAATTATTCATATAGACGACTCTGCCTTGTTTGTCTTGACTGACAGACAGGCACAGACTTTAGTGGCATTAAAAGAAAGGGTCAACATTTTGGGAAGTTATTTTATTTCTAATGGAGAGCTGGATAAGAAGATTAATACCACTCTCACATGCCCCTGCTAAATATTAGGGGTGCACCGATCCGATATTGGGATCGGATATCGTCCCTGATATTGACAAAATAGCTGGATCGGGGATCAGAAAAATTAACAGATCCACAGGCCGATCCACTTTTTTTTGTTTTTTGTTTTTTTTTCCTCCGTAGCAGCAGATATTACGTCATTCGTTAGCAGCACGTGTGTCGCATGCTGGAAAGAGTTGGAGATCCTGTGTAGTGTACTCCAGTAGGTGGCGGTATATTTTCGGTATGATCCGCCATTAAACAGAAGAAGGAGAAGAAGAAGAAGGAATTGGAGCATTTAAGCAACATGGAGCGAGCCAAAGAGTCGGCTGTGTGGAGATATTTCACGCTTGCCACGCCAACTAGTTTGGCGGCTGTTTGCAATGTCTGCAAAGTAAATGTTTATTTATTTAAATTTATTTTAAGAAGTTTGATTACATTCTATTTTCGATTTGGATGCACAATTGTACTTTAAATAACAAATAAATAAGTATTCAATACATTACATCTATGTTATTTTGCTTTAGTTAGGAAAGTAGGCTAATGTTTAGTTAGGACAGTCTGGTGCCTTTAGTTTCTTCTACATGGTGGAAGGAAGGTATAAGGTGGAAGGTATGCAGTTTATTATTAATTCAACAATGGCATCGGATCGGTATTGGGTATCGACAGATATACAAAGCCCAGGCATTGGTATCGGTATCGGGACTGAAAAAGTCGGATCGGTGCATCCCTACTAAATATAAGGCTGGCTACAAACTATTAGCTTAGCACAAAAACAGAAAACAGGGGGCTAGCCTAGCGCCTTCAATTTTCAACAAAATCCACCAAAGTATCTCTAATGTTTACTTATGAGTGAGTTTTATCTGAAGTTGGAAAACTACGATTCTCTGCATTTATCATGAGTCAGTCTTAGCAACAAAGATAAGTTGACCAGATGCTGGTTGTAGCTTTTATTACACAATATTTTAGTGGCGCTCATTCTAGCATTGCTTCTTTAGAAAGTAAATAAGCATATTTTGCTAAATTAACTCTTTCTTTAAAAAGTGAAATGGTCGATGGAAAGAAAATGACGTAATGAGCGCTTTTTCTTTATCTTATAGTCTTTTATTCGTCTTATAATTTTTCATTTTATTTTGGAATACTTGGTTTATGGGGTTCTTTAGATGAGCTTTGTAAAACATTAACAATTATAAGCAATTATAAAACCTTTTACACAGAATGTCTTACTAGACAGAGGTACTGTCTTATCTGTATTGGTTTGTTTCGATCAACAGCCAGAAGAGATATTAGATCAAGGAAAGCAGCATACAGGGACTATTTGGTGTCAATGAACTGACCAATTGTTTCCACCTCTGAGTAGTATCAGTGAAGCCACATGTGCATTTTGGAAGCTGTAATCTTGGACAAACAGACAAAAATTTAGACACTGAGTGAGGGGAGGAGGCGAGCGTGGGCAATCTAAGGGCCTGGTTTGTGTTAAAGTGTGGGTGTGTGTTGGGATGGGGAGGGGGGGGGTTGTCTCAGCCAAAGTGTCTCCTGCGGGAGGAGTTGTGTCGTCGTGAAGGGATTCCCGTTCCTCTGAAGTCTGGCAGTCGGTATCTGGTTACTCCTGTAGGTCTGCTATGATTACCCTCCACTCAAATTCCACAACCCTCATTTACTCCAATCCACACAGGAATCTTACATAGTCAGCACTGCACACAGAGCAAATACACACATAAACACAGGGCCACACAACAAACCCAACGGATCTCCAGTCTAACTTTAAACCCAAAGCATGCACCTCAGATGAACACAATCGTCCCAAGCTCTCTTGCTCCTGTAACTGTCTCCTGGTCTATCAAAAAAAATTGCAACACAACTTGCGAGTTTCTGTAATGACTTCGGCTGTGGGTGAGGTTTGTGTTGACACCGTAGCGCTAACCTGGTTGTAAAATGCCAGAAATGCTGTAATCCACATGGAGGTGTTTGTCACCTCACACCAAACTGAAAGGAGAGCAGCGGTAATGTGGTGGTTTAGCCCTCGACCTCGTCTGCTACCCTCCTGCTGGAAGGAATGCTTCCCCAGGCAGCCGACTAGACGCCCAATCAGCTGCTCACATGGCCACATGTTGTGCAGTTCCTCTGTGATACAGTAACAGGACTTAGAGTACTTTCACAGAGACCATCCGATTCATGACATCAGTGTTCATTCACATACGTGTGTGTGTGAACCAGTGCCGTGCCTTCGGCCTCGTATTCGAGAGCCGTCTCCACATGCTGCTTCCTTCCTTTGAAAACGAATTTCCCGTGGCTTTATTAAAGTCAGCTCTCTGTCAGTGTGTCTGACATCAACATTGTTCCTCCGTGGGGGGTTTTGGCCTCTGGGAGAAAGGCACCGGTACGACGGAGGACAGTGAGATTCATAATCAAGAGGCGAGCAAGGAAATGGCTCGTCTTGGTTAACGTAATTGAAAAAGAAAGGGGAGAGGATATTGTAGTCATCGTGAGCTTGTCTCTTGCTGATATTGCACCTATCAATCATTTTTCATAGGTTATGTTTTGTGTGTTCACTGACATTTCTCTTGATTTATCATTGTAATAATACGCCCATATTATACCATACGGAAGAGAAGAGGAATATGAGAGGGGGGGGATGTATGTGATGATTTAACGTGAATTGGTTTGTGTGTGGGAGTGTAGTGGGTATAATATTTAAAATGGAGGAATACGGAGGACAAACTTATAGCCAGATCTTGAGTATTTTAAACTCAAAAGACAGATTTTGGGTATCAGCTCACAAACTATTCATTAAAATAATGATTCATTCTGTTTCATCCATAAAAAAAAAATTCAGCTTCTGGGAAAAAAAACAGCTTTAAACCACTTTAATTAAGTATATCACAAATTATTGATTTGAATTAGGGTTGTTTACCTATTTGAGCTCTGGCAAACACTCGAATTTAGCTTCAAAGTCAACACAGTGAAAGCCTGAATGCTGCCAAAAAAAAAAAGATGCCGCAGCAGCTGCTTAAATTAACAATGAAATTAGATATTGTATGAGGTCTCATCCTAGGGCTGATATTTGTGGAAAAACACTGAACAATTGATGAAGACAGGCATCTTGTTTCTTTCAGCTGCAGAAGCCAGGCTTTATGTTGCCTTCACCTGAACTACTAGTGGTTGTTCACACTATGCTTTTCTTTGCGTTGCACAATGTATACATCTAACGTAGAGATTCTTGTCGCCTATGGAGGTTTTTTTAATGTGAACAAAGAGGACATACACATGGTTATAAAGAGCTGCTAGAAGTTACGAGCAAAAAGGCGCGTTTCCACCACCTTAAACTTACAATCCCAGGAACTTTTTCCACCAATGTCTGAAGAACATTGTCATTTTTGGGCGGGATTCAGTCTGTGCTGCTTTCCAAGTTAAGTAATCAGAGTCAGTTGTAGAACGGAGACAAGCATAAGTAGCATAGCAAATTCAAAAATTCCCAAAATACTTAAAGTAAGAGAAGGGATTTTACAAGCTACAGCAGGGATTGACTGAGGCCTACCAGAAATGCCTACCAGCACTGCAAACCCCACCCCCAAAAGTTCCTGTACTTTCCAAAGGTGCTACACCTTGAGATGGTGGGGGCTGAAATGATTTCGCTCGAACTTAATTTAAACCCTGGCACTGCAGTGGAAATGCAGTAGGTTCAAAGGTTCCCACCCCTGGGAAAAAGATCCTCCGGTAGAAACAAGGCTAAAGTTCATGGTAGTCTCAGGGCTCTTTAAAGCACAGTGGTCACGCAGCGGTGAAGGAAGAGCATCCCTACTTTTTTCCTGAAGCCAATAATGCATGAAACTCTACTCGCATCGAGTCAAAACATCTGGGTCCATCAACATAACCATATACAAGCTGGGAGCAACGGGTTAGAGGTGTGCTAAAATGCTTTAAAAATGCATGAAAGTTGAGGTTCTTATTACATGTGTTGGTTTTTTATTATTATGATCACACTTGGTCCTACAGCTACCACTGCTGTAGTTAGTTAAAACGCCAGAAATCTCCTATCTGTAACCACCAAAAGCCTTCTCCCTGTTGAATGGTGGGAACAGCAAACTTTAAGTCTTAAAACACTCCTCCAGAGACTTCTGAGACATGCTGCATCTGTGTTTTCCTACGGCCTACATGCAAACACGTGTGGTGGCACAGTTAATTGGAGGATGATAATTAGTACTGGCATCTAAACTCACCAATTCTAATTACTACAGCAAACAGGGCACAGGAAAGCAGCTTTACGTGTGACTGTTCCATAGCAACACATCAGTGTTGGCTCACAATGAAAGTGCTGTGCTCAAAGCATTTTTTCTAACAACAATCAGCGAGGTGTGTTCTTGCACCTGTCAGCTAATATGGCTTACAATAATATTAACACATTTTAATTGACCACAAATCAGTTTTTATTGACTGGCTTGTAGTTTGCATATAACATACTTGTGCATGCATATGTATGCACATCTGTTTAAGCCACTGAGTATGTATGTATACCGTGTTTGTGGTTGATGTCTTCGGCAATTCTTTGAGGTTAGGAGAACATGCCTGCGGGCCATGATGGGGCCAAATAAGCATATGAATGCCAGAAGTGACCATCCCCATCTTTAAACTCCCAACCGACACTTCCAGCCTGTAAACATGGCTAGACTGTCCCCACCCCACCACCTCCACAACCTCCTCTCCCGAGCCCCAGCCCCAGCCGCCCCCCCCCCCCCCCCCCCCCTCCTGCTGTGAGCAGGCAGTTGGACAGACTGTGTCTTCCCCCCCCCCCCCCCCCCGGGGAAGAGGAAGAGGGGGATGGGGTCTAGCTTTGTGTCTACCGGCACAGGACTTTGTGTCGCTCCCCCCACATGCATGCACATGTGCGAAAATACATGGATGTAACTACACATGAGCACACACATAAAGGCGAGGGAATAATAAATGACAACACACGAATCGACAAACCACACGGAGTCTTTGATCTATAAATACCGCATGCCAACGTTAATGCTGTTTAGGTTGACTCACATTCAAGCAACGAATGAGCTAAACAATGAAAAGGATGTTTACGTCTGATTAAGTGCAGATTCCAATTATAAAATAAAATCCCTGACATGAAAAGGTCAGGGGACGTTCACACACAAAGGTCAAAGCATCCCCCACTAACCCCACATAGACACGCCTGCAGGCCCCCACCTTCAGACTTCATGAAAACTGTTATATATGATTCCACGATGCTGAAAGAATTCCTTTGAGGCTCTGCTCAATGTTGACATGAGTGCATCACAGCAGCAGATTTTCCAGCTGCATATTCATGCTCTGACTCTCCATTATACTGGATCCCAAAGGTGATCTAATCAGACCTGGTGAGTGGAGCAGCAACTGAAGTACACAAAGAATACGTTTATTCTAGTTTGGTTTCCTTGCACACAGCAGCATAAGCCCAAAGTGATGTTATAACTGCAAAATATGGTGCACTTTGGCATGCTTTTGGCTGAGCATCTCCAAATTTATGTAACCTGGCAGGCACACCTGGCGCATCTGTTCTACATAATCCAATACCACAGGTTGCATCAAGCAGTCGTAGGGGTCGGTATCACTGTCTGCCAAAAAAAAACGAAATGGAGAAGCAGCTGGAGCATGTGACAAGTGGACAAGTAGGAGGTACAAGTCTGTGAGCATGTCATCCCAGATGGCACAGAAGTTGTGGAGGGAGATCGCTTCAGCCACTTAAAAAGATGAGATGCTCTTCAGAAAACTGTCAAGAGGCACTCGAGCACAAACGTAAAAAGGTTATGACTCTGTGTTGACGTCACAGATCATGTGTGCAAAGGACAAACGTGTAATGAATAACCGCAAATTTATTGCCAGAGAATAAGATCTGAAACAACTTTGGCTGTGTGCCATGGCATATTATCGTGCTGGAAATAGCGATGAGAATATGGGAAGATTGTGGCTATAAATCGATGCACGCAAGCCAAGAGATGTGGTCAAACCCTGTTACATGAAAAAAAATATATATATATTATGAATTTCAGTATTCAGCAGGCAGAGTCAGTCAAATCCAGTATCCTATAAAGTTTTTATAAAGTAAGAGTGAAAAGCATAGTCTGTGCAAATGTCTTACTGTTCATGCCAACAGCACGTGTGAAAACATAGGCTCTGCAGACACTGAATGAATAATAAACAGAACTGTGCGAGTGTCCCACAGTCTATGTGTTACTGTTTGAGTATACTAGGCCTTAACTAAGATGCCCACCGCTTAAGAGATCGCTACACCTCAGAGGAGAATATGCATAGGACGAACCATTATTTGGAAGCAGTAACTCTTTGAATATACAATGGTAAAGCTGTGTAAAATTGAAAGGATTAGTGTTAGCTATTTTAGCAAGAATACAGGCAATGAAAATGTGCACACGTCTATATGTCTCTGTGTGTCAGACTGTGAAAACAAATCTTATTTCTTCCTATGGCATAAGATTAATCTACAACAATTTATTGTTTATTTTAAACAAACAAGTAATATTTGTCATTATTTCTTTGTATTTCAAGATAGTAAATTGTCTGTGTGTGATTTCAAGGTAAATTCTGCAATATAAAACAACGCTTAAGGACATATTATAAAGGACAAGAACAGCCAGACTGTCTGCACAACCTTGAAACATCCAAATACAGCTTAAATAAATAAATAAATAAATAAATAAATAAATAATACTTCCAGCTCAAATGATGTCTGTCCCTGTAACACTGCATGCAGTCAATGCTTTGTCCAGGTACAATTCAATGCATCCTCAATGCCATACAAGCTGTTAAAAACGCTCATTTAAGCATCAATAAAGCTACCAAACACACAGGTAGAAAGCAAGTATTTGACTCACTTTGACGCAGAAGTCCATTATTATGTGGCTGGAGGTGGTGTCTTTTATATCCAGGTGGTAGTCGGGTCCCATTCCACTTGTTGCCATGCAACTAGCAGCTAGAGCTACTTGGCTACAGCTAATGAGACAGCTAGCTACGCGCTAACTGTTTAGCTAACTCTCACGGGTATTTGTTTAGCGAGTTAGCTTACATTTGAATGTTTCTTAACTACTTATTCTTCCGAAATTAGTCTACACTTTGTTTTCCCGATTCTTAACCGTTAAAATAAATACGATAAATTGACCGTATAGCTTAAATTTGACGGTTAACAAGCTATATTGCTAACCGCTAACCGTTTTGACAACACGAACTCACTGCATTTACCAGCATCTATCTAGCGGGGGCGCTGTTTCGCCAATTTAAATAATTCTGTATTGGAACACTGCATTCAAATAAATGTCTTCCAAACTATTAATAACATTTTGTTTATTTGATTATACTTCCCCTAAATCAAGGCATTTTTTTCAGTAATGCTGGAGTCTTATTTTCTCTACTTACTCACCCAGTCAAATGTAGACACTGAGTCAAATAATACTGGAAACAAGATTTTTTTAATTTTTTTTCCCTGGAAGCTGCTCACACAAACAGCTTACATGTGTTAGGTACACGCTGAGTCTAGATGCTGGTGAAATGTGTAATAGTTTTAATGGAATTATTGAATCAGGGTCACCCTGTCTGAGGGAAGTCATGGGTCACAGGATATGAGGCCACAGAGAGAGAGACAGAGAGACTGAGAGACTGAGAGGGAGAGAGAGGGCTTGGAGCCGCTTTAGTTGTATTAGCAAGGATAGGGATTACTGTTATGAGGACATACAGTCAAGGAAAAAAGGGTTCTGCCGTGTGTTAACAGTTTTTAGTGTAACTGATCGTCTATGTCAATAAAGTGTAATGAATGCGAAGATACAAAGATTTGTTTAAATGTTGAGTTATTAATAAAACAGAAGGGAAGGAATATAAATATGTATGCATCCTTGGTTTAAATATTAAAACATGTCAGCTCACACCGCATTTTATATCACATCGTGTCTCCTTAAGAATTTATCAAATACTTTCCTGAAAGGTTCCCTTAAATTGCTATTCACGTCCTCTATGAGAGACGGGCTCGCGGCAGGGGGTTGCGTCATTTCATTCCCACTTCCCCCCACCTACTCGCTGTCACCAAATGTGTAGTTTTGCCTCTCATATTGTCCAATAAAATACTTGAACAGAGCGCAGGATGGATGGAAGGGGGCGGGAGGGTGGTGGTGGTGGTGGTGGAAAGTGGGTCTTGTGAATGTAGGTCTTTGAGACAGTGTGTGTGGGTAAAGCAGGCTTACAGTAGTAATCCTCTTCACAGACACCCATCTGACTAGCAACAGGACGAGGACCAGACAGACACACATGCGTACATGCGAATGTGTTTGCTAGAAGGAAATCTGTTTTTTTCTTTTTAGAAATACAATAGGTCCTAAATAGGCCATCAGCTCTAATCGAATGCTCAGTCGTCTAGTATGCACGATGTCTCGGTGAAGCATTTTCCAGCCGCGTCTTCATTTCCTCAGGTGTGGCCCCAAATTCTTGGTGCGATTGTTTGATACATTCCTTTTTCTTTTATCAGCCGCTTAAATGAAGTGGCTCCTCCAGGAAGCCGGACCCTCTGTTGACTTTATTGGTTCCTGAAATTTGTCATTACGGCTTCCTGGCTGTGATGTCATCAGCCGGCTAATGACAGAGAGGAAGAGGGACATTCATCCCCAAATAACTCAGGAAAAACCGACCATTTTAAAAGGCATAATGAGCCTGTAGGAGCGGGGACAATGAGTTATGGCTCTGTCACAGTCTGACTCATTTTGTCTCCGAGGGAAATGCTTTTAAGATCCACAGCATGACATTAAAGTCCTTCAGTAACACAAAGTTGAGCCAATGTTGACTTTGGCCGTAATGAGGACAAAATCAAACTTGAAAGGTTTTAGAGGAGTGACTTGAATTATGCACTAAAACGAACAACGAAAAAGAAAAAAAACAACCCAAAAACTAAACCACAAAAATACACTGCGCAAGAAATGTTATTTGAATTTTTTTTTTTATTTTGGCATTTCTTTGTTTTGCATTTATATTAAGCAAAGTGCATCTTATTTTCTTTTTCTCATCAACACATTGCACAATACATAAATAATGATGCATATAAAACGTCTTCATATTTACAATTAATAATATATTTATATATAACATAAAATACATTTTTTCGCTTCTTAATTAAATCTTAGTCATTTATTAAACAAAGTCCGTGAGAATTTTATACTTTCTTCTTCTTTTAAATCCTTTTTTTTTCTGTTTGAACCTCTGGAACAAAGAAAAAAAAAAGGAAAGAGGGTTTAAGTCTGTTTGTGAGGAGGGGCAGAAGAGGTGACGGTTGAAGAAGAGGAAGGCTGCTGCTATCGGGTGTTGAAGATGACCTCCAACCAGCACGGGCAGCTACTGATGAACTGTCTGGTGTAGCACTGTCCCCAGCCTTTCACAAAGCTTATCTGCACTGTAAAGCCCGTGCGAGGCTGTTGCGTGAACTCGTGGTCGTTGGGCCTCTGCAGGCTGCCGGCCTTGTCATAGTCAAAAGCTTTGATGGAGAATCCGGGGAACACCTTGTGCACCAGCAGCGTGCGCGAGTCCGGGTTGTCCAGTGTGGCCGACTTAATGAAGATGGGATAGCAGCTGCGGTTGTAGACCCACACCCCGTCTGGCTCACGCGTCAGCTGGATGCCATAGCCGATCTTGGCCCGCACCATCTGCACCAGTTGGGACTTGTTGTCGGAGCAGAGCTGGCCCAGGCAGAAGCCGTTCCCCTGAGGTAGATCGTAGAAGATGTCCAGAGAGGGCTCCTGGACTGAGTAGAGGCGCCCCACGCGTGTCTTCTCCTCCCAATATGCCACCACGCACCAATGGGCCCGTTCACCAGACTCCTGCAAAGCAAGGGAATCTGAAATAGACATAGACGGAGATGGTTAGATTTGTGGAAAGTGGCACCAGAACTGAATGATCTCATGTAAGTATTAGACTGTAAAATATGTAGATGAAGAAATAAAGAAAGGGATATGAAAGGGGGGAGGCGGGGGTGATGAGTGCATGTGTGCATGTGAAAAGTCTAAAGCTACGATAAACTACTTAAACATTGCTACTTCTGAACAACTTCTTCCTTATCCCTGTTTTGGGAAATGGAGAATTTGCTTTAGTCAAGAGCCAAAACTAAACTGTCATCCTCAATTTCTGCCACACAGGAAAACCATGTTGGAATTCCTGGACTTCAGACAAGGAAAGCAACTCAGAGACACTGGCAGGCAAGTGTCCACATGCAGTACAATATTTATGTAGGCATTAAACGCTTATCTTCTGTCTGGCTCGCTGTATTTTTGTAGCGGCGTAGCCAACAATGTACTGACGTCAACAGACTGTCCTGATCATCTCTCTGCGGCAACAAGCTTCGCCCCTCGATGTAGGACACCAGAAACTATCTCCGGATTCGCGCTTGACAAAAGACGAGGCCGCGGCAACTGCAACAAGCGACAAGGTGAGGGGCTTTTAACGTAAACACATAAACCACGTTTATCTGACGAGTGAGGCGGGCCGCTAACTCTCAAACCCTGGTGTCTGAATCGTTGACAAGCTGGGCCTCTCCGGTCTAAAGTTTCCCCTGAGCGTAAAAGAAGTGTAGCATTGGCCATGCTCCAGTTTCCGAACTCACCCCCCCACCCTCCCTCCCTCTCCCGTCCCCCTTCAGAGTGCCTCCTGCGCCGTGCCTCTCCCCCTTCATATCTCTATTCCACAGAAATCTGGCTCCCAGCTACTCCCAGCCAGAAAAGTGGGAGCCAGTCAGGCGCAAGGGAAATAGAGGGAGACAGAGAGAGCACAAGAGGAAAGAAAGAGGGGGCGGGGTGGGGAAGAGAAGGAATGCTTTTCGCATATTTTGACTGTTACTTTTGCAACTTTGCTTCCTCTTCGGATTTTTAAGTGTCTCCTGTGCTTTTGGGGTCAGCACCTAATTGCTTCAACTTCTATCAACGGCTCAATCACGTTTTATGCTTCCTCGCACACATAAATCCTGCCTCCACGAGACATTCAAAGGTTAAAAAAGCTTGGAAGAGGGGACATATACATGAACGGGCCGCTCTCAGCCATTTCAGTTTAAACCTTGTTTCCAAATCAACACCCCCCCGCCCCCCTCCTCCTCTCATCTGGCGGTAGCTGTGAATGTAACCGGTAATTTGGAAGGTCCCGTCTGAGACAAACTGCAATGTTAATGCGGCAGGATCTCTGCCGGCCCAAGCGGACTTACCCCGGCCTGTCATTAGCCTTCATTAGACGCAGGGAGGGGGGAAGAAAAGGGGAAGAAAAAGACAACACTGGGAGAAGAGAGACAGAAACAGAAGAGAAGTGGGAAGGAGGCAGAAAAACTGAAAGCATGCCCTCCATAAAACAAGAGGGGCTGTGTTCTTTGAAGTTGGTTTGAACCGAGCCCGAGGGAGTTTATCGTAAATCCGTCCTCATGGGGTGCAGGGGGGAAACTAAGTACCCAGCTATCTACCTTTGACTAAATGGAGGAAAAAAGGCATTTATCTTAGAGATAAGAGACAGAAAGTGTCTTTTGTGTCTCCGGCTGACGTTGGAGAATCTCCAACCACGGCCGAGGGTTGCACTCTGGCCTGTTCTTCGCGTACGCACAGGAACGGCCGAGGCTGATAAGGAGAAGGGCTTTCTCAACAGCTGACAGTGGGCCTGCTGGTGGAGCTCACCTGTGGGGCCCTGTGTGTGTGTGTGTGTGTGTGTGTGTGTGTGTGTGTTGTTATTGCTGCTAGAGACAGGGCCTGGCGTCAGAGGTCATTAGAGCGGCTGCCTGTCTGAGCCTGTCATTGCAGCCTGAAAACACCCTGCTATTCAGAACTGCCCCGTTTCCCCTCCCTCGTCGCCTCTCGTTCCCTCTCAGAGACTGAGGCCGGCGTTAAGAGAGAACGGCACGGGGCAGCAGAGTGAGGGATGGTAGAAAAACCGACAAGGGCAAACAAAACAGGCGGTGCAAAGTGTCGGCTAATGAAGTGGCGGTTTAAGACAAATACAGTCCCATCATGCCAGCTAACTCTGATGATAGCCTCTGCGCTTGCATCCCATTTGCAGTACGATAGTCTCTTTTGATTGGACCCCTCCCTGACTGACAAATAGCCATGTTTTCCAAAATCCATACCCCCAGTTTCTATCGCAGATGTCTGCAGTGTTCTGCCCAGCTCAAATGACCCCGACAGGTAAACAAACCCAAACTTTTTTTTTTCCTCATGTTCGGCGTCTGAGCAGAGAGAGAAAGCGAGACGGGCAGACTCCTCCATCTGCGGGGCGGCGCCTTGTGAAGAGCGTGTTCACAGTTTGTTCTGACAGCAGATGAGCTTACACCTCATGAGTAATGCTGCTGAACACACACACACGCGCACACACACATGTAGATATATATAAACAAACACACTAATTTAAGTGGCCCCATATCGCCGTGGCTTGTTCTACAAGCGGGTCCCGCTTGACCGAACTTTAATTTCTTAACAAACCGCGTGTTCGCATGTGTCTGCCGGTCGAGCGCCTCGCGTTACAGTCTGACACTATTTCAGGTGCTCCTCACGTAGGTGTGCGTTTGCGTGTCAAGCGGTGTCGTCACCGTGTCACCGTGTCTGTCCTAGTAGCGTTGTGTTACCATCGGGTCCTGAATACTTTCAGAGCCTTGTGCCGTCTCCGTCTGTACATCTGTCTGTCTGCTCCCTGGATGTCTGCCTATCGAGGCATTAGCCCATGCGTCTTGCTGCCTCCCCACCTGCTCGTCTGCACTGCGGCCTTTCAGCCCTCGTGTCTCGGGCTTCTCCTCGCCGGAGATAAGCTGGCTAGCCGGCAGCCCGAGGCCATCTGTCACCCTAGCTCTTTCTGTTCTGCACTCCTGTCAGTTGTCTGCTGCTGCTGCTGCTGCTGCTGCTCTGTCCCATTCTGGTTTCTCCCATGGGGTCCACACACAAACACCCCTCCAGACTTTCCCTGCCGGTCCACTACAAAGCAAAACACTGAAGAAAGCTAAAATGTTGACCGATCAAAGATGTGCTGCTGAAAGGTGGTGGAGCAGAGTGCTGCGTGTCATTGCGGATGGTAATAAAAGGCCTTATAAAAGCAGGTTTTGCAATGTAAGAAATGTAACCTAAGCAGGTGGTGTGAGCTAATGTGGATGTCAGCCATTAGCAGCACTGTGAAAGCAAAAGCAGCATATTGCTTGTGTGTTTTCTCTGTATTTAATAGATGATCAGCTTATGTTGTGCGTGGCGGGGGCGGGAGGCTGCTGCAACATACCAGAAAACTGTAAATATCTGTTGTTAAATAAGCCTCATTGGAATACTGCAATTTTTATTTTTTTTTTTTAGAACAAGGGCGACAGATTTGGCAAATGGACAGGGTGTTAGCTCCCCTGTGGTTTTTAATGGTCCACGGGCTTAAATTGTGTACGCCACGCTAGCTGAGACAATTGGACTCGGTTGAGGGGAGGGGCGACGGCTTAGAAGTGGAGTGGGGGAAGCAGACAGGGTTCTTCTCCTAGGGCCAGAAACACAGTCTGGAAAGGTTAATCATTACCTCTGTCTGACTCCACACACACACGCGCGCGCACACGCACACACACACACGACTGCTACTATTCTTAGAAGTCAACACAGTCGCAGAGTAACACGCTTACACCGCCATGCACCCAATTTTCAACCTGAACACTTTCAACATCGGTAAATAGTGAGGAGGCTCCTGAGATCTGTCTCGCATCGATCCCTGAGAGCTCTCTATGTGTGTGTGTGTGTGTGTGTGTTTGTGCCTCGCTCAGCGCAGACGTGTAATGACCCTGTCGTCATCAGACGCACACACACACACACACACAGCGGCTGAAAAGAGGAATGAGGAAGACGTGAAGGAAACAGCTCGAGGGGGGAGGAAGGGCTCTACACGGTGCCTTATTTTCTAAGTCAACACCCTCTCTCGAGCCGGGGAAAGTCTATTCCAAAGGTCAAGGGTCACCCTGGAGGCATTCCTTTTGTTCTCTCTGCCACGGCGCATATATATATGTATATATGCTCAGCCCTGTGTTTGTGCGTCTATGTGCAGTGAAAGCCGAGCATCTCTCTCTCTTTGTTCACAAAATAATATTTGGTCTCATTGATTATTATTATTTTTTTCTTTCTTTCTGTCATTTATTTTCATCTGAAGGAAGAAATAAAGTGGAAGGTGACCGCTTTGGCTGTTCTGGCAGAGGACTGTCCTCGTCCCACAACACTATAGCTCCGCAGCCTTGAAAGTTTAAGCCATAGACTCGACACAGTCAGGCTTGAGGTTGCGACTCAATCTGCTCTTGACTGGGGTAAACGTACTTGTTGTGCAGAAGCAGCGCTTGTCCTAAAAATCCGCTGATCTAGCACCGAACCCCCTGAAAGACCGCCGGAGTCATGACGGACATCTTTAACACATCAGAATCCACCTACATTTCCCACAATGCAGCTAGACAGCTGGCAGTTTATTTGGAAATTCTGGTGAGTTATGCTAGCTAGCATAGCCTTCGGCCAAAAGCCTCAAGCAGAAAGAGGTCAGGTGATCTCTTTCTTTAAATCTTACGCTAGATTTTAAACATTTTCTAACACGTAAACTGAGCAGGCTTAGTGCAGATCACTTTGGAGACAGAAACGCCTCCACACATATGCGGGTGTACACGAAAAACCTTTAAATACTTGAGAATTCCTCCAATTCCCATTCGTCACAAACAAGCTAATGTGAGACTTTTGGTCTATCAAGTAAAAAGTATCTAGAAAGTGCACCAGGAACAGCCATGATGAAGAAATGACATTATTTCAGGGCTGGTTCAGATAAACAGACAGACAAATGGGTGGTGGTAGGTTTAGAAGCTGTGTGAAGTCCTTCCCCCCCATTTCAGCTAACGTAAATAAGCCCTGATGGCAGGAAAACCACACAGGGGAGTGGCATGGTTTCACTATCTGCAGATCTGACTCCTTGCAGAAAACACAGATAGAGAGAATGAGTTGCAGACACGCCATCTCTAACATGAACCATCCGGCCACGACCGGGAGGAGATAAGGAGGAGAAATGGCGCGTGTTTTCCTCCTGCCTTCCAACTACAGTGTAATTTTCTCAGAGCGGACGCTTCTGTTGTAATTACGCGATTCCACATGTCTCGACGCCACTCGGGCATATTTTTCCTCGGTTTGAGATAAAAAACACGGGGACGTTTCGTAATTAATTCTGCAGCATCTTCCATCTGGATCCGCATTCATCGCGGAATTACAATACTTATTTTTTTTCGCCGAAGGAGGACATTTTGTTCCCCTGCAACACCTCCTTCCTACTCCTGCTGAGTTATTATTCCAACACTTCATCACGCTGACCCTCATGCACACACACACACACACAACCACTCCCAGCCCAGATTTCCCAGGGTGACAGGACAAATAAACACCAGCTAGTCGGACACAGGGTGCCAGGCAGGCTGTAATGATGTCATCAGCTAACTTTTGCAAACACACAAGTCGAGAGATTACCCGCAGGATCTATATCTCACAGCCCTGTTCACACACACACACACACACACACACATACACATACACAGACACTCATGGCGGCTACAGACAGATGGACAGACAAGCTAAACAATCACCCACATTGTTGTGGCACTAAAACACCGTGGGAACTAAATAATACAGACACCGCAAACAGAGAGGCAGACAACCAGCAGAGCCAGTTGTGTGCGGCCCGGGCTTTTTGTTGTGTCGTTACTGTGTTATTAATGTACCTCCTGTATTTCTGTGAATGTGTGCGGTTATGCCAGCGTTTAGTCTGTGACAGAGACGTGGCTACTGACAGGCCCCCGTCTGTCGCTGAGATAAAAACAGACACACACACACACACACACACTCCTCTCCTCTCCTCTGAGCACACAAGAGACAAAGTGACTACATGAATGAGCAAAGTGGGAGGGTGGAGACAGAGGGACTGTGTGTCACAGCTAAAGGAGTCAGACACACACGCAGGTTTACGGGCATGTGTCTCCACTTATTTCCATTTCCGTTTTTCTTATCCTGCCGAAGGAGGGTTCCTTCTCCCTCCCTTCCCCTTCACACATTCCCTCGTTCATATCTTCATACATTGAGGTAATGTCAAAATCCACTTCCACAGAGTGACTGCAAACCAAAACAATGTTCATCTTGTTCTGGGCTTCCCTCCAGCTCTGGCCCCGAGCCAAACCTGCACAGCCCTCCCTTCAATCAGCGGCGCTATGCTAAGGTAGGTTAATGCTTTCAACTGTAAATGCTATCTTGATGCTACAAGGCAACACGAAGCATGTGAAGATGAGAAAAATCCCAAACGCAATGCAATGCAAGCAAGGCACACTTTCCTCCCCTCTCTTTTTTCCTCCCCCTCTCTCTCTCTCTCTCTCTCTCTCTTTCTCTCTCTCTCTCTCTCTCTCTGCGTGCTGTTTTTTCGATTTGTGCAGCATAATGACACAGGGTGGGGAACAGAGGACGGCCAAAACCAAAATTAAGTCCCTTGCCAAGAGGCGGCTTGGCTGCCGCGCAAGGAGAGGAAGTGGGGAGTAATGAGAGATCCTGGCCCGGCACGGAGCGGCCCGGCTCTGCTCTGCTCAGCTCGCTGGCTAACACACAGCCTCCAAATTACAGAGAACAGAGCAGAGCTGCCGGCCATCTCTCCCTCCACCCAAAGCCGCCATCTTCTCTAGCTCTCCATTCCTTTCCTCTTAAAGGGAAAAAAATATATAAAACAACAAAAGGGAAAACTCAGATAGAACCAAAGCAGAAACCGGCGTTCATTTTCCTCCAGAAAGCTTCTCTGCAGCAGGTCGCCCGGCTGTAAAAAGGCGACACATGCGTTTCTTTATTTTGGGGGGGGGAGCAGTAAAACAAATTTTCTGTCTTTTCTTGTTCGGCTCCCTCCCTTCTTTCTGGTTGGTGTTTGTTTTCCGTCAAGATGAGGCCTCGGCTGCCTCCCTGCCCGCTCGCCTTTTCCTCAAAGACATGAGGTCATATCCTGTGCAGCCCTTTCCTCTCCCTGCTAACCCAAACAAGGCAGGAATGCTGAGGGAGACTGAGGGTGCTCTGTTTCTGAGCTGAGCTCTTAATTGCTGGAAGTTAGCTTTAAAAAAAAAAAATGTAAAAAAAATCAAGAAATAGTGTCTTGGGTATTGTGTTGGCAATATGTAATTAAAAACATCCAATCCGAATAAATTCAAAACAGTTTTTTTCTCCACGGGTTTGCACCAAAAATGGGTCGTTTCTTTGGGGCCCCTCTATATGACACAAAAACTAGTTTGATTTAATGAGCCGAGGTGCCAAGACTAAATTTAATCTCCGTCAGAGCCCCTGATGAAGGTTATACCACCAGCCGATTCGCCGGATGACTAATTGACTGACTGAAGGGCCGGCCGACTGTCTGTCGAGTGAGGTGGTATAAGAATACAACTCAGCCTAAATTTAACCTGCAGTGGGAGGAAGCGCCTGTGTGACAGTCGGCCGTGCGCCAGGGCTCGCACCAGGTCATTCTATCTGCCTGCATGTGTGTGTGTGTGTGTGTGAAAAACGCGCGTGTGTGTGTGTGTGCGTACATGTCACCACAGCCCGACTGGATCCTCTTACACACAGGCTCTCCGGGTCAGTCCCCAATGGCACCATCAGGCATGCCACTGGCACACACACATCAACGCTACACTTCCAAGAGTTTGGAACAGAGGACCATACCTCGACATTAAAGAAGAAGCCTTAACACGCATATGTATATTTACACAACGATAACACCACGATTACATGCATCTAAATCATAGATCAACAAAACCTCAAGAGTACAAAAAGTTCAGTTTCATTCTATTTTAAGTTTTATTCAGGCAGAAGTTCTGTTTTCACACCGGAACCAAACCTCTTGCGTCACAACAGCGCTAACATGATTAAAAACTCTTCTTCAGCTCGGGCAAAATGGACGACCGCCAACTCGAACGCTAGGCTAAGCCGCTCGTAGAGTCAACCGAAAGGATCCCCTCCGCGGATTCACCAACCAGAAGTCCCTCTTAACCCTGACCTGATCTCCATTTCAAAATCTCTCTTTTGATCTCTCGCTTCAGTTCCTGGGTGAACCCAAACCTCTGAGCTAAGTCCTCGCCCCAGATCAAACCAAGATCAGCACCCCAACACCCAGCTCCAGGCCTCCAGCCATCGACCACCTCCTCCTCCTCCTCCTCCTCCTCCTCCTCCTCTCCAATTCCCTCCTCTCCGCTCTGTTCCAAGCTGATGACGTGAGCCAGCGAGAGGAGCTTTGGAGCTGGTAGCCTGGCAGGCAGCCTAGTTTGCATTTGCGCTTGTCGCTGTCGCCGCTCACTTAACTCCTTCCAGCCTGGACGGTCTAGGCCTTTTCCAAGACGGATAAACAGGGAAGAACCTCCTCTCCATGTCGTCCGAACTGCGCATTTCTTTTGTGTAATGTTCTACAATTGCTCAGACTCAGCTCCACTGCAAGGCTGCTTTACTAACACACTATTTCTCAAAGACGACAAGCCCTTAATTAATCTACTCCAATGCAAAAAAAAAAAAAGTAGCAGTACAACTCTTGCTGACTTCAAGCCTTTGCCACTCTCCTTCCCTCGGAGCCTCTCTGTTCCCTTTCCCCTCTGTAAATATGTCTAGAGAAGAACATAAAAAGGGCAGAGTGAGTGAATTAGAAGGTCAGCAGCGGGCCTCTGGGAGAGCCATGTTTCTTTTGTCAGGGCCCCAGAGGGAGGGAGGAAAGAGGGAAGCAGGGAATGAGGCAGGGAGGGAGAGAGAGGAGCAATGGATTAGTCTTTTTTTTTTTTTTTTTTTTTGCTTCTTCTTGACTTGCCAGGGAAATCATGAGGGCAGAGCGCTTTGGCCATCCCGCCCCGGCCTTTCTACCTTTGCCGCTTCCAGTGAGGAGGCCCATTCACTGGCCGAGCTCGCTGCCACTGCCATGTCATCCTCGCCAGGAAGGAAAACAGGGGAGGAGGAGGAGGAGGTGGAGAAGGAGGAGGGGTGGCGTGTATGCCTTACCGAGGGAGGGGAAAAAGTAAGGGAGGGAGCATGAGGGTGCCTGTTAAGACTCCACGTCTTGGGTTTCACAGTTTGAACTTGGTCGAAAATGTGTCTTTAGTTAATGCACGCGGGGAGGACTTCGGTGTCCATCCGACGGTCAGGAAGAGGAGGCGGGGAAGAGGAGAGGTTGATTTTTGGCTCCTCTGCTCTTGTAAGCAGCGCTCCGATCTCTTCCCCCGTCTATGAACACACACAACGCAGACAGGCAGTCTCAACCCTCCTCCCCCCCCTTCCAACCAAACAAAGGGGGGGGGGGGGGGGGGGACGGGCAGCGAACACCAACTGACATAAAACAGGCTTTAAAGGCCCGGTAATGAGAACCATCTGAGGCAAAAGGAAAGCAGAGAACAGCACAGCGCAATCTCAGGCAACTCTTTCTCTCGCGAACACCATCTTATTCCGCAGCCCGCGGACAGGGCGACGGGCAGGGAAGGCAACGCTGCCAAGGGGGATTATGGGAGAAAAGCTGAGGAAGCCTAAAAACACGTCCTGCATGAGAGCTGGAAGAAATAAAAGGCGCCTGTGTCTCGCTCCGATCCACGCAGAGCCCAGAGGAGTGTTAACCGTCTACAAAGACATCCCCTGTACACACAAACACACCCAAACAAACACTCAAATGTAAGTCGAAGCCTTCTTTTGCTGCCCCCCTCCCCCCTTCCTCACCCCGCCCCTCAATACCACACGCACAGAACATATTCTTCTCCAAACAACGGTTCGGCGTGTTTGTCTTCCATTACAACATAACACGGAAAGGGATGAGAGGGAACGGGAGAGAAGAGGAGAAGAGAGGAGCGTTGTTCAAAGAGCCAAGAGGGAGGAATTTATGTGGATGTGGGAGAAATACACCACCCGCCTTCACTGGCTTTTTTATTACAGAGGGGAAGCAGGGGCCCCCACAATCACTGCCTCATCATCACAAGTATGGAGGGGAGATGAGAGTGTGTGTGTGTGTGTGTGTGTGTTGGGAGGAATGCATGGGAGAAGGAAAAGAAGACAGAGGAGGAAAATAATGTGGAGGACGAGCAGAAAAAGACAAGAAAAACGGCGATAGAAGCAGGAAATCATTTTGTAAGAACGTTTACCTGAAAGCCCCACAGGGGCCGAGTAAGTCGTTCCCCCAGTATCACTGGATGAAGGTCCAGAGTCTGGAGAATCTAATGGAGAGAGAGAGAGAGAGAGAGAGACTTTGAATTAGTACTGTGTGTGTGTCTGTGTGTGTGTGTTTGCATGTGTGCGAGGGGAGACGGCAAAGCGGCAGCAGCTGTGAGGCCGTCAATCACCCCGGTGAAATCGATGCCTAATGAAGACGCTGACGACGAAGCTCACACTCTCTCTCACACACACCGAAGACTAACAGCGGAGAGTTTCTTACGCCCCCGATAATCCCCCATAATCCACCGCTTCAGGAGGAACGTTAGCCCCGCGTCCCCGCATAGGCGAGCGGCTCATCGGCAAAGAGGCTGTATTCTCTCGGCTAATGACCGAGGGTCGAGCGCTTTGATCCCCGCGCTCAATAACCAAACAACGATCGAATATTAGGAGACCGGTCCGGCTCTTAATTGCTGCCCGCGTCTTTTTTTTTAGATGTATCGGAGACACCTCCAAACGAGTAAAGTGCGCGTGGGTGGCTTGGAATTCAACATTTAAGCAGGACACCCTCTGTCTTGGCAAAAAACAATGAAGCAGACTGTGCTCTGACAGGCCTTGAAAGCTGTTTTCTATAAATCTTCTTTATGGCAAGGCAGCCGCCACACAGAAAGAGAGAACCTAGTCCCTCTCCTTCTTTTTCTTTTTCTTTTTTTTTTTTTTTGCATTTGAATGCTAAACTCCCACCAACGACTTGTAACGTAGACTAGTTTCAACATGACACCTGAATGGAGCTTTAACAAAACCACTGCGTGCGCTGAGCGGAGCTGCACGCCGCTGGGAGCAGGCTAGCTCCGCTGCAGAGCTTCTGCTGGTTTGCTCGGTCTTCGCTAATGATGCATTCCTTTTGCTGCACGTCAACGCCGCGCTACACCTACTATCCACTGAAAGATAGCGGGTGGTGGTGGTGGTGGCAGTCACCTCCACTCTGACTGATCTGTGATGTGGGCACAGGTAAAGCGATCACTTATCTGGTATAACTTGACGTTAATCGCAGCGACTACAGAGGATTCAACCTGGTGGCGGCGGAGATGATTTAATCCACATACGGTGAGGAGGAGGTTTCTCAACTCACTAGCCTCCTGTTTGACCAAGCAGAGCCACGACGCTGTGACCAGAGCCGTTCCCCCCCATCCCCCGCGAGCCCTAAACCGCCTTCCGCCCCGCTCCGCCTGGACGCGGCCCGTGCTGCTGTGGTCACGGTAACGAGATGCACGGGCACAAACCGGCCTGCCTCGCTTTCATTGGCTGCCAGCAGCCTTGCCCTGGTCTCCCGGGCAACAGTTCACAGCTGACCACAGGGGCTGAGGGGGCATCAGAGAGAGAGCGAGCTAAACAGTGTGTGATTTATATTCCCCAGAGCTGAAACAAGGTAGCGTTTCATGCCTGGGCTGCTTTCATATTGACGGCCACTGCTGGATTCGGACAGGCACCCTGGCACATGTATCCCCACTTCCTGCTCGCTGGCATCATAAAACGATCATCATAAAACTCCATCCGCCTCATGCACACATTTACAACACTTTTCTTAAAGTTGCCTACGCAGATCTGAACGCCCCGATGATTTAACGCGGCCGAATATAAAACGAATGCCGAGAATATTATAGAAAATTGCAATAGCCTCCAGTAATAGGAAGGAGCCGGTGATTGACAGCACCCCGAGGCAGGGGGGGGGGAAAACCCCGTCCTTCTACGCGATAAGCTCATCAGTCCTGCGTTTGCAAATGTGTATATGTGCGCACCCTCCAGCACGCTCCATTGTCCTATTAATATGTCTTTCACGCTCCTTCAAAAATACGGAGACACGCAGACAGACAAACAAGAGTCTCCTTTGATTAACCACAACTGCAGCTGCAGTGGCTGAATGCAACAGAATCACAGGTGAGCCAGAGACTGTCGCACTTTCTCACCCAAGTGTGACTCTGAGGATATTGAACTGGACGCCAAAGTAACCTGATACTTTCCTTTACTGCTCTTAATTTCCCACACACTGACTCATGTTTTTTTTTTTTTTTCAGTTTGCTCTGAGAGGAGGAAACAGGGTGGCAACATGAGTTGTATAATCATTTCCTTTGTCTGCGTCCAGCTTGCATTTCCTATTTACCTTCTCGTTTCCTTTCATCACTGGAAAGTCTCCAACTGAACTCAATGCGGAGACGCCAGCTCTAAAACGAGACGTCAATCTGCTTTCCAGGATTTTAAATGAACTTTGCTTGCATTTAAGGCTTAAAGTGCGACAGCATCGCCAGAGAATGGTGAATAAAGATGACAAAGGCAGAGGGAAGGGAGGCTTTTGAAGAGCCGCAGCTGCAGCTGCAATGACTTCCTATTGTTTCCACTCACTGAAAGCCACTTTCTCCTTCTCCTGACTAACTGGCCAGCTGACTGGTCATTGTTTAACGCCGAGCTTTTTTTTCTGCGCAGCCAGACAGGCAAGGCACAGAAATGAGCAAAAGAGAAAATGAGCAATATATAAAAACGCACGGCTTAACAGTCCAACACTCAGTCATTTATGTATTTGTCACCTTCTCTGTGACACCAAGAGAGACTGTTGTCGGTCTCCTTTTTCTTCCTCCCCGGTCTCGCACTATTCTGGTTATAGCGTGAAATTTAACACACTTCAAAACTGACTTAACTGGCGATGACATAACCCGGTGCCATTTTCCTGCACCGGGGCGAAGGGAGGGGAGAGGGAGGAGGGTGGTGGGGTGGGGGTTCAAGGGATCGAATGACAACCATGTGGAGTCTGGCACAGGTGGAGGGAGAAAACAATTAAGCCGGAGCAAAACACGTTAAGGGTAAAAAAAACAACCGGTGCCATCACAAGAAATTAAATGGCGTACACAAACCCCCCCAAGACATCTAAACAGAGAAGTGGGACGGAGGCGCGCGCACACACACACTAACACACAAGCCCTCAACCTTAATCTGTTGATCATTTCAGCTGATAAAGACAGGCTGGCTCCAGAGACGCCGCTGTCTGCCTGTTTCTCTCTGTGCCGCGATTCACAATAGATAGATGGACACACAAACAAAGCCCCCCCCCCTTCCCCCTACCCTCCCCCTTCAGACACGCACACACACTGCCCCTGGTGATGTGCCAGTCAGTCTATATAGCTGGTATCTCAACTTTGTACTGCCTTGCCCTGGCTGCCAGCCATGCTCGAACTGGCCAGCCAGCCAGGCGTGCCACTCTGCTGCTATCATAAATCACAACATAACATGGAGCCACTTCCTACACACACACACACAGACAGAGACACACACTAAGGCACTGCAGAGCAAACCTGCAAAACTATATGCATATGTAATGTCAGACATATGGACAACACATAAGCATTCGTGAGTACTAAAAAGCATTTTCGTTGTTTAGTGTTTTGCAAGGCAAATGTGGTGCTCTCATGTATTTATGTAGCTCACCTGGTGGTTTAAGATAGTCCATGGGATAGCGCGAATATGGAGGAGGAGGAGACTCTGTGTGGAGGAGAAAAGAAAGAAAAAAAAAAGAATGAGTGCATGAGAAAAAAAAAAAAAAAAAAACAAGGGAGAGATCTAAAATTTACGATAAGAGTTGTCATTCTTCAGGGGAAAAAGATTTGTGTCTCTCAGCTCCGCCTGGAGAGGGGAGGCTGAGAGGCCGGCCGGGCGGCTATTGCCTTTCATTGGCAGGCAGATAAACAGGGGGCCGCCTGGCGCCAGAAGGGCCACTATCAGCGTCTAGGACAAACTGAGATACGGGCCTCTTTTGGCCCGGGACGCCAAGCAAGCGCGCGCACACACACACACACACACACACAAACGCACACTGAGACCCTGGAAACTTCACCGTGGAAAGACTGTAAAGCCCTGGCTGAGTCGCTGTGCACTTTGGAAATGCCAATTATGAAATGTTGAAACAGCCCAGCAGACAGGCTGTTTGTTTGGAAAGAGGGGCTTTGATGAAGTTGCTGATTTAAGTCGGAATAAACAGATCGTAAGTGCTTTGGCGCATTTAAGGTGCCAAACTCCCTGTTCTTAAAGCAGAGATGCGGTCTGATTACCGGAGCTGTGTTAAGACATCAACGCGTTTGGGATTTAAAAAAACAAAACAAAACAACAGAAGTCAAATTTAATGGCGCCCCACTGCCGAAAAGATGAAGAGACCACTTGGCACTCTTCGGTCAAGTTTGACCTTATGGAAACTCGAGACAACTGTGCCAAGAGAGGTGATGTCATTTGAATTAGGCTAATTAGCCCTTTAGGAGTCTGGTAATTCTTTGACATAATGTCACAGCATCCGAATTTGTGCTTGATTTAAAATTGGGACCCACCACCAGAGAATTAAACGCAATTTCAGAACTTTTTTTGCGGTAAAGGATGAGGTTATTATAATAATCCATCTCACCGAGTTCACACAGCCTGCTCATGTGGTGCGGGTTGCAGCAAATGAGCTCTGGGTTGATTTTCCCGTAGGATTCACAGCAAGACAGCCTCTTCAGCTCCGAGGAATGCCTGAGGTCCGGCCACCTGAACACTTTGTAGAGCAGCATGGGGAGAGAGTAAGACTGTTGACCCACTTTGGCGTCCACTTTGCTGGGCAGGAGCAAGCAAGGGCTTCGGGCACCCCCCTTGGACTCCACCGCCTGCAAAAGCACCTCTAATTGTTTCTCTTTGATCTTTTTCAGTATCGAGTGGGTCAGCGCCTTCAATTCAGCCTCCGACCCTGCGTTGGACTTGGCCACCTTTGTCGTTTTGCCCATGCAGCAGCCCCCGGAGCCATGCGTCCCTCTATCCGCCTCCCCGTCGCCCTCCACGGGCGCACGGCTCCTCCAGAGTCGCCGGACGAGCCCCGATCGTTTGGTCCTAAACATGCGGGACGAAAAGAGGATTTCCCGGCTAAAAAACGAGCATGGTGTCCGCAAATCATGAAGATTCCGGGATCCGAGTCCAGGCAATGACAAGCAGCCTGAGAAAATACGGTGGAAAAACTGGGAGCCGGATAAGCAGAGGAAATCTGTAGCATACGCCAGTCTCTGTTGCCTTCTCCTGCAGACTAGATGAATTAAAAGCAGCCAGTTTTCACGGGACAGTCAGCTCTCCCTCCTGGGATAAACTACCATCACCTTCGCGCATTTAAGACTAAACTATAATAAAGAGTCTAGCAGCTCATACAGTAAAGGGGGAATCTGCTACTACCAGGCTGCATGTAGCCTGAAATGTGTTACAATCTAGACTTGGTGATGTGCAACCTAACGCTGGGAGCTGACCCCTTTAAAGCGTAACACTGTGCCGATTTTCAGCAAACAAACACTATTAACAGGATCCTTCTATCCGTGCGCACTGGCTGTGCTAGAAATGAGAGAAACCGGGGCCTAATTAAGCCTAAACGAAATTATCCCATGAAAAAAACGAAGCTCGCCGTTGTGTCTTCAAGAGCATTAATCCACAAAATCCTTGATCCGACTGCACAGAGTAGGGCTCTCCACCAGGCTTGCGGTGGCTTTTCCTTTTTCTTTTTTCTTTTTATCCGTTATCGTCTAAATATGCCACTCGTCTGCTGAGGATGTGGTCTGCCGGCTGGAGGGAGCCACGTCCAGAGAGCCAGAGAGCAAATCCGAGACTGGATCGCTAACCCGAGTTGAGTTTGTAAAAGCCGAGAGAGGAGGAGGAGGAGGAGGAGAAGGAGGAGGAGGAGGAGGAGGAGGAGGGGGGTGAAAAAAAAAAAAAAAAAAAAAGAGCGAGAGAGAGACCCTCGGTTTGCGTCCACGCAGCCGAGCCTCGTAACCTATTTTAGTAAGGCGAATCCCTTCAGATAAAATAATCCAGCCTCGTATCTCGCACGAAGTTTTCAGAGAGCGGAGGGAAAGGAGGCGAGCCGACGAGTGATTCCGGAGGGGGGCTGAAAGGCTCTCTGTCTGTAAATGAGGCGGATGGTTTGGGTGCCCTTGCTCCGTCTCCAGTCTCCAGTACGCATTGACGCGCCCGGTCACGTGTGCGTCTAGACACCCTGTCGCTTAAAAGAAATGTGATTGTGTTGCGCAAACAACAGATCAAGTAGAGCCCACAGCGCGCACACGCACGCCAGGCAGGCAGGCAGGCGCGCACACACGGAAAAAATAAAATAAAAACTAACGCGTTTTAAAGTAAAAAAAACTTTTAACCAAAGGAAAAGTTTAAACTTACAAATAGTAGGATGAAATTAAATGTGAAAACTTTAAATTTCTCTCTTTAAGCTTTTAAATGTTAAATTTTAACCAGGCACCACTGAAGAAGTTTAATAGCACAAAAACTTTATTAATAATAATAATAATAATAATAAAACTTAAAGATTTGCAGTTTTGAACAGCTTAAAAAGTATCTATGTTCACCTCATGCTTAAAAGTTTCTCCTCAAAATAAACCTTGCTCTTTTGCACTTTGATTACTCGGGATAGTTTTGCTTATTTGTGTGTTTTCAGTATTATTTCTTTCTTTCAACTCCAGGGTTGGATTGTATATGGACCTGGCTCAGATTAAGGTTTTCAAGGCTAAAATTTAGGGTCTCCAACTGCAAGACTGCAACTAAAATATGCCTGCGAGTCCCAGCTCAGGGTGAGAAAAGTCCCCGTGAACACGTCCCAAAACCCAGATGGGAGCGCGCTGCTGCCGCCCTCTGGACGCTCGGCTTCCCAGGTGGGACAAACGCATGAGTTCGTCCGTTTTTGTTTTTTTTTTAGTTATCAACGGGGCAGCTTCCACACCCACCCCAAGTTATCCGACAGAGCAGTCCATCAGCCGAGGATCAATTTCCTGTCTTCCCCGACAGCGGATCTATAACGGGATCTGCCCACTTTACTGCTGTTTTAAGCTGGATCCATATTTATTATGGCAGGCGCTGTGGGTTTGATTTGATCACATTACTGTACTGTGCACCGTTTGAGAGACATAAACACTCATTTAAGAGAGAGATTTATTTATTTATTGTAAATAAAAGTGTAATTTAAGGGCAGCATACAAGACACCTTATCTTAGATATAAAATTAATGTTATTTTAATGTATATAAATCTATAAATTTACACCAAACTCGTTTCAAACTGCAAAAGAAGAAGCTTTCGACGTTTGTAGCTGCAGGGCCTCAGACTCTGCAGCCTCATTGTCATGTATGAGCAGGATAAATAAACTTTTTTTTTCTTTTTCCAATGGCCCATGTGTGTCTCCTCCGCAGCTCAATAGAGTCCCCTCAACAGAGAGTAATCCAGGAGGAGGAGGAGGAGGAGGAGGAGGTGCAGGCAGCAGTATGTTAATGTGACAGTGTCGCTGCAGGGCAATGGGGGTGTGTGTGGGGGGGGGGTGGATGGCTGATAATGATGATGGTAGAGATGTGAGGGGCTGGGGACAGAGGTGTGCATGTGTGTGTGTGTGTGTGTGGATGGGGGTAGTCAATAGTTCATCCCCCGTATTGTCCCAGGATCCCCCACTGGCGCCGAGCAGGAGCGCGACACAGCAGCCCAAACGGCGCAGGGGGACTGCGCCGCTTTTTAAGGCAGTCTGGAAGCAATCAGTCAGGGGGAAAAAAGGTCTGTCAGAGGGATTGTGGAAGTGGCTGCAGACTCACATTGTCCCCTCCCCTCTCTGTCTCCCTCTCTCCCTCTCTCTCTCTCTCTCCCTCTCTGTGTGTCTACATCTCCCTGCCCTTCCTTTTGTGTGTGTGACTCTCCAGACTCCAGGAAGTAGCCAATTTTATCTAACCGTTTTCCATTTCAGGCTGGCTGCAAGAGTCTGTCTGCATTCTAGCCCGCATAAAGGTGCAGGAAGGGCTTTTATTATTAACCTGTTTGCATAGATGCAAACACAGCTCACTTTGATCAAAGTAATTCAGCAGCTGCGGACACTTTATGAGTGAATCCTAACACGATGGGCCGAAATAACTGACTGTGTAATAAAAAAAAATAAAAAAAATAAAAAAAAAGTTTTTGGTGTGTTGATGGGGGTCTTCCTTTCTAAGGGTTAGTCATTTTGAATTCTCATCTCTGTGGGAAAATGCAAATGACCTCATTTGAATTGTTCCATGAATGGGAACTTTGTCTGTTTTAAAGATAATTTTGAGAAAGCTGCTTTTGTTTTAAATATACCTGGTGAATGCATCATGTTTTTGAGTTATCTTTTTGGAAAGGTGCAACACAAAAGGCCTGTAAAGATAAAAAAACTAATCATTTAACCACAGCCCCTTTAGAGGTGGAGGAATTACAGTTCAGTTGAGGGCAAATTGATTTGTGTAACCGCTCAGTAAATGTTTCATGAGGGGATTTTCCTCAACTGTCATTACACATTGCATTGCCTTCATTCATTTTTGTTTTATCCTTCAATCAGGTTTAAAACATGGCCCCTCATTGGTTGCTCTAAAGTGTTATCAGGCCCTTTTTCGAGCATAATTTTCCCTTTTAAGTAGAAAAGTTTCGATAAGTAGGAGGATTTTTCCTTAAGTTCAACACAAGCTTTCAATAAATTGTTAAAAGTGACAGTTTGGTGAATATGCTCACGGACTACAATGTCCATTAAATATAGATACATCCCTCCGTTTCCAGTCTTTCGCGCCAAGCTAAGCCGCGTCTTCTAACTCTCACCGAGAAAGTGAGTAAAATGCAATTCCAAAAGTGCTGAACTGTTGTTTTAAGGACCTCTTTAAGGTCTATCAAGTGGTCCGCGGAGCTAATTCAAGGGAGAGGGCGTGCAGTGGGGGTAAAACAGCTTTGCACAGGAAGAGGAATGATTAATATTCCAGATAGCAGCCTTGGCCTTTACTATAATTTATTGACACAGTGACTGCTTCCAGACAAGGGGTCATGCATATGCAATTAAAGAGGCGTACTCCGTGTGCGAATCGGCGCTCAGTACGGGGCGAGGACGGCACACGGGGATCTGGTCATTGCTAAGATAAGAATGATAAAAATAAGACAACTTTAATTAAAAAGATAGAGGAGACTTTTTTTTCCTCTCTCTCTCTCTCTCTCTTTCCGTTTCTCCACCACTTGCACATCTGATATCTTGTCAGGAAAGTGCAGAAACGCCCACCACACTGGCAAATGTCACGCACAATGAAAGAAAAATAAAAAAGAAATGCAAAAGCAAGAAATTGTTCTCATCCCTGTTGTGTGGAGCACTTGTCAACATCTGCAGGGACACAGCTACGAGGTGATGTCCTGCACGACCCATCCACCTGCCCTACCGCTCTTTTCATTCAGCTGACTTTGGGGTTAAAGGTCAACAGCGTCCTCTGTATTCTCCCTAAAATGGAGTTAATGACTTTTATATTTGTCAGGCTGAAGAGTTCCCCCACCAGCCGAAAAGGGAAATTGAGTCAAACGCAATCTGACATCACAATAATGAGCCGCCACCGACAGCTGAGGACGAGGCCGACGGAAATCTAAAAACCCATCTCGTGCAGATTGAAGTATGACGCCGTCGAGCCAACGGAGAGGCTCAAGAAAATATTAGTCGGTGATATTACATCTCAGCGTCCAAGAGGAGACGGATATCACGGGTACAGATCGCGGCGGCGGCGGCGGTAACCGAGAAAAGACGCCATTGGTTTTTATTATGGATTAATCTGCAGAATATTTTCTTACTCCGTGAATCTATTCTTAAAGTCTATAAAAGCGTCAGGAAACGATTAAAAACGTCACACTTTCTTCTCAAAAAACCCCAAGGCGATGTCGTCGAATCAGTTATTTTGTCACATAAACTCCACATCTACCTAAAGATGATCACTTCAGAGTCACACGGAGCAGCAGAAGCAGTAAATCCAGCAGGAACTTTTAAAGATATGTGAAGCTTTTAGCTCGAATAATTGCTTTTAATCGATAGCTGCAGATTATCTTTCTGTCCTGTAGGTTAATTAAAAACCACATAAAATTGAGATGCAGGGTAATATCTTTAAGAACGTGAAAATTTGAGGCAACCTTCGTATTTAGAAGTTAATCTTTCACGAGGCTAGTTCTACTTTTACTTGCCAATAAATCATTAATCTGGCAACACGTTTGTCTTCTATGAGAAAGTGTAAATTTAATTCCTCACAGTCTTTCTTTTGGCTCTTTTGACTTGATCACAAATAGCACAAATAGCGATTAAAAATACGTCAGGTTACTCAGGTGCTAACTGCAAATATAGTATACGCTCATCACAAGTCTTTGCAACTGCCTAGAAACATTAGGAAAATTAGTGACAAACTGTCATACACAACTGAAACAAAGCTATGTAAATGTTTGTCTTAAGGCAGTGGTTCCCAACCCTGGGGTGGAGATCACCCCAGGGGTCATTTGGTAAATGGGCGCGGTTACTGGATTGGTAATGATTGGTAAGAGAATCTCACCTGCTCATAGACAACCTGTCTGACACAAGATATCTTTTTTTGGCTTTTCAGATGACGAACGTAAGCGAAGCAACCGGTCTTGTGTTTTCTTTCAGCGCTTCACAGTCTCTCTGCCCACTCGTTCACACAAACGCACGCATGCACCGATAAGCCGCAAGATTAAAACCACTGTCAGGAGAAGTGAATAACATTTAAAACATCTTGTGACAATTCAGTGTTCTGCTGGGAAACTTTTAGACCTGGCATTCATTCATGTGGATGTTACTTAGACATGTAGCACCCACCTAGACCAGACCAGGCACCCCCAACCTATAACAATGACACTCCTTGATAGAAAGGATGCAGCCCGACATAGGCACATACACAAAAACGGTTTAGGAACAACTCAAAAACATGAAGAACAGCGCAAGGTGTTGACCTGGCCTCCAAATTCACTAGATCCCAAACTGATCAAGAATATGTGGGATGATCCACAGAGGCCCCTCCCCTAAAACCATAGGACCCAAAGGCCCCTGCTAACAACAGACACCACAGGACACCCTCAGAAAGCCCATGTCCATTCTCTGATGAGTCACAACAGTTTTGGAGACACAAGGGAGACCTACACAATATTAGGAAGGTGGTCATAATGTGTCATTCCCACTGGGAGCAACTCGAGTCATCACCGTCTTGCTCAAGGACCCACAGCGAAGGGCATGTAAGGTTCACCTCGTTTTAAATCTTTATCTCATCTGAACTTCCAAATACACACGATCAATTACGAATAAACCCCAATTCCCTCGTAAACCCGCTGCCGAGTGTGAGTTCACCTTCTTTTCCTCCTCCTTGCACCTCGGTAGCAGCTGCGCCAGAAATACAGTTTTTTTTTCTACAGACCTTCACCTTCAGCTAACAACATATCAGTATGGAGCTCAGAGACAGCAGACAGCGGTCAATAAAAAGAACACCTTAATACAATATTAATTACTTTTAATCGATCCAAACTTTTCAGCTGGATCAAAGTCTGACTGATGCATTGTGATGCTTCAATTTTTTTTTTTTTTACGCCTCTAGATATCTGTTAAATATTAATACGTAGCCCACCATCACAGGCAATTAGAAAGTGCAGTGAAGCAGTGAGCAGAGACATGAATGTATAGTACATATGCCTTAAAGCTGCCTTTAAGAGGCATTTCATACTTCATTTTTTTTGTGTGCGGGATTTTCCCCTTTTCAAAGATTTATCGCCAAAACATCTTTTCAGTTTGAGTCCCGGGTCTAAACGCTGTGGTTTGAAGAACGTTTCACAGCGGAGAACATTTACTTCCACGTTCCTTTGGTCTGGTTTCGTTCGGGGAATCAATTTGGGACGTACTATCACAGTAGCTGGAGGCCTCCGTGACCCAGTTCTCTTTAAAGGCCATTAGCGTGAAGCAATTTTGAAGATCCGCGTGTAATTGTTCTACATGCCGGAGTGACAAGGCCAAACAGTGACGCCAATGTCAGACAGTCTCTTTGTCCTTCCAGCGACTCGGTCCTCAACACACCATGTCAAACACAGAAACCAGGAAAATGTAGACTGGATATTTATGGATTTGTGAACATCTTCACCGTGAAGAAAGAAAAAAAATAAATATACACATGATATACACCAATCAGGCATATCATTATGACCACCTTCCTAATATTGTGTACGTCTCTCTTGTGCGTCCAAAACTGTTGTGACTCATAAGAGAACGGACATGGGCCTTCTGAGGGTGTCCTGTGGTGTCTGGCAACATGATGTTGTTAGTGGGGGGCCTTTGGGTCCTATGGGTTGAGTGGAGGGGCCTCTGTGATACTTGATCAGTTTGGGATCTAGTGAGTTTGGACACCAGGTCAACACCTTGTGCTGTTCTTCATGTTTTTTTGAGTTGTTCCTAAACCGTTTTTGGTGTGTGCCTGTGTCAGGCCGCATCCTGCCATCAAGGAGTGTCCTTGCTATGAGGTGGGGGTGCCTAGTCTGGTCTAGGTGGGTGCTACATGTCTAAGTAACATCCACATGAATGAATGCCAGGTCCAAAAGTTTCCCAGCAGAACTCTGAATTGTCACAAGATGGTCGATGTTGTTCACCTCTCCCGTCAGTGGTCTTAATATTGTGGCTGATTGTTGTATATATATATATATCACCACTAAAATTGTTTTGGTATGTCATCTTGGGACCATGAATGCACCAATACATCGATCTCATGCTATGACGTTGCTGCCGCTGCCACAACATGTAAAGTCAGAGGATCACCGAAATGGTTCAGGATTCAGACCACAAACATCTACCATTCACAGCAAGTCATTCAATAGTTGCTAAGACTAAAATTGTGGACGAATGCGACCAGTGGTTAGATTAAAAATAACCTCCGCTCTGGACAGATTCTGTTTTGTAAGACGTTTCGTGCGGTAGCGAGGCCAAATAGGCTGAAAGTAATAAAGAATGAACCTGAGAAACGTGTCCACACAGCGACTAGTGTTTCCTAAGATGAGCCGAGCCAGAGGTTGTTTACTGCTTCAGTAGGTCACCTGGTATCTTGCAGACATCAAGATTGTGATAGTCTGTCTGTCTCTTCTTTATATCTGTTAAATTTGTTTTTCTGGTCCAGCCCACTGAAACATGGTTTTCATTCCAACCAAGACTCGTTTGAAGGGAACGACAGCGGGCGTTTTTTTTTTATATGTTCTCTTGCAGTGAGCGTCTCTTGCTCTGACCTCACCCTAAAACCGCGGAGCATAACGACCTCGCAACGTTACCGTGGTGATCTGTTATATTAATGAGTTTCGCGTCACAGGGGGAAACCAGCTCTTCAGCAAACTAGTATCCGGCGTCCTACTTTCTACGTCATTTAGTTGACACCGATTCGGGTGTGACCTCTGGCTCCGGGGTCGCACGCCGACGAGATTCCACCTAGACCTTGAGGAAAAAGGTACCGACGTTGAGAAATAAACAAACTACCCATCCCAGAATTCCCCGATCCATTCATCTTTCTCCTGTCACCTGAAATGGGAGCCGGTCGTAAGGTGACCCCTCGCGCCATAAAGGAACAAGGAGAGCCATGTCACTTTGTGAAAACCTCCGCTCAGCCATCTGGCACTGCTATAATAGAGCTGGAAGCAGGTGAGAGTCCATGCAGAGGCAGAGAGACAGCGCCGCAGTCTCCTCGAGCGTGCAATCTCACTGTAACCCGCCGACGACCCCGCGCTGAAACGAGCCATTCTTTACATCAGATTGCATCCATTATAGCGTCCTTGAGAATAAGAGAATTTCAGGCATGAAAATCAATACAATAGAGACGAAAGGCATGAAATTCTCTCGGGAAGTGGGAGCTCCGGCGTCACAGTGGGTGCCATTGTGCCCCCCCCCCCCCCCCCCCATCATCACGGAGTAGTTTTCTGCCTCCGTTTGTGCTGCCTCTGCAGCTACGACAAAAACAGGCAACAATGAGACATGCCAGACACATTTAGTGTGCGATGCAGAGGAAAACGGCGGGTAGCGGTTTGATTTTCAGGCAGCGATGAAGTCCAAAAAGAAAAATAATGCAGGCTATTTGTACTACATCCTTTATAGGTGCCTGAGTCGTGGCCCGTGGACATAAATATCTTACACAATAAAAATAAATCCAACCTTGGACACCAGGCTAAATCTGGCAATTTGAGATTAATAAAGTGGAACTGATGAAACATTTCTGTTCTTTATTTTTGAACAATTCACAGTTTAACATCTTGTGGCCACTAAAAACTTTTTTTTAAACCACTCCGGTGGAACTTATACAACCTTTAGCAAGAAGAGTTTGTGTTACTTCAAGAGAATAGTTTGACTTTTTGGGGGAATTCTGGATAACGCTGCATTAAATATCAAGATTACAACAAGAAGCTAGTTAGCTTAACCAAGCATACACATTGAAAGAAAAGGGAAACGGCTAGCCTCGCTCAGTCCAAAGTTAAAAAAGAAAATCACTGACTAGCACCCGGTGAGCTCACTTTTGTGATAGTTTTATGGGGAGTTATGAAGCAGTGACTTCTTGGATTGTGTTCGTTGTTTGCTCCACATATGACACCGTTACCTCACAGCAAGAAGCCTCTGGACATAAATCTGCAGACTCTGAGCCTTTCTGTGTAGGGTTTCACATTCTCCCCGCGGCTCCTCGGGTTTTCTCCGGGTGCTCCGGCTTCCACCAACACAGTCCAAAGAGAAAAACAAGTCACGTTAGGTTAATGGGAGAAGACTGGCGGATGGTCTGGGGTGTCTCGCCCAATGCCAGCTAGGACGGGCCACAGCAGCCCTGCAAAACTGGTTAAACACGATGGATAGATATCGATCATCTTGTATAACTTTCAGAGAGAAATGGAATAAGGGAATATCCTAAACAGTCACATTTTAGGGTTGTGTAAAGCCTGTAGAGTTATTTTATTGGTTAAATCCACATGTAGAAGTAACGAAGGAGCACCGTGCAGGACATCTAAGCACTCCCATGACTTGGTAGTACACCTGAGTTCAAAAAAGGCAGAGAGCAAAGGTAGAATTGTGAATGCTAAATGGGATAATGAGAAATTTAATGAAGTTCCCCTCTGCACGGTGCAGGATTGAACCTCTCTTAATAACCATGCGACACGGAGGCTGCTTTGATTTCAGATTTTTATTTAAACTCCTATTTTCAAAGAAATCTTTGCCAGGAAAATGACAGCCGTTGTCATATCATAAGTAATAATATAAAGCCAGATTCCCACCTGGGAATAATCAAAGAATAGTACCGCTGTTTGTCTCCTTTTATTTAGCGGTAGTCATTTCAGAACTACTACCATTAACATGTTGAGGGGTGGTGCATATATATATATAAAAAATAATATACATGGAAATAAATAACTTAAGTCTCTAGTTAAACATGCAAATAAAGAAACATATTAAAGAGACAAGTGTAATTATGCACAATAGGACAAGAGGTTTAATAACTGTCCTAGTTTAAGTATTTGCCTTGGGTTACCATGAGGAAAAAATGCTAATGACAAAGACGGGGTAAAGTCAGACAAATGAGCTGGAAGCAAATATGAAATCACATGAATCGGGCAGCTTATATTCGCCAGGGACTGAAATGAAGCTGTAATTAAACTGTACTCGAACGTGGGGTGTTAAACCACCGACAACGCCGTAACATTACGAACGAAGCGCGGGACTTTCTGTTGTGGTAGATTGTAATTTTTTCTCTCTGACCCGTTTTGAACTTAATTTCACAAACATAAAGCTGTTATAAAAACCCATTGTATCCCGAGAACGTGCGGTCAAAATAAAAAAGCTAATTTAGGAGATAATCACACTTAAACGCAGTAATAATAAAGGGTGTTTAATTAAATGTATGTTGCGTCTTTGGAGACACGTTGCTTGCTTTGAATATCAAGTTGGAGCTTTTCTTTTTTTTTTCTTTTAGCATTCAGTGCGGCGGCAAATGAACGTTCACCAGAGCAGCGTAACACTTGGGTGCATATGCTTTAATTGACCTTTTTCCTCCGTAAGCAAGAAATAAACGTGAGATTATCCATCGCCAGTGTCCTGAGCTCCTCGCAATAACAGAAGTGTGCTCAAATGTTAAAAGGGTGGCGACTGCACGCGAGCTACCGATGCAGACGAAGCTTCGCGGTGCAGGAGCGGAGGGATTATCGTGATATGAGAGGGGAAAGAGGTTGTGCTGCGTAAAAAGAAACACCATCCTGTACAAGGTCGAGGCACTTTCAAAGCAGCGCGCACGTACTATAAAGGGTGATGCACACACGGCCCACCCAAAAACACACACACAGTCTTGTTTTCTTTACTGAAAGGGGTGGGGGTGGGGGGGGGGGGGGGGGGGGCAAGCAAGTCGTGGATCAGCCGGAGTCCATGCTGAACAGCTCGATGCCGTGTGGGCTCCAGTGGAGGCCGACTCCAGAGTTGAAGACCAAGGACCAGACGTACGGGATGAAGAAGTCCTCTGGCTGGTCTTCCTCCACGTACTTGAACTTGAGCTCAGGAAACTTCTGTTAACACACACAAAAAAAAACAAAAGAGAAAAAACTGTTATAATGCGGGGATAAAAGGGAGAAACTCTTACACACAGGAAACATCTTCTTAAGACGATGAAATGTGAGGAAGTCCAGTTTTCTTTTCAGATGACTAAACACTTCACAGCAGTTTGTAACACAATATAGCCGTCAAGTGGGACGAGCTATTTCAGGTTTTGTCGGCGATCCAGAGGGGGAAAATAAATAAATAAATAAATAAAAACATCCTATTCATTCACGCCATAGACAGCGTTTCATGACTCACATCTGGGACATTTCTACAGCCCGGATTGATGTACATGAAACGCTCGTGGTTGAATCATCGGTGAGCGAGAGATTAAAGCCGTGCCGGGGAATGTGCGATGCCTCTTCGTAACACCTCTCCAGGACAAGAGATGATAGTTTTGCTAAAAATATTTCCAATTATTAGTCTTTAATGTGTGAGCGTGAAATGAACTCTTGCCAGTAAAACAAAGGATTTCAGGAAATTGTAGATTCCAGGAAATACTGGAACAAGCTCCCGCATGAAACATTTATTAATTTTAACGGTTTAAAAGTAACCTCGATATATCTATCTCCCTTTTCCTGCCAAGACAGTGCTGACCCATAAAAAGCATGGACTCCGCTAGACCTCTGAAGGTGTGCTGTGGTATCTGGTGCTGAGAACGTAGCAGCAGAACCTTCAAGTTCTGCAGGTCGAGAGCCTCCAGTGAGAGTGCATCAGCAAGCCTTGGACTCAAATTGTCCCTTGTCTTTTTTGTTGCTTCTAAAAACCATCAACGCACGTTCTGTCTAATATATCTCAACCACCGATATATACAATCAGTTGATCGATGTATACCTAAATGTTAACAGCCTGATATTTCAGAAAACACAGACCCTAAATTAGTCCTGTGGTTTTATTTATTCAATAAATGTCTTGGGATGGAGTGGAATTTAAACACTGGCTCGGCAACTAATAAGTGCTGAGCGATTCATCGATAATATTGAAAATGAATGAAAGTAATCAGTTGGAACAGACCACTGGGTAAAGTTTGTGAAGAGATTATTAACACTACTAAAACCACAACTAAAAAGCAGCAATCATTAGTCGTCACATTATCTGGTGTGATCCCGTATGACAAGACACGATTTAAAGAGGAATTACCGCTTTTTGTTTTTTTTTACAACCTGGACCTTATTTCTGGCATAAAATACGATCATTTACTCACCCATATAACTTTGGCGTCATTTGGAGTCTTTCGGACGATATTTAGATATTTAGTATATTCATATAGTGGGAGTGAATGGGGCACCGAAACGTCGAAACTCTAAATAATGCATTATCCGAAACTCTGGACTTAACGGGGAATAGCACTAGCATGTCAAAATAAAAATATTGGTGAAATCAATGAGTTTCGCAGCAGATAATGCGTTATTTAGAGGCTGCGTTTCGGTGCCCCATTCACTCCCACTATATGGATATACGCGGATCTAAATATCGTCCGAACAACTCCAAATGACACCATAGTTATATGGGTGAGTAAACGATCGTATTTTATGCCAGAAAGAAGGTCCAGGTTGTAAAAACAGTAGTTCCCCTTTAAGTAATATACAAGAGCATTTCATGTAGAAAAAGCTGTACCCATTTAAAAATAATAAAAAAAAATAATGACGACCTTGTTCTTCTTTGTTGGTGTTTATATTTAATATTAAACAATTTTTTTTAAATAATGTTTAATGTTGACTTCTTGCAAACAGAACTCAATTAAAATCATGAATAACCTTTCACTGCTTGGCCAGACTAATTATTTTCATTATCAATTAATCTTGGTTAATGAATTCAACGTTTGGTCAATGAAACGTCAGAATATTTAAAATAATGCTCAGTATAAAATGTACTCATTGTTTTGTTTGAATCCCTTCAATTTCGCAGTGATTAAAAGACAAAGGAAAAGCAGAAAGAAAACCGATTAAATTTCTGGCGGCTGACTAATCAATTAAATTATTAATTGCTGCAGCTTTGTTCGACACAAACCCCCCTCCTCCCCTCCTCTATCGTAAGAAATACTGGACGGTTGAAGCCCCCCAACCGGAGCAAGCCAAGCGTCCGCCTGCCCACCTAACAGCAGGTAAGTAGCAGAAGAAGAAGAGCATCAATAATACAACAGCACCTCATTATATCCTCCTGTCTACACATGCATGTTATGTGCACGCACGCAGCCAGTAATCAGTCTGTGGTGAAAGACAGACGCCGCGGGCCTTTATGCGACGGTCCCAGGCCGGTCTATTGAGTCCTGACTGGCTCTATTCACAGCCACACTATCGGTATCATAATGACACAGACGGAGGGGCTACGGGGTCACAGGCCATATGCCAGGCTACTGAGGCTACACCACAGTCATTGTGGTGGCTAGACACAATGCAGGAGCTGTATTATCCGACTGGCATTTGTGTGTAGGTGACTGTCTCATAGCCTAGCAACTCATCAAATGTTCATACGACACTGATGCTGACGGTTACCCAATAACCCTGGCTTTTAATTCTTACCACAGAGGACGAATTGCTGCGTAGTTTTATTTTTATATAGCAGCTGAAGCAGATGAATCTCCTGCTACAGCCGCCATGATATATGACACATAACCAGTTATGCTAATTAGGTTATTAAGATAATTAAAACATTCATCAGCAAATACTACGCAGACAAGACAGTTTCAGACAGTTGTTCTGAAAGTGTGTGGTGTTAACGTCTTTCTATGTTAATACATTTTCCCCAATTATGGTGCAAGTATATGTAAACTAATCATCCATCATGTAATGTTTTAAGCTGTTGTTATACAAACATATCTAAAAAGAGAGAAAGAAGACACTGAGGCGATATCGTGTTGGGTTTTCAAAGCGCCAGGACATTAAAACAATACCTCATCAAAGCTACTTATGAAAATATTAATTATCTTTTATTCAGCCACGAGTACACGTTTTTTAAAAATACAGATAAGACGGGGCCGACGTGCATATCACACCCCATAATTAAAGAGTATACTTGTCTCAAGCTTCTCTGGTTTATTGCAAACAGAAGAACTCAAAACCCTCATCGCTAAAATAAGCATCTTTTATCCAAAATGAGTAGCTCTTAAGTCAAATAAATACATAAATAAATAAAACTACGAAGTATAAAGTCCCCTGTGCACATGCAAACTAGATACTGCGCACAAAATATAAAAATGAAACCCTGAATCACAAAAGTCTACATTTCTTTTACTTCTATATTGGACAGAGCCACCAGGGGATGTGGCGCCAAGGGAAGTCTTAGATATCACTACATGCCTCAGAGCAAAAATGTCCAGAGTATTTCTGGGAAAAAAAAATAAAAAATTAGAGCATCTCCAGACTATAACATCCCATCCCTAATATTATCTCCCTCCCTCATTCTGTCTCTGCTGCGGTTTCCTCTCTGTTCATATCTCCTCTGGCGCTCTGTAGCGCTCCCTCCCTCCCTCCTTCCCTCCTCTGTGTTGTTCTCAGCCTGGCTGCAGTCTGGGCCCACTTGGCCCGGGCTCATATCAGTTAGTTATGGGTCCTGGCGGGTCAGGCCCTCGCCCCTGAACACAGACTGACTGGCTGGCCTCATATCTACACTCAGGACTCTGTGTTCCCTTTCCTCCTCTGCACGCTGCTGTGCTGTCAGAGCTCGGCCAGACAGAGAAGAATGCGGCAAGGGAGCAAATAACTTGATACACACAAACACGCTCTTACATAAAAGCCGCATTTCACACACGCACTGAAGAATTATATTCCAAAAATCAAAAGGCAACATGCAAGTCTTTCATAACGCCCCTGGTCTAAGTGTTGTCACTTGACACTGTCGAAAAGAAACGGTTTCAAACAGCCACTAATAATTTCTGGCCATGTTTCAAACAGTTAATACATTTATTTATGTTCACTCTTGCTAGTATTCTCTAGTGCAATGTTTATTTTGCCAATTCAACATTTTTTTATTAGTCCACTAACAGGATAGAACATCAAACGGCTCCAGCTTCTAAAATCTGCTTTTGATGAATATAATTGGAGGATCTTTGCGTTTATAGCCGACATACATATTCAAGGTGCCCAGATAATTACTCTGTGGAAACTCTTTCTCTAGTTCTAACACAAGGACTTGCAACTTCAGCTCTAACAGATATATCTTGATGGATGGTTGTAAAAGGATGAACTTACACCTAGCACCAATTATCTGCAACGACCTACCAATCAAACGTTGGGTTTGGGCCGTGACAGACCAAGCCGACTGCTAAACTTTTGCCAGTTTCGTGAAAAAACGATAAGTGTCTCCCACCCTAGTTTTGGAGGTGTGTCCGGCACCATTTCAGACGATCCAGCATGTTGAATCACCGGCGGAGCGAGACGGCGGGAGATCAGTCTGATCGGCTACTCAATTTGGCAAAGCACGCGAGGAGAAACAGATGTGACGGAAGTTAGCAAAAGACAAAGGCCAGGAGGTCAGATGGCTCTTATTGTTTTTTATATCTTCATCTTATCTGTACATTCCAATACACAAATATTTTGGCAACGATATGGTCACCTGGAATTGAAAAAACTGTAGATTAGCACGATTCAGGAGAAGCTGTTCATATCTAGCTACCTTGCTTCTGGTTTCATCTTTTGAATCATGAACAAAGATTACCTTAAGGAGAATCATTTCCTCTTACGCAGACTCAGAACGTTTGTGCTAGCTGGCCACTGGCCGTAGTCTTTGTGGTGTGTTCAAGTGCAACATTTTGGTCCAGACACAGGAGACTTTTGGTAGTTCGGTAGTTCGGTAGTTCTTTGACGTCAGTTTGGTGGGTCAGGGCCTTTAAGTGGTGTTTAGCAAATATTATACCTCCTAAATATCACTATGTCGGCATGTTGATGTTAGCATTTAGCTTGGTCTCTTAAAGAAGGAAAGGAAAAATGTCATGTTTCAGTCTATTGTTTGTTAGAAGTTGCTCTGCACACCTTCATAAAATGTTCACGTAAAGATCTTTGCAGGAACATGATCAGTTCCCAACGGAGTGACGCCAGGCCAACTTTCCGCAGCAAAAGTTTGTAGGCAAGAGAAATCGGGCTGGAATCCAGGCTAACAAGTTAGCAACTTTTAAAATACGGTCACGATCCTTTCTGTAAGAATGGCAGACCCTGATCATCCTGAATTTGAGTTGTGTCAGATCAATTGTGAAGACAGATTATAGCTACACAACTACGTACTACTTATTTTTAAGTTATTCCATGGACCTTTTATAGGTTTTATAATTATAAAATGTATAAATACTTATACAATATAGTTGCCTGTGCGTGGGAAAGTAGTAGAGGCCAACCATAAGTACTATAAAGGTCCAGGTACTGAGTAACAGCTGTTAATCCCCCCCGTTACTCCCACCGTCTCTTCCTAAGGAGCCAGAGAGTCTGTAGGCTATCGCTGCTCAATAAGGCAGATTTCAGCTGGACAGGCTAAACAACACATTCCACAGTCACTGAGCGCCACTCAACCTCACACACCCTGAAACAACACACACGCACACAAAGAACAAGAGGGACAGTTGAGTGACGAGGCACTGAGGGTTATCCCTGGGGTGTTGGCACCTTCTCGCAGCCCTTTCTTTCAGTTGGGAGCTAATTTGCATGCCTACTTCCTTGTGTAAATGCTTTTGCGTCGTTTGAGTAAACAAGCTGTTTGTAGTCTTGCGTCTACGATGTTCCTCTCACCTAAAACAACCAGGATCTAGTTTGTCAGTAAAATTTAAACAAAATGGTTTACTTAACAAATTGCAGCTCCTCCCAACATGCATATTTAAAGGGATCAAACTTAAGCTGTGCACATGCTGATATAAAAAAAAAAAACGCTGTTCTCGGATCACACTGAAAGGAAAAATAATAGGAAAATAATAAAACCTTATACTGAGGTTGCTTTGCAACTGCCACTTTATGGGAGCAACAGCAACAAAACAATTTCCCTGAAGGATTACTAAAGTATTCTTCTTATTATTATTGTTTGTTTTCCCAGGCACAAATTCATAAGAGACTAGCTGTGATATGGCGACAAGAGAACGTGAAATAATTATGAAGAAAATGTGGGCGGGCACCAAGTTGAACAAGTGGATTGAGATGTGACAGAAACACACAGAGCTCCACAAAGCTTTGCTGAAAGAACACACCATCGACAACCGTGGATCCTGCTGACAGCAGTCAGGGAGCGTTGGGTGAACCCAGACGGAGCGTCCAGGAAATCTTTCCAGCCTCAAGCCATCAGTCTGTACAACTCCACATGCACTGCACATCCATCCATCCATCCATCCATCCATCCATCCATCCATCTATAGATAGATGTTAGCATTTAGCTTAGTGTCTTGAAAAAGGAAAGTCCATTTTCTTGCATTTCACAAATCAAACAATTGTTTTGCAGAACGAATACCACTATTTAATTTTAAACTTACCACAGGACAGAACAGCTTCACAACAATGAACTAATGAATGACAAACCAAGATGATTAACATCAGCCCAAACATCTCATTCCTGTCAGTGCAGGCATAACTGATTGAGACGCCAATACTCCCCCTTTTCTGAGTAATTACCAACTTATCGATGGTTCTACACAACATTAATCTAGCCTATGGATTTTACATAGGGGGCCCGAATGGTAGAATGAGCTCATGAGATGAGGGGTGGGGAGACAGCTGTTTGTTTGAGCGATGGTACCATCAAACGGCGGGGACTTCTCCCAGAGGACACATTGTCCACATATTCTTTTTGCTTCATGTCACCCTGTGGAGCTGGAAAGCACTCAGATGGCGGAGCGTCGATGTGAGACTCGCGCCGCACACATCTGTACGCCGCAACGACGACACGCAAAGTGGTCACGTGGAAAGGACAACACACACTGATGCACCACCATATGCACATGTCCAGCGAATGAGTGTGCGCTACAGGTACGGCACTCTCGCTGAAGGACAGGGCAGGGTTATCCACATGGCTCCGTGTGTAATTCTACGGCCCCGCGGTCGATCGCTACATTAGCGCTCCGAGGTGCTGGCGGGGAACGAGACTGGGAGAGCGCGTGGACTCATGGTCACGCGCCATCCCTCTTCCATATTGGCTAGCGAGACAAATGCCTTGCAGCCAGCCGCCAAGTATAGAACATGAAACACATGATGAAACATGCAATTAAGAGCTTCTGTGCTGGTGAGGAGACTGCTGGTTACATATTTCCTCACTGATTAATGGACGGGCATTGGGAGGGGAGGGGTTAGCGAACCCGCCAGGAGCGCTGGGTAACGAGGCACGGTGGCAGATTTATGTCCCCCCCAGCCCCTCCCCCAGATCGTATGTGCCCATGACAAAGTGCCCCCTAGACCCAGTATCCCATCTCCTTGAAATGTCATTACATGTTCGTGTGTAGCAGACCAGCAGAGATGGAATGAAGATGGGCATTAATGCTAATGAGAATTGGGCTTTGGCCTTTTGTCTCATGTCCCAATGGCTCTCTCCATTTTTCCCTTGCCCCAGTCCATATCCCCATCCCATACCTCTCCCTCTCTCACCTGTCCAGACAAACTAATTCTCTTTCCTTCACTTCCCCAGGACCAATCCACCAAGCCTGGCGGTCTTTGACAGCACATTGTACTCTCTACACATGAATCTTGATGTCCAAAGTGTACCGCTTCCTTTTTTTGCTCCAGACGGCCTCATGTTTCACGGCTTCTCGTCTCCAAGCTCACCACTTCCACTTGCCGTCCCGCTGAGTGCATGTCTGTGTGTGAATTACCTTCAGTCTGTCTTTCGGCAGGGCCTGGGCTCCTTTCATGATGACCTCCTGAACCCTCTCGACTGACAGGTCACTTCCAGCCTGCTCCAGACGCTGACTGAAGAAACCGAGCACCTAAAGGTCACGCAGGAGGAAACAACCAATCACAAATCTGGCAAAAAATACACGTGCTGTGTTTGAAAGTTCATTTTGTAAAGCATAAAAGAAGAAACAATAAAGTAGGCGTGCGTTATTATATATTTACTTAGAGTGTCATCACTTACATTCAGGTTTACTGTTCAACTGTAAACGTATCTTCGTCACAAAACGTTTGGTCATGTTCGATGTTTATGTAAGTAATAAATATGACCAACATATCTCAACATATCCAAGTATCAACCACTAATGCTCCAGTAAATGAATTTAAATACTACTCCTGCTCTCCCCATTCAGTCTTGTTGCTGCTTCTAACTACGCACGCAGGATCACTTGATCTCATTGAGGTTTACTGACAAATCCCAGTACCATCACCAAGCTCTCCGGGTCTTCTAATCCCACTGTTTGGAGCCGTCACATTAATATTTCAGCAGCCACGCCCTATATGATGACACTGGGTGCAATATGGAGATCTGAGCACCAAACGTCACAATGCCACACGCCGAGACCTCCATTCTGTACAACGCAAACACCGGCAACTTCAGTGTGCGTCAGTTCATTCAATGTTAAATCTATTATTTTTATTTATAACATACTGCTACTTCCATCAGCAGCTAATTAAACGTATACATGTTTCCTAGCAACAGTATGGTGCACTATGCACTCGTCTCCATACCATGAGCATAACATAAAGCCAATTAAACGGCGAGAGTGTTCAAGAACAGTTGCAAATAAGTGGTTAAACTGCAAAATGCAAAACGGCACACAGTCTACTTTTAGTTGGGATTACAGGTTTGGTATAGGGTTTAATTTTGTGTGGTATCCCACTTCTAATAAGCACTTTACTGGAGCTCAAATTATCTGCTGCTTTCTCGGTTCAAACTCAAACAAGAAATGTAAAAAAAACACAGTATTTTGTGTTTCTACTGCCGCGCAAGGTCGTTCTCTGGGGAAATGTTTGATGTTTGATAATTAAAAAACTCTAGGTATTACTGATTCTTTTTAATGCTCCTTTCTTTTTTGGCAAAACGCATCTACAGGCAATGTTTTCTCAGCTCGTGCGCCGTGGTTACTTTAGAGATTTCAAACACACCAGAGCGCGTGTGTGTGTGTGTGTGCGTGCGCTCCTACATCTATCTAATACTAATCTCTTCATTAACTCCGAAGGCCTCCCATATGGGGTTAATTTAGAGGAGCAAAAAAAAGCAGCCTCTCATCCCGAATCTCATGCTCACACACGCGGATTTGCGAGCGCAGGGAAGGCTTCGGAGAATAGCCTCAGGGAGACTGACTTAACCGAGGGATTCTAGCTAGCATGCTTCCCTCATACTTATGGATAACTGCAAAGCCCATGGCAATGTATGCAGCAACCCCCATCCTTCATACATACATACTCATACACACCAAAGCTTCCTCTCCGTCTCTACATGACTAATACAGCTATGAATGGCAGCTTTCTTTCGGGCTGTCCCTTCCTCCCCCTATACGCCACATTCTCTCAATGAATATTTGAGACAGAGCCCCTCGACACAAGGGGGCTGATTAATTCATCGATACTGCTTAAGCTCACAGGGACTCGTATACAGTTGCGAGTGTATACTACGTTAACGATGCAGCTCACATATATTCCGGCGCAGCTTCACTTTTTGAATCTCTCCCAGCAGACGGGGAGGACACTGAGGGAAAATCTACACAGCCTTGGCATATTTAATAATCACAGGAAATCAGTCAACACAATGAGGTGAGGCGGTCTGAGGATCGAACTATACTATTCACCGACCGTGTCCAGGTTCTGCATGATGTCTTGGAAGGACGGGTGCGTTCTGAACTGCTCAAAGAGCTCCCTCTTGTAGAGCAGCGCGTACACCAGGTTGGGGTTGTGGTGTAGAGAGTTGCACAGGCAAGAGTTGATGATTTCCAGCATCATGCGGATCACTTCCTCAATCACATTCAGGTCCTGGGCCTGGAGGGGGGGGAAGAGGGAAGGATGCAAAGGTTAATTGGTTTCCCACTACGCTGCTTTCACTTATTATGGTGGTTTTTAAATGATTGTCTCTTGATAGATTGATCAGCAGGAGGGAACGAACAGAGGCACGGACGAGAAGGCAGAAGGAGGGAGAGACGAGGGATGAAAGGAAAGAAGGAGGAATGTCAGCCAAGGTCTTAGCCGGGGACAGGGAGGTGATCTTGTAAGCCACAGATCAGGTCGTGTCACAGTATATTTCCTCTCTAGGCAGAGACAACTGTCACTAGTGACAGGTGACAGTATAGGAAGAGAGGGGGTGTGAGAACGGCAGAGAGAAAGATGCACCGGGCTGAGTGGCTGACGTGATGACTTATTTAGAAAGTACTTCAGTCAAAGCAGGCTTGCCACAAACCAAAACGCAACGCGGTAAAGATCACGAAAGCTGCACGCTGGAGTGTGTTGCATTTTAGGACAGACTCACTTGACGAGACATTAGGTACACTAGTAAAACAACACAAAACACTCTGATATAACAGTCCTGCTCTAAACCTGCTGTCATGAATGTTATAATGTTCAGTTTATGTTGGAACAGGGTGAGAAAGGTGGTGATTAAGCTGTATGAATATTTTGGTAGATGTAGTTTATGGTGCTGCTGAACTGGATTGAATTAATTACACAAATGTTTTTTCTGTTATTCAGCCCAGCCCTCTGAAATGAGGTTGTGAAAATAATAATTTGTTGGTGCAACAAACCACAGTCTCCAAAAACGAAAACAGTTGACTCTCTCAGTTATTTAAACTGATTTAGTTTCGGCCTAGTCTTTAGTCTCTTCGTTTACACTAGTGTACTAAATGAACCGTCAAGTGAGCGTAGCTGCTCTTTGTTGGAGACACAAATGAAAAGACTAGATGTAAGCCTTAAAAAACAGAGTGAAACATAACTAGTCTCCACATACCTGGAACTCATCCCTAACCTGTTATGACATCATTTGTTTAATACAACGAAAGATGAAAGAAAATCGCAAACGTGTTTTACAGGGTCATTAAGTGCGTCCTAGTCTCCAGTAGTCGTGTTTTTTTTTTTTTGTTTGTTTTGTTTTTTGTGAAGATCAAACAAATTCAACGTAACACATTCAAAAGATACGGGTAGATGGATTAATAATGTTGTTTTTGGATTGAGTCCAGTCAGGTGGTTTCCCGTCTTTCTGTCTTTATGCTAAGCTAAGCTAAGCTAACTAAGACCTGGCTGTAGCGTCATATTTAAAAAAACAGATATGAGTAGTATCAGACTTCTCATTTAATACTCAATAAGAAGTAAATAATTTCTTAAACCTACAGAGGAAAGAGACTCTTAATGCTTGGCGCTATAAAAAAAAAACCTTTAACCACACAACAACCAAAGGAAGCTCAGACAGGTTCTGAGAAAATCACCTCCATCATTAACAGAAGTCTACCGAGCAAAGCTGTTCAGCCTCACCAGACCATCCTTTCTGGAGAAAGAAACCATGGTTTAAGGATAAAGATTCCATGACACATTGTTCTTTAGTCACTGTTTCACAACAATGTGTTTACCAGACAGACAGACAGACGCCACGGTGACGAGATAACCTCCACCTGTCGTGTTCCACGGTGACACACACACACAAAAAGAAACCTGCAGAGACCGTGGGAAAATAAATAAACTTTACACAGAAATGAACCTGCACAGTTTGAGAGCGTGACGGCTGTGGGCAGAGCTTTAAAAGAATCAATCGTTCACTGGCTGAATAACTGATAAGGCGAAGTGGTTTCAAAAACCAGTCTGAAAAATACAAAACAATGAATAGCACGAAGCGTCATCGCAGTGAAACCAAGTACCACTAAGAAAATGTTTTCCCTTGACTCACCCAAAAAACTAAATGATATATAGATATCACAAAAGAATCTGGAAAAGGTTGATTGTTTAAAAAGCTTAAGACTTAACACTGGCTGAACGAAGCCAAATGGCTGACTGGTCAACGGGCTGAGTAGCTGCTGAGACGACAAAATGCAGACTAAGAGAACGCAGGAGTCAAGAACATTCAAAGCGGCTTAGATTAATGCAATGGAGTTCTAATGAAATCAGTCCAACGGTAGGCTGACCGCAACCGGCAACACACGGCAAAGCTTATCTGACAGGTTTCAGAGCCGATCCTGGATCTGAAAGTAAATATGAAGACATGCAGCTGGACGTTTACTGATAGTACGGCCTTATTTACAGCGGAAATGAATTATGGAGCTCGGAAGGGGACTGAATACTAAATCGAGGACCGGGGAAGAACATGAGCAGGACTTCATAACCGTATACAACGTAACTGATGTAAGACTGTGAAAGTAAAAAATAAAAAAATAACTTCTCCAGATGTTTAATTGACCAGTTCATCGAGCCGGTCTGAAAACTTCAATCACGTCTTTGTTTTACAGGAAAGCCTCATATGGGTTTACATCCCGCTACGTTTCAGCTTTGAAAGTGTATTCCCTGGAAGTATCATAGTTCCTGTAAAATACATTAGAATGAGGTGCTGAGCAAGACCTTTTAATCTTTAATGCGTATGAATTAGTGGGAAAAAATATATATATATTGTCTCCTCTGCACAATATTAGTAAGTAAGATAAAAATTCCTGAAATCCGTTAGTTGCACAGAGGTCTTTACTGTATGGTTCTCCAAGGCCAGGCTCACGCTCGTACGGATTCATTTTCACGACAAACATCATTGTTCTGACGGTGACCTGTTTTGACCAAGAATTTGTTAATGCCAGATTCAGAACAGCGGCCCGGCGAGACTGCTACCGCAAGCTGATTGGAAGCCGAGATTCCACCTCCAATCTGGGCTAACCATCTGTAAGAGAACTGCATGTGGTAGCGTTTTATATTCCATCTTCTCTGCCCTGCTTCAGAAACAAGTCCTTATCTTATAAATAACTTTGCTCGCTGTGTGGCTTTTTTCTTTTTTTTTAATCATGCACATGAACACGCGCAACCGCTCCCCTGAAAGTAGCCGAGGGGATTAGGATGATTGTAAATAACCGTAATATGTTGCACACTGACCGTGAATTAGGTTTGCGGCACAGATGCAATAACGTATTGCACCGATTTCCACGAGTGAGCAGACACAAAGGTGTGTGGAGCTTTAACAGGCAGACGTGGAAGCGGCGAGGAGAAGGCAGGAGAGCCGGTTATAATGAGGATTGATTGTGCGTCTGGAAGCAGAGGTGGCTCTCTGAGCTCGACTCCACTGCCTAGCTAGACCTGCTCCACTCTGTTCTGCGCTGGCAGGCCATAATTAGACAGAAAGCAGGGACAGATATGGGAGACAACTGAGTGGGAGGAAGAGGAGGCAGAAAAAGGGAGACGGCAACAAAAACGGGAGTACAGAAGATGAGAGGAGGGGGGAGTCGGTGGAGAAAGCGAACACGAAGGAGTGGAGACAAAAGCGGCAGAGGAAGGTAGAGTAGGAGTGAGGGATGCCTTGTGTGTTTGTTCTCCAGCTCTGCACCCGGCTTAATGAGATTAGTCTGGCAGAAAAAAAATGCCACACTCGGGAATTCAGGTCACATGAAAATAGGCTAGCTAGACGTCTGCCTGGCCCTGTGTGTATGTTTGTCAAGTGGATGAGATTAAGAGGTCCATGGTCTACTTGAAACCCAGACAGGATTTAAATATCTTTGGGACTTCTCCGCCTCCTCTTCCACTTGCCACCCTGTTCGTTTGCACTTGTTTTTCCCCCAAAATGTGTTTTCTCAGCCAAAAACCCCCCCAACATGTGTTTGTTTGACTGCATAAAACCCATTACTGCTTTTTTTTCTCTCTCTCTCTCTCTCTCTCTCTCCATCTCCCCTTCCTCTTCTTCTTCTTCTTGTCCTCCCCTCCCCTCCTCTTTTCTGTTCCTTCTCCGGCAGTCATGTGCTATTTTCCAACCTCCTGCATTGTCATTTAGTCACAACCACTCATGCTGCTATTTAATGTCTTCGCTCCACCCAGGAAAACATAGGCCTCAGACATGAGCTATATCATTAGTCTCAATGATCCTGTCCCATTTTATTTGTTTCACCATTTACACAAACCTTACAGAGGAAGGCTGCGAGTGTGTGTATACGCCCGCGTATGTTTGTAAGCTTTTCCATCTGTCTGATTTTCCTGCGAATTCTTCACCACGCCGAGCCCGAATGTGTTATATCTGCAGGTGTTTGACCTCTCCTGTCAGTCTGACAACTGAAATGACAAAGGACGCAGCCTGTGACTGGGAAAGACAGTGTGTCTAGTCGTCCCATCATGCATGTTTTCATGCAAGTGTTTGTGTGTGTGTGTGGACAGGGTGTTTAGAAACACAGACATGTAAATCCCTGTAAAGTAGGAGCTGGCATCATTAAACCAATAGCTTAGTGATTCCCTGGTTGGCCACAGTGCAGGCTGTTGCAGGGCAGACAAACCAGACATATTAAGAAAGAGCACTGACAAAGAGAAGGGCATGGAAATACACAAACAGATACACAGAGAGACACAAGCAGAAAGAGTGAACAACCACACCTAAACGGATCTGTCTGAGATCTTTTTTTTCCACGCCAGAGTCTAAACCACTTAACAGAAAAACAGAGAAGAGCTGGAACTGACATGTCATCACGGAGAAATATTCAAGTAGTTTCTTGTAAAACGTATTAAAAAACAAATAAGAACTAATAAACAAAGATAGGAGGTTTGAATGAGAGGCTGAAGGAGAAAAAAATAATGCCACATGGACAGACAGACAGTGAGGTTCAGACTGGCTGAGTAGCAGCAGCAGCAGCAGCAGCAGCAGCAGCCTGCCGTGTCTTTTGGGAGTTTTTAAATAGGTCATTGTCTGACCTGCATTATGGTACCATGGCCATGTCATAATCACACCATTTTGCAGAGCATTGTGCCCAGGTCAGCCTCTCATTACCCCGCAGCCTCACGCACGCACAAAACATCCTTTGTTGCACGCACACAGAGAAATGGAAGCAATAGGAAGAGTTTGACCTCAGCAGCATCAGCGCAGTCTGCCATTCTGGGTCTAGGGTCTGTTTAAGAGGCGTCGGACAATCTCTTCATCGCCGTCTGCGCCGAGGGAAGGTCTAGCATATTTGGGGACACATATCGTATTATCAGTTTAAACAAAGACGCTACTTCTCCGAGACTTGGAGGGAGACAAAACAGCAGCGATGCTGGTAATGACGTGAGTTATTATGATAAAAAAAGATGGTGCCAAGACATGCAGCAGCACTCTGGCAGATAGGTGGGCAGCGCTAATTGATCTGCGCTCTGTTTTGCTGTGCCTCCATCACGGAAAGATCAGGGCGCAGCAGGGATGCCCTAATTACCATTCGGAAGCAGACAATCATTAGGACCCCAGAGCACCTGCTGCCTGCAGGGGTGGCCCTCCCACTGCCTGAGCACGGACGAAGGAAGACAGACGAAAGGAGATAAGAGGATGACGGATACATAGAGAGACTTACTAACAAGTAAAACTAACAGCTAGGTCTATCATCGTCTTCACCAGGCAGGTGAGGGAGAAAAAAAAAAAAAATGAAAGATGAGACCAAAAAGGAGGGTCAGTGAGTAAGTTAGCTCTCTGCTCTCAGCAGGATACTGCTTTAATGAGGACAATGCAAGGAAACAGACCTATGAGATGGAGAGGAGGACATAATGAGCTACTTAAAGAGTGGCACAGAGGTTAAGAACTTACTTTATATGTGGTCATTTTATTCTGTGGCAAATTTCACTTGACACTTACCTATTAAAACTAAAATAGAGTTCAGTTCGTTTTGTTTTAGGTGAGAACCATGACCATTTACAAACAACACCCATTATCATTCCTAGTTAAAAGAAAAAAATGTAAGGACTGATAGGGAAATGCTGATGGTAAGTAATGATTTGATTTGTATGAGGAAGTATTTTGGTGTCTGGAAATTCTGCAGCGCCAATTATTTTATCTTTCATTGTGGCGTTCAGGTTACAAGATAATCTACCAGGAATGTGCACTTGTGCATGTTTTATTGGCCAACAAAAGATCTGCACGTAGTAGCTCCACCAGGAAAGATATCTGCTGGGTGATGGAGAGTTCCTCCCTAACTGTGTGCAGCTTGCGATTTTGTGCAGGAATGTCGCCACAGACGCCCAGTTCGAAGGACCTACAGTGTCATATACGCTCAGTGATCATTGTGTTTCCTCATCTGGAAATACACAGCGACTTAACATCCTTCAGATTGACACTTTAAAAACAAAAGATATACTTTATAAAGCAGCACATTTCTTCTGGAAAATGGGCTGGGCAAACAAAAAGAATGGTTTGTAGGAAACAGCATGAAGTAATTCATAACCTATTCATCCTTCGCATGCTGTACTCTTGGACTACAGACCATGAGCCACAATCTCCAACTGTAGGAGAATATATTAAACGCTTGAAATAGCATGAAACGGTGAAATGTGTAGGTGCCCTATACCATCCTCGCTTCTCTCGCCATCTCTGCCCTCTAGTTATTTTCATTGAAAATGACAAGAAGCTCTCTGTGTGTGCACTGTAACCTCTGAGGGCTATGGTAATGCACATCAGGCTGGTGGCGGGATTGGCTGTACATCAAAAGACCATAAGAAATATGACAGGATAATGCAACCTTCACATTTCAATCAATCAGTTCCTACTTTCAGGTAAATGATGTATGAAGGGAGACACTGATCTCCGTCCTTGTGCATGACGCGCTACCAGCGTCTCCGTCGGCGACGTGGAATTAAGAGGAAACGCACGAGGAAGAAAGTCAGCTTAGGGCCAGGCGATAAAACTGCCACGTTTAATAATCTGAGAAGAATACGTTAAAAAAAAACATGACATTCGCTTTGTGATTCTGCCATGAGGAGGCTGCACTGAACACACACGGTTTTGATTAATTTCACAGACAAATCTGCAGTAGGCAGAATGATCAGCGAGTGAAAGGGAGAAAGTATTCCTGAACAGTAAACAATATATGTCATGGAGTAATCCTGTGCACTAGATTGGTATCTGTTTTTATTGAAAAGCATGTCGTAGCTTTTGTTTTGAAGAAAGTGTAACTACACAACGGTAACAACTGTGACTAGTCTGAAATGCATTTGCCCTGCCACAGCTCTCAGTGGCCGAACCAGCGCATAATATTTACCCCCGTACGCACAAACTATTCCGACAACGGCGGTTCAACATGCATTCGCTCCGACTCCTACATGGTCTGCTCAGTTCCAGTCGTCATTGTTTGAGGTACAAACAGAAACTCAACACTGTTTTGGCACCGTGATTACAGAGTGACGCAGACGCACCATGGGCCGCTGCAAACCGAACCAAACCGCCTGTGTGAGGGGAGGGCGTCGGTGCTCCAACCTACGGTACTTCTCTGCCATTTGAGCGGGCAGTTCGGTTTCGAAAACCCCAAGAAAAGAATGTAATTAACCCGTCCTTGAAATGTCAATATATCCGAGAAAGATTTCTTTTGGTTTCATTACTCATTACACTATTGTGAGAGCATAACTTCCTCAACATCATCAGGTTTGTTTCATGTACAAGTAAAGTTATAATTTTACCAGCAAGTGTGTTTGACTGACACTGCACACGCACACTTAAGGCAATGGAAAATTACACACAGAAACACAAATGGTGCAGGCCACTTCAAATGAACTAAACAACAATGTTTAGCAAAACATTAATGCTGCTTGACTGCTATAAACCATTCAAACTATCTACAAACGACGGCGGCATTAATGGATGGCTGTGGATTTTGCAAAATAATTTTGCAGCCCCGCAAGAAAAGTGGCAAATTCCAGAAAGCCCTGATAATAAACAGAAGGCATAATGTTTATTATCTGTTGATACATCCTCGGGCTTTGCTTTTCCGCTAAACAAGAGGAATGGTGCTACGAAGTTAATGCATGTGTCTACTCTGGCTATTAAAAAGAGATCCCAGATTGTGACTCAACCAGCACACGTAAACACATAGACAGGGTGGTCCAACATGCTGCTGGCTCTGTGTGTGTGTGTGTGTGTGTGTTCTTGTAGTCTCTTCCCAGAAATGTGCAACGGTAAACAGACTAAGAGGCAGAGAAGTAACATTACCATTACCACTGGCTGGGAGCATAAACAGTGACACACAATGCAAGGCAGTTCAACACATACTTCCTTCTTTTTCCATGTTTGTTTGTATGCACGGGCACATACTGCATGTCACTGCACATATCTCAACGGACAAGAAAAAAATAAAATAAAATGATCAGAGGTGCAGAGGCTGCAAAGAGCAACCACGGGGCCCCCCCATGAGAGCTGCCCTGCTTGGGCTGGAAGCCTCTGCGTGTTCCCCCGGGGGGCTTAAGGGGCCCGAACCCTTCACCATTTCTTCCCTGACACTAACCAGACTCAGCAGCACAAACAGGGGGTGTGCTGTGTGTGTATATGAAAGAGACACAGATGCAGACATCAAGAAGGAGGGAGGAAAAACAGAGGAGGAGGCACAGAAAGAAAGAGGGATACATTAACACATAAGCAGAACGCACCCGGCTTTAACCCACAGCTTAGAGCGTTTGGCGATGTTTTTTCATATCCTCCTCTCGGTCTCTCCCTTGTAAAGAGAGCAATTACATGTCCAGGACAATCCCACATTAAACAAACATTAGTTCTCTCTCTCCAGAGCCAGACTCAGCCAAATTACATTGTTTCCAGATGCCCGTCACAAAAACACACTTACACACACCCTAAACACCCCCTTTCTCCTCATCCTGCTTGCTTCTCCCCCCTTCTATTATTTCACATTGTGCTCCTCTTTATCTCTCCCTATAGTTCCCTAAACTTCCACACCTCCCAAGATAAGACGAGGGTTTGTGAATAACACCAGAGCAGCCTGTTTTCAATTACACTGCCACATCCACTACCACTAGAGGAGGGCCAGAGATGGAGGAAAGAAAGGAGTCTCTCCATAATGAGACAGCAGCCCTTCCTTGAGATGTCGCATCCCTTAAAACCAGTGACAGACCCTTACATCCTGTTAGGTTATTAAAACTGGCCAGGTAAGAAATGCTATGCATGAGGTTTTATGGAAATTTCAGTTTAAGATTAATACTAATGGAAGAGGGGAGAGATAAAGGCCAGTCAGCTAATGTTTAGCTTGTAGATAAAGTGTCCAACCATTAACTCTCTGCCGCGTCTTATCTGCCTTTCACTCATGCAAGTGTATTAAAACATTTAGCTGTTTATTTTTCATCCACAGTCTAATTTCTCTGTGGACATAAAAAATGATCTATGCATTAAATTCTAGTATATATTCATAGACAATTTAAGCCCTTGTTGTCACACACATTCAGAATCGCTACCACCAATGACGGACCCCTTTGTAAAACATACACCGGTCAGGCATATAATTATGACCACCTTCCTAATATTGTGTACGTCTCCCTTGTGCCTCCGAAACAGAGAATGGACATGGGTCTTCTGAGGGTGTCCTGTGGTGTCTGGCAACAGGACGTTGTTAGTGGGGGCCTTTGGGTCCTATGGGTTAAGGGGAGGGGCCTCTGTGGATCATCCCACAGACACTTGTGCCGTTTTTCATGTTTTTTGAGTTGTTCCTAAACCATTTTTGTGTGTGTGCCTGTGTCAGGCTGCATCCTGCTGGGGATGGCTGCTGCCATGTTCGAGTGTCGTTGCTATGGGGTGGGGGTGTGTGCTCTGGTCTAGGTGGGTGGTACATGTCTAAGTAGCATCCACACGAATGCCAGGTCTAAAAGCTTCCCAGCAGAAGACTGTATTGTCATAAGATGGTTTTAATGTTGTGGCTGATTGGTGTATAGTACTGCCGTGTAATGGCTCAGTTCTGTTGTCGTGATCTGATCAGTGTAGCAGATACTTCTTAACGTCCTTTCCTTTGTCTGTTGTGATAGTGAAGTGCATATCTTTAGGATCGCTGATGGGACAAAACAAGCTATTTGAAGACAAGTTGGACTCTGTGGAATTGTTAGATTCTGCAAACCTTCAATTTAAATAAAAAAAGAGAGTCTACAGCATGCACACGTTTGCCGCGCTTTCTCATAATTTCATTTTTGCTGTATATGGCAGTCCCTTGTGGTAAATTCTAACTTTAGCATGTCTATGTGTGTATGCTCAGCAGGCACCATGGTAAATATTTTAATTTTACATGCTAGCATTTGCAAATTAGCACTAGTATAGACTGATCGGACTGTCAACAGACACTCTCAATCTTAACAACAAGTGTCAGCCTTATTGACGCAGCAGAGGAAAAGCCGCTCAAGCATTAAAGTCAAACCACCATGCTCTCTGCACCGTGAATGCCTGTAGAAAATTGCACGGTATGCCATCCAGTAGCTGTTGACATATTTCGGTCTTGACCAAAGCCGTGGATCGAAAGAGCAACTGCAATCCACAGAACAACTCCTTCCAAAAGAGTAAAATCTCTCACAAATTGGGTTGAAGCTCTCCTTTTCCATTTCACCTCGACCGCCTGCTCCATCCACTTAACACCAGACCACCTGTGGCCAGTGAAGGCACCAGAGAAGGGAGCTGGGATTTACCGACAAACTGTTGGTGTGAAGTATTGGGTGCGTTTAAAGATGGACAAAACATTCCCGAAGACCGGTTTTGAAGGTCTGTGTTGGTGGTACTGGCCTTTGGTACCTTACACCTGACTACACCTAACGAAATCAAAATTGGACAAAGCAGCCATGTCTTGTTTATGTGTAACTTTAAGCCTTGATATAATTTATGGGGGTCAAGTATATATAAAAATTCACCCCTGCATAGGGTGACCAGATCCCAATTCGCCAGACGTGGGACAAAGACTACGTTTGTGTGGGACAATGTGGGACAATGTGAGCTACCAATGCATCAAGGTAGTCTAAAAGAACTATGAGAAAAAATAAACATTTCTATTCTGCCTTTGCTTATGGCATTACTTTGCCATCTGATTGATTCAGTAGCACATAACAGCCTGCAAATAAAAACTTAACAAATATATTTTACAATATAAATATATATAAAAACTTGCTTAAATGCAAATTTCCCAAGTTCACAAGGTGAGCAACACGTTTTGTCTCGCATTGTCTGTGTCGTTTCACGTCGTATTCACCTCCGTGTGAAACGGAAAAATGACTCAAGCAAACTTCACGGCAAACTTTACCAGACTCGCCTTGCATTGGATAGATAGTTTCCCAGTCTTTATTATAGCTGCATTTCCTCTTCTCAGTCGTACGGGTTGTGCTTCCCTCCATGTCTCGCGCTGCATGCCGTTCTGATCTGATTCGCATTGTTTGTTGTTGGTGGGCGCGCCGTTAACCTGCGTCCGCGTCCCAGTTTGATTGACATGATCAAACAGCCCGCCCCGACCCCTGATGACAGCCCTCACTGCTTTCTCCAAACAGCTATTTGATAAATGCCAGATTGTAAAACATGCATTTCGAAACTGGAGTCTGACTGTCAATAACAATGCGGGACAACGTCTCAATTTGCGGGACGTGTGAAAAGTAATGAAAATGCGTGACTGTCCCGCACAAAGCGGGACATCTGGTCACCCTACCCCTGCAGTGTTTTTGAATGGGGAAATTAGCTATAGAGAGTGTTACTAGTTTGTAAACATGTCCGTTTCTCCTGTAATGTTGGACATTGTCACTTGGAGATCTATGGGGACTGATTGTCTTTTGGATGTGGAACTGCAACGGCTTCCTCCTTTAGCCCAGAGGTTGTGGCCTGATGTAAAGCCACAGCCTGAGAGCGGTAAATAAAATGAACATTTTACATTCATGCACAATTAATGCGATTAAGAAAAGAAAACTAATTAACAGCCACAACTGACAGGAGGCTAGAAGGCCCTCATCCTTGTCAACGGCACAAAAGATCTTATCAAACATTTAAAAAAAACACCCAACATGTTTACCACCACTTCTGATTATGCAGTTAGGTGAACGCACATATAACTCAACTGCTTTGCAAGCCAACTACGCTCAGTTTATGCCTTAAGGTGGACGTGTGTGCGCACATGCTCAGAGGGCAAACGGTATACTATGTTCCCTTTCATAATGAGATGTCAATAAAACTCCAGAGCTGACTTCTAGGGTTTGGATAGTTGACACGGGAAGAACCGCTGTAGACATGGGAACCAATGTCACACTGAGTTAGTATAGTCTAAGCTCAAGGATAACTGCAGTATCAGGGAAGATGACCAGCTCTGTCTTAAAAGCCTATGACCCAGACGCGATGTCAGACACTAATCAAGAAAAAAAACCTTGTGTAAATTCTTCAAGAAATAAGGATGCTGAAAATCGGCCACGTGGCCTTGAGCAACAAACCGAACCTCTGACAAAAGCAGGAGTTCACTCTGATGTCAGTCTCCCGGGCAAACAACTGTCTGGGCTGATACCTTTAACGGAGAATATTCAATGATGGCGAAGTAATCTTTACATTATCATCCTGCTTATAGTGTGCGATTAGGCTCGTGTGTAAATAAAGCACAGCATTAAAATATGCCCAGGGGGAAGGAGGCATCAAAACATGCTGGATAATTACATTTTATATGTTTTTATGAGTGTGTGTAATCAGACGTCTGTTTTGTGAGGGGCCTCATCAGACAGTCACTGCATGGTTGAAGGAGCACTCACATACGCTCATGTTTCCCTAACACCTAAGGGCATCTATTGGGGTGAGGTGGGGTAGGGGGGGCACCTCCTTGCACATACACACAAATATGTTTACGTACACACACTTATCTGGGAGCACGCAAATCTAATGAGACAGCCAGACAGACAAACCCGAAGGCATGGTGCCTGAACACACTACGAATATTTGTCAATAGTCAACAGTGAGTGGCCCTCATCAGGAGGCGCTGCTGGTGAGATGTATAGATACTTGATTGCATTGATCAAAATAACTCATTTAGCGGTTTACGCCATTAAGTTGCTGCAGTGTTGGCTGATTTCAATTTCAGATTAGCGCAGATGTTCCAGAGAATCTTCAATATAACTCTGGTCTCACCGTTAATGACATCAAATTTAATGTGCAGGGCTCAATACAATCAAATATAAATTGGAAATTAGCAAATAATGTGTTTTTTTTGTTTTTTTTACCCGAGCAGACAAATGGACGAAGGAGATGCTACATAGCAGAACAAATCAAGAACGGCAGCACATGGTGTTCCTGTGTGTCGTAGCATTTAGCTGGATACATCTGGTATTAATCATTGCTTCCTTTTCAAACCAGTACAGAATAGTCGGGGTTATTTTGACCATGGATTGGACATGTATTGGAAACCTACCTGCACCCCTGATTGTCACTGGTTTACCTCAAGATTAAAACTTACATGAGCATCGGGAGATTTAATGCACAGCCAACAAGCTGCCGGATACAGCTTTGTATTTAATGGGCAAATATGAAAGTGGTATCAGTCTAACTGATACAAATTTAGTCTATGCAAACTGTTTATTTATAACAAACTGAAATTGAAGACAATACAAAAGCCACGCTACTTCAAAAGCAACTTCACGTAATCTCCCTTCGCACACGCTTGCGTCGAACAGACATAACGTGCCAGCCGTTAATAAACTTGTGCAGACTGAGAGCGGGTGTGCGTGCGTGTCTGTTTTACTCACATAGTCTGGCAAGGCTGTGTTGTCTCCCTGTCTGCCTCTCAGAGACTGTGTTGCCTGCTCCAAAACCTTGTTGTGCTTTTTGGAAAGCAAAGCAAATAAACTGTAGGGGGGAGAGAGAAAGAGAGAGAGAGAGAGAGGGATGGAGAGAGGGAAAGACATGAGAGTCATACTGACACATGAATGATACACTTCTGTAAAAGACCAAAGAACCCGAATGCGCCGTCATCACGCTGCACATGTGGTAGTTAATGTGCCTTAATAGCGGCTTTTATTTACCTCATCTAAAGAGTGAAGACTCTATACACAGTAAGACAGGTCATTATTAAAGACGGACATGTTTTTATTTGTAAATGAAGCCTTTAAAAATCGATTAATAATAATAATAATAATGAGTCTCGTAATGACAGAATAATCATGAAACAGGGAGAAGGCTGTTTTAGAAATGACGTGTCGAAACACAACAAATTATGCGTAATTAACCATCAACTTCCAATCACAGCAGTTTCTTTTTTTATTATTGTTATTAATGATGTTTTTACTTTTTCCCCATTTTATGCAAAAACAAGCGCCCCATTTTAGTCTGGCTGATTTTAATGTGTTTGTGTATGCGGTTGTGTGTGATGGGAGTGCAGGACGCCTACATACATCAAGTGTGACTGAGTCTGCTTGAGTGACCTTGAGTAGCAGCAATAGGGGTAGGTCAACGCGCACGAACCCACCGCACTATTAATGCAGCGTTCGCATCGCGAACCGCTTCACATCCCCTGGTCGCACGAGACATCGCAGAAGAGACGAGAAAGATTTTCTATGAATATTCTGTTTTTCACAGAGCTATTAACATTATTTGTGACCTTCTGTTTTAATTACAACTTTTTAAACCCCTCTTTATGTGCCCAGGGGTGTTAAATCTTTAATTTGCGTGTTAATCAAGAAGAGAAAAGTGAATAAATTAAAGTCAATGACAAGCAAAAGGCTGGGGAAACTGCACAAACAAGAGCTCTGATTACCCCCCTAGAGCTGCAGCACCTGTCCATCTGTCGGCACTTGAGACTAGCATACGCACAAAAAAATCCCTTAGCGTTCTTTATCCAAGATAATTGGCCAAATGGAGGCATCTGAGCAGCTATGAGGAGGTCTACCTGTCATCTTCAGAGCTAATGTCAAAGGCCCCATTAGCCTCACCTATTAGAGGACTTGTTGTACTGTGTGTTCATTTTTTTTCCTTTTCATAAAAGACCACCGACCAAGTTCCACCTGGGATGTTTTGCGCCACAATAACGCACTGTGATGGGTCGGCCTGCCCCGATCCGCCATTTATGCTCAGGCAGTGATGGACGCAGACCAGGAAACAGCGGTACAAAAGATTTCCACAGTACTGGCACGGTCCCAAAATCAGTTATGAGGCGGCAGTAATGACAGACGTGGTTCACCATGAGAGTGGCCCTTCTCTTCCAGTCCAGAGGATTCTGTTGTATCTGGACACACACTGTGCGTGACCGTACGCGTCTCTATGAAATTTCACATTAGCGCACAGTTCCATCAGCTGCTTTAACTGGAACATATTCTATTATAAACTCAATAGCCTTAACATTATGACCTAATATTGTGTAGATCCCCTTTTCGCTGCCAAAACAGGCCTGACCTGATGAGGCATGGACTCCTTTAGACCTCTGAAGGTGTGCTGTGGTATACGCCACCAAGACGTTAGCAACAGACCCTTTAAGTCCTGCAAGTTGTGAAGTTGTGGACTGGATTTCATCCCCAGATGAGGAGGCCAAGCCAACACCTTGAACTTGTTGCTGTTGTGTTCCTCCAACCATTACTAAACCATTTTTGCTTCGAGGCAGGGAGCATACCAAAAGGGGACCCTGCCATCGAGGATTACCATTTACATGTGCACAGTCTGCAACAGTGCTAAGGAAGGTGGTACGTATCAAAGCAACATCCACATGAATGGCAGGACCCAATGTCTCAAAGCATCATTCTCTTGGAGATGCTGAGAAAACCTCACTCCTTTATTATTCTTAAATTCTTGGTTTTCTGGTGAAATGAAAGCTCGCACAGAGAAAGGCAGCAAGGCCCAAAAGCTTTGCTCACAGTACAAAAAGTCAGCTGAGATTCTTGTCATGTATCACCTCAAGTGCACAAACATGCACTGACATATAAACCATTTTCTCCAATATTTTCTCATTTTCAAAAATCTTCCTTATAGGCGTAAGTCTAAATAAATGCATAAACTTCGATGAGGGAAACGGCTTTGTGGGTGTAAATCATAGTCAATAAGTTGCTTATTCCCGCCTGCAGACACATGAGCATGGACAGAGGCAATATAGAGAGAGAGAGAGGAAAAGGGAGATATTGATGAAAGGAAGGATGAACCATGATATAATAATAAAAGATGTGTGGTGGTGGTGGTAAATCACCCCAGTGCTGCCTGTAAATAAACCAGCAACGATCTTCTCTGCGAGTCAATTACGGAGCAGGGTTCATGCTGCCTGGCTCACATTTGGAAATTCCTGGCAGGAAATCCCCTTTATCTAGCAGTCAGTCAGCCAGTTTAGCCCAGCCCAGACCATCATAGTCATCATCATTATCATTATCCTCAGACATGGAGTCAGTTGCTCTACATCACTACTGCGCAGACATGTACACATTCATAGACAGTGGTCCTCTCTGACTCAAAACACCAGTCCCAGATACGGAGAGAGACACAGGCTGGGAGATAAGAGGATCCTTGAATGTGCGTGAAAGAGTGCACGTCTACTGGAAGGAAACATTCCTTCCTCTGTTAACAAACAGACATGAATGACTTGATGTCTGAGTGCGGTTCAGACCTTGTCCTCTTCTTCCATCTCCTCACAGGCCGTTTTCATCAACTTACATAATGTTCACCTCTGCACACTGTTCTTTCAGTAGTTTTAATCTCTTTAGCTGCTTTTGGGTGGTTACTCTAACAATAAATATGTTGTGCTGATTCAACATGAATCATTAAAATGAATGAGTGTGTCTGTATGGGAATTAGAATTGCACACTGGCTCCAGTTTTGACAGATTTTATTCACACTTCCTTTCTTTCAGGGAGCGAGAGAGAAAGAACATTGGAGCACAATTTGGAGTTGGCAGAGGTGGAAGCAGTGAAAATACAATAAGAAGAGCTGTTTGTTTTAACATCCGTTTGTGTGTTTTAAAGCACCGCGAATCTAGCAGCAAAGCTGTTTTTAAAGCATTGTTGTATTGTTCTCTGCGCTGCACTATTGTGCTGAAGTATGATTTTTTATTTTGTCTGGTACATAATTCATAGGATTTGTCAAAAACATGCACTCCTGTAAAATTCAGAGCATTTTATGAATGTCCTCTACTCATAGTTGAAAAAGAAGCATTTTATTTTAAACCACTACAGATACCACATCCCTCCCTAACCCTTTTTGTTTGTCAGGAAAAACTTCAGAAGACCAAGATTGAAATGTGCTGGGACAGGACATACAGAAATTGCATTAACTACAAGAATAGAGGTATCGTCCTCTGTTCCACTCCATTTGCTTTGTCACTTGTACACCTACAGCGTGTCCTCACCTGATAATGCGTTGGGCAGCGTACTGGTGGAGACATCGAAACTGGGCTGACATGTTGGCAAGTGCAGCGAGACAGTTGGTGTGCAGGTACTTGTCCTAAGGACGATGCATGAGCGAGAAAAATTATTACTTTCCAATTGATAGATTATTGTAGAATAGATGTTTTTTTTTTTTAAGTGTCCGTTTTACCCTCGTCCGTGTCATGTTGAACTGGATGGTGCGGATGACAACCAGGATGAGCAAACTCCCGAGTGAGATCTCCGTCAACGACCTCTCTGTGTACCATGAGATGTTCTTCAATACCTGTGAGACGGAGAGGGACAGACATGAGACGTAGCCATTTAGAAAATTATGGACTTAACTAAAGCTAACTATTACCTCTAGGACTCCAAATAACGAACAGATGCACTGTCAACAGCTGAGATGTGAAGTGCGTTAGAAAAATGTTTGTCTACCTACCACCTCATGGATGGAGCGATTGAAGGCGTCGTCCTCCGTAAGGATGAGCAGAATAATGAGGGCCATGTAGACATGATGAGAATTCCTGTCCTCCACGTGGTAAAGGATCTCGAGGATGGGCAACACCTGAGTGAGTGAAAAAGAAAAAATTAAACTGAAATCAATGTGAAAATCCTTCATTTTGTGTGAATAATATTTGGCTTGGCAGATATTTGAAAATATTTCGAGACTGCTTTCACCATCTTCCATCAGTTCTCTTTCAGAAGCAAAACTTGCAGCTGGCCAACAGGCGATAAAGGCCTTTTTTTCACTTTTCATGGTTATTTTATTTCTAAAAGCACGGCCAGAGAGGTGGCATAAAAACACAGACTGATGTGACAGACAGCGGAAACAATACTGGAAGAAAATATCTCGCAATAGATGCCTTAGAGCTAAATATCTGCTCTACATAATAAGTATTTTATGTTGTTCTACTTAACGATCTGCTAATGACAAGTGTCAGAATGATTTACTTCTCTGACTGATCATCAGAGTGAACGCGGTTATTAGCTAGCACAATGAGCAGTGACTATACACAG